>NW_020837969.1:24956423-25556423 GCF_003676395.1 Aethalodelphis obliquidens | reverse complement strand
CCTTGGGATCCACTGACAATAACAGAGCTTTAAAAGAATTTGAAGAATCAAATACCTATGGCAAATATTCTTGGGAAATATTAAAGCAAAAGGCAAAATATATCTAGTTAGCACGATAACATTAAATGAATTTGAAGGTGGCTTCTGTATTATGTAAGTATGTTCTGAGGATAGAAACACTTAGAATGTCAAAATTCCCCTTAGTTTTTCAATGGGGTACTATCTTTAGTCTCAGAAGGAGAAGACAAATTGAGACACAATATTTATTATTAAATATTAGTTATTTGACAGTGCATGGCAGTAATGATTTATCACCATTTTGGTGAAGTTCACTTATTTCCCTAAAATAATTAAGACCAGCAACTCTTCAAGTTATTTATTTTAGAAAGATCAATGACAATATATTCATTGCTGAATACTCCAGTACTAGGGATTTGCACTAAGTGAGGTCTTATTTGTATCAGGGACCAATCGTTGACATGATTCTCATGAAACTCAATGGGACTTAGACTTCTATATTCATATTTCTATGCTATTAAGCCTGAATAATTTTTCATATGGGCCATTTGTATTTGCAAAACAAACACTATCCCTTCAATGATTTCGCTTTAGTTCTACCGTTACAGATATTATTTATTGACCCTTTAAGTCTTAGCCTCTTATGTAAGCTGTTTCTTCTTCTTTTTCTCTCACATCTTAATTTCTGGTGATCTCATTTCTTACAATTTCCTGAGTAAACCTGTTACCAATTATGTAAGTAGCAAAAGAAAAAATGTTGAATTAAGTCTGACTTTCTGTGCTAGAGATCTGAAAATTATTTGTATTTATTTAAGGGTGAGAAAATAACTTTTCCTGTTCAGCATATTTGATACATATTCATTAAACACACAAACAAGTGTTTGTGTTCCCTTAAGAATCAACTGCCTCCTCAAAATATGTTTAGGAAAGAAAAGAGATTTGTTCCACATCCAGCCCTGAGTCTGTTCAACTCACATCCCTGAGTCGAGAGGGCATTGCCTACTGCTATACACTAGGCTCCTGGCATCATCGGTTACCCTGAACTCCAGGACCACTTTCGCAACAGGGCTAAGAATTTGGATCATTTGGTCTTAACAGAATGATGTGAGAAAGGCCATGCTTCCATTTATTATTTGTTTTTGTTTTTGTTTTTAAGAAATATTTATTTGAGGCTTAATAATTTGTTGGGTTTATTTTATTTTTTAAATACTTTTTTTTTTTTGATGTGGGCCATTTTTAAAGTCTATTGAATTTGATACAATATTGCTTCTGTTTTGGTTTTTTGGCCACGAGGCATGTGGGATCTTAGCTCCCCGACCAGGGATTAAACCCACACCCCCTGCATTGGAAGGTGAAGTCTTAACCACTGGACCGCCAGGGAAGTCCCTCATTTATTATTTGTAATAGACCTTTGTCATTCTTTTCGATGACTGAGCCTTGGAACCTCCTTACTGTATTTGGAGAAGCACCCACATTTTGAGGCAAAGCCTGCTTCTCACTATGAATGTATGCTAGATAATCACATCCCCATCATCTTTTGCAGCTAGAGCTGCATGATGTGCCCTAGGCATCAACCATCCCATATACAAATGAATCAGGAGCTACTTTTGTGCAGAAGTTAAATACTATTCAGAGGCTCTCTGGGGATCTGTGGAGGCAGCTCCTAGAGGTAACTGTGGCAGTGGTGCGTGTCCAGTGTTTGTGGTGCCAATCTTGGAAGCGGCAGTGTTGTGTGCAGTGACGGTAGCAACCTTGTCTTGGACCATCTGTGGCATTATTTGGGCTTTATGCCTGGCTGCATGGCCCCAGAGCCTGGCTCTCTAGAGATTATATAAGCAACCCAACATCCTTTATGTTAACTTTTAAATTTTGATATAATTTAAAACTGACAGAAAATTGGCAAGGATCTACAAGAAATTCCTATATACTTTTAGTTTAGGGTTTTGTTTTAATCTTCCTTAAAAAATTTTTTGGGGGGAAATAATCTCAGACTCACATAGAATTTGCAAAAGCAGAATATAGAGTTTCTATATATCCTTCACCCAGCTTCTCCCAATGATAATAACTTACAAAACCATAGCATAACTATCAAAACCGGGAGACTGATAACAAATTACTAAACTACAGACTTTATTTGGATTTCACCAGTTCTTATATGCACTTAAAAGAGATGTATGTAGTTCCACAAGATTTTATCCCATGTATAGATTTGTGCAACCACCATCACGATCAGGACACAAAACTTCCATTACCCCAAATAAGCTCCCTTTGCTTCCACTTTGCAGTCACACTTTCTCCAAACCATTATCCTTGGCAACCGTGGATCCATTTCCCATCACGATTTTGTTATTTCGAGAGTATTGTATAAATGGAATCATGCAGTATGCATACTCATCTCCTAAAGATAAACAATAATTCTTAGAAGCAATTCAGCTTTATCCAAAATAAGGAAGAGAAATACTTTCTTTTCTTTTTTCTTTGAGAAACATTTTCTAAACACATCATATTCTGTACAGATTCTTTTACCCATTGTCTCCACTCTGTAAACAGTGTTTTCTGTTATCATGCAAAGTAATCTCTTCTCTGACACCAATCTCCTGTTTCCAGATGATGGCTAGATATGGGGTCTCAGAGCTCTGATTCATTGATCTGTCAGACACATATGCACGTACTCCTGTTGCCACCTTTAGTTAGCTAAATGCCAATTTTTTTTTTTTTTTACTTTGGACCATATTAAATTCCTTGGTATGGCATCCTTCTCAAATTACCATTAATTAGTAAAAAGGTGGGGAAAAAGGTGATGTCAAGGCTTATTACCTTCTTTGTCAATAGCAAACCTCAAAGGATATGAATAGGTCTGTGTGTGTTCCTTCAGTTAAATAAAAAAACACAATGGACACTTCGTTAATATTTCTTTACAACCTAAAGTACCACCTCTCTTTTTTCATTTTGGTACCAACACATGTCTCCTTTGATAAGGGTCTGCTCTCATCATAGGTGACTCGATTTAGTAGAAATAACAATGTCACATAATTCTCCTTGGGTTACCCCAGACACACACATTTACCACTAGTGGGTCTTCTAGTGTTTGTGGTTTCTCTTTATCTCATTTGGCCCTTTGCTGTCCGCTGACTTCTACCTGGCGTTCAATGTAGAGTCTAAGCGCTGAAGGTTGCAAATACAATGCAGGTAGGGGATTCAGAGAGACAAGAGGCATATGAAAGCTGTTTCATTATTTGCCCATATGTGAGTACTGAAATGATTTTTATTAAAAAACTAGTTAGGGCTTCCCTGGTGGCGCAGTGGTTGGGAGTCCACCTGCCGATACAGGGGACGCGGGTTCGTGCCCCGGTCCAGGAGGATCCCACATGCCGCGGAGCGTCTGGGCCCGTGGGCCATGGCCGCTGAGCCTGCGCGTCCGGAGCCTGTGCTCCGCAGCGGTAGAGGCCACAGCAGTGAGAGGCCCGCGTACCGCAAAAAAAAAAAACTAGTTATCCTAATTATATGGTTATTTTATTACACACGGGGCTATCCATGTGTAAGACTAATTCCCTGTAAGCTAGTGCAGAACTTTTATATGAGTATGCTTACAGAACGCTCCAGAGAAAAACTGATAATCTGGGAATGATGGGAATAGAACTTGCTAGAGTTTTGTTGTGAGAAACTTTATAATAGTCATTCTTAATAAAGATGTGTGTTCTTCCTTCCAGAATTACTTGAATGCATTTTTGACAACGTATAACAGCTTATAAAGACTGTAGGGATCTCACCCCTCTGGGTTGAGAGTCGTCTTTGCAATGATTCCATTTTACCATAAAGAATGTGCTGTTCATTAGTTGTGCTAAAGCTGAAACAGGAGTATGAATTACTAGGTTAGAGCTTTAATAACCTCACATGGTAAGATTCAGGTAAAACTAGGGTTGAGGTCATATACTACAGATAGATAAACTTGAAACTGGCCTTTTTGTCAGGTACCTGTGATAACTGAGGAAAAATGCAGAGACCATAAGAAATTAACTTTTTTGTCCTTATGTAGGGGTCATAAGAAAAGTTTTGGTATAAATTAGCTCTGAGGGGCCTAGGAAGATGGAACTCACTCTTCAGGGTAGGAAAGGAAGCCAGGATCTGTGAAGTTGTACCAACTTTTTTTTAAACTTGGAATATCAGAAACCTCTACCTTGAACGTGACTATCTTTATTGCTTTGTTACTGTCTAGAACTAAGTTCTCTTCCTCTTTCCTTTAGTATTGAATGACCTTCTCTTGACATCATTTTCTTGTCTCTGTTAAATGAAGTATTTTTGTCCATGTTTAAGCAATTGGTGAACTTGAGAAAGTTGGGAATCAGACAAGAATCCTAGAGCAGTGCTGTCCAATGGAACATTCTCTGATGATAGAAATGTTCTATACTTATGCAGTCCAATATGGTAGCCACTAACCACTGGCTAACCACTGAGTTTTTGAAATGTGACTAGGGTGACTGAGAAACAAAATTCTAAATTGTATTAAATTTTAATTTAAATGACCACAGGTGTCTAGTGGCTAAACTGTGAAACAGCTAAGCTCAAGGAGGAAAATAAACTCAGGTGAGATATTCAGGACTTATTTCATTATAATTCCTTTCATCTAGAGATATTTCTAGAGCTCTTCACTTTTAAAACCTTCGAAATCTTATAATTTGTTTCATTGAAGGAAGCCATTCATTTATAAGCTGTCTCTGAATTATTTTGCTCAAATGCACAAAGCTGCTTTCCAACGTGTCCTTTCTTTCAAGGATGCTTATTCATTCCCTTCTTGACCTGACCACACAGCATCCTTCCCCATATTCATGAGACACACAAGGGCAAGCACATAGGAACTGTATGAAGAGGGTTGTATATATAGACACTGAACATCCTCAGCTTGCAAGAGGCTGGCTTGCAAAGGTTCATTTGTGAATTACGGTTTTGAAACTTAGGATAGATTTTCCCACTGACTCAGGTTACGTGAGCAATATACCCAACTCATTTAACCCAAAATGTAAGTGAAGTTATATTTGCTTTACAGAATCCTCAAAAATGATAAAGTTGCAATTCTAATACAAATACAAAACCATAAATAAAATAAATGTGACAGGGACTTCCCTGGCAGTCCAGTGGTTAAGACGTCGCCTTCCAATGCAGGGCGTGCAGGTTCTATCCTTGGTCGGGAGCTAAGATCCCACATGCCTCAGGGCCAAAAAAACCCGAAAACATAAAACAGAAGCAATATTGTAACAAATTCAATAAAGGCTTTAAAAATGGTCCACATTAAAAAAAATAAATGTGACAGTTTTCTATTTAGGGTGAGAGAGGCAAGAAATAGAGGGACCCAAGATGTGCCTAGTTTTCTTGAGAGGGGGGGAAAAGAAAGGATGTCAGTGAGGAAGACGTTAGATTAGAGAGTTCAGCAAACCACCTTTGAAGCAGCGCCCTCATCACTGTGCAGTGAGGACGACGTATGGGGAGAGGGCAGCTGTCCAGGGAGAGGTGCTGAACGTTTCTGAGTTGATTGTTAAAAACTGGTTGGGGAGGGAGTGGAGTAATACCTCTACTCTCGGTAGCTTTTTATTATTTTTAATCAGGACTCTCAAAAGATACCTGAATGACATGGGACTTAATTTCTTCTCAATAAGCTCTAGGAATTAGTCTTCTCAGGCAGGCTTGGCAAGCCTATTCTCCCCATGGATTTGGGAAGAAGAGAAAAATATGTGAGAAATGTCTTTGTTGTAACTGTATCTCCAGGATATAACACAGGGTCTGACAGAGCAGTTGCTGAACACGTGACTGAGGTAATAATGACAGGGTGAATGCCATGACCCTTGTGCAGAGCTGTTTGTCCAGGAAGGAAACAAAGCAGAGGCTCTAACCTGTGGACATCTTGTTTGCATTCTTCTGAGGGTTAAGGACCCTTAACCTTCCTTAGGCTCTTCTGTAGAGATAGAAATAGTCTACATTTATGTCTTAATTACAGTTAAAGTTTATAGAAGCTTTTACTTGTATGGAATTCGGTCACTTCATTTAATTTCTTTAAATTATCCGTACACTCTCCTTTTTGTACTGCAGTCTACTTTACACGTTTGGTAAATGAAAGATTCTAAGGGGCTTGCCATCATACTGACACCTGCAATTCATCTCTCTTGGGCCCTGTGTGAGAGAGACTTGGAAAAATGCAGCCTTCAGTCGACATGGGGATGAGCTGTTATTTTTCATGGTGTGACTGAAGTTCTAGTTAGCCCTTGACCGCTTCCTGGGATGCTACTATCATATTCAGATAGAAGAAATGATTGCTTAAATAAAAACTTAGAAGCAGATGGTTTTCATCTAAAATTTAACCTCCTTTGAGAATTTCTACATCCACTCAGGCATCCTTTATTCCCCCCATACTTTTGAGATTTTATCTTTTCAAAACATTTTGATCAAATAGACTGGCTGACTTCTGCTTTTGGACAACATGGAGTAACAGGGACAGATTTATTCTCTTGACTGAAACAACTGAAAAAAAAAAAAAGGCCATATATAAGAAAACAATGATATTCAGAAACTGGACCTCAGGCAGCACAAGGCACTGGTCCCTAAGAGAGGGTAAACTGATAAGCTGAGCCCTATGATTGCTCCAGCTTACTTCCTAGAGAGAGTTTGAGGCCACTGTACAGGAAGGGGGACCCAAGTGAACTGATGATAGTCAATTCCTAGATACTGTGTAATTACGTTTGTGAATTTTCCAGCTGGACCTTTGTACTAGAGATATTTCCATGAAGGTTTATGTTCTGGCCATGTCCACAGCCTTCTTCTGGGGAAAATTGCACTCTCCCCTTCTTTCTGATTAAAGTTGCCATGGCATAGCGCGTGCAATGATCAATCAGTGACCATCCTCATCCTCTGGTTTTGACTGATGGGGCCAGGGATCAATGTTCATGCTTAGGTGGAAAATAAAGGTGTTGCTTGGCAAGAACTTTAACCCAATATCTTGCTCCGTATTGGATAGTAATTAATTGAGCCACTCAGATCTCTCTTGGAGAACATAAATGCCAAAAAAAAAAAAAGAGGGGGGCTTCCCTGGTGGCGCAGTGGTTGAGAGTCCGCCTGCCAATGCAGGGGACACGGGTTCGTGCCCCGGTCCGGGAGGATCCCACGTGCCGCGGAGCGGCTGGGCCCGTGAGCCATGGCCGCTGAGCCTGCGCGTCCGGAGCCTGTGCTCCGCAACGGGATAGGCCACAACAGTGAGAGGCCCGCGTACCGCAAAAAAAAAAAAAAAAAAGAGGGCACCTAGAACTCAGGTTGTGTCTCAAAAGACTGAGCTATTATTTTGGTTTAACACGGAGCCTGATATATATCCCAGTCTTAAGGAAACCACAGTGCAGAGTGACTATACAGTTGCCGATATGATTTTTCTGTTTTCTTTCACAATAAATTACTATTACCAAAGGTCATATATTTGTGTTTTTTCTTACAAACTAAAATAGCTTCTTTATTCTTATCAATAATAATAGATAGCTATGGTTGAGTCCTTACTGTGAACTAAGCCCACATATTATAGCGTCTCCCCAACAGTCTTGTAGAAAAATATATTATTATTACTAATACAATTTTACAGATTATAGCCCAAGGTCAAATTATTAGTATGTATCAGAGGTGGGATTCAAGCCGCAGTTCAAGTTCATCTGACCACCAATTTATACCCCTTTTCTTCCTCTGGTTACCTGCCGTTGATCAATATTTCTTCCACCTAAGTTAATCAGGATACCTAAAAAAAGATGAATCTCAGGGTGCATATTGAACTCAAAACCTGTTTTCAATGTTTTTTTATTTTTGGATAATTATTACTAAAATTGGATCTGTTTTTCTTGGGTGGGTTGTCAGTTAACCACTACTAAAATTCCAGTTAGAATACTTCTGAATAACCAATTTCCAAGTAATTAAATAAGAGGCTGTCTTCTTTTTGAGAAAATGTTAGCTGACAACAAACATGTTTTTAGCTAATAGATTTCAAATTAAAGGCATTGTAAGTGGTATTTTACTGCCAGGAAGGAGAACTGAATTCTTCTCAGAATGATTAATATTTCTAATCAAAGAAACACACATACAATTCTCACTTTCAGGTAGAGTCACTTTAGATGGAATTGTATGCTAAGGAAATAGAATTGGTTGCAATCTATGAATATAGTGTGGTTTGAAAAGGTGATTTCAAAAAGTTCAATCAGAAAAGTTCAATGCAGAAAATATAATTTCTTTTAGGAATTATTATGTATATCATCACAACTTAGATTAGCA
Organism: Aethalodelphis obliquidens; assembly: GCF_003676395.1. Taxonomy (NCBI): domain Eukaryota; kingdom Metazoa; phylum Chordata; class Mammalia; order Artiodactyla; family Delphinidae; genus Aethalodelphis; species Aethalodelphis obliquidens. The sequence continues at coordinate 25,548,116 of NW_020837969.1, read as the reverse complement.
AGTTTGTGTCTTTTGAGCCTACTAAGTAGGTAAAACTCTGGCATAGTTTAGAATATAAGGAAATCTGGAATATAAACTGTTGGACTACACAACAGAAGTGGCTTGAATTCATTGGTATTTTTGGCAAAGGACTAATAATTGCTGTCAGTTTTCCAAAGAACTACAGAAGGAGACTAGGAAAGGAAATATTGTAAAAATTATTAAACCCTGTCACATTATAGCATCCATAGACTCCCAGACAGTATCCCATATTATACTTTTTCTAAGATTAAAAGGAAAAACTATATGTTAAGACTTCAGCACTTTGAAGCTGCTGAGCAGAGAATGTTTTAGAGCAATCATTGTTAAAAAAAAACCTAAAAGACATAAAACACGACCAGTTTCCTTTGAATTGGACCCTCTTTTTGAGAGCTGTGTGTGTGAATTTAGGTGTCCCCCCGCCCTCTGTTTTGATCGTTTTAAGGATACAAAAAACCTTATTAGTGAAGGTAACTTATCATTAGTGTCATTATTATTAAAATACTGCAGCACATAATGAAGTCAAACAATACTAAAAAGTACACAGTAATTGAGTCTCCCTTTCGACCTAGACTCAGGAAGGTGATTGTCATCAACAGTTTCTCTGTGTCTTTAGTAAAAAATTTCAATTGTTCACGTATATACATATGTATTTACATAATGAGAATATTTCTATTGAATACTTACTATTCCACTATATGTGTTCTGTAATATACACATATGTATTACTAAATAGAAGATCTTAGTGATACCTTCATAGCAACATGTATATATATCTACTTTATTCTTTCTAACTGCTGTACACTATTCTTTTATGTAGGCGTAATGTTATTTATTTAACCAGTCCCCTATTGACAGACAATTAGAGTTCTTTGAGATCTTTGCTATTGTTATGCTGCAGTGAGTATGCCTGTATATATGTCTTTGGTAATGTTCAAATATACTTGTTAGATACATTTTTAGAAGTGGAATTGCTCAGCTAAAGGGTATCTGCATACTTAATTTTGATCATGTCAAATTACCCTCCAAAGAAATTTTTGCTAATTATACTTCTATCAAAAATGAAAAACAGTGAGTCTTCATCAACATGGTAAAACTGATCTCTGTTCATCTTCTAGGTGAAAATAAAGTGTTGTTTTACTTTTTATTCTATTGATTTCAAATAAAACTGAAAAACTTCAAAAAATTTTAAACTATCTTTTTTCTATAAAATGCATGCTTTTCTCCTATTTCTATTAATTTTTTGGTTTATTCCTCAATCGATTTGTAAGAATGCTTCATAAATTATGGAAATCACCGAAATACACTTTCTTATTAGATTTACTTGGTGAAAGCAATACATGTCTATGATTGTAGACATTTAAGGACATTACCAGTAATGACTAATACTCAAGTTTGATTAGCCTTTGATAAATATTGACACAATAACTTCATACTAATTTGTTAGAGGTCCAAAGAGAATGTTCCCTATGCATCATTTGTTTAGTCATGTGTACTTTCTGTATACTTTGCAGTAAAATTTACACAAAGTACAATATATAGGCACTAGGGATTATTCTGCTCCATTAGAGTGGCTCTTTCCTTGAACTTAAGTAGTTTCCTCATAGTTTGTGTTGATGAGTGTTCAGCTGAGGACTTGAGGAAAGCCCTCTGTCACTCTCCAAATCTCTGTCTCTGCAGCCCTCTCCTTTCTGGTACTTTGCCACGTGAACTCTAGATGCCTTACCCTCCTCAGACGCCCACTTCTGTCTCCTCAATGCAGGAAGACTCTTACTCAATCCAGAGTTATTCCAAACATTTCAGCAAAAGAGCCAGTGAATTCTTTTTCTTAAACCAGATTGCATAAGGATTTTTGTTATTTGCATTGAAACAATCCCACCTGTTTATTGAACTTTATGGAGCTATTTTTTATAACATGTTTTGACAAATATGGTAAGAATTCCAGCGAAGCACAGAGTACCTCTGCAGGGGTCCATTAAAATATAGTTTAAGGGGCTTTTCATCTGTCTAATTCAAGAGTACTTATCGGACTACTAGAGGGAAGAATAGATTAAGTAACTTGATATAATTCTCCACAAATATTATTCTTTCAAACAATTAAATATTATACAAATGGTTTATTTGCTTCATCTTATTATGAATATTATACATACTCAGTATAAAACACATACATGTACACATACATATCACCATTACCACCATTAAAAATATTATAAATTATAAAATAAAGATCATCCAAAATATTATGACCCAGTGGTAATATCCATCTCTATTGCACAAGAAAATTCTTAATTCGCAGATGTCCATAAGCAGGGTATACAAGGGCTATTCTGGATCCCGTTCTCTTCTTTCTTCACTTTATCATTCTTCGTAAGACTTAAATTTTAATACAGTTAATCCTCCATTTCTTTCCTTTTAATTGGTCCTTTTTGTGTGTCTTATCAGTGAAAACTTTCCCTCTCCAAGATTACAACTATATTCTCATATATATTCTTCTAAAATTCTTAAAGTTTCATCTTCACATTTAAGAGTTGAATCGACTTAGAATTGATTTTTGTATATGGTGTGAGGTAGAAATCTAATATATATACATATATATATATATATTCCTATATGGATAATCAAATTTTCCAACCTGTTTTTTGAGCAGTCTGTTTTCCCCCCTTTGATTTGTATTGCCCACCTCTGCCTGGTGAGCAATACTTGGGTCTGTTTCTGGGTTCTTTATTCTAATCCATTAGCTGGTTTGTCTATACTTGCCTCACAGTGCTAATTACTGAATATTTAAAGTGGTCCTAGCTGATAGGAAGTCTCCTTATCACATTCTGCCTCAAAATCAACTTGACTATTCTTGGTTCTTTGCTCTTCCATATGAACCTTAGTAGATTTCTCTAGTTTACCACACACACAAAAATCTGTTGGAGCTTTGGTCCAAACTTAACAGAGTTTACAGATTAATTTGAAGAAGTGACATCTTTTTGACACAAAATCATCCACTTCATGAAAGTTACATAGCTATTCATTTATTTGGATCTTCTTTTAGGAGTTTTAATATTGTGTTATTATTTTCTTCATAGACATTTTTAGACTTAGTCCTTTATTTTTGTTGTTGCTACTTTGTTGGGATATCTTTCTATTTAGTTTTATGGAAATAGAACATTATATTATATCAGGAAACAAGAGAATATTGCTTCAAATAGAGTGTGATCAACAATTCAAACTGCTCCTGAAGGATAATGATGAAGAAATAGCTGTGGATTTGACAATTAGAAAGACACTGGTATCACTTAAGAGACTATATATTGGCTCAGATATATGTACATTTGAATTCCAGCGCCATCTGTCATTAAGCTATATGAGTTGAAGTACTCCACTGAGTAAAGTGATAAAGTCTTCACCACAGGATTATTGTGTGGGTTACATGAGTCAAAATGTGTAAAGCGTGTAATATTTCCCAGCTAATAAGCTGTGAAAAGAAGAGGAAGATATGACAGCAGATTAAAAGAATATTAGAATGGAAAATAGGATTTTTCTTAGACCACCAAAGAGTTAAGTCTGTGGATAGGAAAAGGGGAAAATTCTAGTTAATAAATAGACCTGGAAGATATTTAAAATAAGACTGATCAAATAAGAGTGATCAAATGGAACAGGATAGAAAGCCCAGAGATAAACCCACACACATATGGTCACCTTGTCTTTGATAAAGAAGGCAAGAATATACAATGGAGAAAAGACAGCCTCTTCAATAAGTGGTGCTGGGAAAACTGGACAGCTACATGGAAAAGAATGAAATTAGAACACTTCCTAACACCATACACAAAAATAAACTCAAAATGGATTAAAGACCTAAATATAAGGCCAGACACTGTAAAACTCTTAGAGGAAAACTAGGAAGAACACTCTTTGACATTAATCACAGCAAGATCCTTTTTGACCCACCTCCTAGAGAAATGGAAATAAAAACAAAAATAAACAAATGGGACCTAATGAAACTTCAAAGCTTTTGCACAGCAAAGGGAACCATAAACAAGACGAAAAGACAACTCTCAGAATGGGAGAAAACATTTGCAAATGAAGCAACTGACAAAGGATTAATCTCCAAAATATACAAGCAGCTCACACAGCTCAATATCAAAAACCAAACAATCCAATCCAAAAATGGGCAGAAGACCTAAACAGACGTTTCTCCAAAAAAGATACACAGATTGCCAACAAACACATGAAAGGATGCCCAACATCACTAATCATTAGAGAAACACAAATCAAAACTACAGTGAGGTATCACCTCACACCGGTCAGAGTGACCATCATCAAAAAATCTAGAAACAATAAATGCTGGAGAGGGCGTGGAAAAAAGGGAACCCTCTTGCACTGTTGGTGGGAATGTAAGTTGATACAGTCACTATGGAGAACAGTATGAAGGTTCCTTAAAAACTACAAATAGAACTACCATATGACCCATCAATCCCACTCCTGGGCATATACCCTGAGGAAAACCATAATTCAAAGAGAGTCATGTACCACAATGTTCACTGTAGCACTATTTACAATAGCCAGGACATGGAAGCAACCTAAGTGTCCATTGACAGATGAATGGATAAAGAAGATGTGGCACATATATACAATGGAATATTCCTGAGCCATAAAAAGAAATGAAATTGAGTTATTTGTAGTGAAGTGGAGGGACCTAGAGTCTGTCATATACAGTGAAGTAAGTCAGAAAAAGAAAAACAAATACCATATACTAACACATATATATGGAATCTAAAAAAAAAAAAAAAGGTTCTGAATAACCTAGGGGCAGGACAGGAATAAAGATGCAGACATAGAGAATGGACTTGAGGACACAGGGAGGGGGAAGGGTAAGCTGGGATGAAGTGAGAGAGTGGCATGGATATATATACACTACCAAATGTAAAATAGATAGCTAGTGGGAAGCAGCTGCACAGCACAGGGAGATCAGCTTGGTGCTTTGTGATCACCTAGAGGGGTGGGATAGGGAGGGTGGGAGGGAGACTCAAGAGGGAAGGGATATGGGGATATATGTATACATACAGCTGATTCACTTTGTTATACAGCAGAAATGAACACAACATTGTAAAGCAATTATACTCCAATAAAGATGTTTAAAAAAAAAAAAGAGTGATCAAAGCAGAGTGGATAGTCTCAAAAGCAGACAGTGTGACAGAGCAGAAAGTGGGATGAGGAAGGAGACACTTGAACCAAATGGAAAACAATATTTTGGAGCCATTTAGCATAGTGTCAAGTAGCCTTACACTTGTCCACATCCCATAAACATATATTTGATTTTCATCATGTTATGATTTTTTTTTCAAAATGATATCATTAGAAATAGTTAACATATTTTTCTTAGTAATGAAGGAATTGTGTTATAAATTTTATAGTGTGCCAAAAACGATTAAACTGAAAAGCAAATGTTAGTGTTATGGTTTGGATTAAGCTATCTAGAATATTCAATAAATCAGAATCACTCCTTGCCTGGTGATAGTATATAAAGGAACTTTTATTATAGCTTAGTGGTAAATTTATTCGGGTTGTTAAGGCCCCTCTGAAGAGTAACTGGGACTGAATGGATGACAAACTTGGAAAGATTATGAAGTTAAAAGGAAAAGGAGATAAAGCAAAAGAAATAAATCCTTAATCCTTTGTTCAGGAAATGTTTAGTCTTATTGTGTCCAATAAATCAGGGAAACACAATCAAAATGTCAAGATTCAATAAGCATCATCCTCTCTTGTAACTTTTTCTCCCATTTTCTTTCTTAACAACAGTTCTTTGTATTTCTGATTTTAACCAGACCAAGCCTTTTTGCAACTGCATGCATTTTAAGTCTCATTTATATTAGGGGATGACTCTAGGTTAAAAAATAAGGGAAGGGGCTTCCCTGGTGGCACAGTGGTTAAGAATCCACCTGCCAATGCAGGGGACATGGGTTTAAGCCCTGGTCCAGGAATATCCCACATACCACGGAGCAACTAAGCCCATGCGCCACAACTACTGAGCCTGTGCTCTAGAGCCTGCGAGTCACATCTACTGAGCCCACGTGCCACAAGTACTGAAGCCCGCACACCTAGAGCCTGTGCTGCACAACAAGAGAAGCCACTGCAATGAGAAGCCTGCGCACCACAGCGAAGAGTAGTCTCCGCCCGTCGCAACTAGAGAAAGCCCGTGCACAGCAATGAAGACCAAATGCAGCCAAAAATAGATAAATAAAATAAATAATTTTTTTAAAAAAATAAGGGAAGGAATGAAGGTGGGAAATAAGAAAGGAGGATAAGAAACAAATAAGGAAGGAAGGGAAGAATAAAAAGAAGAGAAACAAGCAACGAAGTGTCAATTGAAAACAATAGCAGAAGGATGTGCAGCAAACTAAATAGACACCTCCAGTTCCCAAACTCTGATTTACCCTTTAAAAGCAATTTTTTTTGACCCAATAAGAGCACATGTTACTCTCTTACAGATTCACAATGTACATTAGCACATTAAGGACTTGGAGAGGGAATCAGTTTAACTTGTTTAACTCAACATTTCCCAAACGTATGTTCATGGTATGCACATGGCTCCTTGTGAAACAACTATTAATGCCATAGAAATTTAATTCCCATGGAGCACACTTCAGGAAAAACTGGAGCTCACAAATTCAATTGCATGTATTACTGAATTTTATTTTCTTCCTCTTAAGCACAACTTCTCTTTTTTTTCCAGCTTCGTTGAGACATAATTGACATGTAACATTGTGTAAGTTGAAGGTATACAATCAGTTAATTCAATACACTTATATATTGCAATAATGATCACCACCATAGCGTTAGCTAACATTTCCATTACATTACACAATTACTATTTCTTTTTTGCAATAAGAACATTTGAGATCTAGTCTCTCAGGAACTTTCAAGTATATAATGCAGTATAATTAACTATAATCATCATGCTGAATATTAGCTCCCCAGAACTTATTCATCCTATAATCAGAAGTTTGTATCTTTTGACAAATTTTCTTATCTTTGGCTGGATTATCATGCTGTATCAGTTGTGAAGCATGTCATTATACAATGCTCAATATCCACTATTCCAGGATATACTGTCCATTAGATATATGTATCACATGCTTTCTAAGCCATGGTTCTTTGGTCTTTGAAGATATGGTTTAAATAAAAGAAAAAATGAAATGGGCTGAGAGGTCCCCAGGCCTCTATTTTGAAAGATAGGTAGGTAGAATCATGGCCTCTAGAAAAGGTCCTGCCCTGATCCTTGGAATCTATGAATGTGACTTTACATGGCAAAAGGGACTTTACAGATGTGATTAGGAGAAGAATCTAGAGATGGAGAAGTTATTTTGGATTATTTAGGTGGCCTTAACCTGATTGATCACCTGAGTCCTTAAAAGTAGAGAATGTTTCCCTGGTGCAAGACAACCAGAGAGATGGTAGCATGAGAAGGACCATTGTTAGCTTAGAAGGTGGGGGAAGGGAACCATGAGCTATAGAATGTGGCAGCCTCTAGAAGCTGGAAAAGGCCTTTGGAAAGGAATACAGCCCTGTTGATATCTCAATTTTATCCCAGTAAGACCTGTGTCAGACTTCTGACCTATAGAACTGTAAGATAATATATTTGTAAAGTTTGAGTCATCAGTTTGGGGGAATTTATAATGGCAGCAATAAAAATCAAATTCCATAAATAAGTATGCAAGAAGGTAGGATAGAAAATATTTGGATTAAACAACCTCCTCTAGTAAAAAATGATTTTACACACTTGTATTCTGGCACTGTCATAGGCAGAATTCTAAGATAGCCTCCAAGATTCCTGGTATATACACAATTTTCCCAGTTATTCAACCAAACACAGGTCTGAGTGCTGCTGCAAAAGTGCAGATTAATTGAGGTCCCATAATTGTTGACCTGAAAATAGGAGATTATCCTTTATGGGCCTGACAGGTTATTACCTGACAGGTAATCAGGTGAGCCCTTAAAAAGGATGGGGTTCGGGCTTCCCTGGTGGTGCAGTGGTTGGGAGTCCGCCTGCTGATGCAGGGAACACGGGTTCCTGCCCCGGTCCGGGAAGATCCCACGTGCCGCGGAGCGGCTGGGCCCGTGAGCCATGGTCGCTGAGCCTGCGCGTCCGGAGCCTGTGCTCTGCAACGGGAGTGGCCACAACAGTGAGAGGCCCGCGTACCACAACAACAACAACAACAAACAAACAAACAAACAAAAAGGATGGGGTTCTTGCTAGCGGAAGAGATTCAAAGAATGAGAGAAATTTGACACAAGGGGGATTCTCCATTGCTAGCTCTGAAGATCTCCATTGTTTGTTGTAAAATTGTGGGCAGTCTCCAAGAGTTGAGTGGGCCCCAGCTGATAGCCAGCAAAGAAATAAGGACTTCAGTCCTACAACCACAAAGAACTGTACTCTGCCAACAATGTGAATGAGCTTGAAGAGCACCCATCGTTCCAGATGAGACCATAGTCAACATCTTGATTTCAGCTTCATAAAATCCTAGGCAGAAAGCCCAGTCTTACTGTGCCTTGACTGTTGACCTTCAGAACTATGACTTAATAAATGATCTTGTTTTAAGCTGCTAACTGTGTGGTAATCTGTTACACATCAATAGGAAACTAATTCAGGCACATAATGACATAATTTTTAAAAGTTATCTGAAACTCCATTTCAGTCAATGATAGCATTTTCATGGGGCCTGAGGGAAGCACTTTCCGTCAGATCATATACCTTTGAGGAAAATTATTTATCCACGTATGTGTCACAGAGCCCATCCCCATGCACTGTAGACTCGAACGAATAGGTTTTGATTTGAGTTAAAAAGATTCCACACCCCCTATCTTATTGGGGATCATTTTAAGGGATGTTCAACTTTAAACACCTCTACTCTCATGATGCCAATTTCCTATTTTCATTTGGCAAAACAAGCCTACTCTGTTTATTGAAAAGATGAACTATGCTTCTATCAAAAGACTAATAATGATCATGTCTCTCGAGTATGAGAATAGACTTCAAGGCATTGCATCCGGGGGAATTGAATGGAGAACACCAGGTCTGCTCCAGTGCCCAGTGACTGGTAATGCTCCAGGGTGCTTGCTGATGTTACTAATAGAAGTGACCAGGATTTGGTGAGGAAATGCCCAGAGGGCACTGCATCTGAGTCAGGGGTCCGCAGGTCTTAAAAGCACAAGTACTTACTGACTTTTGTCTTGATTGATTCTCTTGGCCTCCGTGCTAGAAGTTGAACGAACCATACTAAGACAAGGGACTCAAAAGGAGAGGGAGTAGGCAGACAATACTCAGGAATAAAAGAACAATGCCAATGCGGAAGTCAGGACCCAGGTCTAAGAATAATAGACCATGCCACAGTGGAAAGAACCTGGTTCTCATTTTGCTCATTTGTGAAATCAGGTTTGGCAAGGGAATGCGTTGCAATCCCATTTAATACAGACGAGCAAAATTTCTTTTTGGTGGACCTCAACCTGAATTCCAGGTTGTAGATAAACAGGGACCTGCAAAGGGAAGTATGTGGTGGAAGCAATTGGTGAAAGTCTCTCACAACTTTCTCTATCCCAATCAGAAGTAGAACACATGTAGAAAAATATATGTTGTGTTAACATTAAACCATAGTAATAAGAAAATATTTGGGTGGATGATAAGACTTAAAACACAGTTGTCTTTTATCATACATGAAATTAAAACAATTTGTATCTAACAAAATGAAGAACTCGTACACATAAGAGTTTTAAAGGAAAGCAATTCCTTGCTCATATAAATATGTCCGCTGTGGCAACAGGAATTTTAAATCTGTGAGGAACTAATATTAAGTGACAGGTTCTCTAGATCAGCTCTGTAAATGCAAGGCATTATTTGATTTAGGTATAAGATTTTCGTCACTTAATCATATAATTCAGTGAGATATCTTTATTCTAACCTGAACTTCTTTTCAGAAGACTTGAATCACAAAGAGAGATATTGGCAAGAGATAATGATTTGTTAAATGTATGAGACAATTATTTTAGGGATTAACATTGTGTATATAAAATCTACTGATTGGACACCCGATTTTATAGCAAGTATATTTTGAGTTAAAAAAGTGAGAAAAAATATTTTTGTATGCTTATGGCACACACTGTCTAACATTTTTTCTTTTAAGGGTGCTATGTAAAAAACATTATCACTATCAAAAAGTAAAAGTTATTAGTTATCCAGAATTTGTTCAGTGTAAAGGTTGGACCTATTGTAATCTTTTGAGTCAAAAGTGAGTTGCCTCTGTACTTCGATGGAGAAAAATCATTTTCCAGTTTGGGACAATGTTACTAAAGTGATTCTTAGAGACTGAAATGGAATAATTCTTTTATATAGATGCATAGTAATCTATTTAGAAAACATAAAAGCACTAAAGAATATATGCCCCACATTTAACCTTAGGGAAGTCCAATGACCTCTAAAAGATGCATTGGCTCTGTGTATACTGAGGGGGATGGAGGGATGCCCAATGTCAGGACGGGTGTCATTGTCCGTGCCCTCACTGGAGTTGTGGGCAGAACATGTATGGCAGTAATAATGCTAAGCTGTATCTAGAATAATCTGGAATCTTCCAATTGGACAAATTTTTGATCAAATAAATCAGATTTGGATGTTCTTAGTTATAATACCAATTGAATCTTTGATGTGCCTCAGTCTTCATGGATGTTATTAATTGCATTTCACTGCTGTTACTTTGCAGCTATGTGATAGTGTGATGCTTGAGCAACGTCAGATAGCAGGGTTTGTGGAGTAACCAGACAGCCACACTGGAAGCACCAGTTGTGCTCCTAATCTTTCCCCTGGGTTTAGCTTTAATTTTTAATGAGTTTGCCTCTGCTGAAGAGCCAAATCTCTAATACCCGGTATGGGGAATGATGCGTGAGTTATTAAAACATATAAGAGCTTAGACAATGAGAAGGGAAAGGGCTACACCCTCAGTTGTTGAATTGGTTGTAAAACAAATTCCTGGGGATTTAATGAATAAAATTTCTGTTGGCCTCACATTTGGAATTAATGAGGTGGAAAATATGAAATAACATGTAACAGCCTTGCAACACAGAGAACCAGACCTAGGAGAGTTTATTTTGGAGAAGGAACGTTTTCTAATCTTAGGTTCCTGTTTAGACTTATGACCACTAGCTGGCATGTGAATTCTAGTTAAACTCAGAAACTGTTTATTTTTGTAATTTTTGTCTGGGACTTTTCTCAATTTTTTGACTGTCAATAAAAAGGCTGACTGGCCGAGAGCTTAAACCAGGCCCCGCTGGAGTTCACTGAAGAACTTCAGTCAACAACTATTTGTCTGACACTGGTCTCAGGCTGGGGAGAAGGTTGGGAAAAAAAACCACATTCTGGGAAACTGGAGGCCTGGGGTTAGTTCTAGCTCTACCACTAGTTAGCTGCAGGTCTCAGGACAGTTATCTAACCTTCCTGGGCCTTGTCACCAGGTAAGTTCCCCAAAGTTTAACTTGAGAAACAGTAAGCTCCAGGTTGACAGATCTGGTTTTCCTAACAGTGCCTCCATCAGACTGCTGCCAAAGTTTAGGAAACAAAGAATGTTTGGTCATCTGGGACTCGGGGCAGTTTCCTAACACCTGCAGGACTCGCTGCTTTGGAACATCCTTGATGGTACGTAGCAAAACACATGACGTATATAGATAATTCCAATCCAATCCAAAGCGGTGCCTGGCAAAATGTTCCAGAGCGTTCGTGTGTCTTTCTGCAATGTGACAGACATTCTCATGAAATTCCTGCAGCATATCTCTTGGACAGTTATTGATGTATGACGTACATAGAGGAAAGTGCTCCAATCTGAAGGGTCCTGCTCTCCTAGTCTTCACAAACTGAACACATCTGACTAATCGATTTCCAAATCAAGAAATAGAACGTAAGCAGGGCCACAGAACCGTGCTTGCTTCCTCTTCAGTCATCTCCTCGCCCAAGGGTAGCCACTGTTTCTAATGGCATAGAGTGGTTTTAAAATGTCCAAAAAAACCCAGATGGAAAACGGAGATTGCCAGGTCCTAATTTAGAGATCTTGACATGTCATTCAGAAATCTAATCCTTTGCCTGTGCCTGGATGAATAGGTACTACCCTTTTGGAAAACAGTTTGGTACTGTGTCTCAAGATCTCTTAACACATTTATTCTATTCCATTCTTGGATTATCCAAGGAAATCCAAGATTTCCAGATTATCCAAGGAAAATCTGCTTAAAAAAGGATGACTTCAGGGCTTCCCTGGTGGTGCAGTGGTTGAGAATCTCCTGCCAATGCAGGGGACACGGGTTCGAGCCCTGGTCTGGGAGGATCCCACATGCCGCGGAGCAACTGGGCCCGTGAGCCACAATTACTGAGCCTGTGCATCTGGAGCCCGCGATCCACAACTACTGAGCACGTGTGCCACGAAGACCGTGCTCCGCACCAAGAGAGGCCGCGATAGGAAGAGGCCCGCGCACCGCGATGAAGAGCGGCCCCCGCTCGCCACACCTAGAGAAAGCCCTCGCACAGAAACGAAGACCCAACACAGCCATAAATAAATAAATTTTAAAAATTCACGACATATGTCAACATTTAGCTAGTGTTGATGAATTTATTCTATTAAAAAAAAGGATGACTTCATATTTATGAATATTTTCACTTCACAGTTATCTGTAATTATTAAACCAGAAGAGTAGCTCAGACATTCAACAATGGCTGAATCATTAATGAGTTCACAGATACAAACAATGAAACATTAAGCAGCTGTTAAAAGGGAAGACAGGGAAAGTACTTATCTTGTAATGTGTAGTAAAAAATTGAAAACAAAACAAACAAACAAACAAAAAATTGAAAGTGCGAAATTACACTATCCTAGAACCATATCTTTGTAAAACTGAAATATATATGGACAAGAACTGGAAAATATTTATGGAGAGATGTTGGTTGCTTTCTATATCTGTTAAGTTGTAAAATTGTTATTGTAATAAAAGTCTGATGGGGTAAAAAAAAAAAAAAAAATGACCGGTAGCTGTGAACGATTTTAGTTCCATGGTCAATTAAGCCTTCACAGAAATATAAAAATTTGAGTCTAAATTAAAGTGACAGTCTGAGACCTGCCATTCTTGATATTTCCAGGTATTCAAATTCTAATGTAGAATTCACAGGAATATTTTCCATAATGGACATCCCCAGAAGCAAACATTTTCTTTTAAAGGGATCATCACAACCCTCTGAATTGTTTGTTTATGGTTCAGGAATCTTTACTGGCCTGTTGGATTGGCAGAAGTCTCCTCTAAGGACCTCAAAATTTATCCCTGCTGGCACTGCTGATTTGACCAGATTATGTCTCACCCAGTCATTGGCTGAGCCTCATATAGGCCTGTTTTCACAGTTAACTGTCAGCACTGGGCTCTTCCCAATTAATATCAGACTAATGCCACTTCCAGCAGCTTGGCAACCTGCCCCTTGAGTTTACCATCTGTCACTGCTGCTGTTTTTAACTGATAAACCCCCCATCTCAGGCTTAACCCAATAAGTGTATTTCTTGCCCGTGTCATTCTTAAACAGGTGTTCTAATTGGCAGGCAGCATCTCCTAGGCAGTGATGCTTCATAGATCGGCAACATGTGGTTTCCAAGTTGGCTGTCCTTGCTGGAAGAGGTAAGAGAATGAAGGATTCATGGCGGAGGTTTTTATGGGTCAAGCCTAGAAGTGGTGCGCCTCCCCTCCACTCATATACCATTGACCCCAACTTAACCACATGGCCAGATCTAACTGCAAGAGATACTGGGAAGTACAGTCTGTCTTTGAGCCCAAGAAGAGGAGAAATGGGGTTTGATGAATAGCTAGTTTCTGACACACATACAACTGTACAACTATTTTCAGAGTATTTAAATTTTTAAAATTACTTTTCCCTTTGTTGCATTATTCGTGATTTCTCACATGTGAATGTTAAAAATGATTCCAATTTGTCTCTGAAACATCTATTATAATTATAATTTTGCTGTACATTTTTCAAGCTATATATATACATATATATATAGTACACATATATACATGTAAAATATGTGTGTGTATGCATAATGCAAGGTTACATAGTTACATAGGCCAGATCCAGAACTTGAGACCAGGATTTATAACTGTGAGTCCACTGAGTGGTTTCATTTTACTATACTTCAATATCAAATATATAGAGAAGATGACAAAAAGGTCCATGAGTCAATACTTTTGATTAACATCATCTCTACTTTAAATTCCAGTACTGAGTAGTAAATATCTAGATAACTATCTTACATTTTAGAGCCACTAGGGCATCAAATATTGGGATCTTTTTGTAATTACCTTTGCTACTTCTTCCATTCTTTTTCTCTTAGTATTAAATATTTCTTTATCAGTTTGACTCAGAGATTTATCATAATCACTCTGGCAATTGAGGAGTTAGAGCGAGGCATAGATAGGTAAATAGATATGGCGGAAGGCTGAGCTTTCTAAAAATTACAAAGGTACAGAGACCAAACTCACATCATTTGCCTACCCCCTTTCCCCATATCCAGTAAAGGGTATCCAATGGGAGGACAGCAGAAAAAAAACAATGGTCCCTTTAAAGTACAAAAACTGATATGGTGCTTGAATCAGAAATCTGACTACAAAAGCAACAAGAGGAGTGGGCTGAGCTAGGTGGGTATGACAAGCTTTGAGCCATGATGATGACACCAGTGTCTCTGTGTCACTGCCCAGGCCAGACAGCTGCTTCTCATTATCACTGCCAAGTAGGATGCCAGGAGAGAGTAGAAAATTGTGCATAAAGAAACAAACTAAAATTCAGATAAACTCAGAGAGGAATTAGCTAGTTAGTGAAAAACGCTAAAAAGCCAGAACCATCTGGTGTAGGAAAAACTACCCTAAAAGGGACTGTCAACATTACAAATAGCAAAAGAACAGATAGTCTTCCCAGGGTAGAATGAGGGGAGGTGTTTTATTGTGGTCTGATAAGGTGAGTAATATAGAAGGATTGTTTCCAGGCAGCTGCTGCCCATTAGATGAAGGTGGTGAGAGACTCCACCGAGAGCCTTTCAGACAAAGTTATGTGAAAGTATGCACACACCAGAAACTATTGAAGATATTAGATTGATCATGCTCCAAGTTCTATTGTGGCTAGAATGTTCTCTGGGCAAAGGGAAAAAGGCCAGGTTTGGATTGACAATACGTCTTAAACACTTAATAAAAAATTATATTATATTAATTCCTTTATATCCTCTGTTATTTGTCCAAGAGACGAAATATGATTCAGATTGTCTTCACAGGACCCTACTGATTGAAAAAGACATTGCCTTGCTTTCTTTTTCTCTTTCAATTCCTTAATTTTGTTTTTTTTTTTTTTTGTTTTTTTGAATTTCAACTTTAAACTCATCGAAGGTAGAACCAACATTTATTGATGGTTTACTGCTTCCCAGACCTTGTCTCAATACTTTACCTCTTGTAACCCTCCATACAACCCTGTAAAGGAAATAACTGTAAAAATCACATTTCACAAATGAGGAAACTGCTTTGCTTAAGGATACAATAATTGGCAGAACCAGAAAATTTATTGTATTTCTTAGTGCAAAGGTCATGCTCTTTTCCTAGAAGAGATGTAAGGATCCCCGACACTGGGTTTGAGCTTGACTGATTTTTCAGCGTTTTCTCTTACAGTTAACATAGCAGCTTCTTCAATTTTCCTCTACTTTCTGCTCTTGGAGGCAACACTGGAGCCTCGGTCACTGTGTTTCTTGTAATCTTGGGCAAGTCACTTCACTTTGTCCAGTAGTAAAATGATGAGATTGGACTAGAGGAAATCACAGATCTCAACCAGCTTTGACAAATCTCCAGTCCAAGGACCAGGATGTGCCAACCTTTCAGCCACGCTTCTTAACGCGATACCTATGAAGAATCTAGGAGCATTTTCCATTGCCAGGTAATGTCTCCCCTCACTTCTCCCCTCTTTGTAGGTAACTCTTTTTTAAAAGGTAAAAGTGGGGAAACTTCTCTGTTTGGCATCCACACTCAGAAAGCCTGGTGTGATGGTGAACATCAATTTGCAATTCATCAAGATGAATTCAAGCCGTCAGTCATTTCACCCATCTGTAATCATCAGGAAAATACCTAAGTCTCAGTTGGAAGACTCATGCATTTTTCCAGAAAGTAGAAAGTGTTTGCCTCTTTTCTAGACTGGCAGCTGGCTAAAAGTGCTTACTCAAAAGACTATTGCTGAGAGGGGTGATGTCTAACCATTATGGGAAATTGGTTGCATATGTAAATTTACACCTCTCTTTATCCTTACTGACTTAGTGTTTTTGTGATACTTGTATCATCACAGGAGCAAATGATAGGAAAGCATGGCAATTTCACTTACCCATGGAAGCAATTCACAAAAACAAAATAAAACAAGAACAGATCTCTTTCTCCACTGTGCTTGTGAACTTTTTTGGGCAGATGAAGCATATCTTTCCTTTAGTATAAAATCCCTTTATACCTCACACGAAGTGATCTATTTGCTCAGTTATTTACTCAATATCATTAAATATCTGTTTAACCCATCTAAGGGGCAAGTTACTTCTCCCATGAAACATTTTCTTACCTATAAAGTGGCCAAAAATAATATGAGCTTATAGAGTTATTACATGAAGTAATTAAGAAAATGCATGACAGTGCCTCCCTTCTCTGTGAAAAGTACTTGTCAGTCATTGTATAGAGTAAAAAAAGATGATTTTGTAAGGAAATGGATCAAGTCCTCAAGAAGTTGCAGTCTGCTAAGAAAAATAAGGTATGTTCATCAATCCCCCAAAGTTACAGAAGAAAGTGGCATGTATGAAAGAAAAATACAGAAAAAATGCCATAGGAGTTTGGAGAAGAGAGGATACTTCTAGGATTATAAGACAATATTTTGCACAAGGCATTTGAACTCCACTTTTAAGGATGGATAGGATTTGGACATAAACAAATGGAGGAGAGAGAATAGAGTTACTTCCTGAAGGTGCAGCGTGAGAATAGAACTAAGAAATAGATGTCATAAGAGAATAACCAATGGTTCGGTTTGGTTGGAGTATGTGGTTTATGGAGGGGGCAATGGTAAATAAGGTTGGAAATGTAAGTATGACTAGATTGAAGATGGGTTTCAGTGCTTTTATTCTGGAGGCCAAGATTGGGGGTGATAGTGAGAATAGAGAGGTTATGAGGTGGAATGGATATGTAATGAAAGAGGACAGAAAGTTCAGTGAGGGACATATTGGATTTGAGATGTACCAAGAGCCTTCTTGTTGGATTGCTAGGGAGAACTGAGAACTGGGACACTGGAGGAGAGGTACATGGTGGGGTACCTTGGCTGTACCTTTATAGCAAGCAACTTCCAATATAATTCAGTAGACTAGAACTGCCTCGTAAGACTTTTGTAAACACAGAGCCTCAGCAATTCCATCACTTATCTCAATCCCTAGCCACTGAAGGGAGTAGAGGTGACATAAGAAGTGAGAGTGAGTTTATTCAAATTTTAAAATAAAATTTGAAAAAGATCTACTGAAGGTGTTGAGGACCAAGAAGTACCATACTGCATACATTTTGGATTCAATTTATAGTGTATTCATGATGGTCTGGGGTGAAGGAACCTTAATAAGCCCTCAAACCAATTAACTGAAATAAGTTATTGATAAGGACAAAAAAAAAATAGAGCAAATAACACACCTTAACTACACAAGTGCCAAGAGTGATCCCAAGATAAAAAATGACTGATATGTGAAAGGCAATACAATCCAAAGGAAAAATGAATTACTAACAAGTTGCTTTTTTAAATATTTTAATGTGGTAAGTTGCCATTCACATGGAAGGATTTTCTGATACGAGGATCAAAAGGAAATTTCTGGCAGCAAAAATTATTGACATAGAAAATTCAAGGGAAGCAGTGAAAATCCCATTAGCATGTCAGGGAGCCTTATCTGTAGTTTATTTTCTGCAGCTTGATTTTGTTGATGGAGACTGGCTACAAAGATTAGGAGCCATAAAGATAAGAAAAGTTGACAGACAGAAAAGGTACCTTGAAAACAGTATAGGATGCAGAATAATATCTTAACACCCTATAACTCTGAAAATATCAAATAAAAGACTCCCTGCCATAAAACCTCAGGAAAATAACTCTGTGCAGTAATATAGGGAGAATATTTATTGGAAGGACCAATTTTCTTCATGGGCTTTGGGCCCATTTAGTAATATAATGCGTATCAGAAATCTCTGCTATGATTTCTCATAATTTTGTGTCTAACAGGAAGACTTCCTGTAAAATATAAGGGCTTAGGCAATACACGTAGAGTGAATTCTCCAGAAAGTCAGAAAATAAAGTCAACATGACTTGTTTTCTCACTATTTAGGGTCTGAAATCAGAAGACCTGGCTGACACCGACCTTTGAGTTGATCCTGTGAGTAAATAAATAGTGGGAACAGAGACTAGAAAGATCTGCAGAGACTTTGAAATTCAGGTTTAAAACTTTTGACTTATTTTAAATAAGAAACAACAGGCCCCGAATAGAGTCACTTGTGCTCAGCCCCACATCAGCAAACCAAGATTTAATACCTAACCTAATTACTGTTTCTGTATCTTCCAGGCTTGACATTTTAAACCGATTGGCCTGGAATTTCCTGATCCACACTAATGAGGTAATCTTCAGGTGACAAGGTGACCTTGCCTGAAATAATCCTTCCTTTTGTTTTTGACTTCCTTGTCTCACTCCCCTTTTGCCTTTAAAAACCTTCCATTTTGTACAGGTCCTCAGAGTGCCATTCTACTTGCTAGCTGGGATGCTGCCCAATTCATGAATCATTGTATAAAGTTGATTCGATCTTCAAAATTTACTCATTTGAAATTTGTTTTTTCACAGATTATATCCTTCTGTAAAAAAAAAAAAGAAAAAGGGTAGCTATTGTTAGACCTCTGCGGTCTCCTAGGAGTTTCGACTTGCCCAGGAAACAACAAGAGTCGGAAGCCGATGCAAAACGCAAGAGGTTTATTGAAGGCCGGTGCACCGAGGTTCCTTGGTCCTCCCGCAGGAGGCCGAAGAAGGAACCCCCCCAGGGCGTGAACATACATTTTTATAGGTCTCAATTTCCTGTTATGCAAAGTGTGGATTCAATTGTGATTTTTAATGATAGGTTCTTAGCTTCGGTTCGGACCAGAGGGGGAACCTGTCCCAGGCTTCCTGATTGGTTCTTTGACAGATACCTTTTTTACATTTTGTTTATCTCCCTCCTTCTCGGAAGGGGGCCGGACATCCTGGAAATTCACCCATTGTCTAAGAAGCCCCTATTGTCTGGAGAGTTCTTAATCATTAGCTGGAACAATGTCCCTCGAGTCCCACACTATGTGAGGTCTGGGCGGGGGGTAGGCAGTAATATGACCAAATCTGTATTTTATAAATAGTTGTCTGACAGGTGTAGAATAAGCGGAAATAAGAAGAGATTTGAACTAGGAAGAAAGGTTAAGAAGTTTTTTGTTTGTTTGTTTTGTTCTGTTTTTTTTGGCTGCACTGTGAGGCTTGCGGGATCTTAGTTCCCCAACCAGGGATTGAACCCATGCCCCCGTCAGTGAAAGTGCTGAGTCCTAACCACTGGACTGCCAAGGAATTCCCAGGCTCAGAAGTTCTTATAAAGCCTGATCTAGACAGTGGCAGACAGCATGGTCCAAGAAGTGTTTCTCAAGTAGAATGATAGGGTTAGAGGAAAAAAGATCACTGTTATATCTTTTAGTGAACGTCAAAATAAAGTTTTTTAGTCTTCACCTAAGATTTTGCTCTAAATATTAAAGAATAATGTGATTGAATGTAATATTCTAGATTGACAGTTATTTTCATGCACACTTGGAACATACTACTCTACTGCCTCTGGACTTCATTGTTGATGAGATGTTTGCTATCAGTCTATCAATAACTTTCCTTTGCTAATTTTTATGATTTTCTCTTTATTCTTTATTTTCACTATGTGACCAAGGTATGGATTTATTTTTATTGTATTTTTATTTCTTGCTTGATTCTAGAGGTAAATTTTTGATCTAAAAATTCAGTTTTTAATCAATATTCTGGAATATTCCTAGCAATTAATTCTCAAAGGTAGCCTACCACCATTCCTTCCTTTCTCTGCTTCTGCAGTTTTTATTAAACATTAGATATTAGGCTTCTCAATCTATCTTTCATGTCTCTTAACTTCTCAATATTTTTTTGCCTTTTACTTTCTAGACTGCATTCTGGGTAAGCATCTCAGTACCATTTCCAAACTCACTAATTAGCTCTTTTACAGATTTCAAGTTAGAATGTATCCCACCTACTGCAGTTTTAAAACTTCAAGGATTAATGTAAGTTTGATGTTCAAATTGTCTAATTGATTCTTGAAATCAATTGATCCACATGATTTTGTTTCATTTCTGTTTACGTTGTTTCAAGACTTTATGTTCTTTTCAAGATTGCAGTTATGCCTTGGTTTATTTCCTTAAACACAATGTACTTATTTTAAAGTTTTCACCAAACTGTTCAATGAAGAGAATTTCATATTGAGTATTTTGATTTTTGATTGCAATGGTTTTCTTAGCATTAGAATTCTTCAAGTGTTTGTAATATTGCCCTGCAGGCCTCTCTCTCTCTCTCTCTCTCTCTCTCTCTCTCTCTCTCTCTCTCTCCTCTCTCAGATACACACACACACACACACACACATACACACACACACACACACACAAAATCTCTTTAGAGTCTGGAGTCTCCAAAATGAATAAAAGAAAGAAGATGCATGGGAGTTACCAATTCAGGAGGACAAGTTTCTCTTACAAGGACTGACAGTTTGGTAGCAACCTTAGAAGTCTCTCACTACTGATAGTTCTGGGAAGTATGTAAAACTAATCTTTTATCAGCATCTTGTATAGCATTTACCTTGTGTATTATATTTATCAAATATGTATTAAATACATATTTTTGAACTCATTTCTTAGTAACCATGCTAAAGAAAATTGCAAAACCACTCAAAATCATACCTACAAAAGGAAACTAAAGCCCTATAATTATATAGAGGTCTTCTAGAAGCATTGAAAAGTTATACCATTTCCAGAAGGAAAAAAATAATAAAACGTTACTGCAACTATTAATCCAGGTCTGAAACTCCCATGTACTATATTAGGAAAGTAAGAGACCAGAGCAGATGTAGTCAGGATGTGCTCATTATCATAAAGTCTGGGAATGTGAGCCCCACAGAGAAAAGGTTGACAGCAAGAGAAGAAATGAGCAGAAAGGAAGAATTAAGGAGATGCTAAAGGGTTTAACATGAGGAGGGGTTTACAAAAGACGAGCTATGTTAATTGGAAATATAGAAGCGTTAATAAAAAATGAGACTGACTGAATGCCCATAGAAGATGTTAACCCAAGGTCTGGAGAGATTTAGGAAAGGAGGATACATCATAATAAGAACTATAATATATTATATTTGTACAGCAAATTACTTTTTATGAAGCATTTCTACAAACTTTATCTTATGTGAACTTTACAAGTACCCTATGAAGTAGAATAATTATTATTTAGGTTCACTGGTAGTAACATATATTGAGCAGCTTCTTTGTGCTAAGAAATTTCACCTGTTTATACAGTTTAATTGGAGTCAGAGAACCTGGATTCAAATATCAGCTCTTCTATTTATAAGCTAGGAGGCCTGGGGCAAGTTACTTAATATCTCTATTCTTCCATACCCATTTTTTCAGATGACACATGTATGTGTTAAGATACGATATTTGTTTTTCTCTTTCTGACTTACTTCACTCTGTCTGACAGTCTCTAGGTCCATCCATGTCTCTGCAAATGACCCAATTTCATTCCTTTTTATGGCTGAGTAATATTCAATTGTATATATATGTACCACATCTTCTTTATCCATTCCTCTGTTGATGGACATTTAGGTTGCTTCCATGTCCTGGCTATAGTAAATAGTGCTGCAATGCAGACAGAGAGAACAAACATATGGATACCAAGGGGTCAAAGGGAGGAGTGGGATGAATTGAGAGATTGGGATTGACATATATGCACTATTGATGCTATGTATAAGATAAGTAACTAATGAGAACCTACCATATAGCACAGGGAACTCTACTCAATGCTCTGTGGTGACCTAAATGAGAAGGAAATCCAAAAAAGAGGGGATATATGTATATGTATAGCTGATCCACTTTGCTGTACAGTAGAAACTAACACAATATTGTAGAGCAACTATACTCCAATAAAAAATTTATATATCTCTGGTCTTCCTTACATATAAGATGGATCTAATAAAAGTTCTTATTGAAAGGGTTGCTGTGAGGCCTCAATGACTTAAGACATTTAAAGTACTTACAACAGGGAATTCCCTGGTGGTTCTGTGGTTGGAACTCTGCGCTTTCACTGCTGAGGGCCCAGGTTCAATTCCTGATTGGGGAACTATGATCCCACAGGCTGTGCGGTGCAGCCAAAAATAAAGTACTTAAAACAGAGCCTGGCACATAGCAAGGGCCTTTTAAATGTTATATATAATCATAATGATGATAATAATCATTATTTTCTTTTCTGATGAAGACATGAGGTCCTGAAAAGTCATGTTCTTGATCAAGATCACATAATTACTCGTGTTAAAAACTCAAAGCTGGATTCTCACTCCAAATTCTATGCTTTTCTAGGAACATTGCATATTGCTTCAGTTGTAGTTTGTGACGATGTTGAGACAGAATATTAATATAAGAGATGAAAGAGTATGTGATGTATAAAAACAAGCTGGAGACATCCATTGGGAGAAGAGTCCTCAGGTCAAGTGAGTACGTCAAAGAATGTAGATGAAGAACCTTACAAAGAGCTGTTTTAGCTTTGTGTTCTTAGTGTTTGGTACAGTATGTGACACCCCCTAGGTGAAACTGAATTACTTTTTGGCCATCTAATAACCATTCTCCATTGAAAAGTAAGACTCCAAATGGCCTTTGGGAAACCACCTCTAACCCACTCTCAGTCATGGTATTTGGGTGAGAATGACTCCTAATCACCCCCTAGCTACAGGGGTGGATGGTAATGATTTGATTCATCTCCTCAGTATCCTATTTCCCTTGTCACAGCAAATGGTCATAAATGGGCATGTAAGTCAGTCCAAGCCAAAGAAAACCAAGGAGAAATTTGCTGGAATTTGGCAGGAGGAAATTTCATTTCCCCTTGGAAATACCAGTAGGCGCAGTTACACTTCTCTTAGATGGGGCCCTGTGAGAATGTGAGGGCTGGAACTACTGCAGCCATTTTGCAATTATTAAAAGAGCATGAAAGAGAATAGAGGGGGAGGAAAAGTCTTTGGTGACATCAGCTGCTTGTTGTGTGAGCCCATGAATTGAGTCTTGTCTGAAGCCAGTCTTACTTTTGGACTTTTCAGTTATACAGCTCCCACAAAGAAATACATACCAAAACAAATCATAATCAAACTTCTGAGCACTAAAGACAAAGAAAACTTTTGAAAGCAGCCAAAGAAAAATGACACCTTACCTGTAGGAGAAAAACAGTTCATTTGACAATTCAAGTTAGATTTCTTATCAGAAAACGTGGAGGCAGAAGGGAGTGGCACAATATTTTTCAAGTGATGAGAGAAAAGAACTGTCAACCCAGAATTCTATAGCCAGTGAAAACAACCTTCAGGAATAAAGGGGAAATCAAGACACTCTCAAGAGAAGGAAAGCTAAAAGAATTTGTTGTCAGCAGATCTACCCTCAAATAATGGCTTAAGGAAGTTCTGTAAACAGAAGGGAAATGAAAAAAGAAGAAAACTTGGAACATCAGGAAGGAAAGAAGAACAAGAGAGTAAAACTATGAATTAGAATAATTTGCTTTCCTTTAGTCTTTAGTCTTCTAAATTATATTTCATGATTGTGGCAAAATTAGAACAATTTCTGATATGGTTATCAATGTATGCAGGGGAAACTTTTTAGATAATTATATTATAAATGGGAGAGGGTAAAGAGAGGTAAGATTTCATTCATACTGGCAAAATGTTTGTGGTAGACTGTGACAGGGTGCATATATAATGTAATACCTAGAGTCTTTACTAAAAAGGTTATACAATGGGATATACTTAGAAACACTATAGATAAATCAAAATGGAAAAAAAAAAGTTCAATTAACCTACATGAATGCTGGAAAAAATCAACTAAAACTGAAACAAAAAGATGAAACAAACAGAAAATAAAAACCAAAATGACAGACACAATCTCTCACCTATCAGTGATATGTCAAAGGCATTACGCTGAGTGAAAAAAAAAAAAAAGCCTTTCTCCAAAGGTTGCATACTGTATAATTCATTTTTATAACATTTTCAAAATGAACAATTATACTGATGGACAAGAAATGAGCAGTTGCCAGGGGTTCAGGATGGGGGGTGGGGTGGGTGGGTGTAACTACAAAAGGGTAACATGAAGGAGATCATTGTGGTGATAGAACAGTTATGTAACTTGGCTGGGTGGTGGCTTCATGAGTCTACAGATGTCATAAAACAGCATAGAACTGTAAACACACATTGTACCAATGTCAATTTCCTATAGTTTTGTAAGATATAACCACTGGGGGAAACTGGATGAAGGGTACAGGTGACTGCTCTGCACTATCTTTGCAAATTCCTGTGAATGTATAATTATTTCCAAATTAAATGTTAAAAAGTTGTTATTCAAGAACAATGTTTTGAAAGTTATGAAGTAAATATGCACCTAGTGCTGTCGTAATGAGGAAACACAGGGCCTAATTCAATGTAAACAAATCAGGACAACTTGACAGAAGAGGCAACATTTGCACTGAAACTTGCAGGACAAATGTTTGTCAAGCAAAGCGCAAAGCTGACTGGAGCATTTCAGGGTTATGGAATCGTATGTGCCCAAAAGAGGAAAACATCCGGAGGAGGGCGCGCGGCTCATTACGAACAGGCTATGCGGTCCCGTGGGAGAGCGGCAGTTCTAATGAATGAACATTGACACCTCCACAGACATTCCATGGACACAAGTTTATTTGCCCATGTATATGCTGACTTATGTCTTTCCTCCCCAGTACAGACTGTATCACTATGATTTCATGAGAAAATATTGAGAAGCAAGACACGTTTTTCTTTTTTTACATCTCATGCCACTGACCTTCAATTAATTATCCTTTTTTATCATGGATGCATGCTCAAAATTTTAATAGAAGAAAGATGAGAGAAGAAGCCAGGTAGATGCTGAGGAAAGGTGGAAGTGGATTTTAAACATTTATTAAATAATGGGTGAAGTTACCATTAAAAAAAGTACAATGACTACCAAAAACCATGGATCCTGTGGGATGGAAAATAGCTACAGTGTCCATCAGGGGCTGGATGTACACAAATGCAGGATCTTGGGCCTTGTAAGAGGTTCCATTCAGGGAGACAATACGCTACCATCAGAAAATCAATACAAAGCTAACTTTTTCTTCTAGTTCCAAGTTACATTCGAATGATTGGAAGGATTGACCTGCATCTGTAGGAAAAAGAATGAAGCTATTGTTTGTCAGTATGGGTCAAATATTTCATTAATTCATTCACCCTTTCCTTTATCCAATATTTCTTGAGTATTCATGGTGTGTGAGGCATTCTTCTAGACACAGGGGCTTTCAAAACTTAAAACCAAGGAAAGAAATTTGCCACATATGAGTTTCAGAACTTTTACATCTAAAAAATATGGAACATGATTATGATATTCAACAAACTGGGGGAAATGTTGGCCCCAAATGGGAAAGACAAATGGTTACTATCCTTAAAATACAAAGAGCTCATATAATTTTGCAATTGAAAAATTGGTATAAAACTAAAATAGATAGTTCAACGAACTATATAAACTTTTTTTTTTTTTTTTTTTGTACGCGGGCCTCTCACTGTTGTGGCCTCTCCCGTTGCGGAGCACAGGCTCCGGACGCGCAGGCTCAGCGGCCATGGCTCACCGGCCCAGCCGCTCCGCGGCATGTGGGATCTCCCCGGACCAGGGCACGAACCCGTGTCCCCTGCATCGGCAGGCGGACTCTCAACCACTGCACCACCAGGGAAGCCCAAACTGTTAATAAATATTGGAAGTGATGCTCATTCTCACTATTGAGCAAAATACTTTCCACTATTACAGGAAATAAAATATATACTGTCATACAGAGTGAAGTAAGTCAGAAAGAGAAAAACAAATACTATATGCTAACGCACATATATGGAATCTAAAAAAAATGGTATTGATGAACCTAGTGGCAGGGCAAGAATAAAGACGCAGACGTAGAGAATGAACTTGAGGACATGGGTGGCGGGGCAGGGGAAGCTGGGACAATGTGAGAGAGTGTCATGGACATATATACACTACCAAATGTAAAATAGATAGCTATGGGAAGCAGCCGCATAGCACAGGGAGATCAGCTCGGTGCTTTGTGACCACCTAGAGGGGTGGGATAGGGAGGGTGGGAGGGAGACGCAAGAGGGAGGAGATATGGGGATATATGTATATGTATAGCTGATTCACTTTGTTGTACAGCAGAAACTAACACAACATTGTAAAGCAATCATACACCAGTAAAGATAAAACAAATACGCTGTTGCCAAGGGTGAGTAGATATATGCACAAATAAGTTCAAATTTTTGAAAAGTGTTTTCTCAACATGAGTTCAGAGTCTAAAAATGTTCAATAACTTTGCTCTAGAAATGGTACTCTAAGGATTTTTCATGAAGAAATAATAAAAAGGCAGACAAAGAATTATATATGTGGATATTCATTTAGATATTAGAATAATTTTTAAACAACCTAAATTCTAATGAGGCAGTGATAAAATAAAGAACACCAAATTCACAAACGGTACTATTAAGTAGACACTGACTTCGAAGACTGACATGGTAAAATACATAATCTATAAATATCAAATAAAATGTCAGGATACAGATGTATGATTGTTTTGTAAAATACTGTTAAGTATATTTTTATTTTCCTTTCTATACTTTTCTGTATTTTCTAAATTTTCTACAATAAACATATTTTACTTTTGTAATTGGTAAACCAGCTATAATTTTAATATAATTATATGATAGCTCATTAAGGAATTATGTATCAAAATTAATTTTTCTAACAATGTTTCAGTAACTGAATATAATGTTTCTTCATAGAAAATTATTAATTCCTAATTATTATGTATTTATTTGCTTCTTATCTATCTTCCTTAGTATAATGTCAGTTTCTATCTCTGTATTTGTACTACAATTCTATGTAACAGAACTTTCTGCCCCAAAGGAAATTTTCTATATCTGTACTGTCCAATACAGTAGCCACCAGACAAACACATGTAGTGACTGAGTACTTGAAATGTGGCCAATGCAACTGAAGAACTGAATTTTTAATTTTATTTAATTTTGTTTAATTTAAATGTAAATTTATATAGCCAAACACTGTATTGAACAATGTAATTCTAGAGCCCAGAATAGTGCCAGGTAAAGAGTAGGTGCTAAATAAACACTTGTATAGTGTTTGGATAGATAAGTGAAATTATTTGATGATTTGGCCTCTTTTTTAAAAAAATTTTTATGGGAGTATAGTTGCTTTACAATGTTGTGTTAGTTTCTACTGTACAGCAAAGAGAATCAGCTATGCTTACACATACAACTTTGGCATCATTTGATGACATTGGGATAAGAACAGAGATAAAGTTGATATTATCCAACATATAATATTAATATTCCAGTTTGGAAGTTGTTGTCCCTAATATCAAAATGAAATGGGAAATGGTGGCTCTAATGATACTTACTAATAAATGCTTAATAGCACTATAGATATGAAATCATTTAATCCTCCCAATCTCAAAAAGTAAGTAAAATCATTTCCCCTCATTTTACACATAAGGAAACAGAGCACAGAGACGCAAGGTTACTTACTCAAGCACACACAGCTAATGGAGCCAGGGTTCAAATCCAGGTAGTCTGGGTTCACCTGTGTTCTTAGCCTCTGTAATTTAATGTTTAGATATGTTTCTAATGACTAGGGCGGTGTTTGGTGTCAAAGCTACAGGTCTAACATTACAGCGGACCAAGATGGATTTGGATGGATTTTCTAAGTTGGGCTTCCTGTATTTGAGCACAGTAACATAATGCATAGTGTCTTTGGTTTGGTTTTCAATGCATCTACACAAAGTCTTAAAATTCATCCAACAAACATGTACTACATGAAACTAAGTGCCAGATATTGTGCTAGGTTCTGGAGCTACAAATATAAAGAAGCTATGTTTTCTTCCCTCCAGGAGTTCTTACACTAGTAAAGAAAGGTTCATAAAAAGAGATTACAAAATGTGGTAAGTACAAAAATGAAAATATAAAAATCGCATTCTGGGAGCCCAGGGGAGAGAGAGAACATTTGGAAAGAATTGATATTGAGGGCTGAGGGTCCCTATTTCCACTCTACTTTCTGCTTTGCAAATTCACCCTGACCCTCATTCATGCTGTAAGACACCCAGGGTTATGGTCAGAGCTTGTAGGTTTGGGTTTGACGCACATCTGTCATTTACTAGCTAGTGACTTCTGGGCAAGTTGTTTTTGGGTTCTATAATAGGTTCAAACATCCCTACCCTGTAGATCTTATGGATTTTCTAAAATGAAAGTCAAAATGAGATTTTGCCTGTTAAGTCCAGTACAAAATATAAAGCACTATGCCAGTGTCAGGAATTACTCTGATTTGTTAATCTATACCATCTAAAGGGAGTGAAAAGGCAAGGCTTTTATCCTAAAAACTCTTGGGTGACTAAATGACAAACCCGTGCATGAATAATGAATGGAGTAGGCTCCCTGGAAGGTGTCTAGACTTCAGGGGAGTATCTGATCTAGCATCCCAAAGGATCTCATTTGCAAAACGTACTGTCAGTGACTGAGTTGGCGTAAACGGGGTTGCATTACAGAAGTCTGGTTGGAAGATGAAAGATAAAGGACAGCAAATGGAGGGTGCAAGGTGGTGTCTGGCAGGCATCGCAGGTATCAGTGTAGATCTACATTTCATATTAGTGGATCACAAGAGGGAGAAAAGCAGGGGGTCCAGGAATATTTGAAAAAGAATAGAAATCTGTGAGCTGTGACTTGAATGAAGTTCATCAATTTGGCATTAAAAAAAAATCACATTTGTGAAACACCATACAGCTGTAAAATATACTTGCAAAAAGATTTTCCCTTTATCCTAAAAAAGAAAAGAATAAATAAAACCCTAACACCGGACAGTTTGCGTTAAGCACTATCACCCAGATTTTGTAAGTAAAGAAAGGAAAAAACCTAGAAAGCTTAAGTTATTTGCTCAAGGCCTCACAATATAACCAATACATAAGAAAGAATTTCTGACCTGAAGACCAGTCATTTCCCCCACACCGTGGAAAATAGGTATAGTAAAAAGAAGTTGGCCAAGTTGGTTGATCTCACTGGAGAATAAAGTGAAATTGCAATTTAACAGGAGAATCAGGCCTGGATAAGCTGTGTTGCCAGCACTGTGGACATCTTAGACCTATATATGACCCCTTTAATTGGGATTAATATTTGAAATCTACTCAAGATTTTCAGTGAGTTAAACAGGGAAATAAACACAGGAGTAGAGCTTTACCTCTTTAACCTTCAACCAGATTCAAGGATGTTGGGCAAAGAAGTTATTGCTTGGCCTTTCCCCAGGCAAACTCACTTTCCTGGAGGCCTGTCTGCAATGGCCGGAGGCTGTCTTCTTTGTAGCCAGAACTCTGAGAATTTGCCTTAAAACAGAAGTGTCTCGGGCTGCCCTGGGGAACTTGGCATCTCTTGAAATCCTCTTATGAAAGACAGCTTTTGCCTAAAGCTCTAAGTAACTCATAAAAGGCAAGGGAAGATACTGGCAATTATCCAAGGGATTTCAGCAAGAGAAATGAATTTCAGGCAAAAATCTCTTAGAGCAGTGCTTCTCAATTTTTATTGTGCAGGGATCTTGTTAAGATACAGACTTTAACGAGGGATCTTGTTAAAATGCAGATTCTAGTTGGTTAGGCTTGGGGTGGGGATGGAGCGTCTGCGTTTCTTACAAGCTCTCAGGTGATGCTGATGTAGCGAGCTTTTAGAGCATCCGCTTCCTGACAGAATTTGCCCCAATTCTCCACTTGCTATCTTTGGAGCAGAGGATCTCAGAATTTAGGTCACATTAGAATTACCTGAGGAACTTGGAAAAAATGCAACGTTTGATTTGGTAGGCCTGGGTGGGCTCTAGGAGTCTGCTTTTCTAACAAATACCTCAGCTGTCCCATTTTTCTAAGAAAAGTTGCTTTAGGGGAAGTACAGTGGTGACCCAAGGTACCCAGAAATGCCCCAGAAATGCACAATAAAGCCAGTACACAGCCTTAGGGACCAGTAAGTCTTAGCTAGTGAGAGGTTTCTTTAATTGGGGAACAATGTAAGATTCAATTAAAGAAGTTCAGCTCATAATTCAGCAAAATAAAATAAGGTTATTAGGGGTTTCACATGGGCTTCTTCATTGCTAGGCAGAGAAAAGGAGTCTCAAATCTCCTCTGATTACACTCCTGCTAATTTCATGCTGAAGGACCTGCTATGTGACACAAGTAGGAGCAAGCGGAGAGTGACAGTAACTGACACCCGAAACCCCAGGAAGAGGGCATGTATAAGAGCCCCTAGAGATCCAGACACCCCAGTAAGAAGTAAGAGGACACATGTAGCTCCACAGCCAAAACTGAGTCATATTTTTTACTTTCAGAAACTGTTTCTATGGAAACTCACTAGAAAGGTCTCTTGGTCTCTGCAAGCAGAGATCATTTTGAGAGATGTGTGGGGTTTTTTGTTTGTTTTGTTTTTGTGTGAACGTAAAGTAGCAATATAAACGTGAGTAAAATTGATGCATGATGTAAACAGAGTTGTGCTCCTCTATGATCTCCTACTTAGATAACCCCTTGGGGAGGAAGAGATGACATGGTTTCAGATGGCCATCCTGAACTACAAGAGGACACAAGGTGATGGAGAAAAACAAGGTGAGGCTGAAAGGGCAGTGAATCAGAACCCAAAAGATTAGTTGCTGCAGTACTGGCTGAGGGCAAGAGGAAAGGAAGAATGTTTTTCACACTGCAGCCCTGGGTCACGTGCATGGATGCAGAAGTCCTGTTCCAGCTCTGACATCACCAACTGAAGCCGAATCCGGCCTCTGTACCCTGACACCAAATTAAATCTCAGAGACAGAGTTTTGGGTGAAGTAGAAAAGAATAGCTTTATTGCTTTGCCAGGCCAAGGGGGCCACAGAAGGCCAATGCCCTCAAAACTGTGTGTCCCCCCCTTGGAGAGGGTAGTGAGAAGTTTCATAGTAATGGTTCAAAGAGGGCGTGATCAGCTCCTACGTTCTTCTGATTGGCTGGTGGTGAGGTAAGTGGGAGTCGGCATCCTCAACCTTCTGGTTCCAACCCATCTGGGGTCTCCGTGCTTGTGGGCAGCACACAGTTAACTTCTCCCACCCAGCGGGGGGGGGTTTCAGTATCTGCAAAACAGCTCAAAGATATTGTTGTGTGTATCCCTTGAGGGGGAACCAGGAACCTGCCCCAAGGCTGCACTATTGTTTCTTTTGACTGTTCCTCCCTTGTCTCTGCATCAGCTCCCTTCCCTAATTAACAGCTGCTTGAATCTGCCCATTGGAACTGAGGGAAGGTCATGGAGGCTGAACGAAGCTTATCTCCTGTAATCAAGAAATGGGGGATGCAGAAAGGCTTTTGTGCCCAGGAGCCCCACAGGGCCCTGCTTGGTATCACAACTCTGTGAACTTAAGGGAACTTACAACCTCCCTGACTTCCAGTTTCCTCAACTATCAAATGGAGACAGTAATACTAAGCTCCTAGGGTGGATATGATAATTAAATGACACATATAGAATTTAACAGAGCCTGGTTCGAGGTGCTCAGTCAATATGAGCTAATGATAATGAAAATGGTGTTGAGAGTGAGTAGGGGTTGATCTACTGGAAGATGGAACAAACTGTGGAGATAAATTCTAGGGCCAAATCCAAGCAAGAATAAAGCCTAACTTGGGAATTAAGGGTCGTGGGGCATTTTCTAAAGTTAACTGATTTCAAATACTTTCAATCCACCACTCTTTTAGTGCTTCACTTGTCTGAAAGCCATGAGGTTTAGGATCTGTTGTCTGATTATTACGCTTTATAACACACTCTCAACAAAGGAGATGAAAGGGAATAAATTATTTTGTAGTATTTCTTTCTCCAAGGTATCAACTGCTGATTTTGAGACACATAATTATTAAAATTATAATTGGCTATTGGCAAGTAGAACATTGGAAGCAAAGAAATGAATTATAAAAGAATGGAAACTCTGTGGATCATTTTTAGTCTTCTGAGTCATTGGTGCTACTTAGCGGCCCTCAGAGAAACAAATCAATAACTATTGTTTAGAACTTCCCTCCAGCTTCCAGTGCTTTGGGAGCCTTTTTTCTATCAGTGAGCCGTAATTTCATCAATATGGTATCATTAGCACACCACAGTTAGCAATTAACCTTTATCCAATAAGCTCCTTTATCGCTTTAGGAAAAAAACCGTCAGTCCCAGGGAATATACTCAGGTTTCAGTGGTACAGCTAGTTCTATTTAGGAGAGATGAAACAGCTGTTAAAGTTAGAGTCAGAGCTAGAGTAAGCATTGATTTGTAAGAACCAATCTCCTGCTTTTAAGGCATCCCGAGGAACGGAGGGGGTATCCATATCCGTCGTTTTTAATTTTGGTCAGAAGTAAAGTGCTCCCCAATAGGGGCACCGTTATACTCTGGTTTCTTGCAGGGCTCATTAACAACAGCTCCATTTTGGATACCAAAATATGTATGAGTGTTCCAGTAGTTACGCTCCTGTATAATTACTTCAAATGATCCTCACATCAACACTGGGAGGCAATGATAATTACGCCCATTCTTCTGATTGGAAAGTAAAGCTCACAAAGGTCAAGTAAACTGCCCTTCCTCCCACAGCTATTAAGTAGTACAAACCCTGGGTCATTCTTACTCATTTTCATGAGTACTTTTGAGCCAAAACATATTCCTGGATCCTTGCCCCAGATCTACCAGTAAATTTCTGGATGACCTTGAAAGTTGCCTCTCTGGTTTTCAGTTTCCTCAGCTGTAAAATCAGCTGTAATAACAGGGAGTTGGTTCAATGGACTCTAAGCTCATTTCTAGATGTGAGATCTATGATTCCAGACGTCTCCAAATTAATTTTGTATCTCAGCAAGAGTAGTATTAATTTTGTGTGTGTGTGTGTGTGTGGTACGCGGGCCTCTCACTGTTGTGGCCTAGTATTAATTATTGGTGCAATTACATCATAATGTCCCAGTCATTGTCCTAGAGTATATTTTGTAAGAGTAATGATGTTTTTAGTAATATGAACACCCTATGCGGCCTTTGTCTTTTACATTTTTGCAGTGTGTTTATTGGCTCTTTTCTTTAAAATAGTGTCCAGGGTTTACAGATTATACTCATAATAATATTAACCATTAATTTCTTCCTAGATCTAAAAAATTGCTTCTGACATGTATTATAAGTAACCGGAATGATTTAAGTAGTCAGAACAAAATAATTAAGAGATGGATGACATAGGGATTCATTCCTGCTGTTTACGTTAATGTGAATTGGCTGGCATATAAAATGTCATTAGTGAAGGCAAAAAAGATTCCAGAGACAGGTCTATGAATAGTCTATGTATTAGATGAAAACATTCCAAGTAGAGAAAGAAATGTCCCACTTTAATTTGTCATAGACTAAATTAAATATAGAAAGACATAAAAGCTTTTGTTAAGATTTTTTTGTTTCATATACAGGGACAGTTGGTCTCAAAAGATTAAAATTGAATACAATCCAGTAGAGAAACAGTAACTTTTTAAATTCACAAAAACCTTTGCAGAGGGAAAAAGGAGAAAACAACCTATGAAATAAATTTAAAACCCTGGAGAATGTTCCTTGGTTTGTCTAGCTCTTGAAGAAGAATCCTATGGCCCTTGCTCCTTCATCGTGCTAGAGGTGAGCTCTAGAGGGAGTTAAATTCTCCTCAATTGCATGTTCCACTTACAGCCATGAGGTCTGAAAAGGGTTTAACAGGAATGGAGGAGGGCTGCAACACAATGATTGCTGTGGTTGGCACACATTATTTATTTTTATGTTATTTTATTTACTTTGGGGGAGGGTGCTTTATTTTAAATGAAGGAAATTCCTTGAGTCATTTATTCAAAATTCCGTTATCACTTCTGTTGCAGGTTTTAATAATGATACATACATATAGGTTAATGATGCCTTTTTTTTCTACCACTGACATGCCAACATTGTTTTTCCTTGTCTTTCACATCAAATATTATATTATACTCCTGTAGTCATCAAAGTTATTACTATTAGCAGGATTTAAAGCTTCATAATTTCAACAATAAATATAGAGAAAAAATAACTATCATGGAATTTAAGATATATAATGGTCCAGTATATATACATACACATACATGGATGTTTATGTACATGCAATTCTTCTTTTAATAAAAATCTATGACCTCAATACATACCACAGTTAAAAGGAGAACCACTGTGACTGAATTGGGAGTAAAGCCTTTTGAACTCCTTCTTCCCTCATTTCCGGTGGAGGTCACTGAGACACCACCCAAGTTTGAAAACAAATGATGTAGTTCATGTCCTTTCCACTTTTTATACGTGAGGAAACTGAGGCCCGAACATGTTAAAATACTTGGCCCCATCACAGTCACTCACTCACCCACCTAGACTGGGACCTCACCCCGAGTTCAGCGATAGGATGATGGCAAACCCTTTCTTTCTGAATATCCAAAGTACTGCCTTGTAGTCACCACTGTGCTAGTGATTTGGGTCTGTGACCTTGAACACACCCGTTGACCTCATTGGACTGATGTTTTCTTGTCCCAATACAGGAAAGATGATAGGAAATATTAAGACAGGAAAAGGAAGAGCAGATCTTCTACAGGACAGTTTTATTTCTACAAAATGACTTCAGGTGCAATCCTCCAGACATCACCAAAGGCTTCAACTACAGAAAATGAAATGAAACAAAAGCACTAATACGAACTTCAAAGAAAGCAAACAGTAAGAGAGATCCACTGGTACACTGGGTATCTACAATGGCATATTTCTTAACTACAACATGGAACATTTGCAGTAGAACAATGTGTGTTTCACTACTGCAATCCTTTTCTAAAATTTCCATGGTAGTGCCTCTAACAGGAGAGAAATGGGAATGTATTAGCCCTTCTTTTTTTTTTACTTTACTTTATTTATTTATTTTTTATACAGCAGGTTCTTATTAGTTATCAGTTTTATACCTATTGGTGTATACATGTCAATCCCAATCTCCCAGTTCATCCCACCACCAGCACCACCGCCCCTGCCGCTTTCCCCCGTTGGTGTCCATACGTTTGTTCTCTATGTCTTGTCTCTGTTTCTGCCTTGCACACCGGTTCATCTGCAGCATTTTTCTAGACTCCACATATATGCATTAATATACGGTACTTGTCTTCCTCTGTCTGGCTTACTTCCCCCATAGGACAGTCTCTAGGTCCATCCGCGTCTCTGCAAATGACCCAGCCTCGTTCCTCCTTATTAGCCCTTCTTACTCTAACACCAGCTGAATTTATAAGCCAACTATATTCTCATACTTTATGTATAAATATGTAATCTTTAGCATCTCATTTCTCAATTTTGCCTTTACTTTTGTAAGTAAAATTATGAATTAACTTTAATAAAAAATAATGTGTCTCTACTTAGCTATACTGCTAAGTTTTACAGCAGGACCATAGGGAGGGGAAGAGGAGGAATAAAGACACAGATAATTCTAAAATAACTTTTCATTTTATGGTTAAGGATACACATGGAGCCCAGAGGATGGTACAAATATTTTCTCCATGATTCACCTTTCAGATCATGTTAATTTCACCCAAGGTGAGCATAGATGAATCCTTCTTTTCTGTTCTCCTTCGATCCCATGGATTACTATATGCTGATAGGCATTAATAAATATTTTCTGAGGAATTTTAGAATTTTAAAATTAATATCCTTTTATACCCAAATATTTTTGTCATAAAACTTTTATCATGACCTATATAGACAAATAAACATCTAGAGAAATATAGGTTAGATGCACATTAATACATGAATTCGATTTTGCAAGCTATTATATGTTCTTTAAAAAGTTTTGTCTATTGTTAATAAGTAGAAAAATATACAGTGTAAATGCATACACAAAAACTTAAGTAATGATTACATATTAAGAGCAAGACTTTTGCACAAAGAAATATATTTCTACTTGGTTGAATCAGAGAGTAAAAGGAAAAAAAAGAGGCCGGTGGGGTTAAAATGTGCTGAAGGTGGCTTCTGCTAGTTCTTAAGAGTGAGTTGTACACATACCTTCACATCTCTTCCAAGCTCCTCATTCAATGACATCATGTTGGTAGTTTGAATCAGCCTAGGTGGGAGGATTTACACCGCAGGATTCAGCAAACATTCCAAATCAGGATTTGTTCAACCAATTCTGGAGCACTGATCGTTAAATAGTAATCAACACATCACTGTCTAAGACCCTGAAGAACCTAAAGAGGACCTTCACAAGCCTTCATCTGTTATCAAGACTCCTTAATTTATATCATGTACAGATTGTCTTACTTCACTACTTTTCTTTCCTTCCAATTGTTTGGGTTTACACATTTAGATGTATTTGCAGCAAATTTAATAGCTAATATGCTGCCTTAAAAATTGTATTGTGCTATATTAAATACCAGAATGTTCCAAGAAAACTATAGTCATATTATACAGGTTAGGAGAAAATAAATAATAAATACTTGCATAAAGATGAGAATTGAGTTGCAGTAACATCAGCAAGATGGCTGAGTAGGAAGCCCTGGACCCTCCTTTCTCCCATAAACACAATTCAGCAATAGCTTATGGACAGATTTCCTTGGTGAGAAATCAGAAAATGTAAATTGTGACAAGAGTAACATAAAGTGTGTGTGTTGGGGGGAGGAGTCATTAAAGTTTAGAAGTTTTGCATGTGATTGAACTTAAGTTGTTATCAGCTTGAAATAAACTGTAATAGCTATGAGATATTTTATATAAGCCCCCCCATACACATACAAAATACCTATATAGAAGTTGCAGAAAAGAAAAAAGAATCAAAACATATCAATACAAAAAAATGACAAAACCAAAAAGAAGACAACAAGAGGAGAGACAGAAAAAAAGAACAACAAGACTAACAGAAAACAACTAACAAAATGGCAATTGTATATCCTTTCCTATCAATAACTACTTTAAAGTAAATGAGTTAAAAGTTCCATCAAAATATATAGAGTGGCTGAATGGCTAAAAAAATAAGACCCAAGAATATGCGGACTACGAGAACATCACTTTAGATTTAAGGACACACACTAACTGACAGTGAAGGCATGAAAAAAGATATTCCATGCAAACGGTAACCAAAAGAGTGTGTAGGTGGCTATACTTATATCAGACAAAGGAGACTTTAAGTTAAAAACTGTTGCAAGAGACAAAGAAGGACATTTTATAATGATAAAAGTGTCAATCCACCAGGAAGCCATAACAATTATAAATGTAAATGCATCTAACATAAGAACATCTAAATATATAAAGCAAATGCTGACGGAACTGAAGGGAGAAATAGAGAGCAATAAAATAATAACAGACTTCAATACCCCACTTTCAATAATGAACAGAACACCCAGAACAGGAAACAGAGGACTCAAATAACACTATAGACCAAATGAACCTAACAGACATGTACAGATGTACAGAACATCCCACCCAGCAGCAGGGGAGTACACATTCTTCTTAAGTGCATGTGGATCTTTCTCCAGGATAGATCACGTGTTAGGTCACAAAACAAGTCTTAACAAATTTTAAAAGGTTGAAATCATACTAAGTATGTTTTCTGACCATAACGGTATGAAACTAGAAATCAGTAACAGAAGGACCATTGGAAAATTCACAAATATGTAGAGTTTAAACAATGCACTGTTGAACAGCCATTAGATCGAAGAAGAAATCAAAAGGAAATTAGAAAATACCTTGAGACAAACAAAAACAAAAGCACAACATACCAAAACTTGTGTGATGCAGCAAAAGCAGTACTAAGAGGGAAGTTAAAATGCCTGCATTAAAAAAGAGGAATGATCTCAAATAAACAACCTAACTTTACAACTCAAGGAACTAGGAAAAGAACAAAGTTAGGTCCAAAGTTAGTAAAAGGAAAGAAATAACAAAGATTAGAGCAGAAATAAATAAAATAGAAAATAGAAAAACAATAGGAAAAAAAACAATGAAATTGAGTTTTAAGTAAACAAAATTGACAAACCCTGAGTTAGACTAAGAAAAAAAGAGAAGACTCAAATAAATAAAATTGGTAATAAAAGAAGAGACATTACAACCAACCCAAAAAGAAAAGGTGTAAGAGACTACTATGAACAATTGTATACCAACAAACTGGATAACCCAGAAAAAAATGGATAAATTCTTAGAAACATACAACCTACCAAGACAAAATCATAAAGAAATAGAAAGACTGAACTTACTTATAACTAGTAGGAGATTGAATCAGTAATCAAAAACCTCCCAACAAAGAAAAGCCCAGGACCAGATAGTTTCACTGGTGAATTCTACCAAACATTTAAAGAAGAACTAACACCAGTTCTTCTCAAACTCGTTCAGAAATATGAAGGAGAGGGAACACTTCCAAACTCATTTTATGAGGCTAGCATTACCCGCAAGCCAGACAAAGACACCACAAGAAAAAAGAACTACAGGTCATCCTTGATGAATAGATAGATAGATAGATAGATAGATAGATAGATAGATAGATAGATAGATATAGATGCAATAATCCTTAACAAAATATTAGCCAACTAAATTTAACAGCACATTAAAAAGATCATACACCATGACCAAGAGGGATTTATCCCTGGGATCCAAGGATGTTTCAACCTATGAAAGTCAATTAATATGCTATACCACATTAACAGAATAAAGCATATGATTGTGTCAATAGATGCAGAAAACACATTTGACAAAATTCAACACCCTTTTATGATAAAACTGCTCAAAAAACAACAAAGAAATTACCTCAACATAATAAAGACCATAAATGAAAAGTCCACAGCTAACATTATACTCCACAGTAAAAGACAGAAAGTTTTTTCTCTAAGATCAAGAAGGCAAGTATATCTACTCTACAGGTACCACAGCAATTAGGCAAAAAAAAAAAGGAAGGAAGGAAGGAAGGGAGGGAGGGAGGGAGGGAGGGAGGGAGGGAAGGGAAGGAATCCAAATTGGAAAGGAAGAAGTAAAATTGTTCCTGTTTGTAGACAGCATGATCTTATATATAGAAAACCCTAAAGACTCCATAAGAAAAAGCTATTAGAAGTAATAAATGAATTCAGTAGAGTTACAGGATCCAAAATCAACATACAAAACTCAGTTGTGTTTCTGTACACTAACAACGAACTATCTGAAAAGGAACTTAGGAAAACAATCCCATTTACAATAGTGGAACCTTATAGTACTTATACTTCATGTTTTATTTTTTTAGTGGCTGTTCTGGG
Source organism: Aethalodelphis obliquidens (assembly GCF_003676395.1). Taxonomy (NCBI): domain Eukaryota; kingdom Metazoa; phylum Chordata; class Mammalia; order Artiodactyla; family Delphinidae; genus Aethalodelphis; species Aethalodelphis obliquidens. The sequence goes on along the minus strand of NW_020837969.1, from coordinate 25,508,412 downwards.
ATTTCCAATATACATCCTTAAGTTATCAGAGGCTGCTTTCAAATACTATGCAACTTTGCATACAGTGTAACAACTTATAATGGTATACTTTTTCTTTCCTCCCTCAAATCTTTGTGCTATCTTTGTTATACATGTTACTTCTATATATGTTATAAACTCCACAGTGCATAATACATTGCTACTACTTTTGCTTTAGACAATTATCTTTTAAAATGGTTAAAAGTAAAGAAACATGTCTTCTATATTTATCTTCCTTTTTACCGTATCTAGATATCTTTACTTCTTTGTGTAGAACCACATTTCCATCTGGTATCATATTCCTTCAAACTAGAAAGCTTCCTTAAACATCCCTTGCAGTGCAAGTCTTTGGCAATGAATTCTCTTAGCTTTTGTTTGTCTGAAGAAGTCTTTATTTTATTCATTTAAAAAAGATATATTCATTGGGTAGAGAATCTGGGTTGACAATTTTTTTCTTTAAATACTCTGAAGATGTCACTCTACCATTTTCTGGTTTGCATAGTTTCTGAAGGGAATTCTGCTGATACGTATGTTTCACTCTCACTGCCTTCAAGATTTCCTCTCTATCCTTGATTTTCAGCATTTTTACTGTGACATGTTCTGGTTCTGGTGGGTTTTGTTTGTTTGTTTTTAAATTCTCTGGAATACTTGGATTTGTTCGTTTTCTTTCATTAAATTTGGAAAATTCTGTGAATTCGTTTCGACAACACGTGGAAACCAGCAAGAGAACCTTGAATTGCAATGGATTGAAACAAAGTAGAAGTTTGTTTCTCTCTCATAAAAAGAGTCAGAATGTAGGCAGTCCAGAACTTTCACGGCAGGTGGATCATCATCAAGGGCCAAATTATTTTTATTTTTTGTTTTACAACATTTTTACGGTGCCTTAGGGTCTAACATGGGTGCCTGAGCCTCAGTCATTATTTCAGCATTCCAGCCAGCAGAAAAAAGAAAAAAAAAAAAATGGGAGAAGGAAGAAGAATGTCCCCTCCCTTTAAAGACACCTAAGAAACTTCTTGGAAGTCTCATCTGATAATTCTGCTTATGTCTCTTGGCTAGAACTTAGTCACATTGCCCACACTGAACACAAGGAAGACTGAGAAATATACTTTTTATTCTGGATGGCCATCTAGCCAGCTAAAACTCAAGAGGTCTCTAAGAAAATAATAAGGAATATATAGTAAGGTAGGAGGCGGGTAGCAGTCTTTTCCACAGCTGTGCATGAAAGCCATGTCCTTAGCCTTTAAAAACTACAGATAGCTGGTGTTTCAATTACCTATTGCTGTGTAACGACCACTCCAAAACATAGTGGTTAAAAATAACAATATTATCTTATTTCTCATAATTCTGTGCTTGGCTAGGCTCAGTTGGACGGTTTTCCTCATCTACATGGTGTCTGCTGAGGATCACACATGAGGCTGATTTCAGAGGGGAGCTTGGCCAGCACTGGAATATAAAAGACAGCCTTGCCCATGTGTCTGGGGTCTTGGTAGGGAAAACTGGGATGTCCACAAGGCTGCAATATCTCCTTCTTTCTCCATCAGGAGAGCCAGGTCTCTCTACATGGTGGTGAAAAAGGCTCTAAGAAAGTAGGTATAAGATGCCAAGTGTCTGAAAGCCTAGGTCCAGAGCTGTCATGATGGTACTTCTATCGTATTCTATTGGTCAAAGCAAGTCACAAGATTATCCCAGATACAAGAGCAGGAGAAAGAGACTCCGCCTTTGTATCGTAGGTGAGGCAAGTGCACAGAATGAGAGGACGAATTGCTGGTGGCCATCTTTGGACTCAGATCACTACTTCACTTAGAGATTCTCCATAGGCTAGGAGTTTGCTGAAGTTGTCTGTTCTTAGAATGAAAGGAAGAGAGGAAACTCATAGGTGGTTGGGTTTATGCACAAGAGTAAGAATCACTGGCTCACTCTGGTATCACTGCCAGAATCCCAGCAGACCAGATCTTGGAAGCCGCACAAAGAAGTACACATAATTTCTACATAGAGAAGCTCCTAAAGCAACGAAATTACTCTCAGACAGTGTTGTCAGCAGTTTAGACTGGTATAACCTTTCTAGGTAATAGAAAGGTTAGAAAAATGTGTGTCCCATTGACTCAGTAATCCCAATTTTAAAGACTCTATCTTAAGCACATATTTTAACAAGTGTGAACAAAGATGTGTAATGCAGCGTTTTGTATATGGATGCAAACCTGGAAATAATTGAATATTTATTAGAAAGGGGAGATTTATTTAGAGGGTTAATAGAATACACTGCAGTTTTAAAAAATAATAAAGTGTGAAAAGTCTTCACCATATCTGAAGTAAAAGCAGCCTAAAAAGGAGACTATAAAATTGTATGTGTATAAATTGTATATAATTTCATTTTCTTTTGCAAAATTATGCATAAGAAAATGTCTGGAAAAATATACATTAACAGTGGTCATATTACGGTTTCTATTACTTTTTCTCAGTTGTATTTTCTAAACAAAAATTTTTTTACGATAAACAAGCATTATTAATGTACTAAAATAATATTATATACAATATTAAATACTAAAGCAGCTGCATAGTGTCCACTTGGCTTGGTTTATGTTTTCCAAACATAACCATGTGAGTAACTTTATGTGGGTTCTTTTTGTTCTTCCCAAGGAACAGAGAATTATATTCAAACATTCCCTTTCTGTACATAATTTTAATTTGTGAGCCCTGCCATCTGTGTGAGGCTTGTTGCATCACTCCTTACTAGAGGTTATTGTTCAGGCTTTCCCACTTTGGAATAATTACAACAGAATAACCTTGAAGTTATCACCTCTAATAGCAAAAGAAAGCAAGGTCCTGGGAACCTGAATATCTTCTAAACCAGCATAGAAAGCCAGAGAATCAGAAGGAATGAGAATCAGGGTGTAAAGATTTATTAGGCTAACACATCATTTCAAAAGGTCAAAATTCCACATTATTTCATTAGGTTTGAAGTAACTCATGAAGGCCTTCCCACTTATCACGTGCCCAGTTTAGGAAGGTTGTTAAATGAAATAGGAGGCATGTCCCCTGGAGAAAGAGAGAGAGAGAGAGAGAGAGAGAGAGAGAAAGGGAGAACACAGACACAGAAGAAAGCCACCAGGAGCCCTTACAAAGCAACCCACCCACAGACACTGACACGAGGGTCCCAAGCAGGCAGAGTTTACAGAGAGCTCATTTGTAATCTTCCAGACTCAATCCAAATTCTGATCTTCTTAAAATTCTCTCTAACCTCTGCAAATCGAACATCATCATTGTTATACTCCTATCTTCTTAATGTAAGGGCTGGCTATCTATTTGATATCATCTAAATATTACTTTGAATCTGAATTGGTATCTTCAATATTCTACTTTGGGTTGTTACATTTTTTTCAGTTTTATTATAAAATCACTTCATATTAAAATTTACATAAGTAACATTCAAATATATTTTCATCAAAATGCAAAATAATAAAGGTTAACATTGTTGAGCACTTACTCTATGTCAGGCATTTAAAAAAATTTACATGTACTTCTTCAATTCTTGAAACAACTCTATGAGGTAGCTTATGTTATTATCTTCATTTTGCTTAAGGAAAGCAGGGTACACAGAGGTGAGGTAATTTGCCCAGAATGTCTCCAGAGCTAGAACTCTTAACCTCTATATTATACTATTTCTCATTAATATAAGATAACATGGAATAAAAATGGGAATGGTACCTGCACAATTATGTGAGACAGCCCTGCCTCTGTTACTCTCTGGTCATTTGTCTTTCCAGAGATTTATCTATTCATTTGCATGTTCATTTACATGTATGAGTACCAAGTATGAGTCTCACTCCATAAACTATGCATGTACAATGTAATTTTTCTATAACTGAACTTAATTGGTCTAATTTTTCTTACGGCACAAACATATTCTTTTTTAATTCCACGTCTCCTTGACACTTTTTCCTGGATTGTCTGTAGGTTCTTCAGGGAATGCCAGGTACTACATTATGGGGAACCATCGGGGGTCTCCATCCTGAGACATCCATAGTTCCATCTGATCCTTATTCAGAAGGATCACTGTCAGTGACAGAGAGGCCTCTCCAGATCTGTGTCTTTCTTAGCTATTCCTGCATCCCGCAAAAGCAGATTTAAAATTATCCCACTGTTCCCAAACTCCCCTTGGGCTGCAGTAGGAAACCAGGTGGGGCTGCAGAAGGCCCTTCATCACCCAAGCACTGCTACTCAAGTGCTTCTGAATCCTCTTGCAGCAGGGGGAGTTCTGGGGCCTTGTCTTAGAACCCTTACCTGGGAAGGTCCATGGAGAGCAGTCCAGGGTCACTGGCACTGGATTCCTCAAATGTTGCTAGAGCTTCTATTATTTCTCTTCTCCTCTCCGCTTCCTCTCTGGCATGGTGAGAGGCTCTGTCTCAATGGATATGTAACTCGTTTACCTTATTTCTTTGATGCTTTTATTCTCCCACTTCAGGGAAAAAAATTGCTCTGATTGTATTTTTCCAAATCCTCAAAACTCAAAAGCCAAGATTTAGAAAACAGTTATAAGGTTTCACTATTATATGTGAGGGCTGTGATAGGATTCTTTTATGTAATCTTTATCAAGCTATGGTGGCATCCTTTTACTATCTATTGAGACTTCTACTATTATCAAGAATGGGAGTTGAATTGTATCAAATGCTTTCGAAGCATCTATTGAGATAACCATATACTTTTCCTTATATACATTCTAAAGTAGTAAATCACATTAATAGATAAGCATATATTCAGTCTTCTGCATTTCTGAGAAAAGGTCTCCTTTGTCCTGAATTATCAGCCTTTTTCATGTGCTGGTGGCTCGAGTCACTGAGATTTTGAAAACCCGTGATTGAGATTGAGCATTTTGTAGGTGCCTGACTCCGATCAAGTCACTTAATTTTCATTAACTTTAGTTCCCTCAAGTGCAATATAAGTACTTCCATCCTAGTCACAAAGTAGGTGTTAGGATTAGGTAAAATTGTAAAATTCTTATACAGTAAAAAAAAAAAAAAATGTTGTACAGATATCATTTATTACTTCAGGTATTCAAGAGAACTGAGTGATTATACTTGTATCCTTACCTAGCATGCTGTTAATGAGGATGCACTAGTGCATTGAATTACCACTTCGTGCAGCTCTCCTTTTTTCTAGTGGCAGTGGCTCCACGCACCAAATGGGTTAGGAGCCCAAGGCACACAGGATGATAAGTTAATTTTCCCTAAGACTGCATCAATGTTAGAAATGCTGTCATGGCTTTGTGTGAGGGTCCAGGGATACCGACCAATAGTTCTTGGTTAGTAGCTGGAGCTACTTCTTCAAGAATAACGACCGTATTTTGATGGGTAGAAAGAAAATGGCCCGTGGGATGATATTTTGAACGTTGACCACTAGATGGCATTATGAGCCTATCAGAATTGTTTTAATGAGGCATTTATTCACCAGTTAAATACTAATTAGTTAAAGAAAGATATTAGTAAATGGAAGTTAGTGATAATAACAGCACTATCTTTGAGAAAGCTGTTTGTCCTCCTTGTCTGAATATCAGCTAAAGGTAGCAATAATATCTAGAGACAATGTTATTTAGCCCTCATTTCAAAACAATCACCTCCATAAGGAAAATAATTACACTAAAGCAAATGGAAAGGATACACTCTTAGAAACAAAAAGTCAGTGAGAAATTCTATCAAAAAAAAACCAAACATATTTTTGTTCTCAACTGAATTGCCTAAACACTTTGTGAGATAAATGAATTCCAAAAGAGTTTAGATAACTTGACTTCAAAAGGAAGTGGGTAGGATGACAATGAGGAAATAATTTTAGGTTTAACTCAGAGAGGGCTGCTTCTCCTGTCATCTCTTTGGGGTTGCTTTTGGCAACGGAACACTTAGATGGATGGAATTTAGGTAGTAATAAGAACAAATATTCGAATGATTATTAATTCTTATTTTAATTCATATTAACTATCATGACAGGAAGTAACTGAACTTAAAGCTAGGACTTCTTTGTTGGGGACACTCATAGTAGCATTTACTGACGCTAAACAAACACTGGCTTTTCTGGTTTATTCTGCTTTCCTATCATCTCATTTATCCCCTCCATGCATCTCCACTTCCTCCAGTACACCTTCACAGGTTTCCCCAGCTATCAGAAAGTAGAGTTCCTATGGACCCTTTCACGAGCCACGATGCTGTAAAGCAAAGAAGCAACTACCTTTGGACACATCTTGCTAATGGAGGCACAAAATAAATGGAGATAAAGCACAGATGCTCACAGACACAGTTCAAAGCTATGGCGGCTGCTTGCTGAGATCCTGAGTGTGGTTCTGGGGAAGGAGCTTGACGGGGCCATTCTCCCTATTCTGGGTGCACAGATGCCTCTACTAAGTCTCAATGCAAAACAAACGCTGGGGTCTTCCCTGGTGGCGCAGTAGTTGAGAATCCGCCTGCCAATGCAGGGGACACGTAGGTTCGATCCTTGGTCCAGGAAGATCCCACGTGCCACAGAGCAACTAAGCCCGTGCGCCACAACTACTGAGCCCGCACGACACAACTACTGAAGCCCACGCGCCTAGAGCCCATGCTCCGCAACAAGAGAAGCCACCGCAATAAGAGCCCTGAAATTATTCTGGAATTTCAGGGGGTTTTGTTTGTTTTTTTGTTTTTGTTTTTTAAGTACAGCCCACAACGAAGAGTAGCCCCCGCTTGCCACAAGTAGAGAAAGCCCACAGTAGAGAAAGCCCAGCAAGGAAGACCCAATGCAGCCAAAAATTTAAAAAAATTAATTTAAAAAAACCCCAAAAAGCAAATGCTGAATGCTATTTTTGCTTTTTACCTTTTATCATAAAAGCGAAAATCCTCTTCAGATTTCTTTCTGTTAGATAAAATAGGTACTAATGCAGGTTTTTCGTAAAAGCAAAGTGGCTTAGAGAGAACTTTTGAAAATTGGAGGATACCTGCACTCACTCTCATAGTATTTTAAAGAACGAAACACCTCTCTCTCTCTTTAATCTCTTGAGAAAGAAAGAACACTCCCAAGTTGGCAGCTCACACTGCTCAGAGTGAAATACAGTGGTCTGTGGGTGCCGGAATCATGCCTGGAAATACTGTCCCCAATACACACATGTATAACATCAGCTGTAAGTACAGCTTGTGTCTGGTCCTCAGTCCTACTTGGAATGTTTGAGATGATTGCCTACTAGGGATCTCTTTACAACTATGAAATAGTAGACTTTTCATCAACAATTATTTCATAATTTATATACATAGATAGGCTTGATAAGGAAGAGACCAATTTCTAATGGCCAGGGAGTTTTAGGAAAGAAGAAGAAGAAATACTCCCAAAGACTTACTAGTGCATAGTAATCCAATATCTAGAGCTGAGATCTGACAGAAAAGTTCATAGATGTCAAGGATTCTAAGAAAATATGTTTACACAGTTTTCTTGGGTCACATTTTTGGCTTCAAACTTTATTTCACGGTTTTCAGGAATTCTGTCTTCACAGTGAATCAGTAAATGGTCAACATTTAAGACACGCCACTCTTCTGAAATCAATCAAAGTTCAAGTAGAACATTCTTAGTCAAGTGTTGAGTCATGCTGACTAAGAGGCAATGGTGCAGGGAGGTGGGAGAGAGGATTGAGGCCCTCACAGAAGTCACTTGATTAACAATAGCTTCATTCTAGGACTGGAGAGCTCTCTAGGTCCAGGAGTCAGAGTTCCTAACCAATGGGAGAGACAGAAGCTTGAACAGCCCCCTTTATTTCAGTGGGAGAAAAATCTCTGGAATGTTATTTGCATAACTGTGACCTCAATTCAATACAACATGTCCAAGCAGGTAAGACAGAATCCACTATACTGGAGGTCGAAGTCTCAAGGGTATACTTTTAACATTTCCATTACAGAAATTCTTATCATGGAATAATGTTCTCATCTACACAAGGTGAGACTATAAGGTAATGTGATTCATTTAACAAAAACAAGCATAACAGAATGCATGCAATGAGATGAATGTGGGCTCTTGTCTTTGGAGAATAGATTTGAATTTTGGAAACAGCCAAAATGTCAGTAGCTTGGAGGTAGGGCAAGGGAGAACTCTTAAAAAGCTGAATAATTGGGAAGATTGAAACTGCAGTGCGCAATCTCTTTTTTCAAACAGGAGCTTCTTTTGGTTTTCACAAAGACCTTCCCTGCCTGAGGTAAGGTAGCTTGAGACAGAGAGCTGTTATTTGTGATATGGTCACGTGTGGACATTCCATGAGAAAGAATGCACAACTTGGAGAGTCAACTTGATAGACCTTGAAAAGACTTAATACATGATAATTGCATAGACTAATTGAGGATGTCTATATCTAAAGAATTGAGATTTTGAGTCACGTGCCGTTTTAAGGAATTCCAAGGATCCACTGAATTTATCCTATTCTGGAATTTCAGTTTTCTTTGTTTGTTTGTTTTTGTTTTTATTAATACAGCCCAATAGTCTAGGTGTATGTTCTGAGATTGTTTCTTAATGTGAAATTTGCCTTATTCTTTGCATTTAGGATAATTGGATTTGGCTTATAAGAAACATGAGAAAAGAAGATTTACAAGCAACCTATGCTAGATTTAAGATCTTCTACAGAGAATTGACTTAATGTGGCCTCCATCTTCTCCACTGACAGAATCCCATGATTTGGACTAGTGCACAATGAGAGAATTGGATTAGATGTAAAAGGTTTCTAGAAAAAACTCTGAGTCTTCCGCCCTGATGATCTATGAGTAGGAAATGTGATAATATAGCAGCCTACCCAGAGAGCTTTATTCCATGCTGCCTATTTTCAGAAGGAATAATGACTTCCCAACTGGAGAGTCACCATGTTCATCACTTACAGAGGCTGGGTACTTGGCAATCTCGACCAAAATATTAGCTAAGGATACCTGGGTAATAAAGGAAAGCCTTCCTTATTGATATTTGCAAATTACAACAAGTCTTGATGTGGCTTTGAGTTATATATCACCTATATGATCTATTGTAATTAGCTATATATATGACATATAACTGTACATATGACAGGTATGCACACGACAGATATGTGTAGATGTATATTACCTATATGAAAGAATATTTGGAAAATTTTCTTTTCAAGAAAGTATTTCTGTAGATTTGGAGACAATTTTCTTGCTCCACAATTGTGTATTTCTCCTCTTATTCAGAATACTCTTCCGTGTAAGAAAGTGACCAAGGGGACTTCCCTGGCGGTCCAGTGGTTAAGACTCTGTGCTTTCACGGCAGGGGGTGCGGGTTCGATCCCTAGTCAGGGAATTAAGATCCTGCATGCCGCGCAAACGCGGCCAACAAAGAAAAGAAGAAGAAAAAAAGAAAGTGACTAAAATACAATTGTCTTCCTCATCAAAGGAAATTAGATTATTTATATTATAAGTCTCCCTCTCTCCACCAAGTCAAACAATATTAGCCTCCCGTTTCATCCTAAAACAAAAAGGCTTCAGGAGCAGGGGTGAAGGGGCCACAGGAAAGAGGTACACTGGAAAGAACCCTGAAATGTGGGACCCATTTCCACCTTTGCCCTGGAGCAGCTGTGTGCCTTTGGGCAAATCATGTGACCTCTTAGGGCTTCAGCTTCCTGGTCTGTAGAATGTAGAGTTGAACCAGAGAGTTTCTTAGGCGTGTGTGCACAGAAGAATCACGTGTGTCTAGCCAGTGTGCACAGAAGAATCACCTACAGTCTTCGAAAGAGATGAGTTCCTTGAAATGGGTAATGGTGTTTTAAACCCAGAGCTTACCACAGGATGTGACACGTAGTTAAGGTTGCCAGATTTAGCAAATAAAAACACAGGATGTTCAGTTAAATTTGGATTTCAAATAAATGATAAATACATTTTTAACATGAGTATGTCCCAAATATTTATCTGACAACCTGACACATAAAGGAAGTCAAAGTTTGTTCATGTGATGAACTTACATCACCAAGCCTCTACTGGTGGGAATTTTAGATATAGAATGGGAAGTGGTAGGGGATGTGTGTTTCAGTAGTTTTTCGGTCATACCACATGGGGAGTCTCTTGCTTTTTTTTTTCAAGTTTTATCAGCCTTGATTGGAGTACTTTTTCAACCTTCGACAAGAACTATGTCAACTGAAATGCTTTAGGCTGTGAGTAAAGTATACCTCAATTAAAATAGTTCAAACAATAAGGGAATTTATGGATTGACTTAACAAGAGGTCTGGAGCTGAGATGAAGCCATCAAGGACCCAGGTGTTTCCATCTTCTTTCTGCTGGGACATCCTAGGTGTGTTGGCTTTCATCTTCAGGACATTAGAGGGGAAAAGGAAAAACAGTATATATATATATATATATATTTTTGGCCATGCCATGTGGTTTGTGGGACCTTAGTTCCCTGACCAGGGATCAAACCCATGCCCCCTGCAGTGGAAACAGGTGGAGTCCTAACTACTGGACTGCCAGGGAAGTCCCTATACATGTACCTTTTTAACTGAAGGGAAAGGAAAACATTTCTAAGGGCTTTCTATCTCCAGAATACTTCCCGTTCAAACACATTGGCCAGAATTGGGTCACACGCCCGTGCACTAGCCCAAAGGGAGGCTGGAATGCAAATTTCAGATGTTTTCACTCTTCCTGGTAGGAGGCAGTTTCTGTAAGTAATGAAGGAAATGGTTGGAAATAAATATTGTGGAGGCAACTGAGTGTCATCCCTAACCATCACATCTGGGATAAGCCTCTTCTTTTTTTTTAAGCCTTTTCTTTTCAATGACTCCGACACACTGATGGATTCTTGCCTGGTGGACCAGTCTGAAGGAGTGGGGAATGCCTCACAGTTTTAGGTGTTGTTCTTTTGAAGGCCTTTATGCATTAAACCCTGACCCCAAACAAAGACACATTTATGTTGGTCCCAACGTAGCCCTTTAAATGTGTTCTCCTTTAGCCAGAATGATTAGAACTTCAAATTTCACAATCACTTTCCTTTTTGCCCAGAAAAATATTTTTTTAAACTTGAAGAATACTTTTTCTTTTACCCATTATTCACTTCAATTTTTCATGCCAAGCTTATGGCACAATATCCCGCTGAGTATACGCACAACAGTCTTCGAAATGGCAGAATCCTCATTTCAGAGGGGACTTTCTTTCGGTTGGATTTCATCCAAATGTACTTTCATTCTTAAGTATGCTATTAGAAGGAAGGTAAAACAGATAATGATTTTCTTTTGATGCTCAAGATTGCCCAAGATTTTTAAAGCGCTCTGCACACTGATTTTAACCTCTCATCACTTCGATCAGGTGAAGCAGGCCAACGTGCAGTGTTTCAGTGTGGGGAATACTTAACTAGTCTCAAGACCTGCAAAAGAGGTTTGGCCCTGATTTGCACACAATGTTATATACTTTTGTTCACCATGTAAATGGGGCCTGTAACTGGGGTAAATTCTTTCACAATGTTGCTAAAGCACAGATATTAAAGTGCATTTTCTCAAAGCTTACATAAAATTCCAAGTGGTGTACAAAATAAGTTTTAAATGCTACATATGGAGAAAAGAGAAGAGAAAGAAAATTAGTATTTAATGAATAGCTTTGCTATTCAAGACATGATGCTTAAATGTCTGACATCTTTACATTTATATAATCTTGAAAACAACTTTTTGAGTTATTTTACAGGCTATTGATTCATCCAAGGTTATACAATCTAATGAACATCAGAGACAGAATGAGAATTACTGCCAAAGACTATTCCTGCAAAGGAAGCGATGTGGAGTTTTTACAAACACACACTTGATAAGGTAGTTTTTTCTTAGTCTTTGCCTGTTTATTAAAATAGAATTTCTGTTTAGGGTTGAGTTGCAGAACAAGCTTTAAATCCAAAACAGCACTCTCGTGATCATTAGCAGGATCTCCAATCAGAGATATTTTCTTCAGAAAGATTTGTACATTTTCTCCTGCCCACTGGTAAGGATAGGCACGTCCTCTGGAACTCAATGCATTACACATTCCAAGCATAGCAAATCAATCATTAATTATTCTCAGGAAGAGTGTTCAAAGTTCTCTTCCTTCTTTGGGTGATATGATACAACATGAAAAACAAAACAAAAACCCTGGGTACTTAGTCCTTAGGTAGTACCTGATCAAATACCCCGTTTGTTACAGATCCTTCAACTTCTACACTGTTCCATCACTTCCCAAGATAAAAAGGGGGGTAGGGGCTTCCCTGGTGGCGCAGTGGTTGAGAGTCCGCCTGCAGATGCAGGGGACACGGGTTTGTGCCCCGGTCTGGGAAGATCCCACATGCCGCGGAGCGGCTGCGCCCGTGAGCCATGGCCGCTGAGCCTGCGCGTCCGGAGCCAGTGCTCCGCAACGGGAGAGGCCACAACAGTGAGAGGCCCGCGTACAGCAAAAAAAAAAAAAAAAAAAAGGCGGGGGGGAAGACTATGGATTTCTGTACTGAGGGAACTTTTCTGAGCTAAGTAAATCTGAATTGTAGCACAAAATAGCAGTGTTAAAATCTTGAGCTGTATGTTAGTTCTTCAAAAAGGCTTTGAGGTATGCATGAGTTTATAGTGACTGCGAAAAGTTGTTGGGCTGGTTTTTTTTCAGAGAGAGCAGCCACTGGGGTACATTTTTGTCCTTTTGGGCCTGGCAGGCTGGGAGCAGAATACAGACAAAGGCACTGGGGCATATGGGCCTGTTATGGCCTGGAATTCGGGCTCTCCGGGTGGTAACTGAATGGGTATGCCAGGGTGTGTAGGGACTGGACTGATCCTCCCAGAACTGAGAGAAGGGCCCTTGGGATGTGGAAGCAACGCAAGTGTTGGACATGGCACTGGTGCGGGAGAGGGGTCACGCAGTGGGCGTGAGATTGGGTGTGCTGGCCTGGGGTCACCCTTCGGGCAGGGCGTGGTGAAGCTTGTTGGGCCCTGGCTGTTGGCTAAGAAGCTGGATGCCAAGGGCTGGGAGAACTGAAAGGCCCGTGAAGGTATGACTGCCATCAGCCTCAGCCCTGGGAGAGACGGAAGAGTCCAAGGTGAGTCCTGCGGCGAGGCAATGAGGGGGCAGGTCTGGGGCTCCCATTCAGGAATACATGGTCAGCTGCAGCCACTCCTGGCTGTCCACCTGGATTTGTCCGGTGCCACGTCTGTCAAGAGGTTTGAAGGCCCAGCAATCTGACGAGTCTGACCAGACAGCTGATGAAGCTGTCAATATCCATGTTCCCTCCCCCATCTGAGTAGCGTCCGATGATCCTGTCGTAGAGATGCTCATTCAGGCGGAACCCTGCTGCCTCAAAGGTTCCTGGGGAGTTCACCGCTGCCCATGGTCCCTGAACGGTCAACGTCAAACTGTTTGCCACATTTTGATGTTGCTCCACAAGCACTAGAATTCCTCGAGGCCCAGCTTGCTGGTCGTGTCACTACCCATCACGGTCACCATGATGCAACAGGATTCAATGCTAAAACCATCAGGCTTCAGACCGGGAGGTCGGGTCACGACTTGGTTGAGAATGTTCGTGAATTCTGTGGCACTGACTCTCTAGCCAGCTGGGCAAAGACTCTCCGGCACTGCCGGACCTCCTCACTCTGATTGGCCCGGATGATGGCGTAACGAGTGCGTGGGGCGGGGCTCTGGGTGTAACGCGCAGGCGCCTCACGGGCGACGCCAGTAACCCGGCCGGGAAACGCCGGCCGCGCTGCGGATGGCCGTTCCGCCAGCACCACTGCCCTTGGCCCTGCTGTCCTCTGTACCACCCACCCCACCCCAGCCACCGTCTCCCCCTGACCCCAACCAGGGTCCCCCCTTCTTTCCCCTTCCCCCTTCCGCTCCTTCAAGAACGAGTTAACCAGGACCGTGGCTGTGACTCAAGATTACGCCTCAATCACACGCTCGCCGGTCTGCTCACCTGTGCGGCCTCCCTAGCGTTGGACTTCGGGGGAAGGCTGCTTGAGAAAACTCTAGAAAATTAAGCAACAAACTCCAGTTATCTCCAGAAAAAAGAAGAAAGGAAAACTTCAAAGGTAAAAAAAATTAAGCCAGTAAAAAATTTGCTGCCTAAAGGTTCTTTTACGAGGCCTGTGGGTTTTCATCTTTCCGTATGCCAATAACTTAGACATAGTGTTTAATTTGCTGCTTTATGGTAGAAAATTCTTTGATTCAACAATGATTTGTTCAATAATAACTTCTTCAACAACTTTGTGGTGAATACCGGACGTGGATATGGGGGCAAAATAGAACTGTAAACTGGGATAAAAGACGGAAGATGCCACTGCAAAAAACAGCCAGGTACCAAAATTCAAGAAAAAAGATAGGAATTAATTCTAAGGGATTTATTCTTCAGCGTGACCCATGAATGCCGGGTCATCCATATAATGTCCCACCCACTTATTGTACAAACTGAACAGTGAGGCCTAAGGTCCTTGAAAATTCTCCTCACTTAAAAATAAATGCGTCTACCTTTGTTGCACATTTAATAGTGTGCAAAGAACCTGTGAGAAATGTGTTTTTGAATAGAGCTGATAATAACAAGGAGTATTAAAAAGTGTGATGTCGGTTCTTTAAAATTGTTTTAAGTCAAAGATCATCTGCTAGCATATGGATTTCAACTTTGCTACCCTAAAGAGATGGCTTCAGATTACAGTGTTTAAAAAATTTAGTTTACTCTCTGAACTCCAATTTAATATTAACTTTCGCTTAGAGAAATGTCTTTTGAAATCTAACCTGAGCTAAAGGAAAACTTCCGCTGACAATTCCTTTTGGCGGGGAACCATTCTTTGCCACTCTCAGTGTTCCCCACCTTGATCCTTCTGGTGTCTATTTCTGTTTTGTTTCTGAACTCAGAGAGGGTCAGAGTATGATCCGTTCTTCCTCTAAAACCCCAGCATCACCTAGAATTGCAGACCAGGCAGGCGTACAGCAGACCTGCCCACACATGCCATCAATGTCAGGCAGACTCAGACCAGAGAGATCCTTCTCTGATCGTGGAGAGAGATCATGAAAAGTGTGTAAAAACTAGGCTTGTACCCTGGTTCATTACAGTCACCTTGGCTTACACAACTAAAAGAAGAGGTTCCCTGATGGCTCATGAAACCCGGAGGAAACCTGACCTTAAAAATGCTAAACATATGGATTACAATTGAACACCATATTGTCCCAATATTCAGAAAAGTGATGAAAGATTTTCAGTTTTAATCCCAGTGTTGGTCTCCTGAAGACACATAGAGTTTCAAATAGTGCAGGCCTCATCCCTGAATTTTTTTACATGAACTTTTAGCCAAACAGCTGGTAAACAGGTTTCCTTGAATTCATTCAAATATCTCATTATCTTTTCAAAGTTTCCCTTTGAACGTTCATTTCTCTGCTAGTCTAACTTCTTATCACTAATTTCTTCAATGGGTATAAGGATCATACTCCTTGCTCCTACAATATTATGCAGATCTATAACACTCCTAAAATGAAAACCATAGTGCTAGACTTGCTGTCATAATTGTCATAAAAAGACTAATTTAGTCTCTCTCTAATTTAAAACAAGATACTAATATATTTTAAGGATTCTAGAAAAGAGGCATTGCTATTTTCACTCATTGTTACTGACCAGTCTTCTTAGAGTTTTAAGTCTTGCATCTGTTTTCTCCATGTTTTCTTAACTGAAATATATCCTATTAAAACTGGGAAGCAGGGCTTCCCTGGTGGCACAGTGGTTGAGAGCCCGCCTGCCGATGCAGGGGACACGGGTTCGTGCCCCGGTCCGGGAAGATCCCACGTGCCGTGGAGCGGCTGGGCCCGTGAGCCATGGCCGCTGAGCCTGCGCGTCCGGAGCCTGTGCTCCGCGACGGGAGGGGCCGCGGCAGTGAGAGGCCTGCTTACCGCAAAAAAAAAAAAAAAAACAAAAAAACTGGGAAGCAACCATCCTAGGTTAAGATTTCAATACATGTTTCTCTCTTTTCCTTGCCAATGTATTTCTCTGATTGTCCCTTATTTCCCATAGCATTTAATACCCATATAATGCAAAAAGATCACCATGTTACCTAATGGATTTGTACATGTACATATGGTACATATCTTGAAACAGCTTTTAATTTTATATAGCTGTGCAGTCAGCTGCTGGTTTCTACTGCTTCTAGAAACCTTGCCAGACCATCTGCAGACCTCTAATACTTCTGACCAGAGGGTAACTGGCAGGAATTAAATGTTACGACCGTATTCAGCAAAATTTCATGATTCCAATGCCCTAACTCAGAAGCAATACTAACTGGCCTTCAGAAAGAGACAGAGGTTAGCAAGACCTCTACGTTAACTACAGTAATGCTTCTCTGAGTCAGCAAATATTATTGACACGAGTAGCAGAACTCAGACCCTACACAAATATCAATCATCAGCTGGTCAGAATAATAGGACTGGGTATGTGGACAATAGCAGAAAGATGTTCTAGATGCTGGGCATACCTTCTTGGAATCAGGAGGAATTATTGTGACTGGCTTTGGGAACACAGCAAATTATAGGATCAGGCTAACTAATTGCAGCTTTAAGGAATCCCCACTAGCAGAAAATACTCACTAGACCAGGGGTCCTCAACCCCCGGGCCATGGACCAGTACTGGTGTGCAGCCTGTTAGGAGCCGGGCCGCACAGCAGGGGGCGAGTGAGCTGCTGCATCTGCCGCTCCCCATGGCTCCCCATCGCTCGCATTGCCACCTGAACCATCCCCACCCCCACCGGTCTTCCATGAGACCGGTCCCTGGTGCCAAAAAGGTTGGGGACCTCTGGGCTAGACTGAAGGAAACAAGCTAGTTTAGCTGAGCTTCTGTGTAGCAGGTGACCTGAAGGTGAGGGTGTGTAGGACACCCGTGAAACCTTGTAGACCAGTTTTTTTTTTTTTTTTTTTTAAATCCAGTGGTTTTCTTTCTCTCTTTTTTTAACATTTTATTTACTTATTTATTTTTTGGCTGCACGGTGTGTTAGTTGCAGCATGCGGGCTTCTCTCTAGTTGTGGTGCGCAGGTTCCAGGGCGCGTGGGCTCTGTAGTTTGCAGCAGGCGGGGTCTCTAGTTGAGGCGCTAGAAATCAGTAGTTGCAGCGCGCCGCCTTACTTGCCCCACGACATGTTGTGGGATCTTAGTTCCCTGACCAGGGATCGAACCCGAGTCCCCTGCATTGGAATGCGGATTCTTGACCACTGGACCACCAGGGTAGTCCCTGCACACCCGTGTTGATGTAGCTAATCTGAAAATGGTTGTCCCCTTCCTCCTCAATAATCCACTCCAAAGTGACATGATTTGTGTATCATCACAGATTCATAGTTAGCTCCTACAATTCTTTATTCCCGTCCTCTAACCATTTAGTTATCACGTATAATGATTACATCACTTGCTTCCTTGTATAGCGCCCCCCATAAAGGGATGTTTTGGGGGAAAGGGCGCACATACGCCATGCACACGTGCTGCTGTGTTTGTTGTTTCAGGGGGAGTCTAAAGTTGTTGCATTAGTCAGAAGGGAACTTCACACTTTTATTTTGTGGGTGGAGTGGTAGACAGAGTGAAATGTGGAGGTATGCATGACAGGAAGGAAAGGAAAATGGACAGCGAATGCGTTCCTCATTGTGTGAGACTGTGAGGTAACTGATGTTGTTTGGAAAGTTCAAGTTCAAATTCCAGAGATTGGTGGTTATATGTAGAGATGTAGGTATATGGAGACACATAGCATTGGGCTAGCCTTCTTTGTTTTTGAAAATCAACTTTATTGAGATATCATTTACGTACAATGTAATGCATCCATTTAAAATGCACAACTCAGTGTGTACACATGAGGAACTACTGCCACAATCAAGATGGAGAATATTTCTATCATTCTCCAAAATTTCTCCTTGCTTCTTTGTTGTCCCTCCCTTCTTCTACTTTGGCCCCAATCAAAACAGAGCTGCTTTTTGGTCACAGATTTTTTTAATTTTCTAGACTTTTATATAAATGGAATCATACTCTTATGTCTGGCATCGTACACGCAACATAATGATGTTGACATTTATTCATTTTGGTGTGTATTTAGCAGTTTGTTTCTTTTTATTGTTGAATAATATTCCACCATGTGCATGTATCACTTTCTGTTTATCCATAACCTGCCGGTGAACATCTGGATTGGTTTTGATTTTTGATTGTTGTGCATAAAGCTGCTATGGATGATTTCCAATTTAGGGTTATTGTGTGCAAAACTGTTATAAATACTTGTGTACAAGTCTTTGTGTGGACATATGTTTTCATTTCTTTTGTGTATATACTTGGGAGTGGAACATCTGGGTCATATGTTTCACTTTTTCAGAAATTACCAAAAGGTTTTTTTCTGAATGATTGAGCCATATAATATTCCCAGAAGGGGTGTATGAGGATTCCAGTCGCTGAGCATCCTCACCTCCATTTGGTTTTGTCCATTTTAATTATAGCCATTCTAATGGGTGCATGGTGGAATCTCACGGTAGTTTTAATTTCCATTTCCCTGGTGACTAGTGTCATTTACATCTTTTCATGCAGCTTGTATACTGTCATTAGTGAAGTGTCCGTTCAATTCTTTCACTTATTTTTTAATTGGATTGTTTCTCTTTTTATTATTGCATTGTAAGTGTTCTTTAAATAGTCTGGATACAAGTCCTTTGTTAAATATATGCTTTGCAAACATTTTTTACATTCTCTTGGTTGTCTTTTCATTTTCTTGACAATGTCTTTTAAAGACCCCAATTTTTAAAAATTAATTAATTAATTAATTAATTTATGGCTGCATTAGGTCTTCATTGCTGCATGCCAGCTTTCTTTAGTTGCATCAAGTGGGGGCTACTCTTCATTGTGGTGAGCAGGCTTCTCATTGTGGTGGCTTCTCTTGTTGTGGATGACGGGCTCTAGGCACATGGGCTTCAGTAGTTGTGGCACTCGGGCTCAGTAGTTGTGGCGCATAGGCTTAGTTGCTCCACGGCACGTGGGATCTTCCCAGACCAGGGCTCGAACCTGTGTCCCCTGAATTGGCAGGCGGATTCTTAACCACTGCACCACCAGGGAAGCCCTAAAGACCCAAATTTTTATTTTGATAAAGTAACTTACTGGCATTTTCTTTTATAGCTCATGGTTTTTCTCTCCTATTTAAGAAATCTTCACAAAACCCAAGGTCACTAAAATTTCTCCATTGTTTTCTTCTAGAAATTTTATAGTACTAGGCTTCACATTTAGGTCTATGATCATTTCAAGTTAATTTTTGTGTATAGTTTGAGTTGACACTTTTTTTTTTTTTGCATATGGATATCCAGTCATTCCAGCATCATTAGACATATATGTGTGGATCTCTTTCTGGACTCTATTGTGTTTCATTGTTCCTTTTGTCTATCTTTCTGTCAATACTGCACTATCTCGATTTTTGTAGATAGCATAAGTTCTTCTTACACTATCAAGGTCCATCTTGTTCTTCTTTTTCAAAATTGTTTTGGCTATTCTAGAGCTGTCACCTTTCCAAATAAAATTTAGAATGAGCTTGTCAATTTCAGGGAGAATACTGGCTGGGATTTTGACTGGGGTTACTTTGAATCCCTCAGTCAATTTGAGTAGAATTGAAACCTTAACAGTTGAATCTTTCAACAAACCTATGAATTTTAACGTACTATGAATCGGAACCTTCCAATAAACCTATGAACATGGATTATTTCTCCATGTATGTGATTCTTCCTTAATTTCTTTGAGCAATGTTCTATAATTTTCAGTGACGAGTTCTCACATATCTTTTGTTAAATATATTCCAAAATATTGTTTGTTTTTAGGTACCCTTGCAAATCGAATTTTTATTATTTAATTTTCTGATTGTTTACTGCTGGCGTACAGAATACAATTAACTTTTGGATGCTTCACTTTGTACTCTCCCACCTTGCTAAATTTACATATTAATTCTAGTAGCTGTCATGTAGATTTCCTTGAGGTTTTCAGCACAAATACTCATGCCATCTGTAAATAGAGTCCAATTTCCTTCTTCCTTTCTTTGCTTTTGATATTTATTTTGGTTTCTTTTTTTTTTTCTTACTTCCATTTTATTGTTTTGTACTCAATTTTTGCCCTCGTTGCTCACTGGGGATGACCCACCGCTACGTTAAAATCCCTGATCTGGGGAAATTTAGCAGAGATCTCAAACTAAGGCAGGAATAGGGCCAGGAAAAGAGCTGATGGATTAAAGAAGAAACAAAAAAGAGACACTGTGAAGAAATATAGTTAGCTAGAGGCAAGCCTGCAGTTTTAGCTTTGCTCTGCTGCTGCTGTTGCTGGTCACGTCGAGGTCTTTTTGAGCTGGTTGGAAAGAAGGAGAAAATGTGTGAGAGCTGTGAGTGGATGGGTCTTAGCTGTGGCTGGAAAACTCTGTGGACGTTAGGAACTCCTAGGATTTTCAAGTGAGGAGGCCAGTATCAGTCATAGGCCAACATGCCAATCAGATCCCAGTTCCCCCTCCCGTGCACATCCACCCACTGAGTCTCTGCCTCAGTTTCTGGATCCTTCCCAGAGACCTTTCCTTCTTCCCCTAGCAAAAGCTCTCAGGAAATATCTGAGCCCCTTTCTGTGATTAAATTCTGCCCCATCCCCACACCTCACCCGCTGTTACGTTTTAACAAGGTGTATCCGAAGATGTTTTAAGTCCCGAACAATGACAGCACAAACACAACAGCAAAACATGTAAAGGAAGAAAATAGCATTTATTGAACATCTACGAACCCTATGATGCCCCACGGTTATTATTTAATCATAATAAGGTCTAAAATAGGATTTGTGTCCTCATTATAGATTAAAGGACTGGGGTTTAAGAGGTTCAGCCTTTTGTTCAAGGTCATATAAAAATTGGAGAATAAATTTGAACCTCAATCTGAGTTTAAGTATAGGCCTTTTCCACTGCACTCATCTGACCCTTCCATATTACTGAACACTTTGTGTAATATATTTGCTGACTTATCACTGACTCTACTATACTAGATTGTACATTTCTTGTCTGCAGGAGTGCACTCACCATTATACACCCAACCTCCAGCACAGGGCACGGCAGATAGTAGTTATACAGTGCCAGCTTGTTGAATTGATTTAAATACCAAGAGAACAATGTGTCTACTTGCTTTATTTATTCATTCATTAAACAAATACTTTTTTGTGGTTAGACACATAGATCTAGAGTGGAAGTCACATAAGCAAATAAGCAATTAATTCTACACAGTGTTACAAGCAATGATACAGGACGAATAAAATATTGAGGAAACACAGAAAAGAGATACCCAGAATGGCCTTGGGATGTCAGCAAAGTCTCCCTGAAGGAGGAGGGATATTTTGACGTTTGATGTCGAGAATGATGCGTTGTGAAAGAAGGAAGATAATCCAGACAGAGAGGGCAGTCATGTGCAAGGTTGGGAGTGAGAGAGAGTGTGACACAGTCAAGAAAATGTCAATAGCTCAGTGTGGTTGGGACATAGAAGGTGAGACATGGAAGGATGAGAGATGAGGGCAGACAATGAAACAGGTGTCAACTATGAGAAGATTATCATGTTCTGTTAAGGCTTTATCCCAAGGGAGCCACCGAAGGGCTATAATCTGCAGATGGCAGAATCTGATTTCTTATTTAGAAAGACCATCCTGGCTGACTTCTTTGTGGAAAATGATGGGGGTGGGGCAGAACACCATTTGGTAAAGAATCGCTGAATTCTAGGTGGAAGATGATTGTGGTCGAAACAAAGATAAAGAGTATGGGATTTGGGAAAGTGGGTAGATTTGAGAGATAACAAAAGTAAAATGAATAGGATTTGGAGACTGATTAATTTGGGAGTAATGGAGAAAGGATTGATGAGGATGTCTTAGGTTTGGGGTTTGGGGAAATGGTGGACAGCCAGGCCATTTATGAGCTCTTGAACCCAGGTGAAGTATTCGTGTGAAGAAGAATACCTCCAATAAATATCATCCCAGATGGTGTACCGGAACCTTAAAAATCATCATAATTGTTTCAGTAAATTATTAGCTTCCCCCTCTCCAGCTAACTCGCCACATCTCTCTATAACACCATCATTTTCCGAGTCAATTAGGCTGCAAACCTCTTGAGCACCGTTGTTTCCTCCTCTCCTCAGCCATCCCTACACTTTCAATTAGTCGCCGAGGCCTGCTTGTCATCCTCACCAATGTCTCTTGAATCTGCCCTGTCCTTCCCTTCCCACTGTCATAACTGCAGTCTGAGCCCTTATCACTTCATGCCGGAACTACCTCTTAGCTTGAGTAGTTTCCTAACCCGTCTTCATACCTCCAGTTGCTCCCCAGTGCAGTCCATCTGGGACCCCATGGCCAGAATGATTTTCTTTGTACGCTGCTTCCATCACCTCTCCCAGCTCAGACTGAAGGAGAGCTTGCCTTGAGCTCGGACTAAAGGAGAGTGGCTCCAGCAGACTGCAGGCTAGGAAGAGAAAGGAGGCCCCTGTTCACTTCCTAGTCCCTCCTGCTTCACTGCAGTTGTAGTAGTGGCGCCATCATCTGCTGCAGAAGCACCTGCGCCTTCTCCCATGGCTCCAACGCTTCAGGCTCCAGGAGTGCCACTCCCTCTGTGTGTTCTCTCAGACTCCAGGGTGGTGACAGATCACTGCTGTCGCTCCTCCCAGCATGTCAGCATCCCTCGTGGTTCCCTTCACCCTGCTTCTTCATTCAGCTTCCTTTGCTTGAACTCTCGTTAATGTGCCACCTGTCTGCCTCATGGACGCTAATTGATGCAAGGCTGTCTGGAAGAGCACCCAGACTAGTCTTTGCCTTCGTAGGGGTGCATCTGGGTACATTGATCTCTCCCATGGCACCAAGCCTGGGGACGGGCCACTAGAAAATCGCTTGTTATCCTAGATGAAGAAAGATTATTCATAAGCTGGACTCAGTTCTTTGTGTGAATACAGGGTTCCTGTTGACAAACCAGACTGCCAGACCTGACCCCTGTTAGCACGGGGCTATTATTGATTATTGCCCAGTGGGCTTGACCCTATACCCCATGGGGTTCCCAACTGATAGTGAAAGATCAAGATGACATAATCTTATTTATTGACGGGTGCCCAATGGATAGACTCAAAGGCCTGTCTAAAACCCAGTGGAATATCTCTGCCATCTTCCAGCTCTAAATTCTAAATTCTGGGACTGATACCATTCTTTATGAAGCCAGCATGTTTGTCACTGTCCTAGAGGATGACTCTGGCAGGAGTTATTCCAAGAGGGCTGATGCTTCAACACCGCTACCTTCAGGGTGATTTGGAGGTGACTTGTTCACAGTGCTCTTTCTGTTTAACAAGGGCAATGTTCATTCTCAGAAGTGGAAGAGCCACTAATCGTCTGCTATCATCAAAGAGAAACTCTTACCAGATGCCTTAGCAGAATTTGCTGCTTTGCTGCTTTCTGGAGGCCTCAGAGATTCTTGTTTTAATTATCCTTTCTCCACACATCATGTTTTTGAAATTCCCAACATATTTCCAAGTTATTTTAGCTGGGTATCTTCCCAGCTGATCTTAAAATCAGAGTTCCTACTCTTGGCTTCTTGATGATGCTTACCAGTGGGAAAAAAAAGGGGTGAAAGGATCTCAAGATCTTTTCCCTCAGGAAGTAGTGTAACTATCTCTCGGGGAAGGAGTTTTTTCATTTCAGTGTGAAGTGCAGGGTGCAGAAGGGCCAACACATGCAAATTTGAAGCAAACGTTTCCAGAGCATCAGTCCTTCACACATGCGTAAAACAGATCATCCAATGGGAGCAGTACATAAATCACTCAGAAGAGAGTGCCAAAAATTTCCACCGCGTGCCTTCCAGAATTTAAAACCCAAACATGTTAGAGTTCCAAGCCCTTACCTAAAAAATCCTGAAGGGAAAATGAACTGTGAATAACTATGGAGAAAGTAGAAACAATTCATCCACCTGATGGGACCACCTGCTAATCAAAGTTCCCACAGTATTTCGTATCCAGCTATGAATCAAAACTCTGGAGCTAAGTTTATGGCTTAAAAAGCCAAAGACTCCTGTCATCATCATCACTGTTATTTACCAGTGACTGAGCCAGAATCTGCATGAGTCTCGATGTTTCTTAAAGGATGTTGGTCCATTCGTAAAGGATGTGTCTGATTTGGGGGAGGAGTGTGGCCTGGTTCCAGATGCTGAGGTTAATGGGCAGTGTGGTAAATCACAGTCACAGAAAAGAAAGGCCTTGGAGTGGGTGGACGAGTGTTTTAGTTTCTTAACCCATTGCACACCCACGGAAGAGAGAATTTGACATGTGTTAGAAATGCCTAAGAAGAGGTACTTCCACACATTGTTTTAGGAAAGTGTTCTTGTACTAGACACAGTGCTTAGTGCAGAATGTTTCTAAAAAGGATTTATCGAGGTAGATGGGAAATAATTCTTATAGCAAAATGTCTTCCATCTTACATGCAGAAAGTAAGTGGGGCCGAACATGAGGAGCCCCCCAAAAATTGGAAAAAGAATGGGTTCAGCTATCAAACCAATGCCCTGAAATAGTCTGGCACACAGTCTGGCCCTGAGCTACAAGACTTGGTTCAATGTATTTATGTATCAGTTTGCCATGGCTGCTGTAATGAAACACCCCAACTGGGTGACTTAAAACAACAGACATGTATTGCCTCACAGTACGGGAAGGCAGAAGTCTGAAGTCAGGATGGCAGCAGGGCCATGCTGTCTCTGAAATGTAGAGGGGCCTCCTTCCTTGGCTCTTCCTAGCTTCTGGTGTTTACCTGCAATTGCTTGGTTTCTTGGTTTGCATCACCCCAGTTCCGTGTCCGTTGTTGCATGGTGTTCTCTGTGTGTCTCTTTCTTCACATGGCTGCCTTCTTATGAGGACACCAATCATATTGGATCAGGGGCCCACCCTACTTTAGTATGACCTGACCCTAACTATTACATCTGCAACAATGGACAAGTCACATTTTGAGGTACTGGCAGTTGGGATGTCAACATCTTTTTTTGGAGGGGGAGGACACAAGTCAACATGCAACAACTTTATTGAAATATGGCAGGAATAAGATTTACAAATTAGGAGCTTTCTTCTCTGTTTCTGTTCTCCTTTTTTCTTGCCTTCCTTCCTTCCTTCCTTCCTCTTTCCTTCCTTTCTTTCTCTCTCTCTTTCTCCCCCCCTTCTCTCTTTCTTTCTTTTCTTGTTTCCCTAGCCATAGCATCTTGGTGAGGAGTGAAGAACAGAACTAGGAGACACTAAGTTGGTGTACATAAGAAAAGGCATGGTGATACCTAGAGAAATACAACTCGAAATGAGAAAGGCGGTCTGCCTGTGTGATGAAGATATCTCATATACAGCATAATGGAATTTTGAAAGAGGAGAAAGATTTAGCAGTGTAACATGCGTGAGGGAGCTAACGATGATTTTCAGAAGTTGGCTGTGTTGCCAAGAGTAGCCATCCTTTACCACCATTGAGAGCACCGAGTCCATAGCTATGTTTCACGTCATGGCTTTGGAGTCACTTCTGTGTTCCGTTCAGCTGTGTCACTGTGATGAGCTGGCTCTGTGGAGGGAGGAAACAGGACCAGATTTGTTCATGCTACATGAAGCCTGAGGGTTAGCCTACTGCATAAATCTGATGGGGAGTCTTTATCTACGCAGGCACAATAACAAAAGACAGAGAGAAGAAAAGTGTGGCAGGGTCCATTCAAGCACAGCCCAAAGGACAAAGAAGCTTGTCTGGTGGCTTTTAATATTATGGCTCCTCTGTAATAGACAACTCTGTCTTATACTTTCTCAGCTGAGAATTAGTCCTTCACATCACCCAAGGAAGCCCACCTGTTCTGTTCCTATGCTCATTAAACAAACTTCCCACTTTAGTTTATACTGCTTCAAGGAGAGAATGTGTTAATTGTATTAACAAAAATATTCACATCCAGAGTTCGGCAGACTTTTTTGTAAAGGGCAAGATTGCAGATATTTTCAGCTTTGCAGGCCATAGCAGCTCTGTGGCCATAACGCAGCTCTGCCGCTCCTGGGGGAAAAGCAGCCCCAGACGATACGTAAGCCTAGGGCCTGGATGTGCTCCAGCGCAACTTACTTTACAAAAACAGGCGTCAGGCTGAGCTGGCCCACAAGCCATTGTTTGCTGACCCTGTTTTAGACCATAGGGCAATATATATATATATTTTTGCCTTTTTAGTAAAAATTTGAATTTCGCTTTTATATGTAAATCTCAGTTTGGTTACTGAGCACTGCCTTTGAGAAACAGTTCCACCTTCTATGTGCTGACAAATTCAAGATTCTGAGTATGTGAGACCTAGGGTCAGACCTTCCAGCACGGTTAATTCACACGCTCGTTGTTACCTCATAAAGCATCATGGCAACAGTGTGCTGATTTCTCCTCCAAAATGGATAGGATCTCATGATACAATTTTATTTATTTTATTTTTTTCTTTTGACCACACCACGCAGCATGTGGGATCTTAGTTCCGTGACCAGGGATCGAACCTGTGCCCCCCTGCAGTGGAAGTGCGGAGTCTTAACCACTGGACCACCTGGGAAGTCCCTCTCATGATACAATTTTATATCAGCGGTTTTCTCTTTTTGTTTTTCCTTCACTCAGTGGGGCCTCAAAGGTCAATGAGACTAGTTTTGTAAAGGAGAGTGTGGGTCTTAGAAATGTGAAATGACTTAGAAATGAAAACTGGAAGCAAGGCTGAGTATCCAGGATTCCCAACCTTAGGTTTGGTTTCCCAGCCTTTGAACTTGGCTGCTAAAAATTATCACAAAAGCTGGAGACCCGGGACTTAAGTCTCCAGACAGCAGTTATGTAGTGTTGATGATGGGGATGGTGCGTAAGCCACTGGCTTGGTACAAAGAAGCCAAGATTACTCACGAGCTCTCAGGACGCCGTATAGTTCGTGTGATCTCTTTTAAAAATTTGAAATGCCATTAAACATTTATTATCCATGTATTTATCTAAGCCTGTCTTGAACCTGTCTATGTTTTGGCTCTACAACTAGTTCAGGTAACAAATTCCATGTGTTTACTTGTCTTCTAGACAAGAAGCCCTTCTTGTTGATTTAAAGCTGCTTTTTATTAAAACTGATGGTGATGTCATCAAAAGATGCTCAAGGTGGATTATCCCAGAGAGCTCTTAAAGGGAACACATTCCGAGGGTGTCCTTTGCAAAAAGGGTCTTTGGGTACCTTACATACCACATCACCCCAAAGTAGCAAAGTTATACAGTGGTTTCCCAACATTTTCAGCCACCAAAACTTGCTAAAAAATCACGTGGGATCTTAGATAAAATTGCTAACAAATGCACTGGTCTACTTGTAGGCCATTTTCCGCAGAGAATTCAACGTCATGTCACACACTATCATTTTTTTCTTTTAATTTGGCTGCCCCCCACTGGAACATCAGCTCCACGGAGTCAGAGCATTTGTCTGTTTATCCACAGTCACTCAAATAGTCACTGATGCATAGAAGGCATTCAGTAAATGTTGTTAAGTAAATGAAGCAGCGTGTGAGGTCCTGAAGCCACACCTGAGCCTGAGGCTTCCTCCGTGAAGCCACACCTGAGCCTGAGGCTTCCTCCGTGATTCCCTTTCTCTCATCAGGTACCAAACTTGGGCGTCCTCCGTGAAGCCCTTCCTGGGGTGTGAGGTGGATTTCGATTGGCATAGAACCTTGCAGTAAAGCTCACACACACTTTATCTTATTGGGGCCTCTCAGTCACCCTAATATGGTGCATATTGTTACCACTCCCAATTTGTAGTTGAGAAAATAGACTCGGAGACCATAATGGACTTGGTCACAGTCACATTGATGGGAAATGTTAAAGCCGTAGAACTGAGACAGCTCCAGATGCACTACACCAGGATTTCAAACTACTTTGCAACTCATAGGAAGGAATTTTTAAGTATAACCCAGAAAATACACACACACACACACACACACACACACACACACACACATACAGTTAAAGCAAAGGTTCTACAAAAGAATGCCTCTACTAATGTAATATACGCTGATATTTTTATTCTATTCAAATAAAAAAATTCTAATTGCAACCACAGACTGAAGAACAGCGTTGTCTGGCATCCATATTTTCTTGCATAATTTCCCCTCTCATATCATCTTTTCCCTCCATTTTGAACATGAAGGGATAATTGCTTTCTTCTCCTGCCGGGCTTCCCAGTCTCTACCTGAAGTCAGCGTGTCTGGGAGCGGGAGTCCCCCTGAGCTGGAGTCCGGGGACGCGGAACAGCCAGAACACTGCCTGAAAGGCAGTGGAAAGCTTCTCCGGGGGCACGGGCGGAGAGAGAATCAGATCCGAAAGCCTGGACATCTGGGGCAGGAAACAGTTAAGAGACCACTAGGTGTTTTGAGCTGACGAGACCACCACAATGTTCCTGCAAAGATTAGGCAGAGAGCAGATGTGCAGTAACTCGAGTTCTTCAGAGTAAGATAGCGACGACATAAATTAACCTCGTCCAGGGCCTGACAAAGGGACCACGCGCTTTTGGAAGTCTTCAGAGGGAAGCCATTTTTTATGGGCCCTTCAAGGTTATATACCTTTATCCAACAGAACGAGTTTAATTAGAGCCGCTTGTTTACAGGGAAGGGAAGCGAGCCCAGTAGGGGCTGTCAGGGTGACTGGACAGAAAATAAACGAATGAGCCTGCGAAACAGCCAAGGTTTCCTTGAATTCTCGTCAGCTGGTCAGTTTTCCTTCACCCCTCGAGATGACTTTTGTCTGTTTTCCCGAAACTGGAGAAACAAAGAGGTAAAGGCGTTCCAGACTCCCGATCCTCCGGTTTGGGAGGATTGTGTCACCATCTCCTTCGCAGCTGCCTTTTCTGAGGGATGGTGAGGCGATGCCACACCCAGCTGCTGGAGGACGGGCCTCCAGGACCACTCACCCGCGCACCAGGAGACGCCCCTTAGAATGTGGCCGAGCCTTATCAGTGGGTATTCAACCTGAGGCTTTGAGGAGGGCCTGGCGCTTCAGCTCCCCAAAGATAAATTCTCTACTCAGGGGAGGCCCAGCTGGGGTGGGCTTTGGGCCAGAGATGGCTCTGCTAGGGCTGTGTCCCAGAAGGAGATATGGGATTTGGCTCACCACTGATAAGAGCCTGGGATTCGGAGGCCTGCTAGGAAGTCCTGATCGGATTCCTATGAGAACCTGAGAAAGGGCAGGAGCTGCGCCTGGTGGGCGGCAGAGGGGTTGCTAGAGTCTGGACCAGGTTTCCCTGAACATCCACAGAGTGCCGGGCCCCTGGGGAAGGAACAAGAGGATAGAGTGAGGTTGGGAGTGGGAATAAAGGGGGACAGGAGGGTGCTCCGGCTGAGGGCCCCAGGCTTCTCTGAGCCCCTGGCTGGACAGACTGGGCTCCGAGGCTGGGAACTGGTTGGGGCAGACGCGGGTCCAGAGCTGTGCTTACCATGCTGCGGGCAGCTGACTGCCACCGCCCCCTTCCAACCGGCCTTCCAGCCCTTCAGGAAGAGATGCAGATTTGCCCAGGCCAGCCCAGGGCTCCCCATAAACTGGTGGATCCCAAACAGAGAACAGCAGAGGCTGTCTCCTCTCAGGTGGGAGAACTGTTTCTTCTTTTCGTTCCCAGGGCCAAGTTTATTCATGGGTGTGGGAGCCTGTGTGGTTGTGGAATCTAAGGACCGTTGAAACAAGTCCCCACCCTAAAACATCCCTTCCAGACTGCCTGAAATGCTACCTATAATTTGAGTTAAATGATGCTATTAAAAAAAAAAAAAATCAGGGCTTCCCTGGTGGTGCAGTGGTTGGGAGTACGCCTGCCGATGCAGGGGACGCGGGTTTGTGCCCCAGTCCGGGAAGATCCCACATGGGATGAGCCATGGGCCCATGAGCCATGGCCACTGAGCCTGCGCGTCCGGAGCCTGTGCTCCGCAACGGGAGAGGCCACAGCAGTGAGAGGCCCGCGTACTGCAAAAAAACAAAAAACAAAAAACAAATAGGCCTCAGGGAGATTGAGAGAATTGTAATCATTCCATCTTCCTACTCACTTTGCTCATCTTCCTCTTAACGTTGGGCTGAGGTCTTCATGGTGGAAGGGATGGAGGACTTTCTGGGGGAGGGACACAGTTTTGAGTCAGAGGCATTGCTGGGAAAGGCAGTCCAGGGGAAAGTCCGCTGTGGGGTCTTTGGTGAGTGTGTGTGTTTGCAGGGGGAGGGTGGTCAAGAAGCAGATTTTAGAAAGGAAAGGATCTGGGAGAATCCAGTGAAAGGGGTGAGGATGCGCCGACAGGGCCGTACTGTGCTGACTCAGAAACTGTCCCTAAGGCTTGCCTGGCCCTGCTGTTCCTTCAGCTCCTTGGTCCTGGGGGGCTTGAGTTCCTTCTGTGTGAGATGCTCTTGCCCAGGGCAGGAGCGGAGACCTTTCTGACCTGCAGTCTGAGTCGAGCTGAGACGCTTACCAGCAATTCTGAGCAGACTTTACAATGAGCCCTTCTGTGTAGGGACCACTTCTGAGTCCTGTCTGCGTCATCCCCACCCAGCTTAGGAACATTGAAGACACATAGTAACGTTTGCCCGAAGATTGATCCACCCAATGGATGGGGTGTGTGCATTTCACACCCGTGTGTGGGCCAGGGCCTCGCTTCTTGCTGTCCCTTCCTCGTGCAGTGCTTCCTGCTCTCCTTCCCATACCGTCAGTAGGTGCCCGCCTTGTCACCCCTCAAGACGCAACTCAAATGCCATGTCCTCTTTGTAGCCTTTTCTTTCTGTCTTCCTGTGATTGTGCTTGTGTAAACACCTTGTAATACATGCCACAGTGGATTATCATTGCTGACCTCTTTCTTAATCTTACCCACTTGACGTTGACCTTCTTGAGGTCATTTGTACCATATTTCCAGCTCATAGCACAGTACTTGGCACCTAGCAGGCTCTTAGTAACCTTCCAGTGAATTGATTGGACCTTGTATAAAATTACTTCCAAGGGGCCTCACCAACATTCCCAGAGGTTTTTTAGCCTATGTAGGGCCAGATAAGTACTCAGCAGCAGAGAAAAACCACACCTGGCGTGGAATACGAGGAGGTCTGTCTGCTCGTTTCAGTTTGCCACGAAGAGCCAGTTCCCGCTCCTCATTGAGTCAAGTTCCTCTAAGTTCTCGTCTAAACACTTTCTGAACTTGGCCTCTGAAATGGCAGGTGAGTAATTTGGCATATGAAGAGCTGACATGCATTTCTGGGACTGCTGAGTAGTGAAGGGTTTTCAAAAAATAAAAGAGTCTGTACAAGGATTGCAACTAGAATCCATGAAATAAGAGCCCATCTGGTTGTCCGTGATGAAGCTGTGCAGCTGGGCGGCAGATGTGTTTGCCTTTCGAGTGGCACAGAAAAGATGGACAGAGGACTGAACACGTGGGGCAATTTGATTTGTCTGATTTTCTACCTTTGGATAGATCCAGACCCTCATTGCTGAACCTCTCAAAAGGGGTCACTTCTTCCCAAGAGCTGAGGCAGTTGGTGTGACAGTTTCTGCGAAAGTGAAAGACCCATCCATGTTAAACGTAGGGTCAGAGGGTGGGTCCTGGTTTACATAGACGTGTAAGTGCAGAGTGTGGAGTGTGGAGTCCTTTGCTGTGGTCACTCTTCATCCTTGGTTTAGGGGGGAGCTACCAGTGTTTCTTTTCCATAAGACTTGAGGCCTGCCTTCCTTCCTTCCTTTCTTTCTTTCTATTCTTTCTTTCTGTCCCTCTCTTCCTTTCTTTCTTTTTCTTCTGTCTTTTCTTCTTTCTTTTCTTTCTTTCCCTCTCTCTTCCTTTCTTTTTCTTCCTTTTTTCTTTTTCTCTCTCCTTCTCCTCCCTTCTTCCTCCCTTCCCTCCCTCCTTCTTTCCCTTCCTCCCTCCTTCTCTCCCCATCCTTCTTTCTTTCATTCACTTTTATTATAACATTTAAAAATATGCGTAAATTAGTGAAGATACTGTAACAAAACCCCCATGTTCCTGTCACCCAGATTCAGTAACTATCAGCATTTTGTTCAGTTCCTCCTGTGACCTTCAGATCACAGATCTGAGGATGTCTGAGTCCCTTCCAGCTCTAATAAGATAGGAGTTTTTCTTCATTTCACAAATTCCTGCACTAACTGTTTTTTCTCCACTATATACAGTATATAAGGCGGTACGTGTATATTCAAACTGCAGTGGCAGATCTAAAGTGCGAGTTGTATGTATGTGAAGGTGCTTTTGACCCTCCAGTTTTTATCAATGCCCTAAGGCCACCCAAATAAAGATATAATTTACAGTAAAAGTAATGTGCTTTCTGTGTGAATGCAGCGCCCAGACGAGCTCCTAGCTGCTGCTTCCAGCAGGATGGTTGTTCCTAAGTCACTTCCCTATAGAAATTCTGGTGTTGCCACCAGTAGTGGGTGATATCAGAGTCCAGCTTCTAGAAGGCAGACATCACAGTCACTTACTTCAGCTTCAAGAGCTCATCTCTTTCCTTCATTTTTCATTCTCAGATGTCTCTTTAATTGCCTTGGTTTGCAAGGAGGGCTACTCAATCTGTTTTCGACTTTTTTCTTTTACTTTCTTCTTCCTCTCCCCTCCTTCTCTTTTCTTATGGTCAAAGCAGCTATTATTGAGCATTTAAAACTTTTAAAATTAGACTAAGTGATTAAAGTTCTCTAATGTATTAGTGGTACTCAAAAATGACTTCATATGTGGCCTTTGATCTTTCCAGCCATCTGTGTAGTTAAAATGCCTCTGCTTAAGCAACTTGGCATTTTTTATATCTTCTTGATAATTCATAGTTTTTGTAAATAATGTCAGTGTTCTTAGAAAACTGAGCTACAAGAAAAGTGGGTGGGAGGTATATGCCACTTCAGCATTTTTCTTTTTGTAACTTTCAACTCATCCTTTGAAAATCTTTACATTAAGATAACACTGTGTGTGGCTCTTATGACTGTTAAGTGCTTTACAGCCACTCATTAATACTCAGATTGAAAACCAAGTCATAGAAGAAAGCAATGGCTTGACTAGCGTTGCAACTTGGTAACTATCAAGTTTAAAATCAAGTTAGGGAATAAAGGCAGAATACAATATATATATGTGATTTATGTATATATGAGTTTAAGTCCAAATTCTGTGTCATAGAATAAACTAATACATGAGGTAGGTAAAATCCCTCCATTAACTGAATTGCATGTTTCTATTTCAAACTTATGGCTTGAATTTGGAGTTTCACTTTTAATATGTTAATGAGTAAATTAATGTGCATTTACATTTCTATAACATGTATTCTACTTTGTCTCAGCTCTGGACTTCTAGAACTTTGGGGGAGAAGGTTACTTCTCCCCCAAAGAGCTTCCATGTAACCTGTCTGGAATCTTGTTCTCATGTGTTAAAAAAAAAAAAGAGGACAAAAAAATATATATATATTTTTTGCGGTACGCGGGCCTCTCACTGTTGTGGCCTCTCCCGTTGCGGAGCACAGGCTCCAGACGCGCAGGCTCAGCGGCCATGGCTCACGGGCCCAGCCGCTCCGCGGCATGTGGGATCTTCCCGGACCGGGGCACGAACCCGTGTCCCCTGCATCGGCAGGCGGACTCTCAACCACTGCGCCACCAGGGAAGCCCGACAAAAATATTTCTATCATTTCTTTTGCTTGACATGCTGTACTTTAAAATCAAGACATTGGGCTGAGTCCGTTTTGCCAGGTGCTGATAGCTTCTGACAAGGACATATGCATTAAAATCAAATAATTAAGTTGCCTGGAAGCTAGAAGTGTAAACATAACCATAAATAAGAGATGCGCTTGTTTATCTTTTCTGCTGTGACTGTTAGCTTACCCCTCCAGGTACGGTGCATCACACACATGCATTTTGGATGTGTACACAGAGTGAGAATTTGGCCCGCTGTATGTAATAAAGCAAAAGTACTTGGTATTCAGCTCTAAAAAATGTTGGAAGATTTTTTTCCTTCTTCTCAAATGAGTGTTGCTTGGGGGAGGTATTTGACGTGCCAGTTAATATGTAGACTTTTCCAACGGTTTAGGCTTTTTTTCCCCTCAGAGATTCAAGGCAGAATGTCAGGTTCTCTGCTGCCAGTCATTTTCCATAATTTTCCTGTTTATTCTAGTGTGTGCTCTAGACTGTGTTCTCACGGCAGGTGCATATCAATGTACCATATGGCAGCCTCCTGGATCAGCTCTGTCACCAGGCCCTCCAGGAAACGAGACCCTATATTGTTCTCAGGGCATAGCCAGGCCCACATTCAGACAGAAACCGCTGCTCCTTTCCAAACTGCTGACTGTCAGACTATCACAGAATTTCACCAAACAACTGACAGTGGGGAGGATAGGGGAACATTGGTGAGCCCCAC
This sequence comes from Aethalodelphis obliquidens, assembly GCF_003676395.1. Lineage (NCBI taxonomy): Eukaryota > Metazoa > Chordata > Mammalia > Artiodactyla > Delphinidae > Aethalodelphis > Aethalodelphis obliquidens. The sequence continues at coordinate 25,474,070 of NW_020837969.1, read as the reverse complement.
ATCAGGAAGGCAGGCCATTGTTCATTCACTGATTTCATGAATATTAACTGAGCAGCCAGGAACTGCTCCAGGGAAGGGGATATAAAAGTTAAAAAAGACACAAATTCCAAAAAAAATAAGCAAGTAAAGAAATGATCGAGAGACTTTTGATGGAGCTAGACGAAAAAATTGAAATTGTGGTAAGAGGCTGAACGGCCGCCTTGGAGAGCGGGTTAGCATGACCAGACTGAGGAAGTTGTACGAAGGCTGAGGGTTGAAAGTCGGGAAGGGACCTGACGTGCAAAGGTCAGGAAGGAGAGAATTCAAGCGCAGAGCACAGCAAGCACGGAGGCCCTGAGCCAGAAGCTGCCTGGTATGTTTGAGGAACAGAAGGGAGGTGGCCTGCTTGGAAGGAGTGAATGGGAGGGAGTGTGTAGGTCAGAAGGCAGATCGGGGAGGGCTTCCTAAAGCCAAGGTGAGAAGTTCGGATCTTGTTCTCAGGATAATCAAAATGATCGGAAGATATTATCTGAATCGTTGTGCTACAACAAACAAGCAAATAAATGAATGAACGGATAAACGAATGAATGAATGAATGAATAAATAAAGGGAACTGGACTAGTCCACGTATCTAGAATGAAGTGTCAGGATTGGAAGTTGGAAATTCATGTATTTTTTAGCAAATATTAAGAACAAGTGTTCATATCAGTCCCTGGAGAAAAATGAGACTTGGATATGAAACTGAAAATGGCTGATTTTGCAGCAAGGACCTAACCCCATCCTCCACTGGCGGCGAAAGGAGAAGTAATCCTGCAAAGGTCCATTACTGAGATGGAGAAGAACACTGTGCTCTCCACAGACGCCAGCCTAGAAGAAGGAGGTCTCTGCCCTAGAGAACTTGCAGTGTCAGGCAGTATGAGTGGACCGACAGTCAGAATAAGTGGACTGACACGCCTAAAATATGGTCGATAGTAATAGAAGTTGGCCAGAAGAAGCCGAATCTGAACTCTGTAGCAAACACGCAGTTCTAATCCTTCCCTTCCCCCTCTCTTTACGACTTAATACTTGGCAAGGGAAAGGTCACTTGACAATATTTATTAGCTCATTAACTGTAAGTGTCTTTGCTGCCAGGGGAGATATTTTTTATAACAATTCTATTGTTTTCTACAAGCTACGCTGCAGGTGTCTCTCCACTGTGTAAATGAAATGGTGAGCGCCAGCTCTCTCCTGGCATCCAAGATCCATAACTAAATATTACTTTTTCTGCAGCTGGTAAAAAGGAACATGATCAGACTGAGTCTGGCTTGGCTGACTTACATGAGGCCAACTAAGCAAATACCAGTGTTGCCTGCACATGAGCATTGCTTTGAAGATCGTGAGCTAGGGTTATCTCGTTGCCCCTGTTCAGACCCCCTGTCCCCAAGAAAAGGGGAAGGAAACAATTAACATGCACTAAGTGGCAGGTACTAGGACCTTCATATACACGGTTGAATGTAAGTCTCCCGACAGCTTTATTAACGGAAAGGAATTTTTGCTACTCATAAACCGGATGAGGAAACCAAGTCTCAGAAAGGCTACTTTGCTCAGTCACACAGCTGTTACGCAGTTAAGCTGGGTTTTAAAGCTAAGTCTGTGCTTTTTCAAACACATACTATTCTGTGTTAAGAAATAGTATAGTGCCCTCAAACGTGGCGCACGTTCTCATTTGCTTTCCAGTAAAGTCTGAGCTTGGTTGTAGATGATTTCATAGCAGCCGTAGAATAAAACATCTTTGGACTTCTGATGAAAAAAACAATTATTTTCTTAGAATTAGGGGCACTGGTTCTGTAAATAAACCAAAACATATTTTTCTAATTAATCATTTTGAAATACAAGTGTGATCACAGTTTAGTTCTTATTTATGTTTTATTTTTATTTTTTTTTTGGTGGGGGAGGGATCTGTAAGCCCACCAGCTCTAACTGGTAGGTATATAATACCCACCGACCAAAAAACACCAAAAAATCCATTCACCCATTAATTTCCAGTGTTTACACAGACTCCTCTTTTGCCGCCCACCCTTGGCTTGACTAACTCCTAATCCTTCTCTAAAACTCATCTCAGGAGTTCCCTGGTAGCCTAGTGGTTAGGATTCCGGGTTTTCACTGCCACGGCCTGGGTTTGATCCCTGGTCAGAGAACACTGAGATCCCGCAAGCCGCATGGTGTGGCCAGAAACAAACAAACAAAAAACCTCCCCAAACCCCCCAAAACTCATCTCAAGTACCAGGTTTTCTGGGAAAGTTACCTTTCCTCTCACAGTACCAAATACAGTTTTCATTGTTTTATACGACCCACCTGAGTTTTTCTTTTAATTGGCTTGTTTGTCCAACTGCTAGTGCATTTATCCTCGGAGGTCAGGGATTTTGTGTCTCTCATCTCTGTTCTCAGTGCCTAATGGCTGCCATTTTAGTGGGTTCTTGAGTTAGCTGTTGAATGAATGAGTGAATCATTAGTTAATATGACGAGATATTTATTAGGCACTTACAACCTGTAACAATATTTCACATCAAATCTAATGCTGGTTGCCACTGATTTGGTGACATTTGAATCCAAAACCCATGGCACAATGACAGTAGTAGAGCACTGGGCACGAACCTCAAAGACCAAATCAATTTCTTTCTCCTTCCCTCCCTTCCTCTCTCCCTCCCTCCATCCCTCTCCCCACACCCCTTTTCTCAGATCAGGGAATCAAGAAAGCATCCTATTGCTTTGCTTTGGGATGAGGGACTTTTGAGGTTAATTTATGTCGGTCTCATTTGGAGTGGACATTATCTCTACATACATGACATCCATCTATAACCAGGGCCCTAGTGGACTTTTAAAGAAAATGCTGTCTTTTGGAGGAGAGATTTGCCAGCCTTAGAGAACTGTCGCCTGGGACCTGGAACTGAGAGCTCATGTTCCTGTGAGTTGAGCAGATTGGTAGGAGAGTATAGTTAACCATGACAGGCCAATCGGTTAAACTTTACATCATTTTCGAGCTTCAAAGTTAATGCCTGTTTAAAATGAATTCAGCCATTCCAGAAGGTGAGAATACAATGTATTTAAATAGAATCATCACAGAATGTTAAAGCAGAAAGTCTTTCCAGGGTTTTGAAATAACTTGATTTTCTATGATAATTAATTGAATTCTCCACTTACCCTATTCCCTTTGAGTGGAAGGCTATGGATTCATGTTTTTTTTTTTTTAAAAAATGAAAGCATTAAGGATTATTTATCTAACTTTTCTCTACTAACAGGGCCTCAGAAAAGGATGGGTCTGCTTTGCTTTATCCTGTCTTTATGATCAAAGAGGCTCTTACGAGCTCAGCTAAACAGAAGAGAAAATGAGTTGTGATTCCGAACCAGCCCTGAGGTTGGTGGGGATGGTAGTAAAGAAGAGAGAAAATGGGGTGCTGATGATATTAGAGAGACTGGCTTTTCAGGAGAAGGCATTCATTTTACAGGTTTCGGGAGAATTTATATGATTAATATTGGCAGCCATGCACATTTTGTGCAGGGAGTGCTTTAAACAGCACCTGACTGGATGCCAACAGATGTGAAAGGTATAGTCCTTTGGATTTAAAATGCTGTCTACATTTACACGAGGGAGAATCAAAAGAGTCCTTGTTGGTGGACATTGAGGGCCAGCGGCTACAGTTTTACAAATTACCAGCCATTATCTTTTCCTTCAGAGCGTGCCTTACGTTATCTTTTAGAATTTTTCTTCCTTTCTGAAGCAACGTGCCCTATAGCCAGAACAACCATCTGTCCTAGGATTTTGAGAACTGTTGTGATTTAAAATCATCTATCCTGTCGTATACCCCCTACATGTTAGACGGTGTGACCAGTTTTGGGTCCAGAAAGCGTGGTCACCGTAGATTCAGCCATTCCAGATGAAGAATTGCATTCCATCAACTCTGAGATGATTCGATCATCCAGTGATTTGCCTTAGCACCCGGTCCAGCTTGGATACCACGCACTGTTGTTCCCAAGGAACAGAAAGGAGGAGAAAAAGAGGGCATTGCTCTCTTACAATATTATAGGAATACTATTCCATACAATTTTTAAAGTGCAGACAAAAGTTGTTGTTTTAAGTCACACAATGCAAATTGTAGAAAAGTTTAAAAGAAAAACCAAGCAAACAAAAGGAAGACATCCCAATTCTACCAACCAGACATAATTACCGTCAAATATTTTAATGTATGTATATATAAACATATTTTTGATGTCTCTCTTTTCTTAATAAAACATGTGGTCCTAATGACCATGTACAGGTTTGTCGCCATACTTCTCTTTTTTAACAACGTAACACGAACACCATTCTATATCGTGAAATGTGTATTTGTGTCCTCCTTTTCATCTCTGCCTGGTACTCTGTAGTAAAAATGTGCAATAAATGACCTAAAGCCCTTTGGATGTTGTTATTTTGATGTTTGGTTATTATATGCAATGCTGAGAAAAGGCATGATTTTCTTCGCAGAAAGTATTTGGGTGGTGATATGGGACTTGGTCCAGTAAGTCTGCAGATCTTCTTGGAAGCTGCCAGGAATGATAGCTTGCTGTAATGTCTGATAGTCTGGTCATTTTATGACCAAACACATCAGTGACACACTAATGAATTCCACTTTAATCTTTATTATCATTTGCCATTGGCTTCCCGTGTGCTTCTCAAGGATTCTCTGGTGTCCAGACCAGTTTTGTTGATCGTCCCGTTGCCATTATTTTTTGGCTGATGGGGCAGGCATTGCTCTGAGGTCAGCTTATGGTTGCGTCTGTCTGGATCACATTTTCGGGTGATGCATCACACACCATGTCTGCTCCCTGGCTCCAACCAACAAGACTTTAAAGAGACTGAAACAAAAAAAGGCTCAGAAAGTTTCTTGGATATCAAACAGCTCTTATAAAAATAACATTTTTATGACTTAAAATGTAAATGAATCAGAAACATATGGATTAAATTTCCTTTGAAATACCCAAGGGCTTAAGCACTGAAGGGAAGAGCGCTTGCAAAATGACTTAAATCCAGTTGTGCTAAAAATAAAACACTTGAAAAATTGTTGGGGAGGTTTTGCTGATCCCTCAGGTGCTCACGGGCTCTCCATTCTCTGTTTAAAGTCCTTAGAATTTAAATTTTGGGTCACTCAAGAAAACGCACTTAGGACTGGTTCAATGGATATCTGGCTCTCTAGTTAAAGAATTGATATCAGAAGGTCAATTTTGATCAAATGTACTTGAAACACACCTGCCTTCTTCAGTATCTCTCAGTGTTCCCCTCCAGCTGTTATTTTGCCCATCTGGTGTGAAGGGTGCTCCAACAGGACAGACTGTCCTGGGAAAAGATCGATAGGATCTATCAAGTCCAAATTCACACTCTGCTCTTACATTCCCTTTTGTGTCCACTGCACCAGTATTTCCCCACTCCTCTCTCAGGGGTCAGTTAGCATAGAAGCAGAGCCTAAGATGGGGATTCTTGTGTTAGTGATTTATTGAGGAAATGCTCCCAGGAGAAATCTGTAAGGAAGTGAGGGAAACAGATAAAGCAGGGGCAGAAGCTAAGCAAAGATGTTTTCAGCTGACGTCCAGCCTCAGCCGGATTCTTCAGGGAGCTCTGAAGCCTGAATGACTCCTCTGAGTTGTCCCACCTTGAGGTCCCATATTGGTCAGTCATTACTGTCAGCTGCCCTGGGAGGGAGGATGTAACATCCCTGGAGTTGGGGGCAGGGCAGCTTCAGCCTCTCTGCTGCAGACAATCCTTGAGGGCCTTGCTGCAGACAATCCTTGAGGGCGTTTCTCCAGACAAGAGGAAAACTGTGAGTCTTAAAGGGTCACACCCACAGCAGTTGGGGAATAGATGCAATTGCACATAAAGGGGATCTGGGCAGGGATTAACGGTGTGCACCACATCCCTCTATATCATGAAATGTGTATTTCCCAAAGCTTCGAAGACATCTTTAAATTCACTCTCTCTTGATTTCCCTGGTGGCGCAGTGGTTAAGAATCCGCCTGCCAGTGCAGGGGACACGGGTTTGAGCCCTGGTCCGGGAAGATCCCCCATGACGCGGAGCACCTAAGCCCGTGCGCCACAACTACTGAGCCTGTGCTCTAGAGCCCGTGAGCCACAACTACTGAAGCCCGCGTGGCGCAACTGCTGAGCCCACGGGCTGCAACTACTGAAGTCCGTGCACCTAGAGCCCGTGCTCCACAGCAACAGAAGCCACCTCAATGAGAAGCCCGCGCACTGCAGCAAAGAGCAGCCCCCGCTCGCCACAGCTAGAGAACGCCCGAGTGCAGCATGGGAGACCCAACACGGCCAAAAATAAATAAAATTAAAAATTAAGTTCACTCTCTCCTACTTTCCGCATATTCAGTCAAATTCTTTTCTTTTTTGCAGTTTTTCTTGACCTTATCTTCCTATGCATATTTCCCACTGCCGTCATGCTATAATCTAGGCTTCCTCATCCTCATAGCTAGATTACCCTCCTCATTTCCTAGCTGAATACCCACTGTAGAATATCCCCTAATCCAGATTTTCCCACATGTGGCTAGATTATTATTCTCCTCCAAGCACCAGTTTCAAATGTTTAAGAATCAATTGTAGTTCTTAAATATCTATGGGAACATTTCTCAAATTTTTCATGGTGAAGAATATGTTAAAATCATGGTGTACTCTTTGGAACCCCATTGAATGCTAACGTAGTAACCTTAAAAGAATGAAAAATTTTGCTATATCTGATTTTATACTAAAGTAGGTTATAATATGGAAAGGCAGAGCTTAAGAAAAATCATTGGAAAAATAGAATCTATGAATTAATTAAGCTAAAATTTTACCTATACAGTATGTAATAATATGTAAAACCCTTAGACCCGTGCCAGAAAAGAGTAAGTGCTCAGTAAATATTGGCCTGTATTATCACTGTCGTTGCAGTAGCCTCATAGCTTGTCTCTCTGGGTACACTTTTGTCTTCCTCCAGTAGTTGTTTTACACAGAACCAAGAGTGTTTAACATTATGTTTAAACCCAAATCAGATTATTATGTTAACATCTTGCTTCTGTCTCTTCCTAATGTATTTACAACGAAACCCAACCTTTACCTTCGTCTGTAAACACAGCACAACCTTGCCCTGCCCGTGTCTCCAACCTCTGCTCTGTCCACTGCATAACACATGCTTCCAACACATGGGCTTCCTTAAGTCCCTGATATGCTAACCTCATTCCTGCCTCAGGGTCTTTGCATCTGCTGTTTTCCTCTACTTGGAAAGGTCTCCTCCTCTTTGGAAAGGTCTCCCCTCCCTCCGTCTGTATGACGGGACCCATGTTTAGGTCTCAGTTTAAATGTTTCTTTCTCAGAAAGTTGTTTCCTGACTGCCTCATTCATTCAACAAGTATAACAAGTATTTATAGAATACTTACTCTGTGCCAGGCACGATTCTAGTCCCAGAAGAAAAAATAAAAACAACGATTTTAATAGAAAGGCAACAGTCCCTGACCTCATAGAACTTACATATAAGCAGAGAGAGAAACAAAATAAGTACGCAGATTACATGTGTGAGTGCATGTATGTGTGAGAAAATAAAGGGTGAGAAGGAAATAGGAAGTGCTGGAATAGAATGATTGCTGTTTTTACTAGAGAGGTCAGAAAAGGCCTCTTTAAAAAAGGGATCTTAGTTTGAGCAGACCTGAAGTAGATCCAGCAGGTCCCACTATTTATTCTGCGTTGCAGTCTTTTGTGTTACTTCCCTCCTCAAGGCTACTTATTAAAATGGATAATTTTCCCCCTTTTTCCTTGGTCTGTTTTCCCCACTAGACTGTAAATTTAATTAGGACAGTATCAATCTATCTTGTTCACTATTCCCAGCCTGTAACACGGTACCTGATACATAAAAAGTATTCAATATCTATTTATTCAGTGAACATGTGAAGTTATTATTGAACCAAGTATTAGAAATCAGAGTTACTCTTGAATGTCACCTATCATACTGAAATGAAAATGCCATGTGTGAAAGACTGTATGATGCCAAAGCTAAGAAGGGCAAAGTGAATTGTAATGAATTGAACCATAATTCAGTCTCATACTTTTAAGATAGCAATGAAGCATAAGTGAACGAGAAACACCTTCATTACTATCTTAGCAGTGCTTTACATTCCATCATGTTGCAACAGAAAGCAAAACAGAGCCATATTCCACATTTGAACCTCTGACCTCCGTATCTCCTCCCCTACCCCACCCTCCTTCCAAACATAAAAGAAAGAAAAGGAGCACTCACCAAACCTTCCAGGTCTCTCTCACTTTCCCCAGTGAATGCAGAAGATACTGAGAAGATAAAGACTGAATATGCACAATGATTCATTGAGAGCATTTTGGGTGGTTGGATGGGAATGAAACCAATCGGATTGCTTGGACATTGTTGAATCATTAGTCAACAGCCTGAGTTACAAAATTACCCCTCGATCTGGCAAGAAGCATCCCTGCACTGGGCCCTGTGCCCCTGAGAGCCCCACTCTGCTTTCTAGTTGAACTCCTCCTGACAGGGCAGAGTCTTGGGGCTAAAAAGACTTGTTCATGCAGAGAACATCTCTGGGCACTGGAACCTCAGTTCATTGCCCAAACACTTCCTGGGCCCGTGCAGGCTCTTTACCACATTCTAATTCCAAAGAGCAGATGGCAAAGTTGACATGCCTATCCCTACACCCAAAGAACTATGACCAAAGATTGACTACTTCTGGGATGGGTACAAAGCTGGATGGCTCGCATGTCCACATGCACGTTCATAAGTTCCCTTGCAGCACAGGATGGAACCAGCATGAGAAGAGGAGGGAGAGATGCAGGCTGCAGTCCAGAGCCTGGGCAGAAGGAGACTGGCTCTCTCAATGCTGCCATAGTCTGGCTTAGAATTCTAAGGAATCTGGGAACATTCTACATCTGATTCTGATCTTCTAACCTTGAAGATCAGAAAGTGTGATGGAAGTGTGATGGCAGTAGAGGTGGGAGATAGGGGATTCCTTGTGGGTCAGGGCTGCTTGGCTTGGATTGAGTGCCTAGAAGCTCATGGTGTATAAGTGTCTCCATCTGTACTCTTGTCCTGCATCCTGCAAACGTCAGGGCCAGGCTGTTTAGTTCCCAGCCTCAGGCAAAAATGTCTAATAGCTTTTTAAACATTTTCTCCGTATTTGTCATGGACTAAGAGAAGAAACTCCATGTGGTCTGGTAGCAACTCCCTCTAATGGTGCTACGGACTGAATATTTGTTGAATTCCTGTTTCCCAGTGGGGTGGTATTCAGAGGTGGGATCTTTGGAAGGCAGTTAGGTCATGAGGGTGGAGCTCTCCTGAATGGAATTGCTGCCCTTATAAGCAGCAATGTGAGGATACAGCAAGAAGGTGCGAACCAGGAAGTGGACCCTCACCAGACACTGAATTGGCTTGCACCTTGATCTTGTACTTGCCAGCCTCCAGAACTGTGAGAGATAAATGTTTGTTGTCTAATCCTCCCGCTCTGTGGTGCTCTGTTACAGGAGCCTAAACTGACCAAGACAAATGGAGGTACAGCTTAGGAAAAAATAAAACCATGAAGCACATTCAAAATTTGGAAACCTGGGAGGTACCCAGTCTTTGCACATACCAACCTGTAGCTGGAGATTACCAGCCATCAGAAGGCTCCTGAGAGTGTCATACCCAGTGCTGGGAGGGGTGTGGGATGTGGCCCATGGAGGTATTATTTCTTCTAAACACCTGCAACCTCGCTGAGGTTTGTGTTATAGCCCTTTTCCTAGACTCCATTGCTCTGCCCAGGTGGAGTGACTTGGGAACTAGAAAATGTCCAACTAATATGCTAGTGTTATTCTAAGGAAGACAAATTAGGAAGTTCTAGGCCAAGAAGTCAAGGGAAGTACACTATCTTGTAAATTATTCTAATGGATGTATTCAGAGAGTAGTTAGGAATTCATGTAGATTACTGAGGAAAAATGATCTAGCAAATTGGATTCCAGGTGGAGTAGGAAGGTTCACAGTTTGGTCAGGGCTCTGCTAGACCCTTAAGGTATGTGAAATATTGTCTTATTTCATGTTTCTTTGATAACTAAGGATATTCAGTATCTCATAATGTTTATTTATAGACCACGTGCATTTCCCTTTTGTAAACTGTCCATATTCTTGCCTGTTGCTATATTGGGGTGTTTAGGGTGTTTCTTATTTATTTGAATGCATGTTTTATAATTTTTGCTTATTTCTTAATTTTATATTTTTTTAATATAGAAAGGTTTTACATTTTATCAATTTATAATGTAAATTATAAGGGATTGTGACTTGTACAAAGTCTGCACATTAATTAGGACAAAAGTGTTCCTTAGGCAAAATTTGGTCTTTTATTTAGGCTTGTGCTATGTAGCTACATTTCTTTCTTTCTTTTTTTTTTTGAAATAAACATTTTTATTTTGAGATAATTGTAGATGCACATTCAGTTGTAACAAATAATACAGAGAGATCTTGTGTACCATTTACCCAGTTTTTGCCACTGGTAATATCTAGTAAAACTATAATCAGTATCACAGACAAGATATCAACATTGATACACTCAGAATACAGAACGTTTTCATCACCACAAAGATCCCTCGGGTTGCCCTTTCATAGCCACAATCCGTCATATCTGCTCCCTAATCCACAACAGCCACTAAGCTGTTATTCATTTCTACCATTCTGCCACTTCAAGAATGTTGTATCAATGGGACTACATAGTATGTACCTTTTGGGATTGACTTTTTTCATGCAGCATAATTTTCTAAAGATTTGTTAAAATTCTTCTGTGTGTTAATAGTTTTTTCTTTTTCAATTTTCTGGGTAGACAATCATGCGTTTTCCTTTCTTACCTGTATGTCATTATTGCCCTTTCTTGCCTTATTGCACTGGATAGAAATTTTAGCGCTATGCTGAATAAAAGTGGTGAAAGCTGATATTTGCCTTTTCCCTGAGCTCAGGAGGAAAGACTTCATTCCTTCACCGTTAAGGATAATGTTAGCTGTAAGTTTTTTGTAGGTGTTCTTTATCAAGTTGAGGAAGTTTGCCTCTATTTCTGTTTTTCTGAGCATTTTTCTCATGAGCGAGTGTTGAATTTAGTCAAATCGTTTTTCTACATTGATTAAGGTGATCATGGGATATTTCTTCTTTAGCTGTTAAAATTGCAGATTACCTTGATTCATTTTTGAATATTGAACCAGTCTTGGGTCCTCAGATAAGTCTCACTTGGATATGGTATATAATTCTTATATATTGCTGAATTCTATATGCTAATGTGTCACTAAAGATTTTTGTGTCTATATTCATGAGAGATATTGGTCTCTAGTTTTCTTTTTTTATGCTTGTTATTTATCCCAATTATTTAAGTACTTTTTATTTATCTTTTTTCTTTATTTTTTAATATTTAGAGGTTGACATTTTATCAATTTATAATATAAATTTTGGTATCAGGGTAATAAAATGAATTGAAAAGTGTTTTTTTCCCCTATTTTCTCATATTTAGTAGAATTCTCAGGAAAACTCTTTGGGTTTGGAGATTTTCTTTTTAAGAATTTTTAAATAATGAATTCAATTTTTAAAATTACTTATAAGGCTATTCAAATTATTTAATTTATATTGGGTGAGATACAGTAATTTGTGGGGGTTTTATTGTCTAAATTGTCAGATTCATGTGTGTAGAGTTCTTCTCTTATTATCCTTTTGGTGTCTGCATTATTAGTAGTGATATTTCATTTCTGGTATTGGTAAGTTGTGTCTTTCTTTTTTTTCTTTGAACATCTTGTTTGAGGTTTATCAATTTATTGATTTTTTTCAAAGAACCAATTCTTTGTTTCATTCTCTGTTATTTTTCTGTTTTCAATTTCATTGATTTCTGCTCTTATCTTTACTTATTTTCTTGCTTTGGTTTTAGTTCCCCTTCTTTTTGGTTCTCGAGGCAGGAGTTTAGATTATTAACATGAGACCTTCCTCTTTTCTAGTGTATGCACTTAGTGCTATAAATTTCCCTGTTGCTTCTGCTTTACATGTCTCCTTCAAATTTTGATATGTTTTGTTTTCACTTTCACTCAGTTTAATGTGCTTTTGATATTTCTTTTGAGACTTCTTCTTTGACACACGGGTTATATAAATACCTATAGTTCAGTTTCCAAGTGTTTAGAAATGTTCCTATAAGCCTTCTCTACTGATTTCTAGTTTGGTTCTTTAGTGGTTGGAGAATATGTTCTGAAGCATTTCAGTTCTTTTAAATTTGTTGAGGTTTGTTTTTATAGCCAAGGGTCTATTTTGCTATATGTTCTGTGAGTACTTGAAAAGAACATGTATTCTGCTGCCGTTGGGTGGAATGTTCTATAAATAGCAGTCAGATCCTATTATCTCATGTTGTTGTTGAGGTCTTCCATATTCTTACTGGTTTTTCTGTCCAGTTGTTCTGTCACTTGCTGAGTGAGGGGTGATGAAGTCTCCACCTAGAGTGAGTGGATTTTGGATTTGTCTATGTCTCCTTCCAGATCTATCAGTTTTGCTTCACATATTTTCCAACTCTTCTGTTTGCTGCACGCTCATTTATAATTGTTATCTGACAACATGAATGTTAGATTTTTGGTTATAGTTCCACAAGTATGAGAACTAAACTTCTCATACTTAAGAAGCAAGTTCATTTTTTCCAGTCTATTTGCCATCTGTTGTTCAGACTGGATAATCTCTGTTGCTCTGTTGTCCTGTACTCTGACTCTTCCCTCTGTCTCTTATGTTCTGCTGCTGAGCCCATCCACTGAGCTTTGCATTTCAGTTACTGCATTTGTGTCAAGCATGCTTGTAATTGCTTGTTGAAGGATTTTTACCATGTCTACTTTAAAATCTTTGTCAGATAATTGTGCCATTTCTGTCATCTCGGTGTTGGAGTCTATTGACTGTCTATTTTCATTCAGCTTGAGATCTTCCCCATTCATAGCATGACAAGTAACTTTTGATTGAATCTTGGACATTCGTATCATGAGACTGGTTTTTATCTGACCCTTGTGTTTTAGCTGCTTTGTCAAACGCTGCTGTGGCAGCAGAAGGTGCTACTACCAGGTGGAGGTCTCCATTCAGCTTTGTTTGCACCTGAGTGGGCGGAGTTGGGCTTGGGGAGTTCTTGTCACTGCTGGGCAGGCTTCAGATCCTCCTCTTCACATCGCCTCCGCTGACGCCATGGTGGGGGTGGTTTCATTGCTGAAGGGTGATAGTAAACATCCTGACTTTCCAATTAAGCTGCAACAGAGGAGGCAAGGATATACAATGGGGAAAAGACAGGCTCTTCCAAAAGTGGTGCTGGGTAAACTGGACAGCTACTTGTAAAAGAATGCAATTAGAGCACTCCCTAACACCATACACAAAAATAAAATGGATTAAAGACCTAAATGTAAGACCTGACACCATAAAACTCCTAGAAGAGAGCATAGGCAGTACACTCTTTGACATTGGTCTTAGCGATGTCTTTTGGGAATGTGTCTCCTCAGGCAAGGGAAACAGAAGCAAAGATAAACAAAATGGGACCTAATCAAACTTAAAAGCTTTTGCATAGCAAAGGAAACCATCAATAAAAAAAAATGTAACCTACTGAATGGGAGAAGATAGAAGATATTTACAAACTATATATGTAATAAGGGGTTAATATCCAAAATATACAAAGAACTCATACAACTTAACATCAGAAAAACAACCTGATTAAAAAATTGGTGGAGGACCTGAACAGGACTTTTTTTGAGGAAGACGTACAGATGGTCAAAAGGCACATGAAGAGATGCTCAACATCACTAACCAGCAGGGAAATGCAAATCAAAATCATAATGAGATATTACCTCACACTTATCATAACGGCTACTATCAAAAAGACAACAAATAACAAGTCTTGGCGAGGATGTGGAGAAAAGTGAACCCTCCTGCACTGTTGGTGGGGATGTAAATTGATACAGCCACTATGGAGAACAGTATGGAGGTTCCTCAAAAAATTAAAAATAGAACTACCATATGATCCAGCAATCCCACTCCTGGGTATATATCCAAAGAAAAAAACCCCCAGTAATTTGAAAAAATATATGCACCCCGGTGTTCATGGCGGCATTATTTACAATAGCCAATATATGGAAGCAAGCTAAGTGTCCATCAACAGACGAATGGATAATGAAGATGTGGTACATATATATATACACAGTAGACTATTACTCAGCCATAAAAAGAATAAGATTAAATAATAAAAAATAAAAATAAGACCATTTGCAACAACATGGATGGACCTGGAGGGTATTATGCTTAGTGAAATAAGTCAGACAGAGAAGGACAAATGTGTATGTTTTCACTTATACGTGGAGTCTGAAAAATAAAACAACTGACTGAATATAACAAAACAGACCCACAAATACAGAAAGCAAATTAGTGGTTACCAGTGGGGAGAGGGCTATGGGGAGGGGCAAGATAGGGGATTAATAGGTATAAAATAAATAAGATGCAAAGATGTAATGTACTGTGCAGGGAATAGAGCTCATATTTTATAGTAACTTTATGAGGTGTATTATCTATAAAAATATCAAATCACTATGTTGTACATCTGAAACTAATATCATATTGTAAGTAAATGATATTTCAATTAAAATAAAAGTCCTGACTCTCCACTAGGCTTCTTCTGACACCACCAGTTAAGGAGAAGAAGAGATGACTCACTAATGCTGGGCAGGTGTTGAAGTCCAGGTTCCTCTTGTGGTCTTCCCTCGCCCTGCTGGTAAGGCCCCTTTACCTCTCTTTGGGAAACAAAAGGCACAGCTCCCTTTTCAGATACTACTTCTGCAGGGGTGTTGGAAAACCTTGTTGCAAACTCTTGGGATGGAAGTCTAGACTTTGCTCTCAATCTTTAATGACATGTGTAGGGCCACTTTACTGTTGTTTTTGTGTTTGGCTGGAGTAGATGATCTCAACATTCTCTCTTTCTAGGCTGTCTCTATCTTCTTCCTTTACCTACAGATAACAGGCTTTTGTTGGGGATGGATTTTTTTGTCTGTGTACTTGGCAGTCCCAGACTGCTGGCTTCTTTAGCTCCATAGTGGGATTAAGAGGCAACAAACAAACAAACAAACTCAAAAAGCCCATTAATGTAACTCACCACGCTATCATTTCTCAGGTTCTGAGATCTTCTTTCTACCTTTCAGAGTCTCCCTCTGTTTGCTTTGTACATAATGTCTAGGATTTTTAGTTGTAATTAGAGGGAGGAACAGGAAGAAGTACACCTACTTCCTGTTCTCTGAAGTGGAATTCCTTAAATCTTCTTTTATTTCTTTTGGTTGGTTTGTTGGTGTTTTATTTTTATTTTATAGGTGCCACATGGTCTTGTTAAGTTTATAAATCGTATATGTATATTGTTACTATTTCTAAGTTGAGTCTCTGTGGGATCTAGAACACTTGAGTCCTCTACCAGTTCACAGTTTCTCTGAAACTACAAGGAGAGTCCCAAGAAACACATGTATGTATGAAAAACATTCCAGATAGAATTACATTTTATTACTAACTGGGGCTTTGACTCCACAACCCCATATAAATTGGTGTTCTGGTGATTTGGGCTTGAATGTATGTGAACCTTTAAAATAGTGGAAGCCTAGTTGTGGCTAAGCACAGGGTAAGAACACAGAACCCGGCGTCTCCACTTTCTAGCTCGGAGACCAGGAGAAAGTTCCTGAATGTTTCAGCGCCTCTGTTTGTTTACCTATAAAATGGAGAGAAATGAGTACTACCTGAAGAGAAACCTGCTGTCATTCTAAAAAATTTCCCCCCTATAAATAAGGTGTCCATTTTCTCTGGTTGTTGTCCAGATTTTTTTTTTTTTGTCTTTAGTTTTCAGAAGTTTGTTTATGATGTGTCTTGGTATGGATTTTTTGGTTTATCCTGTTGGAGTTCTCCCAACTTTTAAAAATAATTGAACTATAGTTGATTTACAATGTACACCTGTTAGTTTCAGGTGTATAGAAAAGTGATTTAGTTTCATATATATATATAAGATATATATATAAGATGTCAAATATCATTCCCTGTACTATACAGTAAATCCTTAAATCCTTGTTGTTTATCTATTTTATATATAGTAGTTTGTATCTGTTAATCCTAATTTATCCCTCACCCCCTTCCCCCTTGGTAACCATAAACTTGTTTTCTATGTCTGTGGGTCTGTTTCTTTTTTGTAAATAAGTCCATTTGTATCATTTTTTAGATGCCACTATAATGGATATCATATGATATTTGTCTTTCTCTGACTTACTTCACTTAGTATGAGAATCTCTAGATCCATCAATGTTGCTGCAAATGACAATATTTCATTCTTTTTTATGGCTGAGTTCTCCCAGCTTCTTGACCCTGTAGATTTAAGTCTACAGTAGGATTAAGTGTGTTAATATGTATATAGCATTTATAACAGTATCTGTCTCATAAGCACCATATAAATGTTAGCCATTAATACAGTTAGTCCCTCCTTTCCTCAAGGTAGCACAGAAAACAAAAGGCAGTGCAACATGGTCAAAATCTGTTCCTCGTTGAAAGTAGCGTCTTCTAACCTTTTGATCCTGAAGCCTGCTTATTGCCCATTTCGCTTTCAAGTTTGTGCTTTCCCCTTTACTATGTGAGCAGTTCCCTAACACCACTGGCACTGAGATACTTTTACATTATGTTTCATTATGTAATAAACAAAGATCATAATTTCTTTGTAGTTTTTCTGTATCCTGTCACCTTACTGCTCTTTCTTATTAATTCTAGGAGCTTATTAGTTGATTATTTTGAATTTCCAGGTGGCCAATGATTTTATATGTAAACAGTAATCCCAGTAATTATATTTTTACTTCAGTTATGACTTAGACTGCCCAGACTTTGAAAAACAGATGATTTTCTGATTTCCAATATAGGCAAAATATCCATTCTCTGTTTCCATGTCAACAACTTCTTTCTCATAATTATCACCTCTTCTTTTTTTCTGCATCCAGGATAGCATCTCCTTACTTATGCTTTTGTTTGTTTTTTATTGCTCCCAATATTTTTATTGATGATTTTATTGCCAGACAAATATCTTAAAAAATAATTTCCAATAATCAGAATGATATGTGCAGGAGACATATTTCCAGACATTGATGCTCCTTTATTATAGAATTAGAATGATCAGAGAAGATGAACCAAAATATTTTCCTATCATCTTCTGGTCCATCTGCATTTGTTCTGTGCATAAGTAAAGAAAACTCTAGGATTTTTCTCTGTCCAATTCCATGGGGCTACAATTATTGAAGTTTCTACTAGTATTCTTTCTTCTCTTATTATTACTTTCCAGCAGAGTTGCAATTTCTTGCCTTTTCATGTATCTTTATGAACTTTCAAAAGAAATTTAAAGATAGTGTATCAAGCATCAATTTTAACACATACATCTTTGTACCAAATACTAACTTATAACTGTTTCTTATCTTTGTGAACTTGAGTATGCATCTCTCCAGACTCAGTTTTATATCTCAGTCAAATTGGGGGGGGATGAGTGAACTAAAATTATTTATGATGTTTTCCATTGCTAATATCATCCTTGATCATAAGCTTATGCTAATAGGGACATTTAAGTTATGAGGTAAATATAATGAAATTTAAGTAATGAAGATTATTTTAAAAAATATTCAGCTCAAATTCATGCAACCCTGAAAACTCCACTTAAAAATAAGTGCCTGGGTATGGTGTAACAATTCTGACACCACTGTGCATGTATGCTGAAATTGAACAATTTAGTAAACAGATGGTGATGGGAAGATCCAGGTTTCTTACTATTGGGGTGGGAGTTTGAGCTAATCAAGGAGAGGAGGCTAGAATGATTCATATGGTAATGGATTAGAATTGAAATCACAGGTATAAACTCGTGTTTAGCTTAATATAGATGAAGATAGTTGCAAATAGAAATACATAGAGGTGTGATACACACACACACACCGGTTGGTATAACACACATATTTCCTTGCTCTGTCAGCTGGGAGGGTCTGGGGGCAACAACACCCTAGGAGCAATGAGCACACCTAGCACCCAGATTTGGTTTTTAGTACCACTCTACAATAGACAGAAACAGGGCTCCTTAGAGAAATGGCTAATTCTAAGACTGGGGCAGAAAATATCTATGATGAAGAACCTGGGGCATCTTTTAGTATCAAAAACTAAGGAAGTACAAAAAACAAACAAGAAAACCCCAATCCCCCCAAAAACCAAAACTCTACAAGGATGAGGGTATTTCAGAGGGACACCAGAGCCAATGGAAAGATCTCCCAAAGGCCCAAACTGAAACAATTTCAACAACAAAATTAAGTAGTAGTAGATTGTAACTCAAAGTATAAAATAAATATCCAAGAGTCCATATTGATATAACTAAAGTATTGAATCAATTAATAGGGAGACTCAACAAATCTCCCATGCCAAAGCATTCATAATAATTTATGTAGATGCTCTGCCCTCTACTAAGTGGGGCATAACTCTCCATTCCTTAAGGATGGCCTGTGGATAGCGGTTTCTTTCCAAAGAGGACAGTATGGAATGGGAGGGGGGTAAAGTAACTTTACAGAGGAGAGCCCCTACAAGGCTACCTCAGTGATCAACAGTGATCAAAATCAACAGTGATCAAAATCAGCGGTGATAAGTCATGGGGTTAATATGTGCCCTTGATATGATGTGATGAGAATAGCCCTTCACCTCTGTGATCTTCCTCCTAAAACACATAACTCCAGTCTGATTGTAAGAAAAACACCAGACAAATCTCAATTGAGGAAAATTCTACAAAATACGTGATTAGTTAGTACTCCTCAAAACTCTCAAGGTCATCAAAACCAAGAAAAGTCTGAGAAACTGTCATAGCTGAGAGGGATCTAAGGAGACATTACAATTAAATGTAATGTAGTATCTTGGATGAGATCCTGGAGCAGGAAAGGGCATTAGGTGAAAACTGAGGAAATGCGAATGAAGTATGGACTCTAGTTAATAATAATGTATCTGTATTAGTTCATTAATTGTAACTAATGCACCATACTAAAGAATAGAGAAATAATATTAAATAATAAAGAAAACAGGCTGTGATATATGTGGGAACTTTGCATTATCTTCCCAGGTTTCTTTTTTTTTTTCTGTAAATCTAAATCTATTCTAAAACAAAAAAATTTACTTTAAAAAATGCCTGCAGGGTAAATGAGTGAATGGAAGGAACAATAAAGAACAGGAAACAAGGATAGAGATTTTTAAAATATTGTGTAATGAAGGAAACTTTGTGGAAAATAATACATTTGGTTAGTTTAAAAATATAGACTAGGATCATTTATTCTTTTCTTTTCCCTTGCAAAAATAGATGCAAATAGAAGGCAAAAAATTTGGATACTGTGTAACTAAGCCAGCATGTGGCCAATAGCATTGATTTCAGTTAATAGCTTATAATCACAATAATCAGGCCAGGGCCAGTGAGCTAAGCTATTGGAACTATTTTTCCAATAGAATAATTACTTTAATTCAGACCAGGGAACTATTGGGGGTGGGGGAGGTGTGTGGTTAGGGTAGTACATAGACCCACTGAAATATTAATTAGTTTATGCAGCTATGGCCAAAAAGCACAGGAATATAGGCTTATATGAGGGAAACAAACCAAAAAAGGACATGAACAATTTTTCACAATTGTGCTGATTTGATTACTGAAAAGTATATTTTGAATTCGTTTTGCTGTTGAATCATTACAAAACAATGCATTTGTCATCTAATTGTTAATTGCTTTTCATGATGTAGATAAATTATAATCAACTTTTTACATTTGCAAATATTTCCCAGCAATCTGATGATGAGGTGCTATTTTGCATTGTTCTTTTTTTTAATTTTCAAAGTATTTTTACACACTTGATGATTTATTTTTTTGTCAATTGAAATAAAAGGTTTTTTCCTTCATTATAATTACATATATTAATTATCAAAATTTAAAAATATATTGAAAAAGAAAAAGAAAAACAGCTAACCATAATCTCATCATGTTAACTTTTTAAAATGTATTTCCCATTAGGCTTATTTATTTTTGAACTACAGTTGTGACTATATGTATATTCAATTTGTGTCTGACTTAACAACTTAGCATAAGCATTTTCTCATGCTGTTTAAAATTTTTAATAATCACTATTTTGAGTACTGTAAAATATTAAATCAGTTGTTACATGGTTTACTAATTTATTAACCTAGTGGACATTTAGGGGTTTTCCCCGGTGATATTTTATTTACCTATATATGGTCCAATTCCAGAAGAAAAGTCCAAACCCACTGATTTTTTTATGTGTTTCTGTGTGTGCTGTGACCACAGCAGTCTTATATTTGAAACTCAGGAAAGAAACAACTGGAGTCCAAACAGCCAAGTATGGAAGTAAAATATAAAGGTATTTTTTTAAACTGCCACATTCATTTCAAATCCCATTCATTTAGCATCATAAGGATGAAGGATATATCTGGTTAGCTGTGTAATAAAGTCACAAACACACTGCTTACTGGACATCAGAAGACAGTTGCCTATAAAACTAGACCTCGGACTTCAGCTTCCTTTTCTCCCAGGGTATCATTCTCTCTGGGAGAATAGTAGTCTGAGCAGCCTCTAAGCCGTGCTCATACTGAACTTCCAAAACTGAGTCCATGACTATGATTGGTGGGGTGAGAGCACCCGTGCCAACAGACTCCAAGTCAGGATCGCCAGCTAGTTTCCTAGCAAGCCAATGGACAGGCTTCTCAAAGTTGTAGTTACTTCTGGCAGAAATCTCATATTACTGGAGATTCTTCTTTCATTAGAAGACAATGGATTTTTCCTTAATTTCTCAGTCCTTAATACGCACTATGTTGCCATGCAATAAGGCGAGGATGTTTTCATATATTCCTACCAGATCTCTGTGCCGCTTAGGTGCACACTTGTAACTCTTGATGTCACATCAAGCATTACAATGGCTTGCTGGGCTTGGATCAGATAGCCATTTCTCAGGCTACCAAATGTATGTCTAATTCGTTGAATTTAAAAAGTCTATTGTTGGTATGAAACATGGGGCGATAGACTTCAACAATCAAAGTGACTACATCTCAAACTCATGAGTCAAATGACACTTTGAAAATATAGTTTACCAGTATTGTCATCACCAACCAATTCATATTTAAATAGAACTTGGGATTCTTTTGGGGCAGCCATCATGATGGTTCTTCCAGAAGTGTCTCTCTCTGTTCCTCAGCTGGCTAAGCCCAATCAATTTTTTACTTGATTGTTGGTTGGTTCTTATATAATCTCTGTTAGTGATGAAAATGAGAACACTTAAAATGTTAAATATTGCAGCATGAAAATGCCTTTTGACCTAAAATTGCTGAACTTTCCTTTGAATTAAAAACAAAATTCAATTCATAAATGGATGCCTCATTCATGGATATCTAGTTCATTCATTCACAGAATACTTACTGAAAATCTAGTGTGCCAGGTGCTGTTCCAAGTGCTGTGAACAAAGCAGGTAGGAATTCCTGCATTCAGGGAGTGTATCTTTTTCAGCAGCCAGAATCGATGAACCACTGCCTTCTGAGATGAAGTTGGTAATACCTAGAAGGTCACTATTTCTGGAGAAGGAATCTTGACTAGACACTGGATATTCCGTACATTCCCACTCTGGGTTCCCCTCCACTTACCTAGAGTGAGCAGTCACAAGACAACAGAGGAGGCATCAAGAGCTACTAAAATGAGACAGGGAACCCAGAGGACAGATTCTGCTGAGACAGGGTCCAGTGAACAAATTCTACATTTTGTGTGTGTTGGGAGCAGGGGAGCTTGTGGGCCAGAGGAGCAGGGAAATTATTTTTCAAAAACAAAACAAAACAAAAAAACCTGCCAGACTGAATAAGATATACTCTGCAAAAAAACCTAACATGGAAGAAAGAAAAAAACAAGGCTTGGGCTTCCCTGGTGGCGCAGTGGTTGAGAGTCCGCCTGCCGATGCAGGGGACACGGGTTCGTGCCCCGGTCCAGGAAGATCCCACATGCCGTGGAGCGGCTGGGCCCATGAGCCATGGCCGCTGAGCCTGCACGTCCGGAGCCTGTGCTCCGCAACGGGAGAGGCCACAACAGTGAGAGGCCTGCATACCAAAAAAAAAAAAAAAAAACAAAAAAAAAAACAAAAAAAAAAACAAGGCTTAATTTTCACTAAGATTTGGATGCAAACCAGAGTTTTAAA
Organism: Aethalodelphis obliquidens; assembly: GCF_003676395.1. NCBI lineage: Eukaryota > Metazoa > Chordata > Mammalia > Artiodactyla > Delphinidae > Aethalodelphis > Aethalodelphis obliquidens. The sequence continues at coordinate 25,451,824 of NW_020837969.1, read as the reverse complement.
TTAGAACAAGAGCCAAATAATGCCTGAAAAGAAACAGAAGAGTCAGAATGATGGGTTTTCTGGCTGCTTTAGAACCATGAAGTTGCTCAGGATTTTTGAATTTTGCTTTTATTTTGGGGGTGGATGAGTATAAATAGTAATCAATATTTCAGAAATTTAAAAAGGGTCACTGGGAGTGAGGAAGATTTATGGAAAACTACGGACCCAGTACTGTCAGGTTGGATCTTTTAATCCAACAAGAGCAGTTATTAAATTTACCAGGTCCATCCTATGCTTCATGCTGCACTTCAAGGAGGAGGAAGAGACTAGAGCCACAGCTTTGGAATTATTCTGTATCTTGTCTACATGGGACTAGGAAAGCCATAGGGAGCTGCCAACATTGTATGAGAATTCAAAGGAGAGCCTAGAAGAAAAGAAAATAGATTGAATGTGTCCAAGGAAGAGAGACAAATAAGAGGAAGAGAAAAAGAACTAGGGTAGAGGATAGAGGTAGAACGTATTAACTTGTACTCCTTGAGAAATTAGTTTCTCATCACATCCTTGAAGATATTACTTGCACAATTTACCACGGTTGTGTTGAAAGAAGACAAAAGGACAGGTTATAGAATGGGCTTGGGAGAAGTTAGGAAAATACGGAGCTTCATCTATTCTCCTGTCATTAAATACTAGAGTTTAGTTGGAATGAAGCAAGATAAATTGTGAATTTGGTTAAATGAAAGGAAATGGATTAAAGTGTGGTTTTTGTTGTATACTAAGAGTTTTTTGCCCTTTTAGATGAGGGTAACTCCAATCATTTTCCCTTAAAATTTGAAGTAAAAAATCATAAAGCGTGAATAAATACTTTCTTCTGAATTATATCAGCTGATTATCTAAATATGCATCCTGAATGTGTGAAAGAGTATTTTGGAAAGGTCTATGCCTGTAAAACATTGATGTGTGAACAAAAATCTCTCTGATTTCCCCCATAAGGGGAACAGCTTTGTGATCTCAAGCTGAGAAAGATAGGAATGGTTTCCTGGTTCATCAGCACCACATGGATCCAAATATTAGCTGGGCATGAAGAGTGAGGTAGTCGCTAGAAGAAACAAGAGTTTTTTCTGGATCCTTAAGGCCCCACTGTGACCTAAATTACACACAGACGTACACACATACAATTTCCAATGACATCCGTTGAAACTTCCTCTGAGCAACTGGGAAAGGGACTTGGCCCAGAATTCCAAGAAACCCAACCTGAGGTTAAAACCATAGTCATTCCCAGTGCTTCTCAATTGATTCAATTTCCAACGAAATTATTGTTGTCTCTGGTTCCAATAGCAAACTAAAGAGAGAATTGAATTAGAAAGGAGAAACATTTTGTTGAAAAAAAAAAAAAGCAACCACATTACTCTGTGAGAACATTTCAGAAGGACCCAAAAGAGACAGAATTCCAAGGTGCTATTCTCAAGATCTGTCAGGTTACCTGGAAACAGATGTTTCATGTAACTAAGGTAGTGACTGCAAGTGAGCAGGCGTGGGGAAATGGGGTGAAGAAACTAACACCTTCTCTTTCCTTCAGTCTCATTTTTTTTCCCCTTGAAACCGAAGCTTGATTTGCTATTTGGCTCAAGGAGCAGAAGAGGACAGAGGAAGTCACAGTGCATTTCCATTTCTTGTCCAGTTTCCAGTCCCATGTCAGTAGAGCTAAACCTTGGATGGCCTAGCAGCGTCCCTACGGAGGTCTGCTTGGCAGAGAAAGGGAAGGAGTTTGCGTTGGAGGACAGCCATCTGCAGCGCTCAGCCCACAAGCTGTCTGTCTGTCCCCTCTAACCCCTGTCAGTACTACAGTGGAGAGAACAAGATAAAGAATACTCCCTTTCTCATCAAAAAATCAAGAATTTTGTGTGTGCAGCAGGCAGCAGACTGTTTCTCCTTGGCCAATGTCAAAGCTGGCTGTAGGAATTCGCCTGCAGCGAAACAAATCAAAGCTGCCCTGTGGCTCGAACTGTAGGTGGCCTAAACCCGCCTACATAGCAGCTTCTCCATGAGTCACAGGTGTCACGATTAGCAGATTATTGGGCCAATTATATGGAAACGTTTTTAAAAAGATAACAGGTTTAGAGTCACCATCACAGACACACCAGAATACTTGTCTCTACTAGACTTTGGATTGCATTATAATGTGAAATCATTTAATTGCTAGCGTTTATCTACTTTTGGAAAATAGGGTTCTGAATCTCAGGCTGCTGAAGGGAATTGCCTGTGGTATAGTCAGCTATTTTTAACAGTAGCCAAGACAAGAATTCAGATCTCCTGCTGGCCATCCCAGGCTTCATGATTCACCTTTGGTAGACATGGCTCTTGCACTGGATCGCACACAAGTTGACAAGCAGTCCAGAAAAGTTTTGAACAGATTGTCCTCAGGCCATTTATGTCCTCAAGTACGAATTCACTGAGTATCTTTTGCTAACAAGAGATGAATGTGAGGGGAGTAAGGTTCCTCAAGATTCTAGAGAAATCTGTGGATATACCAAGGCCTGCTACCACATTCCAAACAGCTTTGTCTGAAGGCTTCATTTCTTACTGAGGTAACCTGGACATCTTTTCTGGAGGAACACCTAAGAAAGGCTACCATTCTGGAGAATTCTGGGGTTTGCAAAGAATATCTGCAGTGTTGTGGAAACTCTGATTTCCAGCTGAACTCCCACAGAACTTCCTGGAGTTCTGAGCCTTATTTTAAAATAGCACATGGCAAAGAGAAAAGTGTAGGCACAGTCTCTTTTTTAAAAAAGAGCTAAGCAATATAAGAAATAAAAAAGGGAGGAGAATCTATAAAGAATTTTGAAAACGAAATATGAAATCTCCGTGCAATGGAAATGTTTAGAGTAAAAGACACAGAGAATGTAGTTCAAATAGGACTTGGGTGGGAAACGAGTAAGGCTAAATAAAAAATAAACTGAGTGCAGATGAATGAGACAGCATCACTTGGTGATTGCAGTCGCAAATTCTAAAGACAGACTGACCTGACTTCGGGTCCCAGCTTGGTCGTTCATTAGGTATGTAGCCTTAGGAATATTACTTAAGACCCTTTCACCCAAGTTTTTCATTCGTTAAAGTAAGAGATGAACAAACCGATCTCATAGTCGTTCATGAAACTTTTCAATGACCTGAAGTGTGTACAAGCTAAATATGAAGCCTGGTACAGATTAAGTGCGCAATAAACCTCAGTTAAAGTTATCTAGAAATACAGTAATCAGAGTCTGAAAGAAAGTGAAAAGAAGGGGTAATTTATTTGGTGGACAGTAGCAGGAAGCAATTTAGATATAAGAAATATTATGGAAAAATGCCAAAAGGTATGGTGGCCATATTATCTGAAAAAATAAATTAGCACACATAGCTTGAGAGTGGGAGAGATGACCGCTATTGGGATTGCCGTAGGAAGTCCAGGAAAGGCCATCTCTACACGAAAAGTGTGAATTAAATTTACAAAAGAGAAAATTCTTCTGCTAAAAGCTATGAGAAATTAACATCTTTCCTTAGGCTATAATTTTGAGCTAGAGCCAACTGTAAATTACTTAGTTTCATAAATTAATGTGGTTCTTTCTTCTTCTCTTTGCATTTGTAGATGCACAGAGTTTGATCATGTGACTACTTGTTAATTTTCACCAAAAGTACTTAATGGAGAAGAGATGAAAAGTCAACTAGTCTTGATTTGCCAGGTGAGTGTAATGGCTGCCGAGGAGAAAACAGTCACTGCGGCTTCCCCATCAGTGTGAGCCTAGATTCCAGTGATGTCCTTAGAGACTATGCCTGTAGCTTGGTTCTGCCCCAGGTGCATGTGCCCAATTTCATGAAATGAAGACTTCTGGGGCTTATAAAGAACAGTTGTCTCCCCTTATCCATGGTTTCCCTTTCCTCGGTTTCATTTACCTGTGGTCAACCATGGTCCAACAATGTTAAATGAAAAATTCCAGAAATAAACAATTCGTAACTTTTAAATTGGATGCCATTCTGAGCAGTGTGATGAAGTCTCCTGACGTCCAGATCCATTCCCCCAGGATGTGAGTCATCCCTTTGTCCAGCGTACCGCATCAATCTCTTTAGCCTTCTCAGTTATCAGATTGACTGTGGACTGTCGCTATCACAGTGCTTGTGTTCAGGTAACCCCTGTTTTACTCAACAGCCCTAAAGCACAAGAGTACTGAGGCTGGCAATTCAGATATGCCAAAGAGAATCTGAAAAGTGCTCCTTTTAAGTGAAAAGGTGAAAGTTCTTGGTTTAATAAGGACAGAAAAAAGTTGTATGCTGAGGTTGCCAAGATCTACAGTGAGAACAATTCTTTTATCCATGAGATTGTGAAGAAGGAAAAAGAAATTTGTGCTAGTTTTGTTTCCCCTCAAACTACACAAGTTATGGTTACAATGCGTGGTAAGTGCATAGTTAAGATGTAAAAGGCATCAAGTTTGTACAATCAGATATTTTGAGAGAGAGAGATCACATTCACATAACTTTTATTACAGTATATTGTTATAATTGTTCTATTTTGTTATCAGTTTTAATCTCTTACTGTGCTTAATTTATAACAAACGTGATCATAGATATGTATGTACAGGAAAAAAACATAGTATATATAGGGTTTGATACTATCAGTGGTTCCAGGCATCCGCAGGGGGTCTTGGAATGTATGCCCCATAAGGGGAGACAACTGTATAAGCATTGTGCCAGGAGCCAGAGGTGCAAAGAGCAATGAATAGTAGTGAGGAGGTATTAAACAAATGTGGTGCCAGGGAGAAAATAAACATTAAAAAAAATAATCTTACATATAAAATATACATAAGGAGAGCTTTGTAGCTTAATTGTGAAAAAAGTCATCACTGAGGAGTAACTTATTGCTGAGACCTAAATGACAAGAAGGAGCCTGACGCTCCAAGATTGAAAGGAATGATGTTCTAGGCAGAAAGTACCAAGGCTGTTTGTGTGTTTGAGAGACAAAAAGTTGAGCCTACGGAAATGAATTAGTTAAAGGAAAAAAATTATTTATTAGTTAAGGCCGTGTATGAGTTAATATTAATTAAGCAGAGTGTATTAATTTATTATTATTAGTTTATTACAGCTTGCCATATGTTGATGTTATATAGATTGATACTGTATCAGCTCATTTTAATGTAGGAAATGTATGATAGCATTCTTCCTATTTCATCCCTCCAATCCTTTGTGCTATTGTTGTCATATACTTTCCTACTACATATTTATACCTGCCACAATATTATTTTTCTTTAAAAATCAATTTTTGTTTCAAATAATTTAGAAAGAGGGAAAAAACCCCAATGTAAATATTTACCATTTCCTAAACCCATTGATTCTTTTTATGGATCCAAATTTCTAACTAATATAATTCTTCATAAGCCTGAAGAATTTCATTTAGCATCTATTGTAGTGTAACGTGTTGATAAAAATCCTCAACAAGGGAAGAATAGAAGAGAGTATCCTCAAACAGATAAGCACATACAAAAATCTTACATAACATACATAAAGGTAAAAAACTGAATGCCTGATCTATACTGTTGGGTGCAAGGCATAGATATTCACTCTTACATCTTCTACTCAACATTGTACTGCAGGTTTTAAACAGTGCAGTTAGGCAAGAAAAAAGTAAAGACATCCTGATTGGAAAAGAAAAAATAAAACTGTCTTGATTCACAGACAACAGGATCATCTATGTAGAGCACCTAAGGAATCAAAATAAAAGATGTGAAAACTAATAAGTGAACTTAGCAACTTGAAAGATACAATGGACATATACAAAGTCAAAAACTGGAATTAAAAAAACTGCACTATTTAAAATATCAATAAAACAGGGAATACTTAGGTATAAATCTAACAAAATATTGTAAGATTTGTATGCTGAAAGCTGCAAAACATTGGTGAGAAAAACTAATGACACAAATATGAAGAGAGCTCTATTGGTGATCAGGGGTAACAAATCTTAATATTGTTAAGAGGGCAGTTGTCCCCAAATTCATCTATAGATTCAGAGTAAAGCCAATCAAAGCCCAGAATTTTTTTTTCCTAGAAGTTGACAAGGTGATTCTATAGTTTTCATGAAAATTCAAAGGATCAAGAATAACTAAAAAATTTTGTAAGACCAAAACATAAGTATTTCCACTTCTGTGAAGATGGAGTAGATATACTTTTTCCTATTCCTCTGACTAAGTACAGCTTAAAATTGCACATTATATATGAAACAAACATATAATGACTCAAAGGTGGAGAGAAGACACTGGCTAAGGATTTTGGAACATGAGGAATTAATGGTAGTGAGTTTTATTGCTTTTCTTTTTGCCTCATATACTCCATACTTGAAGATGAAGAAACTGGCAACCAATAAATGCCACAGTCACGGGGGAAGTGGGAAGCACAGAAACCAATGACAGTAAAAACCAAAGGACTAGAAAAGGGGCAGCCTAACAAGAGAGAAAACTTTTAGGAAAAAACCACTCTATTATAGTCAAACACCACACACAAAACAACAAAAAACAAACTCTGACCTTTTCATAAAAGTTTTAAAGTTTGATGTAGTCTCATTTGTCTATTTTTGATTGTTTTACCTGTGCTTTTGGTGTCATATCTAAGAAATCATTGCCAAGTCCAACGTCATGCTTTTCCCTTATGTTTTATTTGATGGGTTTTATAGTTTTACATCTTATGTTCAGTTCCTTAATGTATTTGAGTTAATTTTTCTATGTGGTATAATGTAAGAGTCCATCTTCATACTTTTGCATGTGGATGCCTAGTTTTTCCAGCACCATTTGTTGAAGAGACTGTCTTTTCCCCACTGAGTGGTCTTGGCACCCTTATGAAAGATCATTTGTCCGTATACATGAGGGTATATTTCTGAACTCTTTATTCTATTTCACAGGTCTATTTGTCTATCTTTATGCCAGTATTGGACTGTTTTGATTACTGTAGCTTTGTCATATGTTTTGAAATGAGCAAGTGTGAGTCCTCCAACATTGTTCTTCTTTTTCAAAATTGTTTCGGCTATTTGGAGTCCTTTGAGATTTAATATTAGTTTTTGCATAAATTTATTTCTGTAAAAAATGCCATTGGGATTTTGATAGGAATTGAATTGACTCTATAGATTGCTTTGGGTAGTAGGGACATTTTTAACAATATTAAGTCTTCCAGTCCATAAACATGGAATGTCTTTCCATTTATTTGTCTTTTTAAATTTCTTTCAGGAATGTTTTATAGTTTTCATTGAGCAACTTTATGTTCTTTACAGTTATTTCTTTTTTTAAATAAATTTATTTATTTATTTATTTTTGGCTGCATTGGGTCTCTGTTGCTGTGCACAGACTTTCTCTAGTTGCTGTGAGTGGGGGCTACTCTTCCTTGCAGTGCATGGGCTTCTCATCGCAGTGGCTTCTCTTGTTGCGGAGCACGGGCTCAAGGTGTGCAGGCTTCAGTAGTTGTGGCATGCGGGCTCAGTAGTTGTGGCTCATGGCCTCTAGAGCGCAGGCCCAGTAGTTGTGGCACATGGACTTAGTTGTTCTGTGGCATGTGACATCTTCCCTCTTTACAGTTATTTTAAACCTTTGTCAGGCAGCTCACAGATCTGTGTCTCTTTAGAGTCAGTTTTTGGAATTTTATTATGTTCCTTGACTGACCCAATGTTTCCCTATTTGTATGCCTCTTAAGTTTTTTCTGGGTTTGGGGCATTTGAAAAAACAATCACCTCTCCAAGTCTTTGCTCAGTGGTTTCATACAGGGAAAGATCTTCACCATCACCCCAGTTGGAGGTTCTAGGACCTCTCAAACTTTATCGTACTCACCCTGGCATCTCCCTCAACTTCAGTGTCTTGCTCATATCTGTTTTCAGCAGCTCCCAAACTCTAGCAGTGGTCCCTTCAGCACTATGAGTCGGACAAGACAGAAACTAATCACTTGGGAAGCCCCCAGAGAAGCCAGAATGTTAGACTGATGATCCACTCGTCTGTTCTCATCCTGAAGGAGGAGCCCTGGTGCAGAAGGTTTCCTCCCACTTGCTCATGCAATTTTGCATAAGGGAGAGGGGAACGAATGACCATGCCAAATACCACAAGGTTTCCTACTCCTTGTGTTGGAATCCATTCTTGGTTTACAGTGTCCTGGATGCTGTAACTTCTCAACTGGTCTCTAGAGTTCTCAGAGAGGTATTGTGATTCATATATTGTTGTTAACTTTTTGTCTCTGTGGGGGAAGGAGGGCCTGTAGTTTACTAGTACATCACGTGGCTAATGTCACTTGATTAATTAATTTTTTACCAAGATGTGAAGGCAATTTAATGGAGAAACCGTAGTCTTTTCAACATAAGGTGCAGCAACAATTAATCACCCAAAAGGAAAAAAGAAACTTTGATCCATACATAAAGTTAATTCAAAAGCAACCATAGACCTAAATGTGAAATTTAGAAACTATAAATGCAACTAACTGCAGTATATGACTTCTTGATAATACCATTTATATGGAAATTTAAAGGTCCTAGGAGAGTCAAAGCATCTTGAAAAACAGAAACAATGTTTGAATACTCACATTACCTTACTTTGTGATTTAATATAAAGGTACTATAATCAAGGTAGTATGGTACTGGTTTAAGGATAGGTAAGTAGACCAAAGGAACCTAATGGAAAGTCAAGTAATAGATCCACACATAATTTTTTGACAAAGTTGCTATTGTTCTCTAGTGTGGAAAGAAAAATCTTATTATCAATCTTATTGTTTAAGTGGATATCTTTACAGGAAAAAAGTGAACCTTGACCTGTATTTCACAGTATACAGAAATCTCAACTGAAGATGGATTATAGACCTAAATATAAAAGCTTAAAATATAAAGCTCTTTGCTTCCTGGAGATTATCTTTGCTACATTGAAGTAGACAGATTGCTTAGAATATAGACATCACTAACAATAAATGAAACACTTGAGAGATCGGATTTCATCAAAATTAATAAACATTTGTTCATCAAAAGATATTGTTAAGAAAATGAAAAGGCAAGGCACAGATGGGGAGAAAATATTCAAAATAGACATATGACAGAAGGAACTCATATCGAGATTGTACAAATCAAAACTTTTACAAATAAATAACAAAAAGCAAGCAACTCATTAAAAGTAAGAAAAATATGAAAATAGATCCTTCAAAAAAAAAAGGACGTACAAATGGTCAGTGAACACGTAAAACATACTCAACATCTTTAGTCATTATGGAAATGCAAATTAAAACTACAGTGATTACCAGTACATACTGATTAGAATTTCTGAATTTAAATTGACTACAAATTTCAATTGTTGAAAAGAACGCAAAGCAACTGGTGCTCTCATACAGTATGGCGGGAATATAAAACAGTACAACTTGAGAAAGTTATTAGCATTTGCTTTTATAGAATTAAACATACATTTATCTTATGGCAGCAGTTTCACTTCTAGTGATTTACCCCAAAGCAGTGAAAGCACGTGTCCATCCAAAGACTGGCGCAAAGATATGTATTGCATTTTTATTCATAATAGCAAAAATTGGGAGTAAGCCAAATGTCCATCAAGAGGAGAATGAATAAATACATTGTGGTATATTCACACAGTGGACTGGTATTCAGCGATAAAAAGGAACAGATTACGGATACACGTGACATTATAGACAAGTCTCAGAAATAGCATGCTGAGCAAGAGAAGCCAGACGCAGAAGGGTGTGTGCTGTTATTCCGTTTTTTTCAGTGGTATCTGTGGTTATTGAAATCCAAATGGTAGTTCATTTGGGTTATGGAGGTGGGGAAGGTAGACTGGAAAGAGGCTTGAAGACACTTGTAGTGTGAGGTCAATGCTGTAGACCTTAATTGGGGTGCTGGTTACATGGGTGTACACGCTTGTGAAAACTTCTCAAACTGTTCACTAAAGACTTGTGTATTTTAAAATCTGTATGTAAGTTTACCTTCATAAAAAATTTTTAAAGGAAAATAAGAATATTTTTTAGCAAACAAAAACAAGGTAATCCATGACTAGCAGATGAGCACTCGTGGAAATACCAAAGGTTATTTTTCAGGCAGGTGTAACAGGTGTTGAAGACGTAGTTGAAACCCAGAAGCTGCAGGTAGCAATGTAAGTTGGTACAACTTGAAAAAAAACTGTTCAGACTTATCTATAAAACCAACGACCTGGCAATTCCACATCTCTTTACCTAGGACAGTACATCTGGGATTTTCCATGTGTATCTGCAATTTTCAGAGAAGGTGGGAAATTCAATAGCAAGGTCAGCATATAAGAAGCAGTCCAGTCTCTGTTTAGATGGTGGGACTGATGGGCATTAACCTGTGATGGAACCTGGGATCCTGCACAGAGCTGGGAATCAAGGAGGGTGAACCAAGGGTAGGTAGTATGAAGGGAGAACTGCGGCCCCACGCCAGCACCGTGTGGCCTGGCAGGCTGGCCCTAACCACCACAGAAGCACAGCATCCCACTCACGCCAGGGTCCACACAGTCATAGCTCTGGACTCTCCCAGAAACAGATTAACACCTGTAAATCCAAGGCTACGGAAATGCCTCTGGGTAGTCTCACTCTTTCATTTTAATTAAAACTCAATCTGTTCTCTGATAAAACAAAAGAAATCATAACACTGATTACAAGTGGTGCCTTCCTACATGCAGTGTTTCTACCCCAGTCCTTGTCTTTTATTTCCAAAGCATTCAATCAGAGTTTCCTCTGTTCCTTACATTTTCCTGGCACAGCAAGCTCAACAGAGGGTTGAGGTAGAAGGAAGTTAAAGCAAAGTCAAAGGCACCAAAATGAATGAGAAAACAATATAGTGTTTGGGGAATTAAAAGTAATTCAGTCTCACTGGGCTGTCAGCAGTAAAGGGAGCTGGGGTGAGAGTTGAAGCTGGAAAGGTAGGCCAGCCTCAAATTGGAGAAATTTTGCAGATATGCTTGGATTTTCAACTTTTTCTCAAGTGGTCATGGGTTTTTACCACTTCACTCACAGTTACAAAGATTAAAGACTCCAATCACTTTTTTTTAATCTACCTAAGATTTTTTGAAAGGCAAATGCTCTCCAGAAGTTTAAGGATTGTCTCTCTATAAATATATTCACATGAGGACTATATTTTGGAAAACAATGTGGTGTTCTTTTTGTGTTTAATCTGTGCTTGACATAGAGTAGTAAGAAAGGATCCAGTTTCCTCCCATTGGCCCTGGTTCTCATACCATAAGCGTTGACCCAATTACTATCAAGACCATTCTTCACAGACTTCATTATCTACTTCCTTTGCAGGTTTGTGTTGAAATGTTTCAGACTCCACCTAGGGATGCTTTAGTGAAAGTAGGAATTAAGTCTATCTAAAAAGTGAAAAGAAAGCACTTTAATTCCTCTCCTGACCAGCTCATTCACTCTTTCACTAGTTCTTCAACTTCAGAATCTCTAGTACAGTGACCTTCCTGTGCTTCTAATCTGTCTATGACCTTTTGTTTCTGTTTCTTTTGCAATTTAGATAAGGCCTGTGGATCATCACTTCCAACTCTCTCTTTCTGTGTCCTTTAGTTTTTCACCCCTTTTTTTTCTTCCCAGTAAAACCCAAATGAACATCTTCACGTCCAGAAGAAGAGGAACAGGAAATGAGTAGTATGGAAAAACAATTAGATAGGAGCCAGCCCAGAAGTAGGAAGCCCACCATGATGGTCTTCCTGTAATCTAAGAAATGAGAAGAGCCTACACGATGGCACGGGGACATAAAGCACTAAGATTAGATTCTAGGAAGTGGAATTGTAAGACTGTTTCTGGCTTTTGCAGCTGGGTAGTGGCCATCTGTTCACTAAGATTGGTAACAGTGAAAGAGTAGACTTTGGTAAAGAGGAGAGAATCTACTTTCGCTAAGAATTGGAAGCCCTTTTGAGGTCTCCAAATAGAGCTTTTCCGGAGTTCAGGAGAGAGTTGTGGGATGCGTAGGTGACTTGGGAGTCATCGGCATGTAAACAGTAACTGCAGCCAGGGGGTTTAATTAACCTACAAAAGGAAAACGTGTTGAGAGAGAAAAGGAGAAACCAAAGGCCAAAACAGGATGCCATTAAGGAAATGTGCAGAAGCCAAGGGCAAAGAAAGCATCAAAAAATTAAGTAATGAGCTGGAACAATGCTGAGAGGTCAGGAAAGATAAGGATAGAAAATGTCTTTCGGATTTAACAATGAAGAGTTAATTATTGCCTCAGAGAGAATATGTAATCATATTTAAGGCTGGAAACTAAGTTTACAATAGCTTGAGAAGTGAATAGAGCATGATAAAATGGAGAAAACTTAGAAATTGTCATTCAGTAAGCTCAGCTGAAAAGGAAAAGAGGACAGGAAGAGGACAATGCATGGATGAGGCAGTATTTTAAAGGTGATAATTTGAGTATGTTTAGATGTTGATGGGAAAAAACTCGAAGATAAGGAGAAATGGAACATTTAGAATAATATGGAAGAAATAGATGGAGTAAGGATGCTGAGAGGTAGGTGGGGATGGGAGCCAGAGCACAGGCAGTGAGATTATTTGAGACTGAAAAAGATCTTCCTGTTGAACCCTTCTACATTGTTGGTGGGAATGTAAGTTGGTGCAGCCACTATGGAAGACAGTATGGAGGGTCCTAAGAAAACTAAAAATAGAACTACCATATGATCCAGCAATCCCACTATTGTGCATATACCCAGACAAAACTATAATTCAAAAAGATACATGCACCCCTATGGTCATAGCAGCACTATTCACAATAGAAAAAACATGGAAACAACCTAAATGTCCATCAACAGATGAATGGACAAAGAAGATGTGGTACATATATACAGTGGAATACTACTCAGCCATAAAAAGAATGAAATAATGCCATTTGGAGCAACATGGGTACAACTAGAGATTATCATACTAACTGAAGTAAGTCAGAAAGAGAAAGACAAATACCATATGATATCACTTATATGTGGAATCTAAAATATGGCACAAATGAGCCTATCTACAAAGCAGAAACAGTCTCACAGACATAGAGAACAGACTTGTGTTGCCAAGGGAGGGGGAGAGGGGGAAGGAAAGGGATGGACTGGGAGTTTGGGGTTGGTAGATGCAAACTATTACATTTAGGATCAGCAAGGTCCTAATATATAGCACAGGGAACTATATTCAATATCCTGTGATAAACCATAATGGGAAAGAATATTAAAAAAAAGAATGTATTTAGGTGTACAACTGAGTCACTTTGCCATACGGCAGAGATAGGCACAATGTTGTTAATCAACTATACTTCAATTAAAAAAAATATTCCCTGTTGCTTTGATTTGAAAGGTAAGGATTAGGGATGAAAACAGATGTAGGCAAGTAGGCTGGTAGGGTCTGGATTGGGAGCAGGGAATAGCTGGAATTTCCTCCCAAAGGCATCTATTTCTTTCTTTTTTCTTTTTTAATTAATACAATTTTTAATTCAAGAAAAACTGCTTTAATTAAAGTTTTGAAACTACATATTGAAACGGCATTCTACATATATGGGGAAACTGATACAAAACATTCAACACTGAGATATATTTTACTAAAATAGTTGTATTTTAAAGGAAAACGAATCATTTAGGCATCTAGGCAAAAAGATCAACTCACAAAGAAAAGACAATGAAATTGTCATCAAGCTTTTAAACAGCCCCCCTTCATGTCAGGAAACGATGGAGTTAAGAAACTCAAAAGAAAGTAAAAAGATAGCAAAGGATTTTATATATTCATCTGTAGTGTGTTGAATAGTGGCCCCAAAAAGATAGGTCCAAGTCCTAACCCCCAGTACCTGTGAATGTGAACTTGTTTGGAAATAGGGTCTTTGCCAATGTAATTAAGTAAAAGATCTCAAGATGACACGATCCTGGATTTAGATCAGGCCCTAACTCCAATAACAAGTATCCTTTAAGAGACATGAAAGAAGACAAAGAGGCACATTAAAAAGAAGGTATTGTGAAGGTGGAGGCAGAGGTTATTTTTATGCTACAACATGGCAGGGAACTCCAAGAGCTACCAAAAATTGGAAGAGGCAAAGAAGGATTTTCTTGTAGAGCTTTGGAAGGAGTGTGGCCCTTCCTGTATCTTTTATATATATATATATAATTTTTTTTTTTTTTTTTGCGGTACGCGGGCCTCTCACTGTTGTGGCCTCTCCTGTTGTGGAGCACAGGCTCCAGACGCGCAGGCTCAGCGGCCATGGCTCATGGGCCCAGCCGCTCCGCGGCATGTGGGATCTTCCCAGACCAGGGCACGAACCTGTGTCCCCTGCATCGGCAGGCGCACTCTCAACCACTGCGCCACCAGGGGAGCCCCTTTTTTAAAGTTAATTAATTAATTTATTTTCACACACACACACACACACACACACACACTGTATTTTATTTTTACAAGAGATAAATAAACTGACACCAAGCATTGTAAATGGATGACCACAACAGAAGCAACAATGATTGCAATTACCAAACACGAAACACACTCATACTATGTCATAATATTGACATTCAGTCCAGTAATCCTCCACTGTAACAGCTCCTTTACTTTGCAGTGAAAATTGATGTGTATATTTTTTGCCTCTGAGTCCTCGTGGGATTTTTTTTATTATTATTCAAACAGAAAGTCACAAAAATTATAATCATCCTCATCAGTTCACTCAGTCCCATGGCGTTAATTTTTTTTAATCTTGATCTTTTGTTAGCACTTTTATGAATTCATCAGTTTTCCATTAGAGTTCTGAAAATGCTTATTCATTCAGTTCAGCAGTATAGTCAGTTACCAGAAACCTGTACTTGTCAGAGTCTTTACCATGAATTCCTTGAAGATGAAACCCTTTTACAGGAACATTTTTGCAAAAGCATCAGAGTACACCCAGAACTGTCTGTAAATAACAAAAGACTTAAAAATGACCACAGTTAAAGATTTGATGAAAATTCATAATAATGCAATTGACAAGGAAATTGAGTTATTTCTGAGATATACATTTTAAAGTAATAACTAGAATTATGACTTATAATATTATACCAGAACATATAAGATTTTTAGAAATTTCATGTAATGTCTGAACATTTATATTAACATATTTCCATACAAATAACCCAAAGAAAGTTTAGTATTAGTTGTTTCTTTTGTTGTTTTTTTATACTGCAGGTTCTTATTAGTCATCAGTTTTATACACTTCAGTGTATACATGTCAGTCCCAATCGCCCAATTCAGCACACCACCATCCCCACCCCACCGTGGTTTTCCCCCCTTGGTGTCCATATGTTTGTTCTCTACATCTGTGTCTCAACTTCTGCCCTGCACACCGGTTCATCTGTACCATTTTTCTGGGTTCCACATACATGCGTTAATATACGATATTTGTTTTTCTCATTCTGACTTCACTCTGTATGACAGTCTCTAGATCCATCCACGTCTCAACAGATGACTCAATTTCGTTCCTTTTTATGGCTGAGTAATATTCCATTGTATATATGTACCACCCATTTGTCTGTCGATGGGCATTTAGGTTGCTTCCATGACCTGGCTATTGTAAATAGTGCTGCAATGAACATTGGGGTGCAGGTGTCCTTTTGAATTATGGTTTTTTCTGGGTATATGCCCAGTAGTGGGATTGCTGGGTCATATGGTAATTCTATTTTTAGTTTTTTAAGGAACCTCCATACTGTTCTCCATAGTGGCTGTATCAATTTATATTCCCACCAACAGTGCAAGATAGTTCCCTTTTCTCCACACCCTCTCCAGCATTTGTTGTTTGTAGATTTTCTGATGATGCCCATTCTAACTGGTGTGAGGTGATACCTCATTGTAGTTTTGATTTGCATTTCTCTAATAATTAGTGATGTTGAGCAGCTTTTCATGTGCTTCTTGGCCATCTGGATGTCTTCTTTGGAGAAATGTCTATTTAGGTCTTCTGACCATTTTTGGATTGGGTTGTTTGTTTCTTTAATATTGAGCTGCATAAGCTGTTTATATATTTTGGAGATTAATCCTTTGTCCGTTGATTCGTTTGCAAATATTTTCTCCCATTCTGAGGGTTGTCTTTTGGTCTTGTTTATGGTTTCCTTTGCTGTGCAGAAGCTTTGAAGTTTCATTAGGTTCCATTTGTTTATTTTGTTTTTATTTCCATTACTCTAGCAGGTGGATCAAAACAGATCTTGCTGTGATTTATGTCAAAGAGTGTTCTTCCTATGTTTTCCTCTAAGAGTTTTATAGTGTCCAGTCTTACATTTAGGTCTCGAATCCATTTTGAGTTTATTTTTGTGTATGGTGTTAGGGAGTGTTCTAATTTCATTCTTCTACATGTAGCTGTCCAGTTTTCCCAGCACCACTTATTGAAGAGACTGTCTTTTCTCCATTGTGTATCTTTGCCTCCTTTGTCATAGATTAGTTGACCATAGGTGCGTGGGTTTCTCTCTGGGCTTTCTATCTTGTTCCATTGATCTATGTTTCTGTTTTTGTGCCAGTACCATATTGTCTTGATTACTGTAGCTTTGTAGTATAGTCTAAGGTCAGGGCGTCTGATTCCTCCAGCTCCGTTTTTTCCCCTCAAGACTGTTTGGCTATTCGGGATCTTTTGTGTCTCCATACAAATTTTAAGGTGATTTTTTCCGTAAAAAATCAAAGGCATCTATTTCTAATATCAGTTATTTTAAGGAAGTGAAGGGAGAAAGTTGAGATCAAAAGATAAAAGGGACTAGGGCAGAGGAGAAGGAAAATGAAGATGAAGATCCAGCCAAGGGTCTTCTGTGGTGATGCAGTGGTTAAGAATCCGCCTGCCAATGCAGGGGACACGGGTTCGAGCCCTGGTCCGGGAGGATCCCACATGCCGCGGAGCAACTAAGCCCGTGCACCACAACTACTGAGCCCACGTACGACAACTACTGAAGCCCACACACCTAGAGCCCATGCTCTGCGACAAGAGAAGCCACCTCAATGAGAAGCCTGCGCACCACAACGAAGAGTAGCCCCCACTCGCTGCAACCAGAGAAAAGCCCGAGCGCAGGAACGAAGACCAAAGCAGCCAAAATAAATAAATAAAATAAATTTATTTTAAAAAATGTATTTTAAAAAAAAAAAAAAGAAGGTCCAGCCAAGACTGGCAACTGCCTAGATGTGTAATTTCATATTCTCAACTGTCTTCTAATAGAATTACCTGGAGAACTTTAAAAAATACTTATTCCCAGTTTCCAACCCAAGAGATGCTGATTTAATTGTTTTGGGCAGGGTATTTTTCAAAAGCTTCCTAGGTGATTGTAATGTACAGCCAGAGTTCAGAAAGTTCTGCTCTGATCCCGTTGTTTTTGGGATTTTGCACCAACTGGGTAGAAGTAGCGAAGGCAGATGGTTGAATTGACTAGAGTTGGAGTTTTACTGGGCAGGTTCAGAGGAAGGATAATGGAAAAAGGTTGAAGGGCTGGCCTACAGAGTCCAGGCTGAAATGAGAAAATGAAGAACGTGAGGTGATTAAAAAGACTGATAGAAAATAGAGTAGCCGAGGCGTGGTGAACACATGCAGAAAGAGGAAGACGGTAATTGATTGATCCGGAAGCAATGAAGGAAGTAGCATTCCCTTTCAACTTTCTGATGACCTAAATCCACTCCTTCAGTAGCATGCCCCTGAAAATGATTTTTAAAACATTTTAGACCAAAACTATAAAAGAAATAGAAAATAGAGTTTATAGAGAATTGGTAATTACAGCAGTGCTTAAAGTATGGAGGA
Source organism: Aethalodelphis obliquidens (assembly GCF_003676395.1). NCBI lineage: Eukaryota > Metazoa > Chordata > Mammalia > Artiodactyla > Delphinidae > Aethalodelphis > Aethalodelphis obliquidens. The sequence goes on along the minus strand of NW_020837969.1, from coordinate 25,434,099 downwards.
GCAGAAGGCATAGATAGTGGGGGAAAATTCTCAATTAAAAAAAAAATGTGTTATGACTTTTCTTACTCCTCATGTATCACTCTGAGGTTTCTTGTAATTAAGAACTTTTAGCACCTGAGAAAGTAATTGGGATCTTCAATTTTAGTGGGTATTAGTAGTAGTAGTATAATTTTAAGATAATCCCTCCTCTGGAAGTAGAGGTATGAATAATGCTTTTCTCTAAAGAAAGGATGTGGTTAATTGAATTTAGGGATCCTGGCTATATTATCATTAAGTTATTGGAATGATCTTAAGTCATCTGCATATAAGATTTTAAAGAATAGAAGCCCCAGAATGAGACGAATGATAAACAAGGCATCAACAGACCGCAAGACAAAACTTGTTTACTCTAGATTTCTGTAAGAGCTTAGGAAAAAAACTGTGAACCTTTCTTAACAGATGAAGTGACAATAAGATGGGGGAAAACAGCAGAGACCTTCACATCCTGCAGCAACACAAAATGAAGTCTCGATCATAACTCGAGAGAAGAGAAAAAAACGCGTTCTGAGAATGCTCACATTATTTCACAAGGAGTCTTAGAAAAAAGACAGAGCACTGTTCATTGGAATTTTTTCCCCATTGTTCTCTCTCATTAAAACTGGCCCTGTTTTGTCTTCCTCTGAGACTGTTTGAATTGTAGATTCCGATGTCCTTTGAACTTTGTTCTTTGATAAAAGTTGGGCAAAAAACACATGCCACAGACAACTGTGGACCTGAGATTTGAGACTCGTGATAGTCCTGGGGAAAACTTCCCGCCCCGTGCCAAAAAAAGGAAGACAAGTGTTCAAACTGACCAGGAGGCAAAATATTTCCGTGGTTAGTCATCAATATCTACTAAGAGGCATCAATAAACTGCAAGCTTTTTAGATTCAAAGAATTAAAAAAAAAAACAACTCCTGTTTACCATCCCCATCAACACATTTCCACCAAAACAGTTTCTGGAAAAAAGCACATTTCTGTATGTTCCTCCTCAAAAGATAGTGCCTTTTCAATAGCCTGAAAGTAAACATGTGACAAATTAGGGAGATTATGGAGGAGTTTTGTTTTCAACTGTTTTTTCCACTCTATGCCTTTTTTCTTCCTTCTTGCAAATGAGAGTCTATAAATGTAGGCATTTATGATTTAGGGTCCTCTTTGATTTGAAGACCTTTCTAATGGTGATAGTTTAAATTGATTGAGGTCTGTATTCCTTTTTCTCTTCCCAGCAGGCTGTTTCTCTGTGTCTTAGTAAATTTATGGTGCTGCTTTATTCCAACTGGCTGGATTGGGTTGCATTCATGTTACCCAGATCACTCTTCCTCATAATTGAAATACATAAAAACTAAAATATGGCTCAGAGGATTTCCATTGGACCCCATATATTTGAAGGGAATTTTTGAGCACAGAATGCAAAGCTGATCATATTCTCAGAATGTGAAATCATATTCTCAGAAAAACAGATCCCAGAGCAATAATGCTTCTCACCTCCAACACTAGACAACCAGGGGAGCTGACCCACTGAGCTCCATTCTGGGGGAAGACAGAGGTTGGGATCCAGGCTTATAAACCTCACTGAGCCCCGGACCCAGGAAGTGAAGTAGTAATTACTTCAAGTAATAATTACTCATTGAGTAGTAATGAGGTAATACACACCAATAGGAAGTCTGCATAACTAAGTCCCCATGGGGAAAGTCGACAGAACTCTCCCTTCTATACTTAGTGGTCAAACATACTGAAAAAAAGATAGGTTGGACTCATGAAACATTAATACACCCAAGAAGCAAACACAGAAGTAAGAGGATAGCATGTTTAATTTCTAGATCGCTGCCAGAAACATTTTTCAGTATAGTCACTGCCTAACTCAACACAATTAATTGAGTAATTGTCATGTTTTCTGACTTTGCCAGAGAAAAATGGTTTTAAAAAGGAACCCAACCAGTCTACTCAAAAGTTGTTGTGTTTTGAAAGTCCATCTCATCCTCAAACTTTTATCGTCATAGGATTTAGCGAAGTTGTTGAATCACAAGGAAACACGGACATGATCCAGACAACTGAATGTGTATTGTTCATAGATTGACCTGTGCTTTTCTCTTGGGGCAGCTGTTTTGATGGCAAGAACCAAATGATACCTTATTTTGTTTTAAAATGGGGATAACTACACATCTATTAGAGCAGCTAAAATGAAATGAAACATAGTGACAATACCAAATGCTGGCAAGGATGTAAAGGAAATAGATCCTGTATATTCCTGGTGGGAGTGTAAAATTGTAAAGCCACTCGGGAAAGTAGTTTAGCAGTTTCTTAAAAAATTAAACGTACATGAACCCAATGATTTAGCAATCACACGCCTGGGTATTTTAGCAATCACTCCTGGGTATTTATCTCAAAGAAATGAAAACTTACATCTACGCAAAGACCTACATACGAATGTTCATAGCTGCTTTATTGGTAATAGGCAGAAACCGGGTACAGCCCAGACATCCTTCAATGGGTGAGTGGTTTGAACAAACCATGGCACATCCATACCTTGGAACACTACTCAGCAATAAAAAGGAACAAACGATTAACATACACCACAGCTCGGCTAGATTTCAAGGGAATTGTGCTAAGTGAAAAAAATCACAATCTCAAAAGCTCACATAATGTATGATTCCATTTGTATAATATTCTCAAAATGACAGAATTACAGAGATTGAGAACACATCAGTGATTGCCAGGGGTTAGGGATGGGGTTTGGTGGAGGAGAGTGATTGTGATTTTAAAACGGTAACACGAGGGAGATCTTTTGTAGTGATGGGACAGTTCTCTGTCTTGACTGTGGTAAAATTGCATAGAACTACACACACACACACACACACACACACACACACACACAGGTAAAACTGGTGAGATCTGAATAAGGTATGTGAATTGTAACAATATCAATTTCCTAGTTTTGATATTGTACTATAGTTCATGGAAGATGTTACCATAGGGAGAAATTGAGTGGAAAGTACATGGGACCTCTCTAATATTTTTGCGACTTTCTGTGAACCTCTAATCCTTTTTAAAATAAAAAGTTGAAAAAATGGAGGATAACATGAAAACGGGGCCACCCTTGAAACATTGTGTGAAAAAGCTGACCAACTTTATTTTGTGGAGATAAGAAAGCCAGAGTGACAACATGTGGGTAGACGGTGGCTATAGAAATAGAAATTATTCCCAAACGTAAACTGATTCTTTTGTATGAACAATCTATTTTTGTGTTTCTGAAAGCTAAAAAACCTGATTCACTGTGTCTATTGACACTTTCTTCTAATGGTTACATGTCAATTTTTCCTAATGAAACATGTTCCAAAAGACCAAGCAACAACATATATTGCTGTACAGCTTCAAGACACTATTCTGTTGTTGGCTTTGAACTCTTGTCACATTGACTTTCTGAAGATATGCAGCAGCTGATAACAGCCACTGGGGGTCAGACTTCCCCATGGCATCTGTTCAAACATATTTCTTAGCCAGTGCAACTGCAGACTTACAGGTTAATAGAACTCAAGCCTTCCTTTCTACTTGTAAGAGCTTACCAAAGCAGACAGAAATATTTATGTTCATGGTAATTACTCAGCTTGGAACACAAACAGATCCAGGGATTGCGGAAGAGATACCAAAGTAGTTTTATATAAATCTCAGTTAAATATATCATAGTTAATGAGGATACAGCAGAGGGCTAGTGTTTTCTTTAACCTCCAGATAAGATACAATCTTCCGCCCCCTGCCCTGGGCCCCTCCCATCAGAAGCCCCACACTGGTCCCCATCCAGCCATGCCCTTCACCATGGGACAGGAATCCCAATTCTTTTCCAAATGGATGAAAAAATCCTAGATTTCTTCCCAATAGTTAGATATCACAGAGTGCAATTTTGAGCAACGATGAGCAGAAGATAGTTCTGATAAAGACCTTAACAAAGAGAAGATATCAGTCTCCTAGGGCTGTGGACAATGGAGCAAATTTTAAAAGGGGGACTATTATGAATCACAGAAAAAAATAAACCAGGATTGATATTGCCAGATTCTAGAATTTGGTTTTGAATTCTTTGAGTTTGAATAGCATATCGCTGAATCTGATTGCCAGGGCATGGCACGGAAACACCAACAGCTGAGCTGCCACGTTGCAATATGATGATGACAAAGGACAGGCACCAAACAACGCTGGGTTCACTGATCCAGAAAGGATGCTGGTGATCACCAGTGGTGCTGTCACTGCCTCCAGTTGGTCCTCTGAAGATGGGGGTGGGTGAGTCATAAGGGAACCGCCTGTGAGGGAGAAGAGATTTCATCTGCCCAGGGACAAGGAAAGGAATTTCCAAGAGGTCAGCTTTACACATCAGGCATGACTCCGTCTGATGCTTCAATGATTGCATCTCTTCTCTCTGTCTATATTTCTAAGTGGAGTTCAGATTCTGGGACATACATGTAACTGAAATGGCTCTGGAGACCTGTTCTCATACTTTGAGAATCTAATTTGAACCAAGGGATTTCCAAGGCCCCCTAGTGTCTCCTTTGCATACCTTCCTACTCTTGCTTTGCAAGGTGAGTTGAGATGTCATCACTTAGAATTCAAGAGCATGAAGCGAACAGTCCAGCACAGAGTCAAAGAAATTTCCTGAGATCACTGCCTTGGAACCCTGAGTGGCAAGATACACAGCTTGCATCAAATGGTAATAAAGACAGTTGTGCTCTGAGTGAAACAATAACAATTAAACCCATCAACTTTAACTGAGGTTGAGAAAACAAAAGACCTCCCAGTTTACAGTGGCCCCAAGCCAAGAGACTGCTGAGACTGGAGAAAACTCAGACTGCAGACTGAAGAATGCTATCTTCTAAGAAGAATGTGCTAGTGAAAATTTTCAGGAACAGCAGTTCTGTCAAGTTTCTTCTAGAATGTTAATCAGCCAGGATTTCAAAGTCTTACCGGTCAGGTAAATATTCTCTAGCAGGTGCAAGGAAGAGAAACACACAAAATCCCCCTTCAGCAAATTTAGAAGGAGTGAGATCTGATGTTATATGCTGGCTCTTAATTTTTTTATTAGCGATAAATTAGCTTGGGATCAATGAAAGATTGAAATATCACCTAGACCTTTGAAGATACAAGTATAGCTTGCAGAGGAGCCATGGGCAAAAAGGGAAAAAAATTGCCGCCCTGAGAATGAACTTGAGGTTTTCTGACCTGCTGCAAAATTATATAAATGTTCCTTGCCGTTGGCCAAAAAGTTAATTTTAAGTCTCAGCTTCTATGACTTTGCATCAGTCTTCTCTTAAGTCACTTCTTTTGACCTAAACTTTTTTTTGAGAGGTCAGATAAAAGATTGTGATTCTCAATACATATTTATCCAGCTATGACTCCAAAAGTTCTGAGCTGCATAAACACATATGACGACGTCAAGCTCACATGTAGCAGTAAGAGCAAAAAGCCACGTTGTCAAAACCTACTGTATCTGAATTTGGACACTGAGATATAAGGCTCAGAATCTCATTTTTATATCCCATGGCATTCAGAGGGGTAAACACGTCAATTTCTGACACAAAGTTTCCTGTCCTGTGTTAACAGTGGTTCAGTATCTTTGAGGTCCCTGGAGGGTTGCTGGGTTGGGATTAAAACTGTGCAATGTAGGGGATTCAGACAGGGCTCTGCTTCCAGATTGACCTGGGTATTGTTCTTGCTGCTGTCACTTACCATCATGCACAAGCTCCTTAAACATTCTGACACTCAGTTCCAAACCTGTCAGTGGAAAGAATACACCTTTCCTGGAGGGCTGTTACGAGAATTAGAGAAAACATAAGAGTTTGCGTGTAGTAGGAGGCGTTCTGTGGGTGGTACCTATCACCCCCTAAGCACATTGAACGAACACACTTGAACAGTGATTAAACTTCAACATTTATTCTGGGGAATGTCTCAGGTCCTATATTGGATTTGCTGGCTTCACTTTGAGAAGCATTTCTAAGACCTCAGAAGTCCTTGCAATCCCAGTTTTTTCTAGTTTTATGGAAATATAATTGGCACACAGCACTGGATAAGTTTAAGGTGTACAGCATAGTGATTTGACTTACGTACATCATGAGATGATGACCACAGTAAGTTTAGTGAACCTCCATCATGTCATAAAGGTACAAATGAAAGAAATTAAAAAAAATATTTTTTCCTTGTGATGAGAACTCTGGATTTACTTAACTTTCATGTAAAACACACAGCAGTGTTAATTATATTTATCACATTGTGCATTATATCCCTAGTACTTATTTATCTTATAACTGGAAGTTTGTACCTTTTGATTGCCTTTGTCCAGTTCCTCCTCTCCCCACCCCCTGGTAACCACAAATCCGATCTCTTTTTCTATGAGTTGGTTTGTTTTTGAAGTATGATTGACCTTCAACACTGTGTTTGTCAGTTCCTGGTACACAGCACAGTGATTTGGTATTTCTGTACGTTTCAAAATGATCCCCACCATAAGACTAGTTACCATATAAAGATATTACATAACTATCGACTGTATTCCCTGCAATGCACATTTCATCCCTGTGACTCATTTATTTTGTAAGTGGAGATTTTGTACCTCTTAATCTCCCCCACCTACTTCTCTCTTCCCCCCATCTTCCTCTCCTCTGCCTTTTTTTTTTCCTTGATAGTGTTCTCACTGGATTCTATAATCCAGGACTACAGCTTTCCTTTTAAGAAGTGCTGTTTTCTCTTCAGGCAGTAACTAGTTCAGAAGCATCAGAAAGCAAGCAACATAGTAGTGGAAGCTGAAATTGAAGTAACTGGAGGTTTTTTGATGCTAAAGGCTTGCAATATTCATTTATTTTTAAACTACACATACATGCTTATCTCTACTGTGGTTGCTTTTCTTGTTATCTGCTGATTCCTAGCATGACCCCTTTCTTCTCTACTCCTTACCATCATAGAAACGAATGTGACCTTGAAACATTTTCATACCATTTCTCTTCTGGTTCGATGTCACACCGTCTCTGTGAAGAAGTGGAGGTGACTCCAATTTATCTTTCATTCCTTGCTTTTTGTCCTCCAAACTTGATAACTGTTTCCTTCCTAGGAGAGATAAAATTCCAGAGTCTCTCCTCCTACTGAATCTCTCCTTTTCCTTCTGACCTGTGAACCATCTCATAATTATTATTCTTCACATGAAACTCTCCCCTTAGACTTCCTGTTCTTTTATTTGTTCTTGTAAATAAGAGGATGAAATTGAGGTGGAAGATAGTATTATAAAGTCCATTTTTATCTGAATGAATAAGGCACCCAAAGAGTTCTAATTAAGGCTTCAGGGGAAAGCTGGAGGGAAAAAATAGAATATATATATGTATGTGTGTGTGTGTGTGTGTGTGTGTGTGTGTATATATATATAGAGAGAGAGAGAGAGAGAGAGAGAGAGAGGGTAGTCTTTAGTAGGAGGCCACAGGGTTCTGTCCTTAGTCTTGTCTTGAGTGTTTAAATGAACACAGAAAAGACATCAGATTTGCTGATGAACCAACATGTGGAGAGATAATTAAAATGAAAATTGAAAGAAGAAAAAGCCAAATTATTTCAGCATGTGAGAATTGTAGACTAATGCCAAGAGAACAGAATTTAACAGGCGTTAAGTGCAAAAACCTATATCTGGTATTAAAAAGTAATTGACTGTAGTGTGGAAAATTAATAAAGTGTTTAAGAAGAAACAAGCCACAATGATGGGAATATGTCTAAAGGACATGGGAACTAATTGAAAGAGCTCCCAATGGCCAAAGCTGGAACAATTTGAACAAGATAAATTGGATTATAATCCAAAGTACAAAATATTGGATTATAATCCAAAGTATAAAATAAATATCCATGAGTCCATGCTGACATGAATGATTGACTAAATAACTGGGAGAGAATAGCATTACCTTGACTATTACAGGAAAACCAAATTACAAATTCTATATGGGAGGGAATTATTTATAGTTTCACTTTTCCTCAGCACCTAGCAGTCTTTTTTAGAATCAGTTTAGACACTAATAAAGTATTCCTGATATTTACAGTAAAAATAATATTGCTTGCTTTTGTGAAGAATCTAATCCATGAGTTGTTATACTGTATGAGCTGTACGTGTTATTCCCATATATTTATCTACTAAACTCTCCCTCTTATATTTCTTATCCATTCATCTCCATCTCAATCCTGCTAGGTTTTGCTTGATATTTTTCTTTGCATTTCACTGTATGGGAGACAGTGTTTATTGTTCCTCCAAAGTCCATTGTCCACTTGAACCATAGTAACAGAACCCTTGATATTTACTATGTATGTGACCAACCAAAATAAACGTTTCATTTCCCAGCATCCCTTGTAGCTACATTCTGATGTTTGGCTTGGTTCTTAACAATTGGTTATAAACAGAAGTTTGTGCAAGTTCCAGGAAGTATCCTCTTTCCCGATTTCTGGAATGTGGAAGTAATTGTTAGAGTTCCAGCAGGCATCTTGGACTTTGAGGTGACCTTGGGGACCGGAAGTCATGCATGGCCAAAATACAAGATAAAAAGAGGCTGAATTCCTGTCACTAAGGAATAGCATATCAGCCCTGATGACTGCCTACAATTTTTCTCCCCAGGGATATCCTATTATTTATTTTTCTATAATTTAATTTATGTCTAGCTTTCACATTCTTCCCAGCAGTGGAAAATTTAATTAATTCAGAGAAAACTCAGTCAGAGTAACATATATATTAGGCTGTTTGAAATTGTAACACAGGTCATTGAAGAGCTGTCTATTTTTTCAGTCTTTTTTCTATCATTTTTAATGGTTTTTATTGCACGTCTTTTTGCCTATTAATCTTTACTTTTTCAGTGTGAAATCCACTGTTAATTCCATGCAGAGTATTTTTTTTTTATTTTAGATATTGTATGTTTCACCTCTAGAAGTTTTATTTAGGTCTTTTTTATATTTTCCATGTCTCTACTTAATATGTTCAAGCATTACACTACTTTCTTGACACATAGAATATAGTTACGATATCCATTTTTATCTTCTCATCTGCTGATTTATCACCTATGTAATTATGAATCTGTTTCTATTGCTGTTTCTCCTTATTACAGGTTATGTTGTTCTGCTTTTTGTATGCCTTGTAATTTTTTATTTGATACCAGACATTGTGAATTTTACATTGTGCTGGATACTTTTGTATTCTTATAAATATTTTTGAGCTTTTTTCCCGTAAGTGTAGGTAAGTTGCTTGGAAATAGTTTGACCCTTTTGAGACATTTATTTATTTTTTTTATTATCATTACTATTTTTTTGGCCATGCTGCACGGTGTGCAGCATCTTAGTTCCCCAACCAGGGATCGAACCCTTGCCCCCTACAGTGGAAGCGTGGAGTCTTAACCGCTGGACTGCCAGGGAAGTCAGGAGGCTTGCTTTTAATATTTGTGAAGTGGGACCAGAGCAGCCTATAGTCTAGCCGAGATAATGCCCTTCTGAGTACTTTACTCAATGCCCCATGAATTTGCAACTTTTCCTTTTTTTCTGGAAGGAACACAAACTATTCCTGGCCCTGTGTAAGTTCCAGAGGTTGTTCTCTCTTCTCTTTTCAGGTGGTTCTTTCTTCCCCCTCACACACATGCAGTGAGCAATGCTCAGCAGAAGGTCTGAGGGGGATCCTCTGCAGATCTTCAGAGCTCTTCCTCTGTGCACCTCTCTCCTCTCTGATATTTGGCTCTATGAATTCTCACCGGTTTAGCCTAACTCTGTCTTCTTAATTTGGCCAGACTTCTGGGCTCCACCTGGTTTTCCCTCCTGCACTGCAGCCTGGAAACTCGATCCAGTCAGTAAACTGAGACATCTTGTTTGTTTCCCCTCCCTTAGGGCTTACTGTCCTGTGTTGCCCCATGTCAATGTCTGAAAACTATTGTTTCAAATACATGATGTCTAATTGTTTAGTTGTTTCAGATGGGAAGGTAAATCTGGTCCCTGTTACTTTATTTAGTTCTTTTTAAATGAGAGAAATACATTTCTCTCTTGTATGGCTACTCTTGACCTAATTCTAACATTATACTTAATTCTAATAATATACTTAACTAACATAATCCTAACTAAACATGCCTGCTAAATTTTAGTTGGATGCCTATCGTTCTAAATAACCATTCAAGAACTAATATATTTGATGGATATATTTTTCCTGGGTGGAGGAAAATAGTCCATTGTGCATTTCTTGTGATGTTATAAGGTTATATAATATTCAGCCACTGAGGAAACATTTTATTTGAGGACTAATTAACAAAGGATCAGCTCCTCTCCCAGAGCTGTAATTGGGCTCTTCAGTAGTTAATAGGTTTAATTAGTGAGCTCCTACTTAAATGTGGATGTTAACTCTCAAACTCTAGCCACACACACAGTAAAAAACAGTTGTTTCTCCAACTGGATGGAGAATTTTCTGAGCATATAAACAAAGAAACACGCACATCATTCAGGCGACATGGTCCTATTATTTTGCTCTAAGTTCCGTCCTTACCCTTCCACAGGCAGTTACTCAGGATGTTTCTTTTTGTCTCTGTCTGTAACATCTCCTATTTTCACATCTTTTTTTTTACTCAGTATATTCCAAGCTTCAAAGATGATGTAGTAAAAGGAGAATTGAAAAAAGATCTGAATTTATCAACCACTTGGTCACTGCTTATTATTTCATCACTTAGTCTTAGTTTGGTTCATCTATAAATGGAATATCACCTACATCATGGAGTTGTTGAAAGAACAAAATGAGTTAACTTAGTACATACAAAAGGGTGCCCTAAAGTGTTTTAGAGAATATTTGTGTTAAATAAATGTTGATGGATTTCCTTTTTTACAATTCAGCATTCCTTTTTCTCTCTATTACCCTCTGCTTTTCAAAAAGAACCTTTCTAATAAAATATTCAAAATGAAGAAAAATTAATGAGGATTATCTTAGGACTCAAAGGGGCTACAGGGTAAGGTATTTATAAGGATGCTCTAAATGCGTTTTATCACTATCCTCCTTTGATCTCAAATGCAAATACCAGATAAAATAATCCTTAGAAAATGCCAACTCAGGAAGTAAGAACTGCGGCCTCTGAGATAAGCACGCCAGCGTCCAAGAAGTCACTTTAGAAACACTTCTGCCTTCCATTAAATCTCTATCCAGTACTAACATTGGCTTGCATTTAATGCAAGAGGTAATGAGAGGCCATTTGAGTTGTCTCTTAAAGCAGCCAAGAACTTTTATTGCTGTTCTTTGAGTAGAGCCAAGGACTTGATCCTCATCTGTAAAATGAAGGCATTGGATTAGATAACCTGCAGCTGTAAAAATTCTGATTAGCTAATTATTCATTATAGAGGTCTGCCCTTTAAATTTATCTCACACGAATCAGCTTATGTCAGTTCAAGCCTGGTGGACCTAAGCCACGAAGAAAAAAATTTGTTTTGCATTTTATCTTGCCTTTACACCTGCTGCACTACAAAATAATAATAATAATAATTTAATAAGGATAACTTATCCTGGAGATAATTTTCAAATTTATAGAACAGATGATAGCTTCCCCGATATGAACTGTGGTTATGAAGTGTGGAGAGAGGGAAGAGGAAGAAAACAGAAGAGAGAAGGCTCAGAATCTTCTTTTCCACCGTTACTTAGCGCCATCTTCCTTCTGCTGGCAGTGACAGACATCAAACTTTTTCTTCTTTCATGATAGCCCTTTTTGTAGACAAGAACAGACCCCTTCCCTTATCTTTGGGCTGAATTTTTCCCAGTCCTGAGTATTTCCATCTAGTATGTTCTATTAAGGGGAGGAGGAAGGAATAGAGAATCTCTTTTCCAACCTTCTAGCACTATTTTCAGCATTTCTTCAGTGGCATACTGGCTTTGTCCTGCATACCTCCCCAATCTTCAGCATCAGTGAAAAAAACGACTTCCCACCTTGGACATCTGAAAGAAGTAGGAGGAAAAACATTAGGGAAAACGTTTCTTCAGCAGTCATTCCCTTTCTTTGTTTTTCCATTACCTTGCTGGAACAAATTAACTGTGTTACCATTTCTTCTGATTAGTAATGCTATTTTTTACAGCACTCCAGGCAAGTTTTAGCATCTGGTATCACTGCAGCCATGCCGCACTGAACAGCCACCAGCACTCAGTCTATCATTTACAGACTCTTAGAAGGCAAATGGAAAGATGACCTTGATTGAAAATCTGCATAATCCTTTCCTATGGGGAAAGGCTCTCACGGTTTTATCTAAATATATAAGGACCGCCCTGTGACAATCAATCTAATTAAGGGCACAGAGGTAATACAAATTGTGTCTCTCTCACCATGACCTTTTTCTTGTTAACCAGCATACTTTTCAATGACACAGGAAGGATCTGGTTATAAGAAACTTGCACAAGAGAAATCCAAATTTCTTAAATCTTTGGGGTATGCAATTGAATGTGACCACCTTAACATGAAGGTCAATCTTTGTATTTAAAACGACTACTTTGTGGAAAGTTTTTATGACAATAAACTTGCTTGTTGGGAATCACAAACCGTCAATCCAATAGCTTGCATTTTATCTTGAAGCAAAGGATGACTCTGAACAGAACTGTGCTATATTCTTGAATAGGTCTGGCAGTTCAAATGTGTTTCTGTGGGGATTAAAATATATGATGAAACTGAAGGATGCTTGAATGCACACTTCATTCTTTCAACCAACAAATACTTACTGAGTATTATGTGTCAGAACTGTTCTTCGCGTTGTTTATACTGTGGTGAAAAAAACAAAAACAAAAGCAGACAAAATCTCTGCCCTCATAGAGTCCTTGTAGAGTCTAGTGGGAAAGAAGGATATTAGATATTTCAACCCCAAATAAATATAGAATTATAAAAGAATAGATTGCTCTGAGAGAGAGCAGATGTAGTCTCTGATCTGAATCACTTAAGGGAGGGAGGTCATATAAGTTCTTTCTGAAAAAGAAGCATTTAAATGGAAACCTCAAGGATGAGCAGGGTTTAACCAAGAGGAATATTCAAGGGAAAAGTTCCAGGCAGAAGAAACGTCTGCACCATCCAGTAGTGCTCAGAGGTTCAAGTTTCACCAACAGAATCAACCATCAGGTGAGAGCATTGTTGTACTGTGTTTCTAAAAACTGGAAATTTCCTGGATGACATCACAGAGTTGGATCATCATTGTACATGGAATCCACAATGAAACACTCCAGTAATTCTCTTGACTGGATAAAGTTTGACATTTATAATAGCTAAAAATAAACTCTAGCTAGTAAGACTTGTCCGCCTAATTTCACAGAAATTAAAGCCCCAGCTTCTATTTAAGATTATATTGTCAGACATAAAGATCTTGCCAAGAGGATCAGAAAATCTCAGGAAATACAGAATTAATAACTACAGATGATTTCAGATGTAAGGGAAGATACGCAGACTGATATGCTTCTTAAAAGGACCACTTTGCCATTTGAAATCTATTTAAAAAATGCTCGGAGTCCATAACATTAAATATTTGTTTTACTTCTTATTCTAATAAAGCCTGGTAATTATGCCTTGTTAACGAGTTTCATAGCATTCAGAAACACTACAATATTTACAGAAGAAAAGTCCAAATTCTGTGGACCTTATCTCAACTCTCTGCAAAAGTCATAGAGATTTCTAGTCTGTATTATATGTAAAACAACAGAACTGCCTGTCCCTTAATTAAGTTAAAGAATTTGTAGACATAATCTTTATTAACTTCATTACTGTCTTAGAAAAACATTTTCCAGAGCGTATTCCACAGAACACCAGATTCAAGGAATATTAATAGATATTACTCGAAAAAAAGAGATTTTGTAATAGAGTGTGGAAATGCCAAATTAAACAAAGTAAAAAGGGTTATTGCATAACTCTTTAGATCCCTTAATATACAAGTGTTCATTGAAAATATCAAAAAAGGGGATTCACTATGTAGTATTTCTTAGACACATTTATCTAAGGAACCTTTTTCCATAGGTCATCAGCGGGAATCAGCATTCCGTGCAGCATTCTTTGGAAGCGCTACCCTAATGAAAACGTTTAAGTTGAATGAGTGAAACATATATCTAGGAATCATTTTACATGGAGATTTATAAAATATTAGTAAGCAAAGCCTTGCAGGTTTTATTATTCAAGTGCAATATTTAGAAAAAAGAATTGACACCAAAAAATGAATAATAATAATATCCTGAGACTTGCTTCAGCTGAGTTCACACAGACTTAAATAAGGACATACAGACCATTAGAAGATAGCAGGATGATCTGTGCTGTACCTACTTTTCAATTATAACAAAATTCAGCCTTTGTTAGAAGCTGTTACAATAGACCACTTTGTTTTCTGCCACTGTAGTTACATGTCACAAGGTCTAAAGGACACATTAGCAGAGATAGCACAGCCATGTTTATCAGTCTTGAATGTGTTTCTTCCAATATTTGCAGACAGGAGCATACTCAAAGCCTAGTGTCTGCTCCAGAACTATCTGGCATTGACTTTTCAACTATGCTTCTGAAAGCTCCCCATATTAAAGAAAAAAGAAGTTCCATTTCCAGTTAGAATGTAGAAGTTTCTGACAAAACATTGCTCCCATGAAAACAACTAGAAAAAACTGGATAATTTGGAGGGTTGTGGATGCACACATGTCAAAAGAACTAAGTTCCAGAGGGAAAAAGCTCTTCCTTGGTGAGCAGAGATTGACAGCTATTCTCCAGTGTCCAATGGAGGGGATTTGAGTTTGCCATATCTGGGTATGAGTAGAAAATTTAGCTTGCCAAAGTTGATGGACTCTTTGAGAGGAAAGAGAAACCATCATAACTTTTTTTTTTTTTTACATCTTTATTGGAGTATAATGGCTTTACAATGGTGTGTTAGTTTCTGCTTTATACCAGAGTGAATCAGTTATACGTGTCATATGTTCCCATATCTCCTCCCTCCTGCATCTCCCTCCCTCCCACCCTCCCTATCCCACCCCTCCAGGTGGTCACAAAGCACTGAGCTAATCTCCCTGTGCTATGCGGCTGCTTCCCACTAGCTATCTGTTTTACATTTGGTAGTGTATATATGTCCATGCCACTCTCTCACTTCATCCCAGCTTACCCTTCCCCCTCCCCGTGTCCTCAAGTCCATTCTCTACATCTGCATCTTTATTCCTATCCTGCCCCTAGGTTCTTCAGAACCATTTTTTTTCTTAGATTCCATATATATGTGTTAGCATATGGTATTTGTCTTTCTCTTTCTGAATTCACTAAGTATGACAGTCTGTAGGTCCATCCACCTCACTACAAATAACTCAATTTTGTTTCTTTTTATGGCTGAGTAATATTCCATTGTATATATGTGCCACGTCTTCTTTATCCATTCATCTGTTGATGGACACTTAGGTTGCTTCCATGTCCTGGCTATTGTAAAGAGAGCTGCAATGAACATTGTGGTACATGACTCTCTTTGAATTATGGTTTTCTCAGGGTATATGCCCAGTAGTGGGATTGCTGGGTTGTATGGTAGTTCTATTTTTAGTATTTTAAGGAACCTCCAGACTTTTCTCCATAGTGGCTGTATCAATTTACATTCCCACCAACAGTGCAAGAGAGTTCCCTTTTCTCCACACCCTCTCCAGCATTTGTTGTTTGTAGATTTTCTGATGATGGCCATTCTAACTGGTGTGAGGTGATACCTCATTTTAGCTTTGATTTGCATTTCTCTAATAATTAGTGAAGTTGAGCAGCTTTTCATGTGCTTCTTGGCCATCTGTATGTCTTCTTTGGAGAAATGTCTATTTAGGTCTGCCCATTTTTGGACTGGGTTGTTTGTTTTTGTGATATTGATTGCATGAGCTGCCTGTATATTTTGGAGATTAATCCTTTGTCAGTTGCTTCATTTGCGAATATTTTCTCCCATTCTGAGGGTTGTCTTTTGGTCTTGTTCATGGTTTCCTTTGCTGTGCAAAAGCTTTGAAGTTTCATTAGGTCCCATTTGTTTATTTTTGTTTTTATTTCCATTTCTCTAGGAGGTGGGTCAAAAAGGATCTTTTTGTGATTTATGTCATAGACTGTTCTGCCTATGTTTTCCTCTAAGAGATTTATAGTATCTGGCCTTACATTTAGGTCTTAAGTCCATTTTGAGTTTATTTTTGTGTATGGTGTTATTGGCATTTTCTTAGTGACTTTTCCTTATGCTGTTTAGTAAGCACAATGCCGTAGGATACATATTTGCTATCAGATTTTCTCCTGAGAGAGAAGGAAGGACCTTATTTTGCTGCTAACATTTATTATTTTAGATAGTATGCTGAGAGAGAGCAAAGAAGGCGTTTGGGAGGAGTTGCTTTTCTATAGGTCATTGGATCATCTGATTATTGTTTTCTGTTTCATTGATCAGTATGGACTCTAACTTTGCAGATATGAACAATTACAAAATTCAATGAAAATAAGATTAAAAACCCCACCAAAAACTAGAAAGATGATACTAGAAGATCTCATTTTGCTCGTCGTGGGAATTTTCCCATGAACTGACTTTTCGGCTTCTTCATCCATCCCCCTCCCCAAGGCTACTGTGTGGCCTTTCTTCCCAGAAGAACTGAGTCTATGATATTTCAATTCCTGGAAGCAATTTGCTGTGCCAGCATAATATTTACTACCAATGCATGATGTTCAAGACGCTCATTTCCCCAATTCCCTCATCAGTGTGGACAGAGCTGATAACCTTTCCAGAGAGCTCATATCACTGTACACTGCACTGAATTCACCAAAACGATCCCAATTTTTAAGTCAAAGCGAATGTTAGAAATCCACTACAGTATGTGAATATGAGAACTAGTTTGTTGTGTGTATCATTATAGGAATAGACTATAATTCATAGAAACTCATAGCTGGAGGGAGTTTGAGAGTTTTCCTTCTGTCAACTTTATCACCTTCATTAATGTCTGCATTGAAATCACCGCTTCAGCCAGATGATAGTGTGAATATGTGTGTGTGTGTGTGTGTGTGTGTTTTGTGGACTATCCCAAGAAAAAATATACGTTAATGGGTTTGACAATTCTTGAATCCTCCAAAGGTTAGTAATATGAATGTAGACTTTAACCATTTTCTTTTTCCAGGAGTGAAAACTCAATTCTATTAAAAAAGAACAGATGCGTAATCCATTGTGTGGTGGAAAGAGCATTGAGCTAATTGGAAGTCATGGCTTTATGATCTGGTTTTTTCACTTACCAGGTGTGTGACCCAGGGCAAGTCACAGTATCTTTCTGGGATTCACGTTAGAATAATCTCCAAGAATCCTTTCCAATTTAAAAATCTTTGATAGTGCGATTCTTTTTTATAGCACTCAGACTTTTTGGTTCATGGACTTCTTCCAGTGGCCACCGTAGACAACCTACTCACTTATGCGAGACAAGGTTTGGGGAAAATTTTTGCTAGACAGACAATCGATACTGGAATAGAAGTTTAATATGTTGGTACTCAGGTGTTAAACTTAAGTTTAAATTAGCTGGAATTATACTCATTTATATAAAATACCCAGATTTGTTCAGCATTCAGCTTTTAGTAGAAAGATAAAATATGGCAAGATGATTTGGATCAATGCCCTTTTCTTGAAATAGCCACGGCTTGAAGTCAGTGCACATTAGCCTGGATGTCGTCTTCCTTCAGCTGTGTCCTCTGTCATTCTTTCTGCACAATGATTATAAATGTTCAGAACGATGCCTTCAAGTTACTGCAAATCTTCAGGCATCAAGAAAAAAAGTCAAATAAACTGTGCTAAAAATATACTACTTATTAAGGGGGGAAAGTTATTCCAGTTTCTTAACAAACACATTCAAAGACACGTTTTTAAGAAAAGAAAAAAGATTATTTGGTGAAGCAATCAGTTCACACATATTTATTGAGCATGAATTTCTCTATGTATTATAAGGCATTTAGGAGTTTGATACATGCTCTTGTCCGCAAAAAAAAAAAAAAGAAAAAAGAAAAATTAAACAAACGTGAGAGTAGGAAACAAAACAGCAGTTAATAGTAACATGTGTGTTTATGGTTGCTGTGGTGAGTGGACACTCGTCACGTCTTCTAAATTACTGCTAGTGTGCTTTTCTGTGCTATAACGTGGAGAAGGTGAAAAACACCTTCTCCCAGCCTCTTCGAAAACTAGAGTTCTGGATGTAAGTTAGATTTTTCCAGATTGAGGCATTCCATGAGATTTGGAAAGAAGAAGTGGGAAAGGAGCCTTCCTATTGCTGCTACACTTATTTTTGCTTCAAGCCAGGTTGTGAAAATGGGTTTTTCTACAGCCACGTGGCAGTGTCTGCTCACCAACTTTGTGGGTATGGACAGGGCATTTGAAGGGGTGCTAGTAATGCTTTCCAAAGGTCTGAATGCCAGCTCTACAGATAGGTATTGAGCCCAGCAATTGCCCTGGTGTCCTGTGCAGTGAATGTTATGGTGGTAGATTTTCCCTCTGTTGGACCAGTTAGGAATTCTTGTTGGAGGGAGTCCTAGATCCTCGGCCTAAAGCCCATTCTGCGAACTCTTACAGCAGTTCTGTGAGCACCCCCAAACTCTGTATTAAACCCCTTTCTACAATACTTAAAATAGCTGGCATGATTCCCACTTCCAGCCCCAAATATTCATACACCAGTGAGTGATGCAGGAGTACGCAGAGGAAAACAAACAGTGAGGACAAGAATTATAAACTTTTCTGGACTAGATGACCAAGCTGCAGCTTGAAGAAAACATAAATGGACTTCTGATAATTCTTTGAAAACTTGGGATAAAATTTATTCATAAATTCATGCTTGTGCTTTATATATGTAATAGTAATTTGGATTTTGTATCAGCCTATAAATGATAAGACCATAGAAGATCCTAAAAGCCACTGCTTTTGGACACTTTATTTTACTAAATTCAATTTAAAGAGGTTCTTAATTTTCCAGGCTCCAATGCATAAAATAATCCCCCAAAGAGCAATTGCTGTTGCTTTAGCCCTGGACCTTTAGAGTAAATTATAAATGATCAAAAATGTGTTCCAGATATTTTATGCATAAGGCTAAGCCAACAAAAACCAGAAAACTATGGACTTTAGGATAAAAATCCTCTTGTGCCAAAGTATTTAGGGATTTTAGTTTAGCTTTGTGGCTTTAAGGCCTCAAATCATGAAAGGTCAAATTAGGAAGTAGTGCCGGGGGGTTTTAGGACTGCCTCTGAAATCGAAAGACACCTCAGTCCTGTTAGGAAGCTCCAGTGCACCGCGTTCATCTTCTTTTCTTGGAATGTTACAGAATTTTCTTGCTCCCTGAGATTAACAACTCCGAAGCAACCTGCTCTTTTCCTGGACCTAGTTCTCTTAGTCATAGAAAGCATGTGTCCTTGGCTTCCTCTCCAGGAGGGATAAAATGATAAGCATTCCTTCTTTCCACTTACTTACTCCAAGTGACCAACCATCCTTGGCCTGACCTCTGGAGTACAGGTCTCCTCCTGACATGTAGACACAAAGGTCAGCATATTGGTCATCTGCTTCTGTGATCAGGGTTTCAGGGACAGCTCTATCTCTAAACCTCAGACCAGTTACACATCAGCAACCACAGAGCACATCCAGTTAGCTGAGACCAGGACAGGGCTAAAGGACCTTATCTTTACATTTGCTTGGAACTTGACAACTGGTTGAGGTAGGGAAAAGAATTTCCTTCAGGAACCATCAAAGAATCAAAGGATTTTCCTGCTCTACCTTTCTAGAAAACACAACAAGTTTCCATTCTTTGTCACTTGTTGGCCATGCATATTAAGTTCCTCAATCACTAAAACCATTAGGAGATTGTACATGGCAAAGAGGACAGAAAGTAACAGTTGCTATAACCCCATGAAATTGTTAATATGAATCCTCATATTCCAGACTGATCGATCACTCACGGGCTTCCAGCTCTAAGTGAAACAAGAATATGAGAAGCAGATGATTGAGAGGTTGTTCTCTTTCTCCCCAAATTAACTTTGGGATAGCTTTACAGACCGTGAAACGATCACACACCAGGAGTTCAGAAGATGCTCCACAGAATGGTAGTTCGCCACCTAAACTAGGTGTCTTTATTGTACTGGCTGGAAGGGTCTTTGAATGCTGCTGTACCAAGGGATCTTCTCCCTGTCGCTCAAATCTCTCATTTTTTTCAACTTCCCCCTCCCTCCTACTCAGATGAAATCAATACATTATAGTAAATAAGTGATCAGACCTTGAACCTTGTCTCTTGTGGTGAAAAGAAATCCAATTCTGGGCTGGCCTCATGCATAGGTAGCTTTTATGGTTGGAGGAGAGAGGCATGAAAAGGCTCAGTTCTCTGGCCAATCACCCCACCTGTGGCTGTACTAGATATTCTCAGATATTCTGTAACGCTCCCCCCGCCACCCATTACATACCAATGGCCTTTCAGACAATAAATGCTTTGTGTTGTTATCATTTACACCCCAAAATACAATTTTAGGTTTTTATCAAGGCTTAAGAAAGAGCATAGGGCAGTAGGTGCTTTCAGAGTGAGAGAATGGGATGCTTGGAGGGTGAGCAGATTGGAGAGGCTGGGGCTTTTTAAAACAAAACAAAACAAAAACTTTCTAAGTTTGTGGAGCTTAGATTGGCTCACTCAGCATTGTTTTATTTTGTCTTCTGATGATCTATAAAGGAATCTTCCATTATTGAATGATAACCCACAGTTTAATCTCCCTCCTTGCTGGAGATCAATCTCCAGTGAATGAAATTTCTCTTATTTCCTTAGGACGAGGAGAGTAAGTGTCTCAGTGGGAGGAGTAGGTGGAAATAAAAGCATCTCCACTGCTACCCAGGATAAGCGTTTAAGAAGGAAGGAAAGAAAAAGAACAAAAGGCATCTTTAAGATGAATATATACAGTGAGGCTATGTAGCTACATAAAGGAGAATAAAAGGATTTTGAACGGTATCGTCTTTTCTAAACTTAAAAAATGTATGGTAGCAAACTTATTTTTTTAAGAGTTATTTTAAAGAGTTTGCCTACAATATTTGCTCTCATAAACTTATTGCAAATGAAAAATAGTGTTTGTTGCTTAGTGATTTACAAGTCTTTCCCCATTACTTCAAAGATGAATATATTGGAAGACATTTAGATTTCTAAAACTAACTAGATTTCCCCGAGAGAAGGTTTATAATATTGGAAATATTAAAGGTAATGCTGATTTTTGTGTGGAGTGTGGGAATTCTTTGAGGTGAAATGTAAGTACCAGGAAATCCCAGAGGTCACCACCGGAGGGGAGAAACATTTCACGTTTGTTAAATTAAGAAATGGCATTTGACATTTGAGTTTTTCCTCCTTAACTCACAAGCTGCTGAGTTAACTCAAATCTGTACTAATTAGGGGTTATGTTTGGCTCAAAATTACAGGCTCTTTAAAAAAAAAAAGGCACAAATGCCCATATATTATACGCCATTCCTAATTATAAAATAAAAATGACAGTACCGAATTGGCTCAATTTCCCATTTCAGATATCACATATGGTGTTAAGTTCAATAATGACAAAAAATATTGAAGGTACTGGAAATATAAAACTTTCATTTGTCAAATATGCTTCATACATTTCATCTTTGAGTTTCTTATCATAGGTTTTAATGATACGAAATGAAGCCAATTTCATATTTATCCTGTGTGACCAGAATGTGACCCTTCCTGAACTTTGACGACTTCTGGGATTTTGTGACATTGTAACATTGGCAGAAACATTTCATTCTTTTAATACAGCTTCTTTCTAGAGGGGTGATTAAACTCGATGAGTGTGCCCCTGCTAGAACTATGGACTCGGAAACAGTCGTTTGGTCTTTGAAGAAAATATGAAAGGTACTTAGCCTCAGAAGAAAGGTTTGATCACCTACATACAACACCAGGTCTCCTGACCCTACTTAACTGCTGTCAGCAATTGTTTACCATCATGTTGGATGATGGATTATGAAGACGTGAGGACATGGGCAATTTATGCTCCTCAGAATATTCTGATCTATTCTGTGTTATATGGGCTAAAATATAGATGGGAAGACTTTAACTAACTGATAGTTATTCACTTATGTGTCTATACCTCATCCCTCTCCGGAAAATCCTAAGTTGAACACAAAGAAAGGGAGAATACAAGAAGACAGAACTGACTGGCATTGAACCATTTCTTTTTGTTTGGAAAAGTCCAAATCCAAAAAGTTAAGGTTTTCACCATATTCTTCTTTTTTGAGGAAAAATTCGTCACTTCAGTTATCATTTACCTCTACCCCAAACCTCCTTTAGTTGAGGCTAATCTTCAGAAACTAGAAATGCTGAACTTCTCTTCATGACGTGGCTCTGTAGCTCTCTCCTGTCAATCTTGTTAAGGATGTGAGTCCTAGATTCCAAGAGTAAGGAGGGGTACTTGAAAACATCTGGTCCAGTCTCCTCATTTTACACAACATGAAGCAACCGAGGCTTGAGTGTTCAAATAACTAGTTCAAAGTGGCTCAGACACCTACTAACAAAGACAAAATCAGATTCCACACAACCCCTGTTCCATATCCCCTGCTTTTCTATATACCCTGTGTCACTTCTTGAGTTCTCCGAACTTTCCATGTATTCAGTTTGTTTCTTCTAGGATTGGTCTGCCTGAATGGATACTAACATCAGTCGTGAATCCTAGTAGATTCAACTCAAGATTTATGGGGAATCTAGGTATAATCTCAGGGCTGTCAGGGACCTCACTCACTTCAGTCGGTTTGGAGCTTTTGTTTGTTTTGTTTTGTTTGCCTGTATCGCTGTTGCTTATTAGACATCTGTCCTCTGCTTAAATTACGACAATGTCAGAGAATGCTTGAATTTCCGAGATAGGCCACTTCATTACTGAGAAACACTACTCATGTGAAGAATTCTGTATTATTTTGAGCAAAATATGCCAACCAATAAATTCCACCAGTTGGCCAAGGTTTGTTGCCCAATAAGGGGAAAATGGCACACTTCCCTACAATCGAAGAGCAGACCTTCTCCCTGAGTCTCAGTACTTGAATCTCTGAAATTTAATAAGGCATTTCCATCCCAGGAGGCATTTTAAGAGAAATCTCAAACCCTAGACATCTCTTCTCTTCCTGTGAGATTGACAGTTGCCATGGGAATGGGGCGAGGGGTTGCTGTCCTCAGCCCCTCCATGATTTCATCCTAGCACAGTTCCTGCGGGGACCTAAGTGTCTGTGAAGATTTTTATAGAGGTCCATCAGCTGGGCCGAGTAGAGGAAGTGCTGGGTCCCTCTGCACCAGAGGAGGGAACATGATTTATTCAGTGCTTACTGAGTGGCTCTAATGTCCCTGACTTGCCTCCCGCACTGAAAAACACAAAAATTCTGATTTTATTTTAACTCCAGACTTGTTTTCAGTTGTACTTAATGGGTGGATTTCAGTAGTTTCTAATTAAAACAAGAGAGCACTGCAATAAACCCTCAGCTGATCAGGGACCCATAGGTCCACTGGATGCATCTAAAGTGCGGGTCAGATTCCAAATGTTAAGCCCTTAATTTTTCTGTGGCCGTGAACGTGAGAAAGCAGCTCAGACTGGCTTCAACAGGATCTTCAGTGTGACTCACCCAGGGTTGGGAATTTCAGCTGAGAATACAGTTTGACTATTTTATAAATTAATAGGAAACCCGACTCTGTCCTTGGAGGGAGATACCATCCAGAAGACCACACAGCCATTTTGTACATGAAGGGGAGCCTGGGAGCCTGAAAGGGGCCACCTAATGTGAAATCCAAGGCTGGACTTTGTATTGATCTTGGAGTGGGGCAGCGAAGAGCATTCTTTGATGGTGAAAGCCCCATCTCTAGAGACTCTGAGGCACTCTAGGGAAGCCTCGGATCCATCCGTCATCATTATTTTGTCAGGAAGTAAAATACTTGCACCTATGTTAAGTTCCTAAGTAGGTTTAATGATATCTTTGCCAGTTTATAGACAGGACACCAGCATGCATCATTAAAGTCAATATCTTGCCTAGGTACTCCTGTTATAGATGTGGTCAAGAAGTAGACCATTTCTTAGACACTTCCCAAATATATCCTTACATCAGAAAGCCTCATTCTGTTCTCCGAGTGGCAGTTCTTGGAAGTTCTAGTAATTCCCTGGAAATTTCAGAATATCCAGTAAAAAGCCATGTTTCTTGAATAATAAGGAGATTTGTCATGCAGGGCCGGAATTTTCGGAGCCAGTTCCTCACTATTAGACTGTCGCAGGGGGTCTGTGATGTGCATGTCATATTATGGGTAAAGTTGTTAAAATTTATTTAAAAGTATGTAAGGTACACAGAAAGATATAAAAGTAACACAGTGAACTCTCACAATCCATTATGCAGCATAAGAAATAAAAAATGATCCATAAATTTGAAGCCTGTCTATACTACCCCCAATATTATCTCCCCATGCCCCGGAAAGAAGTCTCTATCCTAAACCACATGTTCTTATTCGCAAGCATTTCTTTGTAAAATTAATGCACAGTATCGACTCGAATGTTTATAAACTTTATATAAAGCATATTCTGCGTATCTTTTTCTGTAACTTGCTTTTTCCATTCAACATTATGTTTGAAAGATGCATCCACCTTGATAAATATAGTTCCAGTCCATTCATTTACATTTCTGCTTAGAATTTTATTTGTTTTTGCATTCTCCTGTTGATAGGTACATGGTTTTCATTTTGGTTAAAGAATGTATACTTTTAAATTTGTAAGAAGTTGTCAAATTGTTCTTGAAAGTGGTTACACTAATACATACTCAGATGGGCAATGTATTAGAGTTTCTATTTTTCACATCCTTGCTAATATCTGCTATTGTCAACCCATTAACATGTTGGCCAATCTAATGGTCTCTCATTATGGTTTTAATACTCATTTCTCTGATTTCTAGTGAGATTGAGCAACTTATTGGTAAGGTTTGTATCTTTTATACTAAATTTGCTTTCCCAATTTCCTTCTCCATTTCTTACACTAAATATTGCCCTCTCTCTATGTATGTCTCTCTGTCTCTGTCTCTCTCTCTTGCTCTTTCTGTCTCACACTCACACCCTGCCGTACTTTCCACTGCTATGTATGCTCTGGAAGGCAGAAACATAGATGTATTCTCAATTCTTAATGTCAAGTCTGACCTCAATAAGGTGCTTAATAAATATTGTCTGAAGAAATGAATTTGCATTTCTTTCAACTCCAAATTCACCACAGGTCCTGACACCAGAAATCATCAACAAACTGGTCTCTGCCCACAGTGACTTTCTGTTGCGTATTGATCCTGTACCCCATTGCTAGTTTCACTTTCCTGAAGTACCACTTGCATTCTGTCACTTCCATGTTTAAAAATCTTCCATGCTTCCCTGTTGCTGAGCAGAACAGGTTCAAAGTTCTCATGGAGATAGTTACGGGCTTTCATCAATGAAGCCCCTTTGTTGATTCCATCTTATTTCTCGCTCTGGCTTCAACATGAGTCCTCTGTTCCAGGGGGTTCTCTTGCTCTTCATGGGACAGCTTAGTGACTGTGGAGTCTGTCCTTCGAACCTCCAGAATTGTATGCGTGAGGAAAATGCTGCACAGATTTTACCAGCCTGTAAGAATGTTGAAGGGTGAAGTCTTAATCCCTCATACCTGGGACACGGTAGATATTGTTGGCTTTTGGATTGTGTTTCTTGGTTTCCTGACATAAATTTAACACGCAGCATAAATCAGCAAGAACTCAGCTCTAGTACAAAACTGATAAAGTGAGTGTCAAAACCTACTAAGGGATTCAAAAAATCTCAGTGTTCATGATGGAAACTTGCTCTAAGTAGGTGCCAGACACTGTGCTGTATAACAGATACAAAGAAAAATTTCATCAGTTCTCTGTCCTGAAGGGGCTTAGAGTAAAAAAGGGAAAACAAATATTAAATATTATAATATCTATATCTACCTCTACATTTACACAAAATTATATATGGTTGTATGTATGTATTGTACATTATTATAAATGATGCAGATACTTTAATATCTGTATCTACCTTTACCTTTTTTTTTTTTTTTTTGCCTATGTACTCACAGGCTGTTTATTTATCCGAGATTAAGGATGAGAGAGAGAGGATGAAGAGAAGAACCAGATGCCTCAAGGTGGTAGAGCTGATGGGAGAAATGAACAGAAAGGCTCCTCCTCTTGTGTTCTGCAAGCACTGCTGTGGAAAAACCTACCATGTCTAGGCTACGTAGAACCAACCAATGACCAGAAAAAGTGACCTTCAAAATAGCAACTGGAAGTCATTCTTCCCTTTATAAGGGTCAGCTGTTTCTTTCATAAGATGATAGACGCACTGAGAAATTAGACTCAGGAAGGACTAACTGCTGGTAGCTGAGAACATTCCTTCTCTTCCTTCTTATATGGAATGAATATGCCCCCAGAATGACGTGAAGCAATAAAGGTCATCGCAATTAGAAGGTTCGTAAAGGTCAAAAGCCAGTGTGGGATGCAGACTTTACCCTAGTTTTTCGTTTTCCTTTATTTTCTATTGACACATACCCAATATGTCTTTCTTACCCTTGAAAGCAGGTGCTCTGTGCTGAGAGGGAAAGAAGAGTGAAGTCAGCATAGCGCTGAGGTCCTACTTCTGTTCTGCCCACTAACACACAAGAGAGATGAAGAGGTGCTCCCCGCTCCCCAAAGGATGGTCAGCTCTAGCACTCCGTGTCTCAAGGATTCTGAAATCAGAGGTATCTTTTGTACACAGTATATTTATTGATAGATCCAATGACTTTAAGAGTTTCTGTATGTATATTTCAAGTTTTGAAAGCACAGGTTATTCTCTAAATTTAGGTAGGTGCTAAAAACACGAAAGGAAATCATTTTCACTAAACGCCTTGAACACTTGGTAGAATTTCAAAGTTTCTAACAATTTCAAAGGGAAGCAATTGGGTTTTCCCAGAGCCTGTGCTTTCAAACAGAGAACCTTTCAGCAGAAGGCTATCTGCAAGGTGAAGTCCAAGGGGAAAAGAAACATGCCCCCCACCAGCGTAAAAATGTCTGTCCAGTTAGTTACATTCTGTTCAAAATTCTGAACCCTACTAAAGAGACTGGTTCTACATCAAAATGCTGAGTGTCCTTGATAAATACTATATGGAAGGGGAAATGTTAATTGTCAGTCGTTGAAAATATTACTCGGTTATCTTGCAAGGCCTGAGACTCTGAAGGAATGAAATAGAGAAGTCATTTGTATTTATAATGAGTGCAAAGAAAAAGACCAGTTGTTTTCTGGAAAACACAAGCAGAGAAAAGGCATATGGTATGTGTGGAAATCAAAAGTGGCTTCAACACACAAAGGTTTACTTTCCTAAATAAGAGAGTGCTGGTGAGAGGCCTCGAGAAATCATCTGAAATTAAAGCACCTTCTGTGCCTGTCCCGCCACTACAGGCTTCAGCTATCGAGTCTGTACCCCAAACCTCCCAAAGGAAGAGAGGAGGAAGGGTAAAAAGACCCAGCTCGAAGCTGAGCTGACTCTCTTTAAAGAGACTTCTCAGCTGGTCCACACGATAATTCTTCTTTCATCTCCCTGGCCAGAGCTCAGTAGCATAGTCACCTCTAAATGCAAAGGAGGCTGTGAAATGTAGTGTTTGAACTGGGCATATTATGTTCTGGAATAAAGTTAGGGTTCTGTTATTAAAGAAGAGGGAATACTTGACACTGGGTAGACTAACAGTCTGCTTTAGCAACCAGAAGGAGAAATAAGCAAATGGAACCTTAGGAAGGAAGAAGTAGTGCATGAAATTGGACAATAGCTTTTTCAGACATCACGAGTTTATGTGTATAAATACTATTGCTGGTGGGTCATTGAGGCTTCTAGGCTTATCTGTAGTACTATGTTGACTAGCAAAACGATAATGAAAAGTCACTTTTGCCTCTCTTGGTCTCAATTTATTTACCTAAAAAAATGAGGGAATTTATTATATCAACGGTTTTCAGTTTTCTTAGGGGCAAAATTCTTTCTTCTATCATAATT
Source organism: Aethalodelphis obliquidens (assembly GCF_003676395.1). Taxonomy (NCBI): domain Eukaryota; kingdom Metazoa; phylum Chordata; class Mammalia; order Artiodactyla; family Delphinidae; genus Aethalodelphis; species Aethalodelphis obliquidens. Next base: position 25,406,083 of record NW_020837969.1, on the reverse strand, counting down.
TTTAGATTCCCAGATAACACTGATAAAAAGGAAAACTTATGCAGTTGAAATGGGAGTAAGTGAGCTGGCAGCTGTATACCACAGTCTTTCCTTTGTTCTACAATATGGCCTTGGAGATATGCTAGGGCTCTAAGTAAAAAAAATCATAAATATGTGAAATCCACTGATCTTGACTTTTTCAGACTTGAACATTTTAGGGTTTGATGACTTAGACCACAGAAGGGGTTCTGTACACCTGTTGTCTGTAAGTTTTTGTCTTTCTTTTCTTAGTTAGAATTTAGGGAGAAAATGTTGACTTTATTTCTTATTCAGGGAGAAAATAAGAGTCTTGTTTTTTATTTTTATTTGGGAAGAAAATAAAATAAATACAGTTCTGATTTTTTATTTCTATTTGGGCGAAAAATTAGAGGAGCCCTTGGAATATCTGACCCCTTTTTGCATAAAATGAAACGTAAAATCTAGTCCTGTTCATAGAATAGATGTACACGTTGTGCATATCTTGATATTTACTAGAATTCGGTAAGTAACTAAATTTAGATGTGATGTTGTTAGGATTCCTCCTCCCCCCATAATATGTTTCCTTCCATGAAGTGTTGCTTCTAAGGACCACAAAAGCATATTCTAGATAATCTATTTCTGATCACACCTGATTTTCTATATATTTCTTAGTTAATGCTTGGATTCTATCCAAAGGTGAATATTCATGGGAGAACTTTGTTCCATGTAGTCAGTTTAGTAGAGTCATGGAGAGGGGGAAGGTGTTTTCCTATAAGAATTGTAGCCAAAGTGTTGGAGTTTAAATTTCATGTGTGGCTTTTCCTTTCTGAGGATTAGCTGCTGTGCAAGTCTGAAAAAAATGCTAAGAAGTAAAATCGTAGATAGAGATAGTGTAAAACCGAGGGTGGCTTTTGAGTCACACTTAATAGGAATCTAGAACTCTTTGCACTTTCCAAGTTTTCCCTGTTCTACTGGGACTCTTAAACTGAAATAATAATCTCTTTTCCCCTTTAAATAATTCTTGTCCTACTTTTAAGACTACTAGGGGAATAAAATAAAGCACATGCAAAACTTAACATCAGCATTACTAAAACATATGTAACAGCATGTAGAAACTCTGCAGACCTTGTAAAAATCCACTTAAGACCACAGAGAAAACCACCTAAGTACAGACCAAAATGTATTTGAATGGAGAGCATAGGTTTGGTGGGCAGGAAACTCAGGATTTACTTTTGGCTGTATCGTTGCCCACATCTGTGCCTTGTGTGTAGTCATTCTTATCCATTTGAATTTTTAGTCTCACCCTTCATATAGATGAGTGCTATTTTTCTCTTGTCTTTCAGAGACACTGGGAATAGTATGGTCATTTTTCTAGAGTCTTAGGCCAAATGAGAGAAGATGACTCAATAACTCAAGAGGTATTACTGCTGTGACACACACTCATGAAATACAAGACAGTATGATTCTCAGAGCCATGGCACTGGCATTAACTCTATAGTCATTTACAAAACATACAAGTTCATAATGGATTCCTCTTGTGAAAGCTCAAAATGGTAGGAAATGAGGTGCTACAAATCAATGGACTTAAAAATTTCTCTCTTCAATGTTGAGGTCACTGGGGCCCTCTTTTCAATTCTAATGTTCCAAGCAGCCAAACAGTCTCTAGTCCTTGACCTTGAAATTTGGGCTTGGGTCCACAATCTTCAGAACTGGGAGTCAGCCCAACTATAGCTTTTATCTGGCTACAGCCCAAAAGTTTGGTAAAACTCCTGGAAACAAAATATCTATAAACAAACAAAATGAACTAATATATTACTTTCATGCCATTTGAATTGAAATCAGAGCAATTACTTTAAAAAAGTCACATAAAAATATCTAAAGAATTTTCTAATTTACTAAAAGATGTTCTTTAGCAGCGCCATGGTTTTTAGGAACATGGTGGGTTAGGTTTTAGGGAAAGTTTTGTATGACCTCCCGTTAAACTTGGTTCTGTAACCACCCTTGACAACTACACTGTGTAAGGTTGTGGTCAGGAACAGCATCGCGGGCAGGCAATCTCTGCAGTCTCACAGGGCCCCATATATAACCCTCTTATATCCCTTCTTATTTGTGTTACTACTTTGCGTTAGCCAACGACTTTGAAAACGATGACGTAGAAGGAACGGTAGAGTTCCTTCACCTTCTCTTACTCTTAGTAAACCAAATGTAGAGAGTGTGTGAATCAAGAAGTGAAATTTAGGGACTTCGCTGGCGGTCCAGTGGTTAGGACTCTGCGCTTTCACTGCCGAGGTCCCGGGTTCAGCCTCTGGTCAGGGAAAAAAGATCCTGAAAGCTGCATGGTGTGGCTACAAAAAAAAAAAAATAATAATAAAAGAAGTGAAATTTTGAGTTAATTCTTTGAAGCATTTTCACTGTTCTGGTAACAACAAAGTACATATGTGTGTACAAGCTGCAAAATACAAATTGTGTAAATTTGGTGATTTCCCGTACGAGTTAATGCTCTTATGATTGCATTCAGAACTGGTATTTGTGCAATGTAAAGATGAATGGTAACATCCATGTTCATAGCTTAAAGTATTAATTATGTTTTACTTAGAACACGAAAAGCAAATTAAAAGCTCTATGACACACCAAGAGAGGGAACACAGAAGAAAGAGAAAACAATGTCGTGCCTTTAACAGCAAATTTTTCCTGCTTTTTGAACAAGAGGACTCACAATTTTCATTTTGCACTGGACCCTGCAAATTATGCAGTTAGTTCTGGTTGTGATATGAACAGCAAAAAGGAATAGAAGTAAACGGTAATGATTAAGTATATAATGCCATCCCCGAGTGTCCCCCTCCCCCAGAAAAGGAAAAGAGTGGAGGAAGGGTATAAACCCACTGTGAGTGGAGAGGATGAACACCCAAAGAGCTGCTAGGTTCCATGGCCTACGTTGGCTCAACTGGCTCCAAAGCAGAGAGCAGGGCGCCTTCATGAGTCTCACAGTCCTGCTCTGGGTAACTGTCCCCATTTGCCATCTTTGCATCCGTAGTCTTGAGGTTAATGTAACAGCAGAGATGAGGCAAAAAGGTGTCTGATAACCAGATGCTTTAGCCGTCATCTGCCTCTAAGACAGGGTCCTCTCAGCCCAGGAGAACTGGGTGAATAGTGATAGTAAGGCTTTGCACTAAAAGAAATTGTCAGTATTTACCTTTTCCAAAAGAAAAGAAATCTTTGTTGCCATTGTAGAAGTCTTATGAAGTTAGGTTCATAAGTTATATTCTATCTAGTGATCTTTTATCGTCACCCTGAAATCACTCATCATTTTAAACCTTCTAATCCTCCCACTTTGGGATGGTTTCTTGCCAGGGGCTTTTCCTCAGAAACTCTGCTTCATTCTTATTTTTGAAGCTCTAGATGTTTACTTTCTTCATCTGTGTCAGCTCAGGACTCCTTTTCCTGGCCTGTTCTCATCTAGTTTTCCTTCCTGTCTTTCTCCCTGGCAATTGCGACTGATCAAAATCTGGAAACTGTGCAGTGACATCAGAGGCAAACCAAGCCATCACTCGTGTCCTCCTCCTACTCAGCTTTTGCCCTTCTTCCTCTTCTTAGTGCCTCTGCTGATTTGTTACAACTCTCTCGAGGAAGGGTTGACATCTTGAGTTCGTTAAAAAAAACTAAGCAAAACTTTCTGATATATAATTGAAATTTTACAAATGTCAACCAGAACCATAAAAACTAGTCAGTGAAATTACCAACAAAATACTTTTGTTATCTTCCACCTGTGGGGCATCGTCGGTGCTTTAAAATGAGAAACTGCTTTGCTGTTGAGCATTAGAGACTTACTCCTGATTTGGCCATTTCCCAGAGTTTGGGGGATAAGCCAAAAATGATTTTTGTCTGTCCCTAAACAGGAGGCACTGTTTAGTAAAGTTTCAATTGTGAATCTCTCACGTTATCCAGCAAGTGAGGACAGAGACCGCAGCTGCCTCGGTCACTTTTGTGTCTTTGGCTCCCAGCGCTGTGCCTGGCTTAGGGGTGATGCTCATCAATGGGTACTGAATCAGTTAGGCCAGACGATGATGTCACAGCCACGTGATTCATGTACTTCCTGCTTATTTGTGTTGCTGTATTTCCAAGTGATGCTGTAGAGTTGAGGAGAACGCTAACTCACCTTTAACTTACTCCTTTTCACGTAGATGGAATCATAACACTGTATTGCATATTACCAAAACTTCTGCTTCCCAACCTTGATGGTGGAAATCTTTATGTGTGCTTTAGAAACTTATCTTTTGAAATCACACTAGGAGAGTTGGATCTGTAAGTACCACAGGCACACAAAACCCTCAGAAAATGTGTCTACCAAGCCTTAAAATTGAGATCCCAGAATATTTTCTAAAACCTTCAGTAAATTAATCTTGGACACAATTATTTAAAATCTCTCCCTGTAGGGAGGAAAAAGGGAAGTTCACTCCATATTTTCATTAAATTTGATCATTTAGAAAAGACTTTAGTTGCTAAGCACACCAGTTCAGATCATGGTGCTTGCAAGTCAGTTTGTAAAATCTCAAGGAGTCAGTTTATCCAATCCTGCTGGTTAGCATGGTGGCAGGAATGACACTTCCTTGGGGTAATTTTGTCCTCTTGCCTTGATGACCACGAACAGTGCTTTCCAAGACTCAAAAAAACAGAAACATGAAATGGAAGGTATAAAGTTAAATATTTAAAGGAGATCAAAGCAGGTCATTCAGAAGTAAGGAAAATGTGTTTTCCCCTGTCTTCTCTAGTCTGACATGTTCCATGCAGGTCGGCTACCCTCCCAGTGCATCCCCTTCCATGGCGTTGCCTCATCTGTCTGTTCCACCTCCAGGAAATATTCTCTCTTCCCTTTCTAACCAAGTCTACCCATAATCCAAGGTCCAGCTAGCAATCTCCCCTCCTCTTGCCTCCTCTCTGATGTTTCTCTTCACTCATTTGGTCCTCAGAATTGGTGTTTCCTTTAAATTCATAAAGAGCATATGCCTGTTTCATTTTTCAACGCCGCTGCTCGACATCTACCCACATTCAGCTTTTGACTTCTCTGGATTATTTTAATTTATCATTTAACCGTTATGCTTTTCCAATTAGGCTGTAACCTACATTATAAATTTCTGGAGGGTAGAGATCATATGATTAAAAAATAACCTTGAAGGTCTGAAAGTTTGTTTTGAACACAGAAAAGTACCCCCACCAATTTTTTTTTTTTGCGGTACGCGGGCCTCTCACTGCTGTGGCTTCTCCCGTTGCGGAGCACAGGCTCTGGACGTGCAGGCTCAGCGGCCATGGCTCACGGGCCCAGCCGCTCAGCCGCATGTGGAATCTTCCCGAACCGGGGCACGAACCCATGTCCCCTGCATCGGCAGGTGGACTCTCAACCACTGTGCCACCAGGGAAGCCCACCCGCACCAATTTTTGAATAAATAATGAATGTGACTATCACTGTCCTGTACCCTGGAGTATATGAGTAGAAAGTTAGGAAACAAATAATTATGGCACGTGGAGTATAATAAGAGCTAAAGAAAGATAAAAATTATGTAGAAGATCAATGGTTCATGGAGGGGCCAAAATGGTTATGTAGCTTCTCTTAAAATTTTTGAAAGAAAATTTTAGGCCATCAAAACCTGCATTTATTCTTTTAACAGGTCAGATAATCTTTAGGACTCCATTTGCCTGAAACAGATTTCTAACTCTTTTCTGGTTTTGAAATTTACATTGTAGACAATTTTCTAACATGTCTGGATATTTGTTTTCCTCATCTCCAAAAACATCTAAAGGAAAAACTATAAAAATGAAATTAGACTACATCACGATTTAGGGATCTACAATTGAATAAGTTAAATTTTTAGAATAAATTCACTTCAACAACAAATTGAATTAATGCTCTTTTAAGCAGAACTCAGTAATTATCCATGGAGCTGGGAAGAGTAAGGTCTTCCCACAAACCTCTCACATATTAAGAAACTAGAGACCAAAGTTGCAAATGTGTTTGAATTTCTCAGTCTCTTTTCTTCCCAGAGAAACTCCGATTCAAGCCATTCCTTGGCATAGAAACCACATTTAACTCTGAACATTTTCCATCTTCGAATTTCTGTGGAAACTTTTGCTAATTAGAAAGCAAATTCTACTTGGCTTTTAAGAAATACTAAAACCACAGTTCAGGGTATTTTCAGAGTGGGTTGTTTCAAGGGACTTTTGATGTGTACTCAGTGGATGCCTGGAATGTAGTCAAACTCAACATGAAATGAAAGCTTGATTGCCCACCAATCTCACACTGCAGAGTTACAGACACCACCAGGACAGGTATGAGGAATACATGTACATGAAACACAGACCATCAGTGGGATGGAGCCTGCATGCTTTTATAGCTTATCTAATAGTTTTTACTATGTGCAGAAAACCCTATGACAATTTTCAAGTGAAAGGATGAAGAGTATGAGGAGAATTCTGTGTTTGAAATAAAAGGTAGATATTGCAATCATATATCAGCTAACACATGCAAATTAGTATTACATATTTCAACTATGTGTATTAACAATATCCTAGCAAACATGATGAAAGGAAGAACTTTCGTCATGTATGTTTTAGAGCTCTTATTTAGATGTTTTCCTATTCGTAATTAACTCCATCTATCTGTTAACTCATTTATGTATTCACTCATTCATTCATTTCATTCATTCAACAAAGAGTTGTTGAACATTTTTTATGTGCTAGCAAAATGCTAAACACAATGGCTATACAAGACATGTTATAATCAACCTGTCAAAAGTCAAAGAGAGAGTCTAGAAAGCAGTAAGAGAAAAGTGATTCATCACATACAAGAGAGCTCCTATAACATTATCAATGGATATCTTTGCAGAAACTTTACAGGCAAGAAAGGAAGGGGATGATATATTCAAAGCACTGAAAGAAAAAAACTACCAAGCAAGAATTCTATATACAACAAAATCATCCTTCAAAAATAAAGGAGAAATAAAGAACTTCCCAGACAAAAAAAAGCTGAGGGAGTTCATCATCAGTAGACCTGCCTTGCCAGATGCTAAACGGAGTCCTTCGGGTTGAAATGAATGGATGCTAAGAACATAAAAGCCTATAAAACAAAAGCTGTCTGGTAAACATAAATATATAGACAAATACAGTATCCTGTAATGCTATAATAGTGATACATACATCACTTTTAATTCTGGAACAAACTTTAAAAGATAAAACCATAAAATAACTATAAATTATGTTAATAGATACAAAATATAAAAGATGTAATTTGTGACATCAGTAACATTAAGTATGGTTTTATGGTTTTAACATAAAACAAAGTTTTTGTATATGATTTAAATTATGTTGTTATTTTAAAATAGATTATTATAAATATAAGAAGTGTTATACAATGCCCATGATAACCACAAAGAAAATACCTGTAGAAGATACACCAAAGAAAATGAGAAAGGAATCAAAGCATGTAACTGGAAAAAAAAAATCAACAAAACACAAAGGCTGCAAGAGAGGAAAGAGGGAAAAATAACTAAGACATACAGAAAACAATTAACAAATGGTAATAGAATAGTAAGTCTTCCCTATCAGGAATTACTTTAAACGTAAATGGATTAACTCCTCAATCAAAAGATATAGAGTGGCTGCTATGGAGAACAGTATGGAGATTCCTCAAAAAACTAAAATAGAGCTACCATATGATCCAACAGTCCCACTCCTGGGCATGTATCTGGAGAAGACCATAATTTGAAAAGATACATGCACCCCAGTGTTCATTGCCGCACTATTTACAATAACCAGGATGTGGAAGCAATCTAAATGTCCATCAACAGAGGAATGGATAAAGAAGATGTGGTACATATATACAATGGAATATTACTCTGCCATAAAAAAGGACGAAATCATGCCATTTGCAGCAACATGGATGGACCTAGGGACTGTCATACTAAGTGAGGTAAGTCAGACAGAGAAAGACAAATATCATATGATATCACTTATATGTGGAATCTTTAAAAAAAGGCTACAAATGAACTTATTTACAAAACAGATATAGAGTTACAGATGTAGAAAATAAACTTATGGTTACTGGGGTGTGAGTAGGGGGGAGGGATAAATTGGAAGATTGGGATTGGCACATACACACTGTATATAATAGATAACTAATAAGGACCTACCATATAGCACAGGGAACTCTACTCCATATTCTGTAATGGCCTATATGGAAAAGGACATAAAAGAGAGTGGATATGTATATATATGTATAGCAGATTCATTTTGCTGTACACCTGAAACTAACACAACATTGTAAATCAACTATTCCCCAATAAAAATTATTTTTAAAAGGTATAGAATGGCTGAATAGATTTTTAAAAACTAGAGGCAACTATATACTATCCACAAAAGACCCACATTAGATCTAAGGACACACATAGGCTGAAAGTGAAAGGAGGGGAAAGATATTGCATGTAAATGATAACCCAAAAGGAGCAGAGGTGGCCGTATTTATATCAGAAAAAATAGACTTGAAGTCCAAAACTGTCATAAGAGCCAAAGAAGGACATTATAAAATGATAAAAGGGTCAATTCAACAGGAATACATAACAGTTATAAATTTATTTACACCTAACAGCAGAGTATGCAAATATATGAAGCAAACATTGACAGAAGTGAAGAAAGAAATAGACAGCAACAATAATAGTGAGGGATTTCAATACCCCACTTTCAATAACAGACAGAATGACCAGACAAAAGATCAGTAAGGAAACAGGATTTTAATAACATTATAGACCAATTGGATGTAACAGATATAAACAGAAAACCACATTCACCAGCAGCACATTACATATTCTTCTCAAGTGCACATAGAACGTTGTCTAGGATAGATCCCATATTAGGATACAAAAAAGTCTTAACAAATTCAAGAAAATCGAAATCGTTCAAAATATCTTTTCTGACCAAAATGAAATGTAACTAGAAATCAGTAGCAAAGGCAAAACTGGGAAATTCACATATATGTGGAAATTAACACACTCTTGAACAACCAAGACTGAATCATGCAGAAATAAGAAATACAAACAGAGCTATAAATAGTAAGAAGATCAAATCAGTGTTCAAAAACTTCGCAACAAAGAAAAGCTGAGGACCAGATGGCTTCACTGGCAAATTCTACCAAAAAGTTAAACAAAAATTAACACCAATCTTTCTCAAACTCTTCCAAAAAATTGAAGAGGGGAAAACACTTCCACACTCATTTTATGAGGCCAGCACTTTTCTAATACCAAAATTAGACACTACAAGAAAAAACTCTACAAGAAAAAACAAAAACCTGCAGACCAGTATACTTACTGAATATTGATACAGAAATCCACAACAAAATACTAGCAAACAGAATTCAACAGCATGCTAAAAGGATATACATCATGACCAAGTAGGATTTAATCCTGGGATGCAAGGATGGTTCAATATGGAAAAATCAGGCATTGTAGTACACCACGTTAACAGAATGAAGGGGGAAAATCACACGATCATTTCATTCGATGCATTAAAACTATGACAAAATTCAGCACTCTTTCATGATAAAAATAGCAAACTAGGGCTTCCCTGGTGGTGCAGTGGTTGAGAGTCCACCTGCCGATGCAGGGGACACGGGTTCGTGCCCCGGTCCGGGAAGATCCCACATGCCGTGGAGCGGCTGGGCCCATGAGCCATGGCCGCTGAGCCTGTGCGTCCGGAGCCTGTGCTCTGCAACGGGAGAGGCCACAACAGTGAGAGGCCCGCGTACTGCAAAAAAAAAGCAAACTAGGAATAAGGAAATGACCTTAATGTAATAAAGACCACTTATGAAAAGCCATTATATGGTCTATATTCATTATAGATGGAAACCATGGGATTGGGAATAAAAGGATTGAGGTAGGAGTGACTATTCTTACAATACTTTTAGTGACCCACTTGGAAAAGATATGCTTTCTGTCTCTACACCAGGTTCTGTTGGATTATATGTTCTATTCCTGGAATGGAAGGCTTACACCACGGGACAGAGTGAGGGTTTCACTAAACCTAAAGTTACTCTTACCATCTCTAGTCATTTGAATCTACTCATGCTAGTAGACCATAAGGTGAAGAAAGGAATTACTATAATAACTGAAGTATTTGATTACCACGAGGAGATATGGGTGCTGCTATCATTAAATAGGAAAATTTGTCTGAAACTCCAGGGATTCACTGGGGATGCCTGTTGGTAATCAATGCCTAGTGATAACCATGTAGTTTCAGTAACTGAGCCTGACAACAGTCTAAAATGGGGGGATTCGAAATCTCAGAAATGAGATTCTGGGTCATATCGCTGGCAGTCTAGAGCTGAGAGGAATCTAGAAAGCATGACAGAGGAAAATGATAAAAAATTAATAATGATCTGTGGACCAGCTAAGGCAGTAGCGACTATAGCTGGTTCCACTATGTTTTGTTGTGTCTTTTTTCCCAAATAAATTTTGTCTGGCCACAACTTGGAAGCATTCCTAGCAGGACAAAGTGAATTCAACATGGACATGAGTGGATCTGAGAAGTACAAAGCGTGAATTGGAGCTGGTGCCTTTGCTGCCCGATTCATCCTGTTTCAGTGCTCACTGTTCCCATACACGCCTGTAGGTTCGTACATCAAGCTCCGCTTCTTATTCCCAAGTCACTCTGACTGAGAGCTATTTCTGGCCATCAGAACATGGTACTCCTAAGTAGGACAGGCTGACAGGACCAGCGGGTTGAAGCTCTGTGAACAGCTTCAGCAAGTGACAATCAGGAATTAGTTGACATATACCTCAGCTTTCTTTCTTTTTTCTTTTTTTTCAATCTTTTTTTTTTTTTTTAGATGTTGGGGGTAGGAGTTTATTAATTAATTTATTTTTGCTGTGTTGGATCTTCCTTTCTACGCGAGGGCTTTCTCTAGTTGCGGCAAGCGGGGGCCACTCTTCATCGCGGTGCGCGGGCCTCGCTATCGCGGCCTCTTGTGTTGTGGAGCACAGGCTCCAGACGTGCAGGCTCAGTAGTTGTGGCTCATGGGCCTAGTTGCTCCGTGGCATGTGGGATCCTCCCAGACCAGGACTCGAACCCATGTCCCCTGCATTAGCAGGCAGATTCTCAACCACTGCGCCACCAGGGAAGCCCCAGCTTTCTTGCTTTTGTGTGGGGCAGCTTTGAGGCATGGTTGCCATCCGGAGGTCATCAGTGGGCCTGAGAACAAACTGCTCTCAGTGCTTGGCTAATTCTTACTTTCTATTGCCTTCATTCCTTTCACTTTGGAATGGCCTCCCAAGTAAACTAGCACTAAACCAGTTCATGGTCTGCTTCTACGGGAACCCAATTTAAAATGAGATTTTTAACTCAGGTCTACCTGAAACCAAAGCATGAACTCATAAGCACTATGCTATCCTGCAAAGTCTCATAAAATATGGCCTTTGGAATAATTGCCTTAGGATTATGTGGTGATAACTGTTAAAAAACGAAGATTCCTGGGCAGATGGGTTTTAAACACCCTGGAACTTGAGAACCACTTTCGTATTTTGAGTCTCAGTTAGGATTTCCAAGGCTAAGGTGGATTCTCTTTTCATATGTAAAAATTACACATAACTTCAAGTTGCTTAGACTGGCTCTAATGATTTTCTACATTCATTTCTTGGATGAATGTCTGTATGTTCCTTATGCTATATGCTTAAGCTTACAGATACATTTTGGTATTTCACAGTAGGTCAAGAGTCGTCTTAGAAAATAAGAAATTTTTTTAATCATAGAAAAACAAAATCGAAGGAGCAGAGAAAATGGCTTAACACTAAGGAGTTTTGATCCTTTGTTCTCTGTCTACCAGCAGTTTCCCAAGAGGCTCTGTAAAGGCCAGTTAACCTCTTAGTGTCTGTGTTTCCTTATGTGTTAAATGGGACTCATAACCCTGATGATGTAAGGGCACCAGGCAGATGAATTATTTAACGTTAGATGATCTATAATCTGCCACACAATATTATTTTGAAGATGTCCATCCATTATTCATTGCTGAATGCACTTATCTTACATTATTAGAGTATGCAGTCTCTCACAAGTTTCAGATTATTACACACACTTTTTAATAGGTGGCAGTAAGACACATGCTGTGGGCTATTTTTAGCTAAAGGAATTCATCCTAGGTGACCCAGAGTGAGATGCTGTAAGGATCTATAAAAACAATGAACCTAACCTTCATGGTGGATGATAAATATTACTGTAGCTATTTATAGTTTGATAGACCCTTGGCATTCAGGGATTTAATATCACACTTTGTATTCTTCGTAACCACCTTCAGAGGTTCATGTCACAGAGCAATCTGCAGTTTTGTGGTGGCACGAATTTGAATTGTACTCGCTAGGCCTGAAATATGGGGCCGGTCACAGTAGCAGAAAGGGAAGTGAGCTGGATTTCCTATCTGGTTCTCCTGCTTTTCTCCTCTCTCAGATGTAGTAGCTGTTCTTAAGTGATAAAACCTTAGTATATTTGTGTAAAATTGCTCTTCTGGGAGAAATAAACCATTGCTAGTGATGGTGATGAAACTGAAAATGTCTAAGAAGTGCCTATTCTTAGCCAGAAAAGAGAAATTTTTAATAAATTAAAGGGTGAAACATTGAACTTGGCAGATTTAAATCCATGATACAATCAAGTCCACCAAACGGGTATATGAAAACCAGAAAAATCACTTCATGGAATTATTTTAGCCACAGTCCTTATGAAATCGAGATTTTATTAATTTATTTTTGCATTTTTACTTTAAAAAATATGGCTAATCTGAGGGTCAGAAAAGGAGCTGTTTTCAATGTTCAATTTTACTTTGTAGCATTTTGTAGGAGAGGGTCTATGTTATGGCAGTGTTCTGTCACATTCCTTTTCTTTTGCATTTTGTAGGAGGAAATCACATAATATCCAAATGAAATCTCACCTCCTCCTTTTTGACATTTGAATCATTAAGCTCCTTTTTTTGTTGTATTGTATCGGCACTTCAGAAATAATGTTTAAAATAGAGATACCTGACATGCTTCTATCGTTCTTAACTTTAACCAGAATATTCCTAAGGTCCCTCAAAGTGTACTTTATGGAACAGGTGCTCTCCTTAAAGAAAAGATTCTATGATAAATTAAACTTTAGAGTCTGCCATGCCCTGTTCCCATCTTAGAGAGTCAAACGGCATGTTCACCTGTTTATTAAATGTGCTGAGCATATCTATGGTTTAATCTTCTATGGTTTAATCATCCTTAAGTGAGCTGGGAGCTAGCCATCATTCATTGTGAGAGCAAGTGGTGTGAAGGAAAACCCCTGCCACGATGTCTCCAGTGGTCACTATGGAATGGACACCAAGCCCTCTAGCTACTGACATGAAGCCATAAGGAAAAGCTTTCCGAAGTGAGCAATTTCCATGTAGAGAATGTGAAGAATTATACTCTGCTAGAGATTGTTGGGCACCACGTTTTGTTGACTACTGAGACAAAAGATACCTACATTCCCTTTTGCAGACTTCTGGATTAATATAAAAAATACAGAGCACAATGGATAAAACAGATCCATTGACAACTCGCTTTCCTATTTGATCCACGATGATTTCAATTCTCTGTGACGTGACTGCATTTACAGTCCGTGATCTACTTCAGATTGTCTGGTTCATCAAGGCAACCTGTTGTCCATAAAGAAATGGCTACATAGGGCTTCCCTGGTGGCGCAGTGGTTGAGAGTCCACCTGCCAATGCGGGGGACACGGGTTCGAGCCCCGGTCCGGGAAGATCCCACATGCCGCGGAGCGGCTGGGCCTGTGAACCATGGCCACTGGGCCCACGTGTCCGGAGCCTGTGCTCCGCAACGGGAGAGGCCGCAACAGTGGGAGGCCCAAGTACTGCAAAAAAAAAAAAAAAAAAAAAAAAAAGGCTTAAAAAAGAAATGGCTACATAATAACCTTTATAGAGTCAAACTTACAAACTACATTAATAAAAATAAAATTACTTTTTATCTTTCATAACTTGGGTGTCCATATAGAAGTTAATTTGAGAATGTTTACAAATCCTACGTTGCTGTTTGGATTAGCTGCCATTTATGTTCTTCAGTGAAATTTGCTTAAAGTTCTCTTTTGTTTGTTACTTGGTCAAGTTTGGACATCATACATCCATTTTTTTCCCTGTGTTTTAAGACATTTTATGTATTTTGTTAACTATTTATCCTCAAAAGATCTAAAGACTTCACCTATAAATCTACACTGCAGTAATTTTGGTTAAATTAAAATTATTTTTTCCTATTTTAAGTCATGTTTATTGCTATATTTAGGCTTTCTATATTCTCTTTAATCAGTATCGGTAATGTTAATTTTCCTTAAAAGCATCATTTTTCCAGATGTAGAAAATCTAAGAAATATCTGTAATTCATGGCTAGAATAAAATGTACCCTCTACCACTTTCTCTCTAACCTTCGTCCCATGTTGAGAAGGAAGAAGAGAGAAAGAAGAAGAAAAAAACTGCTATAGAAGTAAAAGCAAAGGTGGATTGAAAGAGAGCCATTGAGGGGAATAGAATATAAAAAGCTGCTTTATTACTCCTTTCTACAGTCCTCTTTTTTGTAAAAGAGGACTTATTACATGAGAAAGGTGAAGGTAGAAAAACAAGTTGAAGAATGGGCTTCAAAGGTTTAGGCAGGCCACTCTCAAGTTTCTTCAGCTATTAAAAAATGATTTAGGGCTTTTCTGGTGGAGCAATGGTTAAGAATTCGCCTGCCAATGCAGGGGACACACGTCCCAGCCTTGGTCCGGAAGGATCCCACATGCCGCGGAGCAGCTAAGCCCGTGTGCCACAGCTACTGAGCTGCATGCCACAACTACTGAGTCTGCGTGCCACAACTACTGAAGCCCGTGTGCCTAGAGCCAGTGCTCTGCAACAAGAGAAGCCACCGCAATGAGAAACCCGCACACCACAACGAAGAGTAGCCCCTGCTCGCTGCAACTAGAGAAAGCTCGCGTGCAGCAACGAAGACCCAAGGCAGCCAAAAATAAATTAATTTTAAAAAATTATTTTAAAAAATGATTTATATCAACTGTATCCACCTTTTGGTATGAAGATTAGGTAAAATATTCTATAGTTCTCTGAAATACAATTCTACATAAACTGGTAGCATTATTTTATAAATTTAATATGGTCAATTCTGACTCATTCTGTAGCAAATTTCCATTTTTTAATTATGCCCTTTATTTTGTGTTGAGGCAGATGACCAATATACAAGTTATTGATTGATGGCAGGTTCTGGCTGACCACAGGACTCTCCAAGATAAAAAAGGCCTTGTAAGATTAGTTAATATATTCACTATTACTGATAAGACTTGTAACCACCAATATGGTCTTCTAGACCAGTTTTTAAAGAAAACTCCAGCAAATAGTTATAACTTTGGAACTATGACTACCCTCCTTAAAAGAATCAGCACTTAGTGTGAAAAGAGGAACAGATATTTAAAATGTGCTACCTTGACAAAAAGCTTGTTCAAAAGAGAGAACGATGTTGGCCTGTAGCCCAACTATTTATCTTCTGTTCATGAACCTCTCTCTCCATCTACCCTTCTATCTAATACCCCACCGAAGACATGGGCAATTTGTGGTTGATATTATGGTAATGACAGTTGGAAAAGTTATTTGATTTCTTTCCTATCTATTTTTAACATCATTTCCCTATTGTTTTGCATTTCGTCTATTGTTTTGTGACCAGGGGCAATGTCCTGCTGATAAAAAGAGTTTAAATTTCCTGAAAGCCATCATTTTAGCTATTCCACAAATGTCCCTAACTTCCTCTTGCTGGTACAATCACTTCTGTGGGTGGCAAATAGTGTGTTGGTTATAAAGAGCATGAACTGAGAACCAAGAGAAAAAAAAACCAACGATGTATTTAATGGAAGCCTGAGGTGTTAAGCCCACCTTATCATTCTGCAGCTCATTAAAGCATCCATAGAAGTGTATTTCTCTAGAGGGAAATAACCAAATGAAATGTCTGTTCTCCACACCATCTGTAGGCATCAATTTGCCGAGAGAGAGTGTAGAAGGGGAAGTGCTGGTTGTCCTGGAGAATTTTGTAAATTAATCTGCATATCAGATGCCCCCAAATGGGGACATTACCTTAAAAATAAACTTCATGAATTTTATGAATTTATTTTGGAGAGTGTATATGACAAGGAGGACCATCTGATGAATGTAAAATATTTAGATAAGCAGAGGCAACAGAAGTGCAATCATGGCTGTGTGACAGAGGTGCAAATCTAATTTTCTCATATCCTCCTTCTTCCCCACTGGCTAACCCCATTTCTTTTTTTTTTTTTTTTTTTCTTAACAGCTCCTATCTTCCAGGTCTTTATTATTATTATTATTATTTTTAACATCTTTATTGGGGTATAATTGCTTTACAGTGGTGTGTTAGTTTTTGCTTTATAACAAAGTGTATCAGTTATACATATACATATGCTCCCATATCTCTTCCCTCTTGTGTCTCCCTCCCTCCCACCCTCCCTATCCCACCCCTCCAGGCGGTCACAAAGCACCGAGCTGATCTCCCTGTGCTATGCAGCTGCTTCCCACTAGCTATCTACCTTACGTTTGGTAGTGTATATATGTCCATGCCTCTCTCTCGCTTTGTCACAGCTCACCCTTCCCCCTCCCCATATCCTCAAGTCCGTTCTCCAGTAGGTCTGTATCTTTATTCCTGTCTTACCCCTAGGTTCTTCATGACATTTTTCTTTCTTAAATTCCATATATATGTGTTAGCATACAGTATTTGTCTTTCTCTTTCTGACTTACTTCACTCTGTATGACAGACTCTAGGTCTATCCACCTCATTACAAATAGCTCAATTTCGTTTCTTTTTATGGTTGAGTAATATTCCATTGTATATATGTGCCACATCTTCTTTATTCATTCATCCGATGATGAGCACTTAGGTTGTTTCCATCTCCGGGCTATTGTAAATAGAGCTGCAATGAACATTTTGGTACATGACTCTTTTTGAATTTTGGTTTTCTCAGGGTATATGCCCAGTAGTGGGATTGCTGGGTCATATGGTAGTTCTATTTGTAGTTTTTTAAGGAACCTCCATACTGTTCTCCACAGTGGCTGAACCAATTCACATTCCCACCAGCAGTGCAAGAGTGTTCCCTTTTCTCCACACCCTCTCCAGCATTTATTGTTTCTAGGTTTTTTGATGATGTCCATTCTGACTGGTGTGAGATGATATCTCATTGTAGTTTTGATTTGCATTTCTCTAATGATTAATGATGTTGAACATTCTTTCATGTGCTTGTTGGCAGTCTGTATATCTTCTTTGGAGAAATGTCTATGTAGGTCTTCTGCACATTTTTGGATTGGGTTGTTTGTTTTTTTGTTATTGAGCTACATGAGCTGCTTGTAAATTTTGGAAATTAATCCTTTGTCAGTTGCTTCATTTGCAACTATTTTTTCCCATTCTGAGGGTTGTCTTTTGGTCTTGTTTATGGTTTCCTTTGCTGTGCAAAAGCTTTGAAGTTTCATTAGGTCCCATTTGTTTATTTTTGTTTTTATTTCCATTTCTCTAGGAGGTGGGTCAAAAAGGATCTTGCTGTGATTTATGTCATAGTGTCCTGCCTATGTTTTCCTCTAAGAGTTTGATAGTTTCTGGCCTTAAATTTAGGTCTTTAATCCATTTTGAGCTTATTTTTGTGTATGGTGTTAGGGCTTGATCTAATCTCATACTTTTACATGTACCTGTCCAGTTTTCCCAGCACCACTTATTGAAGAGGCTGTCCTTTCTCCACTGTACATTCCTGCCTCCTTTATCAAACATAAGGTGACCATATGTGCATGGGTTTATCTCTGGGCTTTCTATCCTGTTCCCTTGATCTATCTTTCTGTTTTTGTGCCAGTACCATACTGTCTTGATTACTGTAGCTTTGTAGTATAGTGTGAAGTCAGGGAGCCTGATTCCTCCAGCTCCGTTTTTCGTTCTCAAGATTGCTTTGGCTATTTGGGGTCTTTTGTGTTTCCATACAAATTGTGAAATTTTTTGTTCTAGTTCTGTGAAAAATGCCAGTGGTAGTTTGATAGGGATTGCATTCAATCTGTAGATTGCTTTGGGTAGTAGAGTTACCCCCATTTCTTAAGACAAAATGACTGAGATGGTTCAGCAAAGACCAAGAACGTCAGGTGAACAACTGTAATTCATTGACAACTGTAATTCATTGTGAGCCACACAGAGTTACATGTCACTTGGAAACCTAGTATTTGTATAGTATTTAACTTACAGATCACCTTGAACACTGGATCCTTGCATTCTTCCTATGCTGGAAGTATTATTTTGATTATTTTTCAAGTGCAGTAAACACACTAAGACTCAGCGATCCTAAGGGACTGGTCCTTTGCTTTATCACTACTAAGCACAGAGGTGGGACCCAAACCCTGGTGGCCTAGCTCCAAATCCCATGCTTTCCCTGCCTTCAGCAGTTACCAACGTTTGGGGAGGTATGACCCACCCATATGAAATAACAGAGAATTAAGCAGAGCACATGAAGGGAACACTGGGTGAGTATCCTCACTCCACTGTCAAGTGAAGCTGGTGGGTCTTCTGGTATGTCTGACTCTTAGTAACTGACTCTGAAGCAGCTCTGAGATTAGCCTGAAGGGTTCTTATGAACCTTATATAATGATACACCCATATGAAAAATACTGTTACATATGTCTGTCAAACACGTATGGATTCAATCTGCAAGCATTGCTTGGATTTCCATTCCACCCGTTGCCAACATAGCTACCCCCGTGCGAATGATGATTCTTCAGGCTCCTTTGGTCCTGGCTGTCCTCCACCTCAAAAGATGAACAAAACCTGCAACCTTCTCTTTCTTATGCAGTCATCTCATGTATTTTTAAAATCATTATTAGAATGCTTGAAAGTTAGAGCATTCAGAGGAACCCAGCCCCCTGTGTTTGGAGAACTGTAACGAGTGCTCTCTGAACTTGGGGTTTAGACGTTTGGACACACTGACCATTTCTTATAACCATCATTGTTCTTTCCTGAGTTTTCCTGAAAGATGTAGGAATAGGTCCTTTACCATTTAGATTATTGAAATAGCCGGTTTTCTGTGTGACTCCTTCAGCCTGTTCTAAATTACCTGTTAGAGGAAGACATGAGAGTCTTCTCTCCCTTATAATAAATGCCAGCTGTTGAATCATTGTTTCTAAACCATGATTAGAGCTGTTCTGAGAGCTTCATACCAGGGTCCCTTGGTTTTCTACATTAGCATATAGTTACATGGTTTATTTGCCCCAGGCCAAAAGCCCTGCGACAACTTAGCTGTCAAAATATGTTTTTCCCTAAGTGGGAGGTCAATAGCATCTCCATATCCCTGACCGGGAAGAAGAAGTAAGCTGGCAAGTGTGACTCCCACTAATCATCTGCCTTTCAGGGCTTGATTGGGTAATTTTCTCTGAGGATGAAGAAGCTGACAAGAAATGCTTTCAAGATGGAAAAGGAGCTTGTAAACCTGCCCGACTTATCTTCTGCCTGAAAGCAATAAACATCTGTTTTCTTGATAAAGTAACCAGGTTCATATTTGAGGGGAACAAGGCTATTTAGTTGGCTTCCAATTATTGATTCTTCTTGAGAACATTACCCCAAGGGCTCTGTGCAGTGAAACATTGAACATTACCCCAAACCCTCTAGATTCCCTTACACAATCTGTCATTACTCCAAACTCCATGCTCTGAGACATTTTTTTCATACTAGAAAATGTTGGCAGATCTGTGGAGCACAGAAAGTAGGTAATGGCTGTTCACTTTGATTGAGATATTGGAGGACCTCAGAATTTAGGGAAGATAATCTTTCTCACGTATCAATGAGTTCCACTTCTAAGTAGCCAGAAGTAATTTCTTTGGACTTAGATAAGCAAATAGGTCTAGAAAGAGATGGGGCTTTTGTCTTGTGTGTGTGTGTGTGTGTGTGGGTGTGTGTGTTTGTATGTGTGTTACATCTGAGTCTTATTATTCATACTTAGAACGCTCAGACTCTTGGTTCTTGATTAACAAAAGTTTATTCTATTATATACCATTTTAAAACTATAAAAAACCCTGATTGACTCACTTATTCAGCAAAACATTTTGGGTATCTCTATATGCCAGACACTCTTTTAGGCACAAAAAGACTAGGAAACAAAAGATAATAACCCTTCATCTCCTGGGAACTTACATTCCAGGCAATAAATAATAAGCATAGTGAATAAGGAGTTTCCATATTGTGGGGTTGGGGGAAAATGAACAAAGTGATGGAACCCAGAGAGAGGTAGTGAGTAGACACTGGTTGTAATTTTAAAAAAAGTGAGCAGGATTGAGGCTCATTGAAAAGGTAACATTTGAGCAAAGGCTTGATGGAGATGAGAGATACTCAAGGAAGAACATTCTAGAAAGAAGGAAAAGCCCATGCAAGGGCTAGAAAGCAAGAGTATACTTGGGAAATTCAAGCAGCATCGAGGAAGCCAAGATACCCGGAGAGGAGTGATCGAGCAGGGAAGTCTAGCAGGATAATGTCAGAGAAGTAAGGTTGGAAGGACCGGAAGGAGGATGGATTATTGCAGAACACTTTTGACTCTACTGAGATCTTTGGCTCGTACTCGGAGTGAAATGAAGCCTTTTCCAGGGTATCGAGCAACGAAGCCTGTGATCTGACTCGCATTTTAAAAGGATCACTCTATCTGCTGTGTTAAAAGAGACTGTGGTTGTTGGGTAGCAAGTGTAGAATCAAGGAGTTGTTTTAGGAGGCTACTGCAATCGTCCAAGCAAGAGGTTCAGACAAGGATGGTAGCAGTAGAGGCGGTGAGAAGTGAGGGACTCAATGTATGTTGAAGAGTCCATAGGATTTCACGTTATGTCAAGAGTAAAGGATGACCTCGAGATTTTTGGTCTCAGCAGCTGGAAGGATGGAAATGCATTAACTGAGATGGGAAAAACTGTGGATGAAATAAGATTGGGGAAGAATATCATAACTTCAGTCCTGAACATGTTATGTTTGAAATTATTAGGTATCCTAATGGAGATGTTACCGAGGCATCTCGATGTGTGGATTTCAGATGAAAGATCAAGTGGAAGTATAAATTTGGTATAAATTTTGAATATCTATGGTATTTAAAGTCATACTTCTGGGAGACATAACCAAAGGCGTAAATGTAGATAGAGAGCTAAAGATTGTGCCCTGGAGCATGCCGAAGTTAAGAGGCCAGATACAGTAAGAGGAAGCAGCAAAGAAGAAAAAAGAGTGTGTGGCGTTCTAGCATGCAACAAGGAGGAAGGAGTTAATAAGTGTACAGAAAGTCAATAAAAAGTGAGGTGGGGACTGGACTTGACCACTGGATTTCACAACGTAATTCTCATTGGTGACCTCGATAAAAACTAAGAATGAGAAGAAAACGGTGACCACAGATGTGGAAAACTTGTGTAATTTCTTAGCAAATAAGTATAAAAATTAGAGTGGAAGCTGGTGGGGGAAGTGGAATCAAAATAAGGGGTTTTTTGCTTTTTAAGATAAGGGAAATAATGATGTTTGTATGACATGCTAGGACCTGTCAGGACAGGACAGAGGGGGAAAAAATAATGATGCAGAAAAGAGTATTCCTGAAGCAACACCCTTGAACAAGAGCAGGTGGGATGTGGTGGTTGGGTGGACTGGTTTTGAATGGGAGCATCGACATTCCATCTATGGTTATAGGTGGGAAGACTGAGTAGGTGGAGGCAGATGTGGGTAAGCGGGTAGATGTGACAATGTGAGTCTTTTGAACGCTTCTGTTTTCTCAGTGAAGTAAGAAGCAAGGTCATCGAGTGAAAATGATGAGGATAGAGGAGGAATTTTTGCAAGTGTGAAGAAAGGAGAGGTTAGGAAATAGTTGTTTATGTCCTTGAAACTCAAAGAGAAGTCCTCAGACTAGCAGCATTGGCTGGGAGGTTGTCAGAAATGCAGAATCTTAGGCCTCAGAACTACATTTTAACCCCAAACTGCATTTTAACGGAATCCCCAAGGGCTTCACATGCACATTAACGTTTGAGAAACTGATCTGGGCAGCATATCCTAGTGGAAAGAGCATAAAGAACATGAGCTTTTGAGCCAAATAAATTGAATTCCAGCTCCACCATTCAGAAATCATACGCTTTTCAGGACATTACTTAACCTCCGTGCAAAAGTTTTCTCATCTGAAAATTGGGGAGAACTATTATATTAATCCAGATTAAAGTAATATTATCATAGTAGAAGTAAACGTCCTGGTGGTATAGTAGTTGTATTAACAATAGGTAACATTCACCGAGTACTGTATTAGTCAGCATCTTGGCAGGAGACAGAATCCACTCAGATGTTTTCAATAAGTGGTTCTCAACTCTGGCTTCATTACCTTCCAAGCTCGTAAACAGGACGAGTGCCTAGACCCCACCCCAGGCCTGTTGCATCAATCTCTGGGGATGGAGGCCCAGGCACTGGTGGTTTTCAAAAGCTCCCTTGGTGATGATGATGTGCAGGAAGAGTTGAGAGTCACTTATTTAAGTGAATAGATTTTTTAAGGAAGGGACTACTTAGAGAGATTTGGGAAGAGTTAAGGAAACAAAAATGGGAGGTTGAAGCACTCAGGAACCAGCAGCAGAGGGAAGGCATTAACCTTCCTGGGCTGTGGGAACAAATGGAACAGTGTCACTGCAGCAGCAGAGCAAGGGCCACCCAGTGGAGTTGCGTAGTGCAGGGACTGGATTGCTGCCAGAGAAGAAAGCGGAGGGGGCAGGAAGGAAATTCCCTATCCCCTCTCTCCTCCTGCCTCCTGGTTCTGCTTCCTCCCATTGGCTGACCCCAAACTTAAGCTGGCTGGCAAGGGAACCTGGGTGATGTAGTCCTCCACAGAGGTCCCCTTTCCTGGAGAGCAGGCAGGAGAGAAAAGATGGGAGAATGAATAGTGGGAGGAGAGAGGGTTGCCGGGGGTCAAATGAAGAATAATCGGCACAAGCACTTAATGTGGGCCAGGCTCCCTTCCAAGTGCTTTACATGTATTAACATTTCAGTAAATGGCTTCATTCTTTTTCATTAAAATCCAGTACTTTTTTATTGAACAAGGATATGTTCCAGGTCAATTAATTACTGGAGACAGTTAAATATTTCAAAGGTTTCAGATACGCCATCACCAGAAGAGTGATTCTAGCGCCCAAAGCCCAGCATACACATTCTCCAGACCAGCTGGGTACACCTAGTGGATTCTGGATAATCAGCTGGTTGTAGGGGGTAACTGTCTGGGTGATGAAACAACTTGTGTTCATCCTAATGACCCAGCTTCCTAATTTGTCTTAGGAAACAGATACAGTGACCCTCAGTTGTAGATCCTGCTAGAATTCCAAGACCCATTACATAAGCTAAATGAAGAAGTCTACAAGATCAACTCTAAAATTTTTGGTTTTCTGTTGAAAGATATATTTTGATAGAATGAACAACAGTCTGGGAAAACAGACAGGAGAGGATAACTGGCTGGAAGGGCAGATGAAGAGTCCCAGTCAGTAAAGACAGCACAAAAGATAATCTAGGTCACATTTTAGACATTGGATTAAGAGATACAAACGACTATTTATAAAATAAATAACAAGGATATATTATACAGCACAGGGAAATATAGCCACTAGGTATAATAACCTTAAATGAAGTAAGGTCAAATATTTTAAATATTTAAAAATATTGAATCACTATGTCGTATACTTGAGACAGCTATAATATTGTAAATCAACTTTACATCAATAAATTTAAAAAATAATAAAACTATTGGTAAAAAGTTAACCAATAACATTTTAAAAGCTTTTCAACTCAGAAGGGGGAGTTTTACTTATTTTGACCCAGAAAGAGGAGTTGAAATCAAAGCTTTATTGGATTCTGGGTTGACTGTCGGAACATAACGAATGGGAAAATAAGCAACATTAGAGCAGGTAATGTATCAGGCAAGGCTCATCTCTGGCACCAACTGCTTTCCTCTGCAGTGATCCCATTCCACTTATGGATCAAAAAGATGAAACCAGGGAAAGTGAGAACTGGGACTGGGCCCTCGGGCTGGGGGCAGATCTGAGCCATTGATCAGAGGAGCACCAGTACGGTTAATAAAGGCGTTTCTCCGGGTCCTGCTCTCTAGCACTTCACTTCCTCTGACTCCATTCCCCAGTGCTCTACCAGGGCTTCTATCTACCTGTTGCCTTTAAAATTTGCTATAAAGCATCGCTTTTGCAGAATGTGCTCTCAGGGAGAGCATACTACTTTTTTTTTCAATTGAAGTATGTCGATTTACAATGTGTTAATTCCTGCTGTACAACAAAGTGATTCAGTTATACATATGTATACATTTTTTATACTCTTTTCCATTATGGTTTATCTCAGGATATTGAACATAGTTCCTTGTGCTATACAGTAGGACCTTGTTGTTAATCCATTCTAAGTGTAATAGTTAGCACCCGCTGGCCCCAGACTCTCAATCCATCCCTCCCTCACTCCTCCTCCCCCTTGGCAACCACAAGCCTGTTCTCTATGTCTGTGAGTCTGTTTCTGTTTCGTAGATAAGGTCATTTGTGTCATATTTTAGATTCCACGTACAAGTGATATCATATGATATTTGTCTTTCTCTGTCTGACTTACTTCACTTCGTACGAGAATCTCTAGTTCCATCCATGTTGCTCCAAATGACATTATTTCGTTCTTTTTATGGCTGAGTACTATTCCATTGTATATATATACTACATCTTTATCCATTCATCTGTCGATGGGCAATTTAGGTTGTTTTGAGATCATACTTCTTTAAAACAACCTCCCTGCATGTCTGTCTGTCCAGTGCAGGTTTCCCAGATGCTTCATTCAAACTTCATTCCAAGTCTTAACTTTCAGAGCACATTAAGAAAATCCTCTTAAAGGTGGGCTTTGGCACATCATTTTATTAGAAGTTTCCAGAGAAAGGAAAAGTCTTCTAGACTCAGACATTCTTTCCTACTGTTGTTATCCAAGCACTGTGACGAGTCTATGGGAGAGAGAAATTGCTCTCAAGGTCCGCCCACACTTAAAACTGCTTAGATTGCTTTCACATCCAGTTGCTGTGCTTAAAGAGTTAATGATGACTGTGTCTCAGCGCTGGTGATATTTATTTAGCGCGCACTCTAATCCCAGCTGACACTTCCTAATGAGTTGATGGCTGCTGTGGAGTTAAAGCTCCCCCACTCAAGAAGCCTAAACTAGAGTGTCAAAAATGAAACATAGTCCTGATGCTTAAATGGCCTGTATCGATTCTCCAGGAGTCTAACTGCTGTAGTCTGGTGCCAGTCTTCTAATTTGTGCCCTGAAGTGCACAGCCTCACTTGATTTAGATGTCAGAGTAAGGCAGCCCATCAGTTTGAGAAATCAACTGAAACATTCTGGAGAACTGGTCTGGATTTCTTCACCTTGAATTGTAAAAATCATTGCTCTCACATAAACAAGGAGCTAAATATTATTATTCCCATAGACTTTTTTCTGTGTGTTTTATCAAAGGAAATGTCCTCAGAGTCCAAGCTTGCTGGATTTTGTGCTTTATCTGTACAGCAAATTCCATCTAGAGAAATTTACTGCCAAAGCTGTAAGATCTGCATTCCTAGAGAATGACTATTTAGGGCATTGTCTTTGAACGTGAAGTAAACACACACTCAGAATGCGTTTGTATGGAGCTCTTTCAGTGGCCAAAATAGTCTCACTATCCCTGGAGTCAAAAGGACTCAGACACCTTGAAGATGCGGACCATGGCGTCGCCAAAACACCATTGTGTTTTGCTATATGCTCTGCCTCAGAGAAATCATCTACCATTTCCAATGGACTCAAAGACGGCAAAGAACTAGGAGTGTGGAGGTCAGCCAGATTTCTACTTAACACTGGCAAAACCCAAGAAAAGCTTATTATCTCCTTCAAACTTCAAGTGAAAAATTCAAATACTTAGAATTATAATCCAGACTTTAGACACTTTTAAAGCTAGAAGAGTCTTCAACCACTCTACGACAAAAGAGACAAAAATTCAAAAAACATAAAGTGACCTCAGCAAGTTAAAGAGCTTGCCAAGAGGTATGGAAAGGACTAGACTTAAAGCCCTGTTCCCCCAGTTTTCTCCAGTAGGTTGACTTCTTGCTAGAATGGTGTGGATTTACTTTAATCTTATAATTTTCCAGGGAAAAAGTGTCTTCACTTCCTTTCTGTTGAAGCTTAACATGGTTACAGTGTTCTGAAAAAGTCGTTAGCAAATAGTTCTTCAGATTTTCTGTCTTTAGAAAGCACTCTTTCCCAAGTTTCTCAGTATATGGGTGTCTTTCAGTTTTCTTGAGGCACGGGGTATTTTGATAACTCTTCTTTATTCTAAAATATTTGTATATAAATGCATAGTGTTAGTTTAATCCACACTCTTGGGGGTCAGCAAACATGTAACCAGAAACCCAGAGGCTGCTACAGCTGCTCTGTTAGTCAACCGTTGAGGTTTTTCAAAGTAGAACAATGAGTATTAGAAATGGGGTTTCTTTGTTTAAAGGAAAGGCTAGTCAACTAACATAAAGATACCAGAAATGAGCTCTCCGTAGTGAAATGAGTGGAGCCTCTTCACAATTTATGAATAGGCTAAAATATTTTAGAGACATGTAAAGGGTACAGGAATCCAGCAGATTCTTCAAGTTTACCCTTAATAATGCTGCTGCATTCCTGTGTCATTCTGTGTTCAGCCATAGTCCAGAAGGTTGTGCCCACAATGTGTCAACTATATGCTTGACTGTATCTCGCTTCAGAATTCTTTCATCAGCCCCATGTAAATCTTTCCTTCAGAGTGTGGCTAAGGCATCTAAAAAAAGAGAGCATATCTGGGGTGACCAAATGTCCCGGTTTGCTCAGGACTGCGGGGTTTCCTGGACTTGGAACTTCAATGTTAAAATTGGGACAGCGCTGAGCAAACTGGGACAACTGGTCACCCTCCTTACTCCGTTATCTGTGAATTGTTATGTGCCTGCTTGCTAATAAATGATGATCTATATGTCATGATTTGGTCTGACACTTGTTCTAATTTTACAGATTTTCTTTTTTCTTTTTTTTTTTCATTTTAACATCTTTATTGGAGTATAACTGCTCCACAATGGTATGTTAGTCTCAGCTTCACAACAAAATGAATCAGTCACACACATACACATGTTCCCACACCTCCCCCTGCCCGCGTCTCCCTCCCTCCCACCCCCCCATCCCACCCCTCCAGGCAGTCACAAAGCACCGAGCTGATCTCCCTGTGCCATGCAGCCGCCCCCCACCAGCCATCTACCCTACGCTTGGCAGTGTATATACATCCATGCCTCTCTCCCGCCCTGCCACAGCCCACCCCTCCCCCCTCCCCATAGCCCCAAGTCCACCCTCCAGTAAGTCTGCGTCTCCACTCCTGTTTCACCCCTAGGCTCCTCATGACATTCTCCTTTCTTAAACTCCATACATATGCGTTAGCATACGGCACTCTTCCCTCTCTCTCTGACTCACTTCACCCTGCACGACAGACTCCAGGTCCATCCACCTCACCACAAACAGCCCAACCTCGCCTCCTTCCATGGCTGAGCAATACTCCACTGTACATATGTGCCACATCCTCCCCATCCATTCATCCGATGATGGACACCCAGGTCGCCTCCATCCCTGGGCCACTGCAAATAGAGCTGCAATGAACACCTTGGCACACGACTCTTTTTGAATTATGGTTTTCTCAGGGTATATGCCCAATAGTGGGATTGCTGGGTCATATGGTAGTTCTATTTGTAGTTTTTTAAGGAACCTCCATACTGTTCTCCACAGTGGCTGTATCAATTTACATTCCCACCAACAGTGTAAGAGGGTTCCCTTTTCTCCACACCCTCTCCAGCATTTACTGTTTCTAGATTTTTTGATGATGGCCATTCTGACTGGTGTGAGATGATATCTCATTGTAGTTTTGATTTGCATTTCTCTAATGATTAGTGATGTTGAGCATTCTTTCATGTGTTTGTTGGCAGTCTGTATATCTTCTTTGGATAAATGTCTATTTAGGTCTTCCATTTTTTGATTGGGTTGTTTGTTTTTTGTTATTAAGCTTCATGAGCTGCTTATAAATTTTGAAGATCAATCCTTTGTCAGTTGCTTCATTTGTAAATATTTTCTCCCATTCTGAGGGTTGTCTTTTGGTCTTGTTTATGGTTTCCTTTGCTGCGCAAAAGCTTTGAAGTTTCATTAGGTCCCATTTGTTTATTTTTGTTTTTATTTCCATTTCTCTAGGAGGTGGGTCAAAAAGGACCTTGCTGTGATTTATGTCATTGAGTGTCCTGCCTATGTTTTCCTCTAAGAGTTTGATAGTTTCTGGCCTTAAATTTAGGTCTTTAATCCATTTTGAGCTTATTTTTGTGTATGGTGTTAGGGCGTGATCTAATCTCATACTTTTACATGTACCTGTCCAGTTTTCCCAGCACCACTTATTGAAGAGGCTGTCCTTTCTCCACTGTACATTCCTGCCTCCTTTATCAAAGATAAGGTGACCATATGTGCGTGGGTTTATCTCTGGGCTTTCTATCCTGTTCCATTGATCTATCTTTCTGTTTTTGTGCCAGTACCATACTGTCTTGATTACTGTAGCTTTGTAGTATAGTGTGAAGTCAGGGAGCCTGATTCCTCCAGCTCCGTTTTTCGTTCTCAAGATTGCTTTGGCTATTTGGGGTCTTTTGTGTTTCCATACAAATTGTGAAATTTTTTGTTCTAGTTCTGTGAAAAATGCCAGTGGTAGTTTGATAGGGATTGCATTGAATCTGTAGATTGCTTTGGGTAGTAGAGTCATTTTCACAATGTTGATTCTTCCAATCCAAGAACATGGTATATCTCTCCATCTATTTGTATCATCTTTAATTTCTTTCATCAGTGTCTTATAATTTTCTGCATACAGGTCTTTTGTCTCCTTAGGTAGGTTTATTCCTAGATATTTTATTCTTTTTGTTGCAGTGGTAAATGGGAGTGTTTTCTTGATTTCACTTTCAGATTTTTCATCCTTAGTGTATAGGAATGCAAGAGATTTCTGTGCATTAATTTTGTATCCTGCTACTTTACCAAATTCATTGATTAGCTCTGTAGTTTTCTGGTAGCATCTTTAGGATTCTCTATGTATAGTATCATGTCATCTGCAAAGAGTGACAGCTTTACTTCTCCTTTCCGATTTGGATTCCTTTTATTTCCTTTTCTTCTCTGATTGCTGTGGCTAAAACTTCCAAAACTATGTTGAATAAGAGTGGTGAGAGTGGGCAACCTTGTCTTGTTCCTGATCTTAGTGGAAATGCTTTCAGTTTTTCACCACTGAGGACGATGTTGGCTGTGGGTTTGTCATATATGGCCTTTATTATGTTGAGGAAAGTTCCCTCTATGCCTACTTTCTGCAGGGTTTTTATCATAAATGGGTGTTGCATTTTGTCAAAAGCTTTCTCTGCATCTATTGAGATGATCATATGGTTCTTCTCCTTCAGTTTGTTAATATGGTGTATCTCGATTGATTTGCGTATATTGAAGAATCCTTGCATTCCTGGAATAAACCCCACTTGATCATGGTGTATGATCCGTTTAATGTGCTGTTGGATACTGTTTGCTAGTATTTTGTTGAGGATTTTTGCATCTATGTTCATCAGTGATATTGGCCTGTAGTTTTCTTTCTTTGTGACATCCTTGTCTGGTTTTGGTATCAGGGTGATGGTGGCCTCGTAGAATGAGTTGGGGAGTGTTCCTCCCTCTGCTATATTTTGGAAGAGTTTGAGAAGGATAGGTGTTAGCTCTTCTCTAAATGTTTGATAGAATTCGCCTGTGAAGCCATCTGGTCCTGGGCTTTTGCTTGTTGGAAGATTTTTAATCACAGTTTCAATTTCAGTGCTTGTGATTGGTCTTTTCATATTTTCTGTTTCTTCCTGATTCAGTCTTGGCAGGTTGTGCCTTTCTAAGAATTTGTCCATTTCTTCCAGGTTGTCCATTTTATTGGCATAGAGTTGCTTGTAGTAATCTCTCATGATCTTTTGTATTTCTGCAGTGTCAGTTGTTACTTCTCCTTTTTCATTTCTAATTCTATTGATTTCAGTCTTCTCCCTTTTTTTCTTGATGAATCTGGCTAATGGCTTATCAATTTTGTTTATCCTTTCAAAGAACCAGCTTTTAGTTTTATTGATCTTTGCTATCGTTTCCTTCATTTCTTTTTCATTTATTTCTGATCTGATTTTTATGATTTCTTTCCTTCTGCTAACTTTGGGTTTTTTTTGTTCTTCTTTCTCTAATTGCTTTAGGTGCAAGGTTAGGTTGTTTATTCGAGATGTTTCCTGTTTCTTAAGGTAGGATTGTACTGCTATAAACTTCCCTCTTAGAACTGCTTTTGCTGCATCCCATAGATTTTGAGTCATCGTGTCTCCATTGTCATTTGTTTCTAGGTATTTTTTGATTTCCTCTTTGATTTCTTCAGTGATCACTTCGTTATTAAGTAGTGTATTGTTTAGCCTCCATGTGTTTGTATTCTTTACAGATCTTTTCCTGTAATTGATATCTAGTCTCATAGCATTGCCGTCGGAAAAGATACTTGATACAATTTCAATTTTCTTAAATTTACCAAGGCTTGATTTGTGACCCAAGATATGATCTATCCTGGAGAATGTTCCATGAGCACTTGAGAAAAATGTGTATTCTGTTGTTTTTGGATGGAATGTCCTATAAATATCAATTAAGTCCATCTTGTTTAATGTATCATTTAAAGCTTGTGTTTCCTTATTTATTTTCATTTTGGATGATCTGTCCATGGGTGAAAGTGGGGTGTTAAAGTCCCCTACTATGAATGTGTTACTGTCGATTTCCCCTTTTATGGCTGTTAGTATTTGCCTTATGTATTGAGGTGCTCCTATGTTGGGTGCATAAATATTTACAATTTTTATATCTTCTTCTTGGATCGATCCCTTGATCATTATGTAGTGTCCTTCTTTGTCTCTTCTAATAGTCTTTATTTTAAAGTCTATTTTGTCTGATACGAGAATTGCTACTCCAGCTTTCTTTTGGTTTCCATTTGCATGAAATACCTTTTTCCATCCCCTTACTTTCAGTCTGTATGTGTCCCTAGGTCTGAAGTGGGTCTCTTGTAGACAGCAAATATATGGGTCTTGTTTTTGTATCCATTCAGCCAATCTGTGTCTTTTGGTGGGAGCATTTAGTCCATTTACATTTAAGGTAATTATCGATATGTATGTTCCCATTCCCATTTTCTTAATTGTTTTGGGTTCGTTATTTTGTGTTCTTTGGGTTCTTTTGTGTTTCTTGCCTAGAGAAGTTCCTTTAGCAGTTGTTGTAGAGCTGGTTTGGTGGTGCTGAATTCTCTCAGCTTTTGCTTGTCTGTAAAGGTTTTAATTTCTCCATCAAATCTGAATGAGATCCTTGCTGGGTAGAGTAATCTTGGTTGCAGGTTTTTCTCCTTCAACACTTTCAATATGTCCTGCCACTCCCTTCTGGCTTGCAGAGTTTCTGCTGAAAGATCAGCTGTTAACCTTATGGGGATTCCCTTGTGTGTTATTTGTTGTTTTTCCCTTGCTGCTTTTAATATGCTTTCTTTGTATTTAATTTTTGACAGTTTGATTAATATGTGTCTTGGCGTATTTCTCCTTGGATTTATCCTGTATGGGACCCTCTGTGCTTCCTGGACTTGATTAACTATTTTCTTTCCCATATTAGGGAAGTTTTCAACTATAATCTCTTCAAATATTTTCTCAGTCCCTTTCTTTTTCTCTTCTTCTTCTGGAACCCCTATAATTCGAATGTTGGTGCATTTAATGTTGTCCCAGAGGTCTCTGAGACTGTCCTCAGTTCTTTTCATTCTTTTTTCTTTATTCTGCTCTGCATTAGTTATTTCCACTATTTTATCTTCCAGGTCACTTATCCATTCTTCTGCCTCAGTTATTCTGCTATTGATCCCATCTAGAGTATTTTTCATTTCATTTATTTTGTTGTTCATCATTGTTTGTTTCATCTTTAGTTCTTCTAGGTCCTTGTTAACTGTTTCTTGCATTTTGTCTACTCTATTTCCAAGATTCTGGATCATCTTTACTATCATTATTCTGAATTCTTTTTCAGGTAGACTGCCTATTTCCTCTTCATTTGTTAGGTCTGGTGGGTTTTTATCTTGCTCCTTCATCTGCTGTGTGTTTTTCTGTCTTTTCATTTTGCTTATCTTACTGTGTTTGGGGTCTCCTTTTTGCAGGCTGAAGGTTCGTAGTTCCTGTTGCTTTTAGCGTCTGTCCCCAGTGGCTAAGGTTGGTTCAGTGGGTTGTGTAGGCTTCCTGGTGGAGGGGACTAGTGCCTGTGTTCTGGTGGATGAGGCTGGATCTTGTCTTTCTGGTGGGCAGGTCCACGTTTGGTGGTGTGTTTTGGGGTGTCTGTGGACTTAATATGATTTTAGGCAGCCTTTCTGCTAATGGGTGGGGTTGTGTTCCTGTCTTGCTAGTTGTTTGGCATAGGATGTCCAGCACTGTAGCCTGCTGGTCGTTGAGTGAAGCTGGGTGCTGGTGTTGAGATGGAGATCTCTGGGAGATTTTCGCTGTTTGATATTATGTGGAGCTGGGAGGTCTCTTGTGAACCAGTGTCCTGAAGTTGGCTCTCCCACCTCAGAGGCACAGCACTGACTCCTGGCTGCAGCACCAAGAGCCTTTCATCCACATGGCTCCTTAATTTGGGATGATTCCTGTTCTATTCATGTATTCCACAGATGCAGGTACATCAAGTTGATTGTGGAGCTTTAATCCGCTGCTTCTGAGGCTGCTGGGAGAGATTTCCCTTTCTCTTCATTGTTCTCACAGCTCCCAGGGGCTCAGCTTTGGATTTGGCCCCGCCTCTGCGTGTAGGTCTCCGGAGGACGTCTGTTCTTTGCTCAGACAGGACGGGGTTAAAGGAGCCGCTGATTCGGAGGCTCTGGCTCACTCAGGCCGGGCGTAGGGAGAGTCACAGAGTGCGGGGCGGGCCTGCGGCGGCAGAGGCCGGCGTGACGTTGCACCAGCCTGAGGCGCGCCGTGCGTTCTCCCGGGGGAGTTGTCCCTGGATCCTGGGACCCTGGCAGTGGCGGGCTGCACAGGCTCCCCGGAAGGGGGGTGTGGATAGTGACCTGTGTTTGCACACAGGCTTCTTGGTGGCGGCGGCAGCAGCCTTAGCGTCTCATGCCCGTCTCTGGGGTCCGCGCTTTTAGCCGTGGCCCGCGCCCGTCTCTGGACTCCTTTAAGCAGCGCTGTTAACCCCCTCTCCTCGCGCACCAGGAAATAAAGAGGTAAGAAAAAGTCTGTTGCCTCTTCGGCAGCTCCAGACTTTTCCCCGGACTCCCTCCCGGCTAGCCGCGGTGCACTAACGCCCTGCAGGCTGTGTTCACGCCGCCGACCCCAGTCCTCTCCCGGCGCTCGGACTGAAGCCGGAGCCTCAGCTCCCAGCCCCGCCCGCCCCGGCGGGTGAGCAGACAAGCCTCTCGGGCTGGTGGGTGCCGGTCGGCCCTGATCCTCTGCGCTGGAATCTCCCCGCTTTGCCCTCCGCACCCCTGTTGCTGTGCTCTCCTCCGCGGCTCCGAAGCTCCCCCACTCCGCCACCCGCAGTCTCCGCCTGCGAAGGGGCTTCCTAGTGTGTGGACACTTTTCCTCCTTCACAGCTCCCTCCCGCTGGTGCAGGACCCGTCCCTATCCTTTTGTCTCTGTTTATTTTTTTCTTTTGCCCTAACCAGGTACGTGGGGGGTTTCTTGCCTTTTGGGAGGTCTGAGGTCTTCTGCCAGCGTTCAGTAGGTGCTCTGTAGGAGTTGTTCCACGTGTAGATGTATTTCTGTTGTATCTGTGGGGAGGAAGGTGATCTCCGTGTCTTACTCTTCCAACATCTTCACGGAAGTCCTACAGATTTTCTGTTAATGAGTTTGTTGTGGAAAAACCTAACGGTGCTCACCTATTCCTAACTGTTGCTGCAACCAGTATCTGTTTTTAAAAACCTGATGGGTTTTTGGCCAAATTAAGGTCCCTGTGCAACACGTGAAGAGGGGTGGGAAACACATTTTTCATGTCATCTGCCCTGGATATTTGTGTACCTATACAATTATACAAATACAAACCTACAAACACAAACACCAACAAAGACAAATGCAAGGAAATCCTCCATAAATAAAGAGTATAAGCAGATGACTCGCAAACACTTACCCTACCATACATTATCTTATGATCTTGTGGTTACAACTATCAAAACCTTAACTCTTTATATTATAAAACTTTGCAAAGGAAGGAAAACTTCATGGATCCATCCAAACAACGTTTTGAAAGTTGTTCAAAATGACTCAAAATAAATAGCGATGATTACAACTTGATTTCTCATAACACAAAGGATCTCCTTCTTCCTCCTTCAAAAAGATACAATTTGCTTTGCTTCTTTCCTTAAACAGTGATTATTTGCTTGATTTCTGTAACTTCCACAGGAGTTACAGAGAAAGGCAAAAACAAGCACCAAAACAAGTGAATGAATTTTCAAAAAAGAATGCTTCTTATTAGATTTCATTGGCTGAACCTTGGAGAAATTTTCACTTTATACCCTGGACAATTTATGTTCTAATGCAATAGCATCACTTATTACATTCTAATCCAACATGGCCTTACTTGATCACTCTAGATGGATTGAAGCTATTTCCCATGATCCAGAGGGTCCTTTTGTTTGCCTGGATCTCTCACTATTCTACTAGTATGGTGTAGAACGTGGAACACTTAGCCCCACTGAAATTGCAGGAATTTTGCTTCAACTCAATGCTATTAAAATTATTACAGAGAAGATATCATGCTACATACAGGTTTTGTATGTGCTGAAAGGCAGAACGGCTACAGCCACTCTACTTGCAAATTGAAATCCTAGCTGTGAATTTCAACAAATTAGATGAGTTTAGCTAATTGTCTGTACAGTTCATTACTGATGAGTCACAAATTTTAGCATCTTTCTGGCATTTTCAGACTCAACGGTATCTTTTTAACAGGTACCTGCTGAGGCTAGACTATATTTTCAGACTCTTTTGCCAAGCAGGTCATGACAAGTCCTAGGTGGCCTCCCATCTCATCATGGGGCTTTTTGTCTAGCTACACTCTGAAAAGCAAAGTTACCGGCTGAGTCACTAATCCAATCTTCTTTTTAGGGTTGGGAAATATATCCCACACCACAGTTCCCAGCTTCATCGCAAAATCATAGTCTGCTCTATGCAGCTGATCAGTCTCATTTCTCTAATTCACTTAGGCTTTTGAGGATGAAGGAAGAGAGAATTCTGGGAGAGTTTCATACTCAGCCTCCCAGGGCTTATCGTCTCAGGGAAACCAAGTAGGATAAAAGGTGAGATCAAGAATTCTCAGTCAATGATTGAGCTGATAAAGAAATCTGGGGCTCTTTGAGCTTTCTCACCCATAGAACTGGGGTTTGGCTACACTTTTAGTATAGGTTTTCAGTGGCAAATTAGGGAAATAACCCTGCATTCTGTGGGATTATCAGGTGGAGATTTGAAGTGGTGTGCATGGCAGAAGATGGGAGGAAAACGGCCCCACCACATACTCTGTTTCCCTACCTCTCCAATGCCCAGCATCAAGATGGAACGAGGGCTATCCATTGCTGCGTGTTAACAACATACTACCTCCTCTTCCATATACATCCCTCAAGAGATGTATTTCCCATTGTCAGCTGCCTGGGATGCTCATTTTACCCAGATTTTACTGGGTTTCTAATATGTGGTGGGACCTATTACTCAATGTGATTTGCTTGGAGTGCCTCATACCAGATATGACCCTGTTTGACTTTGGATTTGGTGAGGAAAAAAATGAGCCATCCAGCACACATTGCAGAAGATGACCTTGTTCTTTATGTTTGTAACTCACTAACACATGCCAGGCAGAAAAATGAATCCTCCACCAACCAAGTAACTGCTTTTCATTAACTGGGTCACTTCTTAACTCTGGTGGGCTTAGCTAACTGGAGACTATAAATAATATATGCGATCAGGTGGAAGCTCTGAGATCTAATTTAATAACACTCAAGTATCTTTTTTTTTTAACATCTTTATTGGAGTATGATTGCTTTACAATGATATGTTAGTTTCTGCTTTATAACAAAGTGAATCAGTTATACATATACATATGTTCCCATATCTCTTCCCTCTTGCGTCTCCCTCACTCCCACCCTCCCTATCCCACCCCTCTAGGTGGTCACAGACCACCTAGCTGATCTCCCTGTGCTATGCGGCTGCTTCCCACTAGCTATCTATTTTACCTTTGGTAGTGTATATATATCCATGCCACTCTCTCACTTTGTCCCAGCTTACCCTTCCCCCTCCCCATATCCTCAAGTCCATGCTCTAGTAAGTCTGTGTCTTTATTCACGTCTTACCCCTAGGTACTTCATGACCTTTTTCTTTTCCTTAGATTCCATATATATGTGTTAGCATACGGTATTTGTTTTTCTCTTTCTGACTTACTTCACTCTGTATGACAGACCCTAGGTCCATCCACCTTACTACAAATAGCTCAATTTCGTTTCTTTTTATGGTTGAGTAATATTCCATTGTATATATGTGCCACATCTTCTTTATCCATTCATCTGTTGATGGACACTTAGGTTGCTTCCATGTCCTGGCTATTGTAAATAGAGCTGCAATGAACATTTTGGTACATGACTCTTTTGAATTATGGTTTTCTCAGGGTATATGCCCAGTAGTGGGATTGCTGGGTCATATGGTAGTTCTATTTTTAGTTTTTTAAGGAACCTCCATACTGTTCTCCATAGTGGCTGTATCAATTTACATTCCCACCAACAGTGCAAAAGGGTTCCCTTTTCTCCACACCCTCTCCAGCACTTACTGTTTCTAGATTTTTTTGATGATGGCCATTCTGACCAGTGTGAGATGATATCTCATTGTAGTTTTGATTTGCATTTCTCTAATGATTAATGGTGTTGAGCATTCTTTCATGTGTTTGTTGGCAATCTGTATATCTTCTTTGGAGAAATGTCTGTTTAGGTCTTCTGCCCATTTTTGGATTGGGTTGTTTGTTTTTTTGTTATTGAGCTGCATGAGCTGCTTGTAAATTTTGAAGATTAATCCTTTGTCAGTTGCTTCATTTGCAAATATTTTCTCCCATTATGTGGGTTGTCTTTTGGTCTTGTTTATGGTTTCTTTTGCTGTGCAAAAGCTTTTAAGTTTCATTAGGTCCCATTTGTTTATTTTTGTTTTTATTTCCATTTTTCTAGGAGGTGGGTCAAAAAGGATCTTGCTGTGATTTATGTCAAAGAACGTTCTGCCTATGTTTTCCTCTAAGAGTTTGATAGTGTCTGGCCTTACATTTAGGTCTTT
Organism: Aethalodelphis obliquidens; assembly: GCF_003676395.1. Lineage (NCBI taxonomy): Eukaryota > Metazoa > Chordata > Mammalia > Artiodactyla > Delphinidae > Aethalodelphis > Aethalodelphis obliquidens. The sequence continues at coordinate 25,368,650 of NW_020837969.1, read as the reverse complement.
AATCCATTTTGAGTTTATTTTGTGTATGGTGTTAGGGAGTGTTCTAATTTCATACTTTTACATGTACCTGTCCAGTTTTCCCAGCACCACTTTTTGAAGAGGCTGTCTTTTTCCACTGTATATTCTTGCCTCCTTTATCAAAGATAAGGTGACCATATGTGTGTGGGTTTATCTCTGGGCTTTCTATCCTGTTCCATTGATCTATATTTCTGTTTTTGTGCCAGTACCATACTGTCTTGATTACTGTAGCTTTGTAGTATAGTGTGAAGTCAGGGAGCCTGATTCCTCCAGCTCCATTTTTCGTTCTCAAGATTGCTTTGGCTATTTGGGGTCTTTTGTGTTTCCATACAAATTGTGAAATTTTTTATTCTAGGTCTGTGAAAAATGCTAGTGGTTGTTTGATAGGGATTGCATTGAATCTGTAGATTGCTTTGGGTAGTAGAGTCATTTTCACAATGTTGATTCTTCCAGTCCAAGAACATGGTATATCTCTCTATCTATTTGTATCGTCTTTAATTTCTTTCATCAGTGTCTTATAATTTTCTGCATACAGGTCTTTTGTCTCCTTAGGTAGGTTTATTCCTAGATATTCTATTCTTTTTGTTGCAGTGGTAAATGGGAGCGTTTTCTTAATTTCTCTTTCAGATTTTTCATCATTAGTGTATAGGAATGCCAGAGATTTCTGTGCATTAATTTTGTATCCTGCTACTTTACAAAATTCTCAAGTATCTTTTTGAATCAGTGGAAACTGAATAGTTCAGGGGTTATTCTAACTTCAAGAATGCATTCCTTTTTGAATTTGGCAAGGAGTACTTTCTCAGGCATGATGTCTGAAATTTTAATGACTCACCGATTATAATGGACTTAACCACACATCAGCAAGGCTGCCAGCTTTGCAGCACAACACGCAGCATGCAGCATAATGTGTTGGCCTGTGAATCAGCCCTGTCTCCTCTGTGGTGGCCTTCCTAGACCTGGGATGCAAAATACCTGACTCAGTTTTAATTCCATGCGCTGACTCATTCTAACATATTTATTGTCCCATACAGAACCTAGAGAACACAGTATCCCACCCAGAGGCCAGGTGGGGCTAATTCCCATGTTAGATGCTCCATGGGCTGAATTTTTATCTGCAAACTGCTGTAGATGCTCTAGCTTCTTTTAGAGAGCCTGGGATGGAAGGGGTTCACCACAATTTTTTCAAAGGTTTCCCAGACTGTGTTACAGGCTCCCCCAAAGATGGATATTATAATATACCAATTGGTTCCCCATAGTTTGAAAAATCATGAAATATGTGACCTAAGCCCCAGCCATGTTTGAGCCCTGTACCAAATGTAAAAACCTTCTTTCAAGTTGTGCTGTGTATATATATATAATGGAATGTTACTCAGCCATAAAAAAGAGTGAAATAATGCCATTTGCAGCAACATGGGTGGACCCAGAGATTATCATACTAAGTGAAATAAGTCAGATAGAGAAAGACAAATATTATATGATATTACTTATATGTGGAATCTAAAAAAATGATACAGATGAACTTATTTACAAAACAGAAATAGACTCACAGACATAGAAAACAAACTCACGGTTACCAAAGGGGAAAGGAGGGGAGGGATAAATTAGAAGTCTGGGATCAACAGATAAACACTACTATATATAAAATAGATAAACAACAAGGACCAACTGTATAGCACACAGAACTATATTCAATATCTTGTAATAACCTATAATGGAAAAGAATCTGAAAAAGAATATATATATGCATACACACAGATTTATGTAAAGTTGAATTACTTTGCTGTACACCTGAAATGAACACAACATTGTAGATCAACTATACTTCAATTTAAAAAAAGGAAACCAACACAAAAAAATTAAAAATTTTGAAAACTTGAAACACACACAAAAAAGCTTTCTTTCTCAGTGACTGTCTTTTTCTGCATCTAGGGTGCCTGCACTGACTGTACTAAAACTTAAGCCACATCTACCATTCTATGGATACTTTTTCTTCTCAGAAGCAGGCATGCCCCATGGAAGGTAAGTGACCAATTCATCTTATGCTCCATCCTGTATTCTTAAAAATCCCATTGGTTGGGATAACTTGATACTCTACTCTGTGTTTGGACTTTCTTTTTTTTTTTTTTTAACTTATATTAGACATGAAAGTTGGGGTGTCCCCTAGACTTCCATTTAAAGAAAATTCAATATGCAAAAGTTCAATGGGTTAGTTTGGGAGTTGTTAAATCATTGTTAAAAAGGGTTTCTTTACTTTTCAAGAAAGTCTCTAATAAGATTATTTTATGTATCCAGCAACTTTGGTTTAATTTTTTTAAATTCCACTTTAAAAATTCAATTTCTATAAAGTGTTTAAGAACGTCTATTATTTATGTTGTGATCTAACCAGAATGACATTTCTTTGAACTCAGTGGCTCAATCAAGCAATAGTACAACCAGAATAAAGCAGAAGTAAAGTATTTCCTCATTTCTGAATTCTATGCTCTTAGGTTAAGTGTGATTTTCCCAGTATCAGGGAAGAGCATTGATAAACATTAAGAAATTTATGGATTAGCAGGCAATGCAACAGAGGCCAATGGAATGGTGACCAAATGAAACAAAAAGAGACAAATCTCTTTTAAAGTGTCATTGATAAGTCTACTCTGGAATCCTAAAACAAGTCTGGGTATACTGATGCCGGAACAATATAGATTAACTCAAGGGAGTTAAAAAAACAGGAACATATATGATTAGAAAGTGGGAGAGTGATTTATGGGCAAAGACCCACAGAACTAAATACTGTCCATATAGGTTACTCAAGCAGGAGGCCAGGTGTGGACGTGACAGCTCAGTAATTGAAGAATGCAGGAGGGAGAAGAATCTTTGAAGGGGGTAGAAAAAAAGGTTAAGTAGGGGCAATGGAATGGAATAAAATGCCCTTGTTTATGTATTTAAAAGACCCTCAGAGACAACCTTCTGAATTCCAAATTAGCTGAGTCACCACAGTGGTTCCTCAAACTTAAAAAGATCAAAATACCTAACCATAATCCCTTGAAATGATTGTGTTTGCTGCTCAGAGAGGAAAAAATGTAGAGAAGAAAAATTCTGGTTAGACGTCGGGAAAATCTTTCCACTTCCAGATGGCAAGAAATATTAGATCATGAAGGTGGTCCCTGAGGAAATTGACAGGCAGCACTGTGAAGCTCTTAAAAATTGGGCTCCCCAAAGCAATAAAAAATCCAGCAGGGAGAGAATGACTGTATTAACACAGAGGTGAAACAGACACAATAATATCCATCACCTCTCCCCTCCTCAAAACCCCTGGTCTCTGTTTCTGTTAGTGCCACCAACTTTTCCCCAGACACTAGGTGCTTTTATGTCCTACCCTCAGGTTAGCCAGCTGCCAACTCCAGTTTGCATACTGCATTTTTTGTTCAGTTTCCTCCTTTCCATCATTACCTTTTTTTCAGGTCGCCCATTCCCTCTCACAGAGACAGCTCATAGGAATTCTGAATTCTGCCTTTGTCCCCAGTATCTCACCTTCCTACCCATTTTTCATATCACTATAAGATTTATTCTCCTAAAGTACAACTTTGATTATGGCACCCTCTTGTTCAAAAAACACTTTTCTTAAAAGAAGCATTCTGGCTAATGAATCATGAAGGTATAATAGAGTATTACCACTTTGCAATCCTTAATGAAGTAATGTCTCTAGGCATTGATCATCAACCTACAATCTTTAGATGGAGAGCTGAAAGGGAGCTTAATAATGAAAGTTTCAGGCTGACAACATTGGAACGCATTGACCAATTTTAACATCAGTAAAAAGACAAACAGTACATACTGACAGAAGTATACAATTTCACTTATGAAGAATTCTTGCCAATAAATCAAAACTGAATCTAATCAAATATCTAGATATAACTAATAGTTTACAGAAAATATAGGGACAGAGAACTATGTTAAACTAAACCCTGGTGGTGCAATCAGTAAAATCCAGAATATGGAAAAATTTAAGCAGTCGAAGACCCAGTTTCTGCAACAAATAACAGGCAAGTGAAAAGAATAAGAAATAGAAGATGAATTCATAGATTCAATGAGACTTCCGAGATGTATCAACCAAATGCAATGTGTAGATCCAGCATAAATTCTGATGCAAAAAAACTATCGATAGAATATAGTTTCGGGCCAGTTAGTGATATTTAAAGCCCGCCTGGGTACTTGGTGACATGAAGGGATTCTCGTAAATTACAGGGGGCAGAGGTGGGATTCAGTGACATTATTATAGCTTTCTGGGAAAGAATTCTTACTTTTCACAGATACACACTGAGGTATGACATATTAAGAAAAATGAAATATTATATACAAATTTGCTTCAAAATAATCAAGGGAAAAAGGAAGTGGATGTGGAGTTAGATGAAAGAAAATTGGCATGAGCAACAATTGTTAAAGCTCAGTGATGGGTGCATGGATTTCATGACACTATCTTTTCTAAATTATATATGTTCGAAATATTCCACAATAAAAGGCTTTTTAAAAAGTCTATTGACAAAGAAATTTAGCACACGGATTTTGTCATACCAAGATAACCACTGCACAGAGCCCAATAAAATGCATTGCTTGAGAAGTGGGCTGTTGAAGTGCAGGAACTGGATTTTTTTTTTTTAATTCTCCTTCCAGGTGGCAATAGATTTTTAAATTTGCTGACTTTCTATTAATTTGGGTTTTTTTTTTCTCTATCACACAACTTATAAGTTATTCACTGTTTGGTGGCAGCAATGACTAAGAATTTGGTTTTATGGTCTGACCATTTGGTGATGTCTGTTGAAAGGATGACATAGATTTTGTCACTGTTAGATGAGAAACAACAGAGAGTTCGATCTGTTAGTTGTTTTTTGGTTTATCTATCTGTAAGCTCAAATCAGTGAAGAATTTTAGGTCCACTGAGGAAAAGAACAACTCTGAGATCTGGACAGTGATTTTTGTGTTTCCGTGTTTACTTTGACCTATGGCTAAAATGATAAGCTCTCTGTATGTGTGTATGTCTGTAATTCAGGAAGATCCTTAATGCTTATTGTTGATTATGAAACGTTTTCCTACCTCCAAAGGGTTTAATAAATGATTATAATGTATCGTAAGTTAAAGGAGTTCCGTTTGTATTGATTCATAGAGATAGTATTTCCAAAATACACAGAAAATGAGGAAACTGAACTTGTAAAATTTTGAATGTGCTGGACCTTTAAGAAAAAAAAGATTCTTACGGAAACCACCAGCTCAACAATCTTTTTATGTAAGAATACAAGTTCACACAATTAAGATGAATCCTTGGTTTAATAATTCGGGTTTAAGAAAGAAAAAGAAATTAGCTGTGTTTCTTTTCCCAAGTTTTATCAACATGGAATACAAGAGTACACTGTTATCATAAAATTAGTTTATTTTCTCATGAAGAAACTAATTAATCTGAACTTTCTAAATATTTTACATTGGATTATTTATCAAAAAATGTTACTCCTGCATAATACTTAAGACTGTGAAAATGCTAATTTGTTTTTTGTTTTGTTTTTATTGAAGTATAGTTGATTTACAATGTCGTGTTAGTTTCTGGTGTACAACAAAATGATTCAGATTCTTTTTCATTATAGTTTATTATCAGATATTGAATATAGTTCCCTGTGAAAATGTTAATTTGTGTTTAATTACTTTGAGTCTTCATTCTGGAAAACTTTTAATATCATCAGTAATCATATTTTATAGTGTATCAGCTTGAACATAATTTCCAAGACCCTTAGGTAACTTAAAACTTTAGACTTTATATGAAATTGAGTTAATAATGAATAATCATTGGACACCCATATAATTTTTAAGTAAACTACATTTTAAAACATAGATGATTAAGCATAATTTCAAATGCATATACCTTTACTTCTGCACTTACAATGCTGTGGAATATCTGTATCTTTGTGTCACATTAACAAACGTGGCTAGTTTTTCCATTGTAAGGATGTGTCTGTAGAAAGGTATGTTGTGTGTTTCCACGAGCTTTGCTAGTTTGCTAAAATGCTTGTATAGAGCAGATAGTTCTCAATTATCTGCCTCCCAGTTTTCTCTGTGAAATAGAAGTTAATTACTTTGATGAGGTCATCATTGCTATGAGTTTTGAGGCTGTACTGAAAACAGTGGTGGCAGAGAGGGATGAATATGTAGGCAGAGTAATGGGATGTGTTTTTGTTTACCAATATTAAAAGAGTTTCATCTTAAAACGTCTGGTTGTTCTAGAATGCAGAACCTGAGGAGGATAGTGAAAGACAAACCCTGCATGGATACAGAAAGGTGTAGAAGGTTTGCAGAAAGGAAAGATACCTTTACTTCCCTTAGTTTATAATATTGTGCTTGAGTCTGAAAAGAAGCAATAAAATGTGCTAAAATTTTGATCAAAGCTGGCTCAGTTTTAATGGGTTTGTCCGTAAGAAAAATTTTCTGTGTATTCTTTGCTGCCAAATGTTACGTTTATGAAAAACTAGAACCTGATTTTCTGCCTGTTACAATGATAAATTAGTTTTAGAGCTCTTAACAACAGGTTATTCTTTACTTTCTGTGTGATCTGACCAGACGGCAGATTCCATAGCTTATCGTATAATCTCCTTTGAACATATTGTGATAAAAACATTATTAGAAGATGAGCTTTATATAAGTTTTCTACTCTTGTTAAGCTTTTATATTTGCCTGTCTTTGAATAGTGACCCAGTACCACTAATCCAAACACTCATTAAATAAAAAGGAAGAAATAAAAACAAGAGAAAATGATGAATTAGGAAATATAAGGCTAAAAAAGCAACAGAAATAGGAGGAGTCATTTCTTCTCTTTCCCATTTAGGTGTGAAGCTATAACTGGTAGCTTCAGGAAAGACATATAGTAAAGAAAAATAATTATTACATATGAAGAGAGCGTACTTGCATTTTGAAAGAGAATTTAAAAACAATAGTAGACAATAATACTATTTAGTTGTTTATTTCCTAGTCAGTATGCATGTGAGTGGAACATTTATTTCAAACATTTATCTATGCAGTAATACTTTATGAAGAGTCAAGAGAAGGCCCTTGGCAGTGTTCTGGGGGGACAGCACACATAATTACTCCCAAGTACTATCACCAACATTATATAGAGCAACAATTTAGATCATCAGATTCACATAACAGTCTGTTGTTTTGCTGAGTTTTCCTGATGCAAGTTAAAGGCAGGTTTCGTTATAGAAAAAGAAAAATAAATTCAAAAGAACTCAGTATTTTCATGGTGACTTAAAGTTATAGCAAATTTCTAAAACAAACACATCAGTCTACTTACATGCAGTTTGGTACATCAATGTCATGGCCATGGCTAGAAACAATTGTTTTGATAAATACAAGCTTTTCACAATAATTTATTACACATATGCCATACTAGACCCCTGAAATGATACAAAAGGAAACAAATCAGGTTTCTCTGAGAGCAGGAGAGATCTTGAAGATTCTCCTCAGCCACTCATTTTATAGAAAAAAAATGAGGTCCAGAAAAATTAGGCAACTTTTCTAAGGCTGTGTAGCTAGTTTTTAACAAACTCCAGGGCACTGTCCATTTTATCTACTCAAATATGGGAGTGGGAGCTATATACGTTTTTGAGACGGTTTACTCCAAAAACTTATTTTTGCTCTTTTGAGAAATTAAAGAGATATGACATAATATAACAATCATCGCTACTCTCATACTTCAGAATTGGCAGCTGTCAACCTATTTCTTTGTATTTGCTTCTAGTCTATTTTCTTTAATACAATTAAACCTTACTAAAATAAAGAATTTGTTAAATACCATTCCAAGTGCTACTTCCTCCCCCTTTCCCTAAGGATAAACCAGTGATCTGGGTTTAAGAGGTAAACCTCTAGCCCAACACTGTCCACGAGAAGTATAATAGGAGCCATATATGTAACTTTAAAGGTTTAGGAGCCACATTTTAAAAAGTAAAAAGAAACAGTGGAATTAAGTTTAGTAATATGTTGTAAATTACCCAATATACTCAAGCTATCATTCAGCAGGTAATTGACATTAAAAAAGGATTAATGAACTATTTTTCTTCATTTTTTTACACTAAGTCTTCAAAACCAGTGTGTAGTTTATACTTACAGCACATCCTACTTAGAATTATCTCCTCAATAGCCACAAGTGGCTAGTGGATAGGAATCGACTAGCCCAGGTCTCATCCGTTTTTAAAGTGGCTTCATATATATGAATATATATATATATATGTACATATATATATACACACACACATATATACGCATTTACTACGTACAGTATTGTCTCTGTATTGGGAGTTAAATTTACGTAAGTGGTGATACACTGTTGGTATTATTTTCTACTTTAAGATCTATTTGTGATCATGTGTATAAGTCAGATTGATATATTTAAACTGCCATATTGTATTTTTTGTGTGAATATAAAGAATTTGATACATTCATTCCCCCACTGATATGCATTTAGGTTGTTTCCAATCTTTTGCCTTTTATGGATAGACATGCAATGAACATCGTTGTACCTGTCTACAGCCTCTTACTTTTGCTGGCTAGGAGAGAGATGCTGAGAGAAATTAAATACCAAATGTCATATACCAAAAAGGGACATGACTATATTATTGCTGACTTTAAGGAACTTACAGAATAAGAGATTTTCATTTGAGAGGTAGTACAATCAGAATCACTTGAATAACTTTTCCAAATTAAACAGCTCTACTTTTTCATAGCTACCCCAAACCCTAAGCCCTCACACCAGGTGAGATCTGCTAGAAGGTAGGCGATGACATTGCTGAACTTCATCTGAGCCCTGGGGTTTGACAGTCAAGAAGTCTGCCCATTCCTTTATATTTTGGGGAATGGCTAACCATGAAGGACAACAGTGCCCTCACACAGGCAAGATAAGAGTGTCCGCCCTTGTGAATCCCATGAGACTTACTGTCCATCCTTTCTCATGACTCCCTCCTTTACTTGTCTCTGTAAAACTTCAGGTTTCCTCCATCTTCTTTGGAATGTCCCTCCTTCATGAAAACCCGCCCTATTACAGCAGCCTGAGGAGAACCATCCCCTTCATTTCATAGTACATTTGTCTTTCACAGTTTTGGTGCCTTAACTTGAACAGGCTTGCACCCTGCTTTCAGACGCCCGCTTATTCCACCCAGGCCAAGAGGCTTCTTGGAGACCTTTGGGCTCCATTCCTGACTGGAGTCCCCAGCAGTGTCTGTCTCCTCATGCCGTGCCTTGCACGCTTGTCCATTGGTAGCATGGCAAGAATTTGACTTTGCTTCCTTCTGAGTAGTCACTTGATTTCCGGTTCTGGCTTCTTTGGGTTTCATGGTCTGACCATTTGGTGATCTCTGTATATGAATGAATGATTTATAGAGACCTTCTCCTTGGGTAAGAGACAACAGATAATCCAGTTTGTTAGTCTTTTCTGTTTGTGTACCTGTCCATATTGAGCTCAAATAAATTAAAAATTCATACCCACTGTGAAGAGAACAGCTCTTTGATATGGATCAGTGAGTTTTGAAATTATGTGTTTATGCTTGACTCATGGGTGAAATTTTATTTTTTATTTTTTTATTTTATTATTTGTTTTATAAATTTATTTATTTATTTATTTATGGCTGCATTGGGTCTTCGTTGCTGTGCACGGGCTTTCTCTAGTTGCGGTGAGTGGGGGGCTTCTCTTGTTGCGGAGCACAGGCTCTAGGCACGCGGGCTTCAGTAGTTGTGGCATGTGGGCTCAGTAGTTGTGGCTCGTGGGCTCTAGAGGTCAGGCTCAGTAGTTGTGGTGCATGGGCTTGGTTGCTCTGCGGCATGTGGGGTCTTCCTGGACCAGGGCTCGAACCCGTGTCCCTTGGATTGGCAGGCGGATTCTTAACCACTGTGCCACCAGGGAAGTCTCATGGCTGAAATTTGAGAATTGAAGCTGTTAGGTATCTCTATGCCCGCACGATTATGCCTATGTAGTTCAGAAAGTCTTTTACCTCTCATTGTGTGAGTGTGTAATATTTCTCTACCTCAAGATGGTATTACTAAATTAGGTTATAAGATTTCTTAAAGGAGCTCTATTCTGATGGCTTAATGATAAATCAGCATTATATAAACTGAATATTCCTAAAATTCCCAGAAGTTAAGGAAATTGAATCTCAAATACTTTCAATGTACTTGACTTAAAAATATCTTTACAGAAACCAACTTGGATATGTTTTAGGAATTCAAGTTTACATAATTTGGATACAGTTTTGGCAAACAAGACTAATTTAATATTTTAGGTTTAAAAACAGCTCCATCTTCTCTGATTTATTAGGGTTAATCATAATATATACATAGATTTTTATTCTACCTGGGAAGGTTCTGTGCAAACTTATACAGGTTTACTGATTGATTAAACTAGTATTACTAATGCTTAAGATTGTGAATGTTTATAATTATGAAAAACATAAATTTGTGTTTAACCAAATAAAGTCATTATAATGACAAGCTGTATTTCAACAGTAATTATGTTTTGTAATATGTGGACAGGAAGATAAGTTCCAAGATCTTTAGGAAACTTAAAACTTTAGATTTATACTCAATTGAGTTGATACATATTAATTGAATACCTAGATCATTTCAAAATAAGGTGGAATACTGAAACATTAATATATAAGCATAATTTTAAGTTTATATACTTTTCTCCTCTTATTTTATATGTTATAGAGAAACTATATATTTGAGTCTGTCAGTGAATATGTTCGTTTTTACCACTTTGAGAAGTTGTGCTATGGGTATATGTAAGACTATAGATGTGTATCCATGAGTTCAGCTTGTCTGCTGAAAAGTATTGGTGTGTGACAAACAGTTCATGGTTATCTGCCTCCTAGTTTTCTCTGTGAAATAGAAGTCACTGTAGTTAAATAATATGTGTGTGTGAGACTCTACCAGGAGCAATAGTGGTAGGAGGTACCACTTTGTGTTTAAGGTGTGCAGGATGTGTTTCTGTTAAAGAAGAAGAGAGTGGTTTTGTCCTAAAGTAAAGTGACTGGTAGGGGAAATCTTGCAGGACAGAATCTGAATGGCTGTAGAAAGTTCATAGAAAAGGAATTTTATTTACCATGGGTAGTAAAGCTAAGGTTTGACGGTTTATTTATATTAAAAAGAGCTTGTGTTTACATTTGTTTTATCAAGAGATTGTAAAATATTTCTTTTTTTTTTTTCTTTACCATTCTGGGTAATCTGATAGAATGAAGAAGAATGATACTCTTCTTGAACACAAAAAAGGGGCTGATGATATAGAACTTTAATCCTACACCCCTTTATGTTCTAGGGAATGGCTAAGCACAAAGGACCACCCTGCCACTTATATTCCAAAAAAAGAAAGGCCTCCACCCTCTTCTCCAATCCCATAAAACTCACTGTCCATCCTTCCTCATGACTCTTGTTTACCTACCTCTGTAAATCCCAGGTTTTCTCCCTCTTGAGAACCTTTATTAATGAATGGTCCCCCTTTTGCAGTAATCTGAATAAACTCATCTCCTTAATCATCCAGGGTTACAAACCTTAAATTAAGTGACCTCGACAAATTAATAAATGTAGCAAGCAATGCATGTAAAAATAAGATGACAAAATGGTATATTTTGTGATGACTATAGAAATGAGCCTCAGAAAAAGATATGAAGGTGAGGTGAGGAAGTTTAGGCCACTGGTAGCCCCCAAGAAAACCAAAATTATCTTCCATATGGACCACTCCTAGGGAAGGTCTAAAAGAGCCAGAAACAAAGAAATTATTACTGAAGTTCCAACACCTAATTAGACATTTTTAAAATATCTGAAATAATAGCCTTTAATGCAGGTTCTTCCACGGTATGAGCTGGAATTTTTCATTGAGAAAGTATTTACTAAGCTCCAAAGGGCTGATAGCCATGGAGGACTCATAGCAGAGCCTTTATGTTGTGGAACACAGAGTAGGGAATTATAAGTAATGATCCAAGAGCAGTTTCCTGCCCTAAGACACAAAGGTTCATCCAGAGTAAGAAGAATCAGGGGATCAGGAATAATGCTCTGATTGATTCAATCCCCAGGATGATACCTTAGAATGAATCCACAGTTGAGGATGGATTACATAAGCATTGATAGAAACTCTGGGTCCTAGAAGAGAAAGCACATTTCCTGGACTACCAGGATGTAGCCTGGGGAAGTCCAGGCATCACAGAAGAGTGCCAAGTCAACGGAAGCTGGGGCAGGTATCTGAGAGGCACGGCATGGATGTGAGCGCCCCAGTGTGGTATGGAAAACGCAGGTGAGAATTCCCCAGCCCCCAAAGAGGGCTACTTTCCTGTTGAGCAGAATGCAGTCTGGGGTCCAGGCAGGGGTCTTGACAACCACAGTAGATGCAGCAGGGCCAGAAATGGACACCCAAGACCAGGTGAGATAAGTGATAGTCAAAGAGAACACAGTGTAGCACGTGGGCCAGACAGCCCTCATCGATCCCAGAACCATAATTCCCAGTAAGTCAGCTGCCTTGGAATGTATAAAAGCTCCAGGAAGAAAGGCAGCGAAGTAGAGAAACTTCTGGATTGATTCAGTAGGCACTGAAAGATGCAGTTTTTATCTAGAAGAAAATTAATGACTGAACTGACATGATTAAGTTTTGCTGCCTACCTGGTGGAAACGGGTACTTCCAAGCTACATTAAGTTCGTTGTTTTTTTTTTTTTAAATCACATCTTGCATATGTGAATGTGAAATGTTATAGCCACTGCAAATTCAGGTCGAGAGAAACTATCAGGAAAGAGAGACTGTTTTTGATCGAAATAAGGTTAATCATAGCATAGGAGTGACTCTCAGAGCTTTCTGAATCGTGATCCCAGATAAAGGTCCAGGACAAAGGAATTCACACTTCACACTGAAACACTAGATTGTAAATTGGTAACCGTTTGAAATGCACATCTCTTAGGAAGGGGCAACCCTTTAACGATCACCAAATGTGAAGCTGAAGGAAGAAATGCTAATAATGAAGTAGCAGGCTGCATACAAGAGGATGAGAGAAATATCTGGGGACTATACCCCTCACCTGACCTACTTGTAATCATGCTACCCAATTGATAACCTCATCTATGAATAAGTTGGACCCGATAGGATCAAGAAACATTTGTCTGGTTAGGGTTCAAAGTTAAGCTTGTTGGGAATGAAGGGAAAAGGGTAGTGCATTTGATGGAAGCTTGGAAATACATACCATAGAATATAGTAAGGAGTCAACTGGTATTCGTGATCATTTCCGAAACGGAAACAGAACTTTAAGAAACAGTTCTTTATGCAAAAAGCAGGATAGATTGGAAAGAGCAGTTGTTGATGGCAGACAACCTAATGTAGCACATTTCTATTGGTGCATCTATAAAATTCTGTTGATAGACCCTCCATGAGTCAAGTCCCTCAGTACAGGCAAGGCAGGCTTTCTTCCTAATAGAAAATTCCATGTCTGTGTTCTCTTGCCTAATGATGGCTTAGCTACAAGTATCCAAACTTCTGTGAGAATCTTGACGGGAAGAACTTATATTTTACTGAAGAGGAAAAAGATTCTGTGGTACCAGCAACAACACTGGTGGCGTAAGACAATACAACAGCAGCCCTGGGAGATGGGTCCCATCGTACCATCAGAACACCAGGCTGCATCACTTTTGCTCTGAGCCTCCTGCTTGTCTTTCTTTTCTCTCTCTGTTTGAATTACACGGGAACCCAGTGCTATTAAAATGCACTCAATCTGAGCAGCCGCTGACGAAGATGTATAGGATCCTGGTGCAGGCTAATAATTAACACGCCGGGCCTGCTAATACACTCGCCCCTTCAAACTCGTATCCTTGGATCATTTGTTCACATTATTTGGAGGCGAGGTTGAGAGCTTCCTGGGGGAAGGTCAGAGCAGGACCCTGGCAGCAGGCAGCCGTGCTCAGACTCTCTGCCTTGTCCTGCACAGTCAGTTCTGAAGGGTCAGAACTTGTACACATTCTCAGCCAAGCACAAAACCCTGACTATTCCTGGGCCGACTCTTCTTAGCAAGGAGTTAAATGAATATCTTGTGTTTCTGGAGCATAACCTTGGGGGTCAGGAGAGTCTCAAGCACCTTTCTAAGAAGCTTTTGAAGTACTTATTCTAACACCTACAGTTTCTCCATATGAGATCGAGACTCCTAGCTGTGTGACTTCGGACAGTTATTTAACCTCTCTGTGCCTCAGTTTCCTCATCTTTAAAATGGGAATAATAATAGTACCTACATCATCGGGTTGCTGTGACATTTAAAGACATTAATGTAGTTAATGCATTTAGAACAGTGCTTGGAACAGACTGAACTGCATATGGGTGTTTGCTCTTAGCAGGGCATTTGTTATTATTAGGAAGAGAATTTGGGTAATTGCTATTTTCTCAGTCTCCTTTCATTTCTAGAAATGTTCAATCACCCCACAAGTTTTGTTGCTCCCAAGCAGATACTGGCATCCCGAATATCTGCTTGAGCAGCCCATCCTTTAGCTGGACTCTGAGTCCCAATAGATTGCCGTGCAGAAGTACTGATGTAAGAAATAAGTAGTTAAGCAAGATAGAAGGTGCCCTATCTTTCAGAGCATGGGGCACTGAAACGGATATACAAAGCCAGTAATCCTTTCACGGGTGCAGGAAGGATTGGGAGAAAATCACTGGTGGTGGCAGGGTGAGGCAGAAGTGAAAAGTCAAGAGGCCGTTTATTATGAGAAAATACACCCAAACCTACATATTCAAATACTGACGACATGCATCGCTTGAAAGGCTATACTCTTTTTCTCAATGCTGCTGCTATAGTTTTTAGAAATTTTGGAAACGACATTTTCAGAAAGCCCAATTAGAAAGCATTTATTGAAAAGATCACTGTTTTATTTTTTCACCCTTACCTCTGTTGGGCAGAGGGGCTGTCCGCTGTATTCACTGGACTTAGCTCTGGATGTCCTTGGGCTATTTCTAAAAAGCCAAAGGATGAATGAAGTGGTACTTCCACCACTGAGGCTGTCTGAATCTCAGTTCTGAAAGTGGCAGCAGCATTTGAGTAAGGACATTTAATTTGTATTTTAGATTGTAATATTGAATTTCTTGAATGTTTGTTAAGAAAATGAACTGCATTACTTTGCAGTCATATTTGCACCCTTGGATATTATTAAATGGCTGTACAGTTGACCCTCGAATGACACGGGGGTTGGGGATGTTGATCCTCTGTGCACAGTGGAAAATTCCAGTATAACTTATAGTTGATCCCCGGTATATACACTCTTCCTCCATATCCATGGTTCCGCATACGTGGATTCAGCCAACTGCAGAGCGAGTAGTACTGAAGTACTTACTACTGAAAAAAATCCTAGTATAAGTGAATTCTAGTATAAGTTCAAACCCACGTTGTTCAAGGGTCAACTGTATTTTCTAGGTAAATCTAACTCAATGGCTCATGATCCTGCCTAGAAAAATGAACAAAATACAATTAACCAGGTATTTATTTCACAGCAACAGAGTACCTTTTAAGGGAAATATTTGCAAAGTAATTCTGAGTCCTTACTGTGTGTATGAAAATTATCAGTATCAAAGTTGGCAAATGACACAGCTGCCTGTTAAGAAAGTGTTTAAGAAGCTATTTCTGTTCTCTCCTTTGTAGAGGCTAATTTATCGTTTGTACTACCTTCCTTGATAAGAATGGAAATGTGCTGCTCTGGGAGGGCTGACTGCATCACAGTTAAGTCATTTGTGACTACTAAATGGTTTGCATCCTGGCAGGACCGAAAGGTGTCAAAATTGCCTGTGCCCACACATTTCTCGACTGCAGAGATTCTGCTCAGTTGGCTCTTATGTATTTGTCTTTAGAGTTTTCACCTCTGATGAGGTAGTGAGCCAGGGTTTGTCTTCAAATTCCGATAGGTATGAGTTTGTGGAAACAAAACAAGCAGGGCATGTACATTGAGATGGCAGACCTCAGGAAAATTACAGGGAGAATCCACATCTTCTCATGCCCAACACCTAGTCTAACTCTGGAAAGTGTCAAGAGCATGCATCCTGTAGAGACTGCTGCACAAGCATCTGGTTGACCCCTGGAATGGCTAAACACTAGCCAGAGAGTAGGAGACGCTGCCTCAAGCTGATACTGGGCTAATTTTAGACCCTGGATATAAGAAGGGGCATCGGTCAGTTTCATTAGTAGGTTGTATATTATTGTCTTAAACCGGGTTCTCCCAGACGCAGACCTTGAATGAAGGACTTGCGTGCATGTCACTTCTTTGGGAGGTACTTCCAGGCAGGACCCTTAGGAAAGTAGGGAAGTGAAACAGGAGGCAAGGAAGCCAATAAAGGGCACACTGATGAGCGGATTACTACGGGGAGGAAGTGGGGCTACATCCATGGGGGTTTCTGGGGGACTGCAGGGAGCACTTGTCAGAGTTGGAGTGAGCTAGCTGGGCTGTCTGCCCACTCACTCCCTTTAGTTATTAGTTGAAGGTTGTTTTGGGGAGCCTTAACTCCCTAGCTCGAATGGTCACAGAAAGCCCTCAGGCAAAGAGTCGAAGGTGCTTGCCTTCGGAAGTCCTGGGGGATGGTGAGCTCCAAAAGGAAAAGGGCTGTGGACAAAGATACACAGAGTTTGCTACAATTATTACCCTCATTTCAGAAATATGGCATCTGAGGACCAGAGAAACTCAGTGTCTCACCCAGTTACTTGGGGATTATGAATATGCTAGCAGTAGACTCTGCTAGACACTGTCACTGTCCCCTCAAAATGTGTTTTTCATGGTGGAAAAGGATGAATCCATTAACTTCTCAAGGTGTTTCCTTATTAACACATTTACTCCTCCTGGTCAGGAGTTATGTTCATCTCCTCATTCTGCTTTCCTTTCCATTATTAGCTCTCAGCTCATCAGCTCTCCTCAACTTGTGGAACAGTCAACAAAGGTCTTCAAAGTGCATTTTCTCTGCCTTCTTATGGTATCACTCCCCCCGCCCACCTGTTTTAACTCACCACCTCTATAAAGACCATATCTCCACATAAGGTCACATTCTGAGGCACGGGGTTAGGAGATCAGCATATGAATATGGGGGTGATACAATTCAAGCCATAACAGTACATATCTGAAGAAGTCAATTAGACCCATAGAACTAATCGTTTATGTTAAATTTAGGGATAATCTTCATTTTTGTGGTATTTCAAACGATTACCATATTTTAAAGAATTTGGCATTTTGAAATTCTGAAAGATTAGCCTTACGAGTAAAATGTAAACCATGTAACTGAGTCATTGATTCTAGATTTGGAATCTTAAGTTGAAAAGTATGAGTCTTTGGCTAAGTTTGTAAATAATATTAGAATGTTTTAAAGAACTTGAGATTCCCTATATTTTAAAGTATAATTTACTAGATTTATATGCAATGTCAAAGTTTCTGGGAAAGTTTTGCTTGTTGAACGTTTATTTTAAAATATGTAAAAATAGAATCTATTATGTTACATTTATAAATGAAGTTTAAAACATTTTAAGAGAGTGTAGCCAAGTTTGTAAGTGGGACAGAATATTTAGGAGAATGTAAAAGTATTAATCAGAGTTCCCTTGGAAGTGATTGTTGAATTATAACTGTAATTAAACTTATAACTAAATAACATTTTTAACTAGACTTATAACTATAATAGACTAGACTAGACTTATAACTATAATAACATTTTTTTTAGGTTGAACTTAAAAGTTTAATGGAAAACTACGTTTTTCAGTTTAATAAGTTGAATATTGATTTTTAAAAAGCAGCCACCAATAGTATTTTTTGTGCATCAGTCTGCCTTCAAGAGCACAAAAATCTATCGGTGTGAAGAATATCATGTGAAAAAGAGCTGCCTCTTTAATTTAAAATTATATTCTTCTCTTATTACAAAAGCAACACACACCTATTATAGAAACATTTGAAAACATTTTTAAAGATTTGAAAACATTCATAAGAAAAAGATAATAAGACAAAAATTATATCATCCAAGAGATAATTTCAACAATAAGCATCCTTGAAGTAAATGTCTGCATATGTCAGTGTTCTCAGTGTGTGTTTTCCAGATCAGGGCAGCGGTAGCACCTGGGAACTAGTTATAAAGGCAAACTCTCCCTCTTCCCCTGATGCCCCAGACATACTGAATACAATTCTGGGAATGGAGCCTAGCAATCTGGTTATCACAGTGACTCCAGGTGATTCAGTTGTATGCTAAAGTTTGAGAACCACTCATACATGTCATAATTGTATACTTACAGGATAAGTACCTAGGAGAAATATTGTTTGGTCAGTGGAGTATTTTTAGTTTAGGTTTTTTTTTTTTTTTTTTTTTTTTTTACTAAACCATAGATTTTATTTAGATTGCACCAGTTTTTCCACTAATGTCCCTTTGTCTTCTGGGATCCAGTCCAGGATCCTATATTACATTCAGTCATCACATCTCTTTTGTCACCTCAGGTCTGTGGCAATTTCTTAGGCTTTGTTATTTTACAAGACCTCAGTATTTTATTTTATTTTATTTTGTTAAAAGTGTTGAAATTTTTATTGGGATTGCATGAAATCTACAGCTAATTTTAGAAAGAACTGTCATTTTTACAATGTCAGGTCTTCTAATCCATGAACACAGGATGTCACTCTATTTTCAGTCTTTAATTTCTCTCAATAATTTTTCCAATAGTTCCTAAACAATATCATCTATAAATTTTATTTTATGGGCTCTGTGGATTTTTTAGTTTTTAGTTTTAAAATTTTATTTATTTATTTTGGTTGTGCCGGCTCTTAGTTGCATGCGGCACGTGTGCTCCTTAGTTGCGGCTTGAGGGCTCCTTAGTTGCAGCATGCAAACTCTTAGTTGTGGCATGCATGTGGAATCTAGTTCCCTGACCAGGGATCGAACCCATGTCCCCTGCACTGGGAAGCGGATTCTTAACCACTGCACCATCAGGGAAGTCCCAAGACCTCAGTATTTTTGAAGGGTATTTGTGAGGTATTTGTTGAATGTCCCTCATTTAGGGTTTGTCTCATGTTTTCTCATGTTTAGATTGGGGTTATGAGTTTGGGGTATCAGAGAGGTAAGGTACTCTTCTCATTGCATCATATCCAAGGGTGCATGATATCATCATGATTTATCCCTGGTGATGTTAACCTTGAGCACTTGGTTAAAGCAGCATCCGTCAGATTTCTCCACTGCAAAGTTACTATTTTTCCTTTTCTCTGAAAGCAAGTCACAAAGTCCCGTCAGCACTCACGGGGAGGAACATTAAGCTCCACCTCCTAAAAGGGGGTAGTACCTGCATATATAGTTTGGAATTGTTCTCTAAAAAGATTTCCTCTCCCCCACTGATTGACTGATCAGTTGATGTCTATCAGTATGGATTCATGGTTATTTATTTTGTTGTTCTTTGGGTTATAATCCAGTACAGTCTTTATTTATTTGTTCCTCATTTTGTTCTAGCTTTGGCCAACTCTTTCAGGTTGGTTCCTAGTTATTTTTTCCAGCTTTACTGAGGTATAATGGACAAATAAAATTTTAATATATTTTAAGTGTACAATGTGATAAGATGACATCTCATAATATGCATATACATTATGAAAGGACTCCCACCATCAACTTAATTAACACACCCATCACCTCACATAGTTACCTGTTTTTGTTTTCAGTGAGAATGCTTAAGAGCAGCTCTCTTAGCAAATTTCAATTATATAATACAGTGTTATCAACTATAGTCACTCTGCTGTACATTAGATCCTCAGAACTTATCCATCTTATAACTGAAAGTTTTACCCTTTTACCAACCTCCCCATTCCCATCTTCTTCCGTCCTCATGACAAGTACCAATCCATTCTCTGTTTCTATGAGTTCAACTTTTTTCCCCTAGATTCCACATATGTGATACCATGCAGTATTTGTCATTTTTCTGTCTGACTCCTATGTCTTTTGTTTATTCTTTCTTACTTTCTGACACCACAGGATGCTCCAAACTTCCTATCTTATATTTTCCCATACAAGAATTGTAATTTTCCCAGCCCTATAATCAATCATTTCTCCATGGAGCCTTGATTCCTTTAACTGGAAAATTGTATTTAGTAACCAGGATCTGGGCACCAGGTGTATTTGTTGCCATTAGGGTATTACTAACCCTAGGCCTTCTGAGTGGGAAGAGCTAGGAAATAGATACTTTTAAAGATTCCAATATTTTGCCAAATTGCCCTCTAATTTTTTGTCTAGTTTACATTATGCCACTAATGTATGATAGAGCAAATTTTCCCATATCTTTGTCAAAAAAATTACTATGATTTATTTTAACTATACCAATTAGGTACTTTTTTAAAACAATGGTATAACCATGCAATTTTTATTTCTGTGCCACTTAAATATTTTCGATATATTTACTTGGTATTTTACTTTCTCTTTTCATATATTTTCTCTTTATGGCATTTTCTTAATACATATTTTTAAATTGAAGTATAGTTGATTTAAATGTTGTGTTAATTATTGCTGTACAGCAAAGTGATTCAGTTATACATATATATACTTTTTTTTATTCTTTTCCGTTATGGTTTATCATAGGATATTGAATATAGTTCTTTGCGCTGTACGGTAGGACCTCGTTGTTTATTCATTCTATATATAAAAGCTTTCTTTGTGGCATTTTCTCATTCATTTTTCTACTACTGGTTATTTTCTAACTACAGTAAAAGAAAATATTTAAACTTACGCTATTCAGATGTTAAAATGACAGAAAACAAACATACTAATAGCCACATCTAGTAAACCTCATGGCTTAACTATATTTAGGGAATGAATGAACAGCCATTCGGGTATCTTTTTGACCTGAAGCTCACCTGAAAAGACAATTGTTAGAACAGACTCCAGAGTTGAATAAAATATCGCAACATCTCCGGTTGACCTCCCTCTGCGCTGGTAGCTGACAGCAATCACTAACATCCTCTGAGTTTGTATGCAGTATGGGGTGATTTGAAGTTCTTCTCCCTTCTTGCAGAAAAGTCATGATTTAGTTGTGCTGATGGCCTCATTTAGAAGGATTGGCAAGCTGTATAACCTCCTTCCTCCAAACCTACATGGGGCACATGAATTTTGCTACACCTGCCAAGGAAAGTTAAGATGGAGTTTGCAGTTTAAAAGGTGCAGTACAGAGGATCATAACCAGGGCATTTCATTTATATTATAGTTACTTTGGTAGAAGATACTCAAAGGCAATTATGCAATTTAGCATGGGCTTGAAAAAAGAAGAAAATGGGCATAGGAGGTACAAGAATAGGTCCAGTGCCTAAGTAGTATTATAAGGCTCTCAAACCCTGAAAAATCTGGCAATACCTTCTCCTCTCACTTAATTCAGCCACCGTTCTTTGTTCCTATTACACTAAGCTAACTGCTGTCCAGGGACCATGCCAGGCATGCTTCTGCCTTAGGGCTTTTACACACGCTATTCGCTCTGCTTGGATCATTCTTTTTTTTTTTTTTTTGCGTTTTATTTTATTTTTCCAATTTCAGGTATGTATTTAAAAAAATTTTATTTTATATTGGAGTATAGTTGATTAACAATGTTGTGCTAGTTTCAGGTGTCCGGCAAAGAGGTTCACTTATACATATGCATTTATCTATCCCTTTTCAAATTCTTTTCCCATTTAGGTTATTACAGAATATTGAGCAGAGTTCCTTGTGTGTTAATACAGTAGGTCCTTGTTGGTTACTTATTTTATTTATTTTTTAATTTTTTAACATCTTTATTGGAGTATAATTGATTTACAATGGTGTGTTAGTTTCTGCTTTATAACAAAGTGAATCAGCTATACATATACATATATCCCCATATCTCCTCCATCTTGCGTCTCCCTCCCACCCCTCTAGGTGGTCACAAAGCCCCGAGCTGATCTCCCTGTGCTATGCGGCTGCTTCCCACTAGCTATCTATTTTACATTTGGTAGTGTATATATGTCCATGCCACTCTCTCACTTCATCCCAGTTTACCCTTCCCCCTCCTTGTGTCCTCAAGTCCATTCTCTACATCTGCATCTTTATTCCTGTCCTGACCCTATGTTCTTTAGAATTTTTTTTTTTTTTAGATTCCATATATGTGTTAGCATACGGTATTTGTTTTTCTCTTTCTGACTTATTTCACTCTGTATGACAGACTCTAGGTCCATCCACCTCACTACAAATAACTCAATTTCATTTCTTTTTATGGCTGAGTAATATTCCATTGTATATATGTGCCACACCTTTTTTATCCATTCATCTGTCGATGGACACTTAGGTTGCTTCCATGTCCTGGCTATTGCAAATAGAGCTGCAATGAACATTGTGGTACATGACTCTTTGAATTATGGTTTTCTCAGGGTATATGCCCAGTAGTGGGATTGCTGGGTCGTATGGTAGTTCTATTTTTAGTTTTTTAAGGAACCTCCATACTGTTCTCCATAGTGGCTGTATCAATTTACATTCCCACCAACAGTGCAAGAATGTTCCCTTTTCTCCACACCCTCTCTAGCATTTATTGTTTGTAGATTTTTTTGACGATGACCATTCTGAATACTGGTGTGAGGTGATACCTCTTTGTAGGTTTTTTTTTTTTTTTGCGGTACGCGGGCCTCTCACTGTTGTGGCCTCTCCCGCTGCAGAGCACAGGCTCCAGACGTGCAGCCTCAGCGGCCATGGCTCACGGGCCCAGCCGCTCCGCGGCATGTGGGATCTTCCCAGACCGGGGCACGAACCCGTGTCCCCTGCATCGGCAGGCGGACTCTCAACCACTGCACCACCAGGGAAGCCCCTCATTGTAGTTTTGATTTGCATTTCTCTGATGATTAGTGATGTTGAGCATCCTTTCATGTGTTTGTTGGCAATCTGTGTATCTTCTTTGGAGAAATGTCTATGTAGGTCTTCTGCCCATTTTTGGATTGGGTTGTTTGTTTTTTTGTTATTAAGCTTCATGAGCTGCTTGTAAATTCTGGAGATTAATCCTTTGTCAGTTGCTTCATTTGCAAATATTTTCTCCCATTCTGAGGGTTGTCTTTTTGTCTTGTTTATAGTTTCCTTTGCTGTGCAAAAGCTGTTAAGTTTCGTTAAGTCCCATTTGTTTATTTTTATTTCCATTCTCTATTACCTATTTTAAATATAGCAGTGTGTACATGTCAATCCCAAACTCCCAGTTTATCCCTCCCCCCGACCTTTCCCCTTTGGTACCCGTATGTTTGTTTCTCTACCCATGTAGTCACATGGCTACCTCCCTCTGCCTTTACCTGGTCTGCTCAAATGTTACCTTCTCAGTAAGAACTCCCCGACCTTGGTTCAAAATGACAGCCCTTTACTCTCAGATCTCTTTGTTAAGATAACGTTAGCAGCTATCACAGGTAAAACCCTACCTCTCAATGGCTTACCATAATAAAAGTTTTATCCACTCAGAAGTCCAAATTGTGGATTGGTGGGAGGGGATGGTGGTTCTTTTCCACACAGTCATTTAGGAACTGAGGTTGATGGAAGAGGCTCTGCCATTGTAAGCATGTTGCTTCTGAGTGTGTCCTAGAAATCAGTAAAGAAAGAAGGAAAGTGATCGTTACAGCAGGAGATTTTTATGTTCCAAGAGAGAACACGTTAATCATCACTCTACACACATATTATTGGCCTGAACTCAGTCCCATGATTGCATGTAACTGTGATACAGACTGAGAGATGAGGGCTGGCTGTGTGCACAGGAGGAAAAGCAAAACGGTTGGATTGACACCCAACCAGACTCTTCCACACACATAGTAGGGCCTCATTAAATACCTGTTGACAGACTGAATAAGTGAACAAATCAGGGCTGTGGGTAGTTCATTCCAGAAAGTTAAGAGAGGCTTTGAGGGATTCAGTGATAAGCACAATTTCAGATTATTTCAAGGGATTTGTACTGAAGTGGGAAAAGAACATGTGCTCACTTAAAAAATTAGCACACAGGGCTTCCCTGGTGGCGCAGTGGTTGCGAGTCCGCCTGCCAATGCAGGGGACACGGGTTCGTGCCCCGGTCTGGGAAAATCCCACATGCCGTGGAGTGGCTGGGCCCGTGAGCCATGGCCGCTGGGCCTGCGCGTCCGGAGCCTGTGCTCCGCAACGGGAGAGGCCACAACAGTGAGAGGCCCGCGTACCGCAAAAAAAAAAAAAAAAAAAATTAGCACACAAAGTAGATGGGAAACAAAAAACACTTATCATCAGGACATCAGGAACTCAGAGGAAGGATCCAGCTCTGAGTACTGAAATGATCAGGGAAGGTTTGGAAGGAGGTAGGACTCTCCAGTTGAGTCTTTCAAGAAGGGTTAATATTTCAGTGAGTGGAGAGGAGGAAGAGGATAAGTTAGGTTAAGGAGAAAGCAAAGAAGGCGGCTGAGGACATGGGGTGGCCTACTTATGTATTTCAGGTCGAGAAGCACATCAGTCAGGAGAGGCTACCTTCTCTTATGGTAACATAACACCAAATTCTCAGAGCTTTAGAACAACATTGGTTTATTTCTAGCTCACATGACATGTCACTGAGGTCAGCTGGGGCCTCTGTTCTACTCGCCAATGTCTGCTCAGGGGCCCAGGTTGATAGATTATAGTCACTCTTGGGAACGTTGTCAGTCACTGTGGCTGAAGGAAGCACAGAGGGTCTTACCTTACCAGTTAACTGCTCTGCTTCAAAGTGACATATGTCACTTCCACTTAAACTCATCGGCTAGAACTAAAGTCACATGGCCTGCCTCCAAATGGGAAGAATCTGAATGTTTGGCAAACAACACCAAACACCATCACAAAAGGCAGTGGAGGCTGAAGTTAGGTCAGAGGTACCAGCCTTGCCTTTGTCTATACAAACACCATGCTTGGATAGAAACTAATTCAAGCTGCAAAATCCTTCTAGACTCCACAACTTACCTCTTCACCCAGATCACTTTTAAATTCTCCATCTAGTTTCCTGACTCCCCACTACAAGTCTCCACTCAGGTATTTCTGACCGTTTCATTTTCTCAACCTATTATTCAGCAAATATTTGAGTACCCATTAGGCTAGTGCTGGGGACACAGTGGTGAATAAAGCAGTGATATTCCCTGGCTTGGCTGGACGTGATAAACTGCAGGAGACTTTGTGGACAAAGAAGGCACTGATGAAAAAAACAAGACTCATTAGAGGCACAGCCTCATTGCTTACCTGTGTGTGAAGATGACCATGCCACCTATCAGGCAGGGCAGCGTCCTACTTTACTTATTCCACAGCCCTTAAGGTTCTGAATGTGATGCTAGTCACACGGCAGATGCTAGATCCTGCTAACTGTTCCCTCTCGCACCCTCATTTCTTCTCCTTTTTCTCTCTCCCTTCATCTCGACCACTCTTGTTCTCTTTACTGGCAGTGACAGCACCATCCCAGGTGAAATTCTGTTTTGTGAAAAGTACCAACCGTATTCAGAAAAGAAAAAAGCTGGCAAAGAATATTGTTTCAGCCTTTTCATTCCTTAGGTCAACAGAGTGACGAATTTACTTAGAAAAGAAAGTGCCAAAGATAAATTTGATGGATAATAAAAGTTCTTAACAAAGGCAGGTGGATTGATTTGGGTTCTGTCAAACACAGATGTCCCACAGACCTGCCCTAATTCCACAGCTCAGTGCACAGGGAGCCGTTTATCCAGTGTTAGAAGAGTGGACTTTCAAAAAAAACA
This sequence comes from Aethalodelphis obliquidens, assembly GCF_003676395.1. NCBI lineage: Eukaryota > Metazoa > Chordata > Mammalia > Artiodactyla > Delphinidae > Aethalodelphis > Aethalodelphis obliquidens. The sequence continues at coordinate 25,342,925 of NW_020837969.1, read as the reverse complement.
AAAACAACCAGAGCAGTAATTCTTTTTTTTTTTTAAATAAATTTATTTATTTTATTTATTTATTTTTGGCTGTGCTGGGTCTTCGTTGCCGGGCGCAGACTTTGTGTAGTTGGCGGCGAGCAGGGGTACTCTTTGTTGCGGTGCGCGGGCTTCTCATTGCGGTGTCTTCTCTTGTTGCGGAGCACGGGCTCTAGGCTCACAGGCTTCAGTAGTTGCAGCACGTGGGCTCAGTAGTTGTGGCTGGCGGGCTCTAGAGCGCAGGCTCAGTAGTTGTGGTGCACGGGCTTAGCTGCTCTGCAGCATGTGGGCTCTTCCCGGACCAGGGACTGAACCCGTGTCCCCTGCATTGGCAGGCGGACTCTCAACCACTGTGCCACCAGGGAAGTCCCCAGAGCAGTAATTCTTAACCAAGGGTTAAGAATCGCATCAGAATCATCTAGCAACATTTCTACACTAAATCTTGCCTTTATTTTTCAAGATTTTCAGACCACTTCAGATATTGTGATTGTTATGGAGTTCAGAGTAATTCTTTAAGTAATTCCAGTGTGGTTCCTGTCTGTGAACTACTTTCTAAACCAGAAGTTTAAAAAAATAAAACAAATGCCAAAACAAACAAAAACCCCTCATGACTGGAATTTAGAAAACAAGCTTTGCATGGAGAGAAAAAGAGCTTGAGCTTTATCTCCTTTATTGAAAAAAAAAAAAAAAGCTATATCTAGTTCTTTGTAAAATCAATGAGAAACCTGCACCTGGCACACAATGGGCGGTCAATATTATCTGCTGCTCTGAATGTACTTATGTTCTTGTTTCTTTTTTCCCCACAATAAGTATTCTGACTTCTTCCCTAATACTACACCACACACGTTTTCAAGTGGCTCTCAGAATAAGGACTTACGATGTAATTATGGAAACCATGATAAAGTACCCCCCCCAATAATTGGTAAGTACTCTATTGAAGGAATGTCTTTTGAAGTCTCATCTTACAAAATTGACATTTTGAATTTTAGCCCAAGAGGTTTAGAAAATTACAAACTGAACTCTGCAGTTTTCCAAGATTCAAGTTCATTTTCCAAGCAGTGCTATGAGTCAGCAACCTTAAGGCTGTCACGTTAGATTACTAGAATATATATATACACGCAATATTGCTCTAATATTAGGGCACCAATTCCCTACAATAATGAGCTAAACATGAAAAACAGTCATTCTAAACAAGACAAATATACACAACTTTCTAAATGAAGTCATTTCTGCGCAGCTTACTTTCCATGGCCACGTTTAAAAAAATAAATCAGAGCATAAATAAACAAATAGACAGTCAAGCATAAATCAACCCTTCTGCTTAGGTTTCCGCAGAAACTAAGGACTTGGATTGTTGAAGGGACACGTGTATATCCCTGAAAAGCCTGTAGCAATATCATCTGTAATCCTGCTCCTCGGAAGCAGCGATTTTTGTTTTCTCTTGTTCATTCTAGTTATCTCAGCTTTCTTTCTTTCTGTGAAGGTTTTCTGAGCACCGAGGACTAGAGCGTGGATTTATTCAACAGCTGGCAATTTTAGAAGTAGGTGCAGTGGAACAAGAGGCGGACAAGGGCAGAACCGTAGTGAGGGCTCACGAAACCTAGGCTGAATACAGAGACAGGACAAGAAAAGAAGGAGCTCAGTGATGGGAAATGGTACGGACAATGGATTGGAGAGGATTTGACAAGGTACCGTTGAAGTGAAAGTACCGTTGAAGTGAAAGTGCATAAGAAAGGTAGGAGGAAGGACACACGTGCATTAGGGAGTGAGTATCAGTGAACAGTTTAAGAGGTAGTGAAAGCTGGAGTGTGGCTCTGGGCATAGGTATCACGGAAACATGGATAACTCGGAGGCTGAAGAACCATGAGGATGGGGTGTTCTGTCTGTGCCATCCTCACAGCTGCTGAAGCCAGGAGCTGCTCTGGAGAGCAGAGTGGCGGCCCCGTGGACCTGGCGTGGGATTACTCAGCGGAAAAGGAAAATGTGTTTGAACACATTTGAATATTATTATCTACAGTTGTCGTAGAATAGTGTATGTGAAAGGACCTGGTACGTACAGTGCCGGACACAAAAGAGCTTAGACTTTTCTTTCAGTTTCCCTCCTAGAGAGCAAAATGATGAGTTTTTTTTCAAATGAAATTAATTACTTAATTTGTTGGACACTACACATGAGAGAAAGTGTGTTGGATAAGACCCAAGATTGAAGTGTGAGTCCTGGAGGCATTCTCCACCGACTCTACTTCTCTGTCACTAATTTCCTATCCGATCTTGAGCAAATTGCCCCCTCTTCCCAAGGTGCATTTTCCTTGCCTATGAGGAAGCAAATGTGTTCTGAATCAACAGGTCTCACCCTAAGGCTAATGTTGTATACATGTGCATTTTAAGATAAGGTCCATAGCTGTTAACAGTCTTTCAAAGAGATCTGTGTTGCAGTAATGGCTAGCAATATTCTAGAATCTAGATGGCCTCTAAAATTTCATCTGTTATATAACACTCCCTGTCTAGTCAAGCTCGTAATCGACTCTTCCTTTTGGTTCAGTAGCATTCATTAATATGTTATAAAGCAATGTAATATTTCAGCGGTGATTTTCCAGCCAAAATGGAAAGATTCTTTCTTGGCCTCCATGTCTCCCCAGTGTTTCCACAGCCGCTGGGAAGATGGAGTGGCTCTGGTGTTGCTACACCAAAACCTCTGATCACCCAGGGGGTTTCTTAGGCTTCTTATCCTCTTCATCCTTCTTGGTTCTTTTTTTTTTTTTTTCAAATGTTCTCTCTCTTGACTAATAATTCACCAGAGTACAGATTTAATTAAAAGGTGGCAACATATTGCAACTTTCACTGCCAAGATACATGATTAAGAAAAGAGCCTATAGGCTTCTAGATCTTTTGATTGTTTTCATTTCGAGCCTCTTGAAATACACAAGCGCACATTGAGACCAATGTCAGATTATAACCTTACCATGCTAAATATGAATGTCTGCTAATATTAAAAAGTAAACTGAAGAAAAAATACTAGATGTAAATGGGCGTTAGTAAGCAATGTACTTATCTGCAATGAAAATTATAGTGTTAAACAACTGCATCATGGAGCTGGAAGAAGTAAAATATTCATTCTGTTAATATTTGAGTCAACAATGTGCTTGCAAAGGGGTGTAATGCTGAACTTGAATCCTTCCTTCAGGGAAATAGTATATCACGATGTGCAAGAATATTATAAATGTATGCAAATAACTATGTAATGTTAAGTTCCAACTCAACACTGATAGATAAACTGCTACAGTTGTCAACGGTCAGAGAGAAAACTTTAAAATGTGGAAAGAAAGATTTCATACAGACGTTAGCCATTGAGCTGAACCCTGAGTCACAGGTTGAGTTTGGACACATAAAATATTGGTGTAGACATTCAGACAGAGGCAATGACATGGACAAAGCAAAGAGAGAAATCTGGAAGGTTCGAGGCCTCTTCAGGACATGCATTTACCTCCACTCTCAGTAATATTTCTAACTTCTTGTAGGTAGGATACACCAAAGGCAGAAACAAGGTAAGAGAAGCCTCTGTCTACCCACCTCAAAGTGAGACTGCTTGTGCTCTCACCTCAAGCACTCTGAGGGGGTCCCTGTCTACGGACAGTCTATATGATGAGCTGTAGCGGGGAAGGCACCCACAGGAGGAGAGCTGGTCTCTAACACCGAAAATACTCAGTCTCTGCCAGGAGATCGCTCTTCCTGTTGATTCCTGAAAGGCAGGAGTGAAAAGTTAAAGGGACCAGTGACAATGGAAAACTTAACTCTGGAAACTTCAGCTGCAACTTGAGCATCTTTAAAAATAGGAAGATCTAGAAATTCTGGGCCGTTTCCCTCATTTATGTTACCGCATTGGCCTTTATAGGCATTTGAGGTTATCTCCGCAAAGTAGAGAAATGTGATGTCATGTGGGCCGGATTCAAAGGGGAAAACTACATGGAATGGGTGGGACCTCTGGTGTTTGAAGACCCACAGTCTGCATAAAAGGCTTCAACAGTGTGGAAGTCATTCTCTTGGACTGTGAGCAACAGACAGTTCACCTGAGGGATCCCAGGGTTGGCTCAGCATCGCTTAGCCCTTAACCCAGGAGAAACCCTCAGGATTATGCTGTTACCATGGAGAAGGTCACTGCTATTCCAGTGGTGGGAAAGAGGATACAGTGAAATCAGTGAGAAAGGGTATTTTGAGGCAAGTGCAGTGGGCTCTGAATCCTGATTTCTACTCCTGGCAATTTTATGACTCTGCTATGCGTCTGGGCAATTTGCTGACACTGTGGACCTCTGCCTCTTCATCAGTAAAATTAAAGCGTTGGACTGGGTAACCTCCTAATTTCTTTAGCCTCAAAGACCATGATTCTAGCAAAAGTAACTAGGACTGGGCATCTAGATATTCTGCTGGAGATTAGGGGAGGTGGTGTTTTGTGTGGGGAACTGTGAGGGAATCACGGGCTTACTCAGCACCTGATTTATGGAGCACGTGATCTATGCTCCATTTATGGAGCACCTACTAGCTGCTGTCTTAGGGCCTGGGAATATAGTGGTAAATAAGATAGACGAAACATGACTGCCCTCACTGAGCTTAGATTCTAGTGGAGGGGGACAGAAGATCAATGAGCTAAACAAGACATAATATATAGTGTATTAAGAGGTAATGCAGGCCTACACGTGATGGTATTAAAACTGAAGAAGGTTCTATGATAAATGGAGAGCAGAGGATTAAGCAAAAATTACACACCTTGGAACAGAATAAGAGCAAAGCTTTCCTTTCTGTCCACCTTCCGTTTAGCTTCTGGCCTCTGTTCTATACTAACGGGCACACTTTCACCATACATACTTCCTATGAACCGCTGTGGCCAGAAATCTTGGCAAAAGTCAGAGTGATCAGACAGTTGTCTGTTGTCTTCCTGTTTTAGAAGAACGTCCCATCAGAGGCCAACGGGGACCTTCACTTGCCACTTGGCAGCCACCGTTGACTGCAAACTGCCTTGATTTTCCCTTGGCTGGCATTTCTCTTTTTTCCTTTTCTGTATTTTTGGCCTGAAATTCTAAATTTAATGAATATTATTCAGTTGTTTTTCTTCAGCACCGGGTTTTTTTTTTTTTGTTTGTTTGTTTTTGCGGTACGAGGGCCTCTCACTGCTGTGGTCTCTCCCGTTGCGGAGCACAGGCTCCGGACGCGCAGGCTCAGCGGCCATGGCTCACGGGCCCAGCCGCTCTGCGGCATGTGGGATCTTCCTGGACCGGGGCGCAAACCCGTGTCCCCTGCATCAGCAGGCGGACTCTCAACCACTGCACCACCAGGGAAGCTCTTTTTTTTTTTAATTAATGATTTCACAGAATTTTTTTTTTTAAACGGGGTAAATGTCAAAGTTTAAAACAAAGCCTCCATTTTGCAGGTCCATTTTCTAGGTTAATCTCATTAGTAGGTCCAGATAAGGCGTAATACTTGTGTCAAAGAAAGGAAGTCAGCAAGCTCCCGTATCTTAAGAAAATTACATTCTCTGAAAGCAAGTTGGCCTCTATCTAATCACCATAAGACACCTTTTTTTTTTTTTCCTAGACAACCAAACACAGATTGGCTGATCCCTTGAAAAAAATAATTCAAGGGTTAGAGAAGGAGGTTAGAGTTTATGTAAAATAAAACAACCAGAAAAACTAGTAGTCCTCCAAGTTACCAGTCATCTGAATAGACAGGAAATATATGAACACATCATCTAGACTCAGATAGCAGAACTAACGGCCAATATTTAGAAATACATAATTTCTTGGGTGAAAGTCAGAGCTCAAATTCCAAGCCAAATGGCGCTGCACATGTCATGATTTGTTCTGGAGTTGATAGGGGAGTAAGAGGGGCGTGCTCATGAAGACCCACAGCTTCACTGGAAGGAACCTTATGTCACAGAGAGTGAGGAGAAAAGACAATAGATAAAGTTGTGGTGCTTGGCTGGGGATTTCCCTGTGTTGATTTTGAAGATGCCAGCTGGCTGAGTCAGAGTGGAGAGTGACAGCTAGCAACTCGGTGGGGTGGGGGGGGGGGGCTGTCATGAGAGCCGAGGCAACCCAGAAGGAAAAAGAAGGCCAGACTCTAGAGCAGATGTGAGCAGCTGGAACGGCCCCACGCCATCCAGCTGGGTCCTGAAAGCCCTGGGCATTAGCCCGCACGGCATGGTAGGGGGGGAAAGGAGGGCTCTGGTCTTTGTTACAGTTTGCTTCTTACTCTTTCTTTCCCTCTGCTGGTAGGCACTGTCCCAGTGGCCTGTGCTACTATACGTGTTACACCGAAAACTTCTGAGCACTTATACTAATACCAATGGATTGTAGTAGTAATAGTCGTCGGTAATATTAACAACAGATACTTATATGGTACCCACTATTTTCCAGTCACCGTTCTAATCACATATATTAATGTAGCTAATCCTCACAGCCACACCATGAGGTTGGTACAGCTTTTATCCCCACTTTTCAGATGAGGAAACTTGAGTCCCAGAGGAGGTAAGTGACATACTCAAGGGCACACAGCAAGATTCACAGCTGGCGTGGGCAACAGGATGCTAGGAATGTCTAGCCTCTGCCTTCTTGACTATTTACTCAGTTTCCACTCATGGTGGGGGCAGTGGGAGCTTGAAGATAGGCTGCATGACTGAGATGACCTCAGAGCACTGTCTTGTCACACCCCTGCCCTCCCATCCCCTTCCACCACTCTCATCTCCAGGGTCCAGTGGTGACGTGGGTTGGGAAATACCAAGCCTGGAGAGAGAGAACCCCTAAGGGTAGACTGAACAGGAAAGCTGAAGGGGACCTGGGGGCCACCAAGGACAAAAAGAAAACCAGGGCCTTGGATGGCAAAGAAACACCACTGAGAAAAGGTTTCACGTGCTAGGAGAAGAATACTGAAATCTGCTGTCCACGAGGAGATCGTGTATCTGTAAGCCCTGAATCAGGACACATGGTTTGAAACAACATCTGACAATGAAGCAGAATATTGAGAATTGGGACTGTCCCCCAAGTGTCCTGATATACCACACTGTCTTGTTTTCAAGTCACCTGCTGAATGTTTGACTGCCTTCAGCTGAGGAACATGGACACCTTGTAAAACTGTGTGTGTACACATGGAAGCGTAGGCAGGTTCCACAGGGACCTGCTGGCTGCCAAATCAACCAACCAAGAAATAAACACCGCTTGTTGAGCACTGCTGGACAGACCAGAACACGGCTGTGTCATACACTATTTGACATCATACATTTCATCATCCCTGTTGCACCTCTACAGATGTGCAGAGAAAACAAAAACCAGAACCCAAAAAACTTGCTTCGTATTCATGGCACACATCTCTCGGGCTTTCGGGAAGCTTAGGAAGATTCTTTAATTAATTATGATAGAACAATAATCCTGACTGACCTCCGTCCCCTACAACTGCCCGAGGCTCCCACAAGCTGCTTTCTGGAGAGCTTTGTCTTCCGATAATAAGAGACACTTCAAAAGAAATGTCCCCTCTGATGTGGAAAAGTGCCAGGGGAAATTCCCTTCAGAACATCTCCCATAAATGCTTCCATTTCCTGAAACAGGAACAGGAGGCCACAAAAATGAACTCTCGGGTGAGGCACCATGGTGGTATTTGTCACAATGTATTATAATCATTTATATGATTTTCTGTCTCGCCTGCATGGGACTCTGTACCAGCCAGCACTTTACAGAGCAGCAGGCATAGAATAGGTGCTCTTTCAATTTGTATTGAAAGGGATGAATGAATTCACTGGTTCTGACATGAAAAAGGAATTTTAAGCTCACGTGAAACACACACAGACACACACGCCCAAGGTACAAAACCCAAATAATCTTTTACTTCACTGATTGTAAAGAAAATCAAATTACTAAACACAATAATTCCCACAGTTATGACAATATTTCTCTTCTCTTCCTCCTCTATCCTCTCAAAAAAAATATATGGCTGATAGCTTTTAAAGTTTTCTTTTATTATCAATAGAACACTTCCAGGAAATCTACGGTATGACTTCTTCCGTAGGGATAGTAAACTTTTAACGGGTGCTTACCAGTGATAGGTAAATTCCTATAAAGAAGGTTCTGTTATCTCCTTCAGCGGATGAGAAAGTGGGTCTAAGAGAGTTAAGACAACTTGCTCTTGGTTGCACAGATGTGAAAGTGGCAAGGTTGTAATTCAGACTCTGAGGTCTTGGTTTCCCCATTGCAAGTCACGTCTTTGCCAGTTTCATAAACTTGCCTTTTTTAATCTCAGAGAAGAATTGAGGGAGGGAGCTGGGAAGGGGAGAGGTGAGGGAGTCGAGGAGTGATCAGAAGCAAGAACACTGTCTTGGAGGAAGATCACCTTAATAGGAAACAGAGCAGACAGTAAGACCTCAAGAGCCAGAGAGAGGTAATGAATGGGTCATTTCTGGAAATGCCAAGGAGTCATTTTAGAAAGAGTGAATTTTAAACGTGGCCATAAGGATAAGGATATTGGGATCATGTGCTCCAGGAGGGCAAAAGAGAGATGACGCACAGAGCAGCATTGAACCCCAAACTTATTGAATGGTCATTCAGACGTCATTAGGGCACTGAGGCTGTTTCTGGGCTGTAGGGCTTAGAAACACAAGGCTAGTGTCAAAAACCTGAAAAGCTCCTTTAGACGGGTAAGGCACATAAGAAAAATCCTTTGTGAGGAAGAAGAAATAACTAAAACAATTACAGTGGTGCTAGGATAGACGGCCTTCAGAGCTTCTTAAAAACCACAGCTTGTGGTGGTAGCTGGCTCCCCTGTGGACGGCAATATCTGATTTGGTAGGTTTGGTGCAATTGATCTTGGACAGGGACGTAGGTGGATTTCAGCCTAGTGTAATTTTAGGAGTGTCAAATGTTGATCTCCAGAATCTACGCCCCCCCCCCCGCAATCCTGTCACAGCATTAGGAAGTCCACCACTGGAATCGCTGTGGGTTTAACATACAGGATGCAGAAAACTCCTGTTGCTTTGCAAATTCCCAAGAGTAGAAACACACTAAATTGTTTGCAGAGTAGTATGTCAGTTTCCAAGCAGAAAGTTAAGTTGCTGCAGCCATTGGGCAGGACAGGCAATTTCTGAAAGAAGACAGAAAGCGTCCAAAAGTATGCACACAGCTGTGTGGAAGGTGTCAGGAGACAGGAGAGAGGAGGGAGTGGGAGATGGCAAAATGCTAATCATTCATTCAGTCAACACTGACTGACACTGAGTGTCTATGTGCCAAGCACTCCGTCTGACACTGGATACATGTAATGAGCAAAACGGGCAAACATTCTGGCCTCATGTAGCTTATAACCAATGATAAATATAGATAGACCTTTCTGACTTGGCCCTTTCCTCCTGGCTGGACCAACACCATGATCTGGAAGTCTTTGACAGAGAATACCAATAATAACAGCAAAATCGTACATAACCTTGATTGCCCTTAAGTCAACAGTAGTCTGTTAGTTATGTATTTCACCAAAGAGGAAGCCAAGGTTAAAGTTCTTATGAGATTACACAGCTAGCAGGGACTGAGCTGGAATTACGTCTCAGGACTTACTGGCTGGAGACGCAGCCCAGAGCAGGACATGGAAACTGGGGTCAACAGAACTAGATCTGCATTCTGGCTCCACTTCTCAGGTGACCTTGGGCAACGTATGCATTTTCTCCTTCACTCAGCATCCTGGTAGGCACAGCTGGGGATGATAAAACCTACTTCAAAGACTTGAGATCAAGCTAACGTGAAAAACGTAAGGAAAATACTTAGAACAACTCTTGGCACGGAATAAGTGCTCAGTCAGTGATGGCTGTCGTAACAGCAACCATTAATGCATGTTCCCTTTCTTTTTCATTACCTCATACTTGTCACCTGGATTGGGTATCCACCTGAGGCCACATCATCCCCACCCTACCTTGACCATCTCCCTCTGCCTCTGTGATCTGTGGACCCAGGAGCAGACTTAAAGATGCCCCAGCCTTGCAGGTTCCTCACTCCCATTCCCAGGCACAGGGAATTATACAACATCAGCCAGTCTGGTGTGCTTTTCTGTGGGCCATTTTTGAAAGTTTGTCCCTTTGAACACACAGAAGTCAGGAAATGCAAAAATGAAGGTTCCCAGAGTAACCATAACTCACCCACAATGCACATCGAGGCATAAGTTTCCCTGGAAGTACAATAACATAAAACCCCAAGCCTACCAGTGTGGGAGAAGTTAAGACTGTAGCGGAAGTCATAAATTTGAATGTCCTGACTGGGTTGCGTTTTCATTGTCACCCATGATACTGCATTAACACAGCGTTCACACTACAAATTGCAATATAATTCAGAAGCCGTTGTGCCTGTGACTGAGGTGGTTTTCTCTATAGGGACTTCTCCTCAAACATTCACAAGGATTTCAAGAAAAGAACCCTGAGAAGAAATATTAGTCCCCTGGGGAGTGCAGCTAAATCCCCCCAGCATGAAAGGGTTGAGCCGCATTTATTTTCTAGCAAGCTCTGGAAGCAAGCAACCTCTTTCCTTTCAAGTGCTACATCCCTGAGAGCACTTACCTGATCCCTGCCGTTATCTGTATCCTCCACCTGGGCCCTGAGGGAGTGTGGGTTGTAGATGCCCTATCTCCTCACCTGGGATGGGGAAGGTCAAACAAACAGGGGCCAGATAAATCGGTGCATGCAAGTTGATGATTTGTGCATTTATAGTGGAAATCGATCCAACATTCCTCCAAGACGTAGAAGTCAGAGTGAGAACCATGCCCATTGGTCCTCACGGTTCACAAACTCTGGTGAAGACCCATAGGATCACGGAATCTAGAGCAAGTCACCACCTCAGTTCCAGTTCTTCTTCTCCCTGGCTCTGGGGGCCTTGTATCAGGGGGTCTAATGACAATAATACGTCAACTTCATAGAGGGGGGAGACTACAGGAGCTCTTGGACCTATCCTCTCTGTGATCAAATATTCTTTGATCATAACGTGTTATCTTAACACCCTTTTTGCATAGATTATATTCTGAGACTAGCACTTCCCCTAAAAGTTCACTATCCTTTATCCTGAGTGCTCTCCTTGTTTCAGAGAAGGCACACACTTCCTTCATAGAGAGGGTGCTTACTTCTCTCTGGAAAGGAGACTTTCCAAGAACTATTAGCAATTAAGACAGTCAGCAGGCTACTCACTTGATCCTCATTGTACTTACCTCATCTCACTCTTCCTTGTTGGGTTGTTGTAAGGTTTAAACAAGAAGATGTGTCTAAAGTTCCTGACACCCAGTAGAAGCTCAACTAATGTCAATTTCATGTAAGTTACCCTCCCCTGGTAATGAGTTCCTTCCCAGGAAGGAGTGTTCTCTTGTGTCCTCTTCTCTATACTCCCCTCCCCATACAGAGCATGGACAGAGGAATTCCATACTATACTTTGGGCTTCCTCTGCTCAAAGTACAGGCTAATCCTTAGAGAACTTCCAGAATCGAACTCTGTAATAGTTACTCCAGTCTGTTTGGGCATTTCCTCTTTCACTTCAGTAACCAGAACACAAAATCTACTCAAGATGTACTTTTGGTCTTCCTTGCTCTGTACTCCATCAGGAGTGCACCCTCGGTTTTCATATTCCTTTCCATGGCTATCACACATCTGTGCTTCTCATGTGATAAAAAGACGTGACAATTGAACACTATTGTGTTTTTTTTTTTTTTTTTCCAAGTTGCACCTGTCTGAGGACTGGGGCTGCTAAGTACATTATGAAGTCAAGGAGAGTTCAATCTCTGATATCTCATTCATCACCAAGCACATTCCCAAGCTCTGTAATTCTTCCTCTCCCGTGTTTCTCTGACCCAGCCTCTCCTTCTCATTTCCACTGCTCTGCCCTGAGACTGGTCATAAGAGACTTGTACTTGGCCTTTTCCCAATCTTTTCACATACAGTATTGTGACTCAAAATGTTCTTCTTCAGATTTTTGGTTTTGGTCATGATACAATGCTTACTCAGGACCTGGCAGAGGCTCTTTCTTCCCTTCATGTCAAATTCTGACTCGTAATCAAGTTCTCTGAGGCTCTTCACTAGAAATAGCCTCCTCCCTAAGGATTGGGAACTCTTGAAGCTGGAGGCAAGAAGGTCCAGGGGTGACCAAATAGTCATCCTCAAACACTTAGGTACTTCTTATGTGAAGGATGTGTTTATGCTCAGAAAACATAATAAAAATAATGTTTAAACAACCATAAGAATGCCTTTGGTTGGAATAAAAGAAAGGGTGTCTTGACCCTCAGATCTAGCTTATGTCCTGTCATCTCCACAAGGGTTTCCTTAAACCTCTAGCTTTCTCCACTTGCATTTTCCTTCATTTGACCTCACAGCCCTTTTCTGCATCATTTATTTTAATTGGTCTGCCCCTTGGCTTTCTGACAGCTCTTCTATTGTCGCTCTGCACATCATTTACCTTGCTCGATATGTATGTTGCACTTCTTCCAGGCATGTTATAATTTCTGTTTTATGAAACCTTTCCAAAGCATTTGAACTGCTGCTGACTCCCACCATTTCATATTTCCTTCCATTGAATTCTGTCACTGTGTACTGCCCAGTTGTCCTTATAGCTCTGTGTCTGTTTCTTTTCATCCCTCTACCTACACCCTAAAATATCATGCACCTTAAGTGTCCTCTTTCTAGTCAAAATTATTTTCTGATTGTATAGAAAGAAAGTTTGAATTTTAAGGTTGTGGGATCTTTGGTAATCTGTGAACTATTATAGACCAGCTCTCCTGAGAATTACACGTACCAACAAAATTTGGCTTCCGTGAAATCAGAAAGAAAATGCTCTATGATGAAATGAATCTCAGGAAATGAATGCCTGCTCTGACCCACTTCCTAGTTATCTCATTCAAACCACAGGTTGCTGATTCCCAAACTTATGTCTTCCTTTAAGATCTTTCTATTATGCTTCAAACACTCAAATGGATTGACCTACTAAAATATGGCATTTGACCCCTGTTTTTGATTAGTAAAAGATTTTTCTTATATTAAGATTATTTACTGCATTTTCCATGTCTTGGCATTGTTTCTATACCTTAGGCCGCAGGGAATTAATTTAATCCTTCCTCCATGTAATATCCCTTCCCATATATGATGACAGCTATGACAAACCCAGCCGCTTCAGTCTCTCTTATTAAAATGAGCATCCCTCAGAACCCTCATCTTTCTCTGAATGAGTAATGACTTGTCAATATCCCTCTTAAAAGTGGGACCTACAGCTGATCACAGCATTCCAGGTAGTTTTTGACAGTGGAAGGCATAGTGTGACTCTGTCACCTCTTGTGTGAGACATGTAATGTCTTAAAGTTTCTCTGGTTTTCCCTACTTGTCATTCCTATTGAGATGCCAACTAGAGTTCCGGAGTCTTTTCACAAGTGTTGCTATTGAAACATGTTCCTCACATCCTGTATTTTTATACCGTGATTCTTTTAAAAATATCAGACTTCATCTTGGTGGTTTCCACCTAATCATCCAACAGCCAAAGTCCTTTTTCAGTTTTTATTGTCCTCGGAGCTTGTGCCGAAGCCCTGTGACATGCCGCTGCTAGAAGCACCTTCCATTCTGATGCCGATTCATTGACCTCTCAGTTCTAGCAATGAGCTCCTCTGTCTATACTACTGTTAAAACCAATTCGTCAACAGACATAGAATGAGAGAATTTTTCAATAGCTGCGGGGAAGACAGATACACTAAAGGCAAAAAGTCTCTTGGTTTGTCAGTCAAGAAATTCTCTCCAAAAAAAAAAAAAAAATAGCCAATCTTGTTCTTAGCATTATTCCTATAACCACCACTTCACATTAACTCAAAACATTAATCAATCATTACTAGAATTTCACAAGACATCCATTACAAGCTCCCCAAATAATAGATGTCAGAAATTACTTTCCCACTGACAATTCTGAAATTATTTGTCAATTCTAAAATTATTTGTCCACCTGTCAGTCTTCTGGTACCATTCTCATTCCCCATGAATTCTCAAAAATGTGGTCCGTGGTTTTAAATTCCCATCTGTAAACATTAGGGGAGGCTGGCTAAACTGTGCCCAGGACCTCTCTGTGCATTTCTTTGTGCCTTCCTGTGAATTTATAATTATTTCAAAATAAAAATATTTTTAAAGAAGTCCCATCGGCAAAGTTCTTTCAATGTCTTGGGATATAAAATATCTGGACCTAAAGCTTTTAGATGTAGTTTTTATTTTTTTTATTTGAAGTATAGTTGATTTACAATGTTGTGTTAATTATTGCTGTACAGCAAAGTGATTCAGTTATACACACATATACATTCTCTTTTGAAATATTATTTTCCATTATGGTTTATCATAGGATATTGAATATAGTTCTCTGTGCTATACAGTAAGACCTTGTTGTTTATCCATTCTATATATAAAAGCTTACATCTGCTAACCCCAAACTCCCATGCCATCCCTCCCCCAACCCCTCCCCCTTGGCAACCACCAGTCTGTTCTCTATGTCCCTGATTCTGTTTCATAGATAGGTTCATTTGTGTCATATTTTAGATTCCACATATAAGTGATAATCATATGGTATTTGTCTTTCTCTTTCTGACTTATTTCACTTAGTATGCTCATCTCTAGTTGCATAGATGTAGTTTAAAAACGAGAAGCCTTTTTTTTTTTTTTTGCGATACGCCGGCCTCTCACTGTTGTGGCCTCTCCCATTGCGGAGCCCAGGCTCCGACGTGTAGGCTCAGTGGCCATGGCTCACGGGCCCAGCCGCTCCGCGGCATGTGGGATCTTCCCGGACCGGGACACGAACCCATGTCCCCTGCATCGGCAGGCAGACTCTCAACCACTGCGCCACCAGGGAAGCCCATGGGAAGCCTTTTGAAGTAGCTCACCTCTTTGGGGCTTCAGTTTCTTCTTCACCAGGTTTGTTTTATTCTTTCTAGTTTGAAGACAGTTGTCTTTATTAGAGAAGTGCGAACTCCATGGGAGTAGAACAGCCCAGCTTCCTCTCCACCATCCATTCTCAGTGCACTGTACCTACCCTCCCTTGCTGTCTGTCATCTGTTCATCACTGATTCCCAGCTGTCACATTTTCCAGTAACTTTTCTCTCCCTCTGAGCCATCCTCTCGATTCTGTTCTTACTAAATTTCACGTCATTCCTTTATGTTGTTCTTGAGCACGTGCTCTTTGCTCTGCCCTTGACCTGCATACTTTAAAAATCCGACTTCATCTGCAACCTCCCTGGTGCTAAGTACAGTGTGACATGCTTTCCAAGTGCTGTGATGCTATACCCACTTTATTTTTATGGAGCAGAAATTTGCTTCTCTTCTATTACCATTTTAGTAACTCTTATGTAAGGGTTTTCTTTTTATCTTTGGAGTTTAAATTATTTATATACTAGAAAATTGCTCTGGCTTAAATGAAGAAAGAGGAGATTTTAACATTTTTGTCCGTGGGCCAAGATTTAAGACCTCCTAGAAATGGTATTTTTTTCTTTTGAAAATCCAAACTGCTTTATCTAGACCCTCTTAGAGCCCACTCCCTCCGAATTAACCTTTTTCATGTGGATGTATTTCTGACCTCATCATTCACTCTCATTAGGGGCCTGTGAAGCCCAGCTGGGACTCTTTCAAATGATTTCTCATGTGAAATTGGGTGTAACCCGTTAGAAACAATCCATCACCCCATCCTGCAGCCCCACGTGGAATATTCCAGAGACTTCTTTCTTAGCTAGACTTCTCCTGCTATGATTCCTGCTTTAGAGTGATTTCTCCCAAACATTCAACTGAAATCATTTCGCTCCATCCACGTCCCAGTTGGGATGTGGAATTCCTTACAATGTATAGAAGGAAAGTGTGAATGGAGAGTTTCTGATACGTCTTTATCTAAACTCCTTAATAGCTTGATACTAGAAAAGTACAGATTAACATGTAGCAAGAAAATACATTCAGCAAACATAATCCCATCTGTACCTGCCAAAATCTTCAATCCGCTTTACCAACATCCTTGTAATAACATTGTTAAATGGTTCTGACACTTCTTAGATAAGCTCTTCATTCAGCTCCCTGCCTGCTTCCAGAAGGAAACAGGAAAATTCCAAATACAGTCAACTTGGTTATCAAGGGCTTCTTATCCACTGTGTGAAGTAACCAGGCCCTTTGTTTGTCTTCTGTCTCCCTCTGACCCCCTACATTTGGGATGTATTAGTTCCACTCTGTACCACCACTTTGGGGCACTTTGAGAGAAAAGTAGTGTAGGTTGCCAGAAATGTTTTTATTTTATTTTTTATTAGCATGCCTAATAAAGAGCTGGGTGAATGATGTCTTTGGAACCAAAAACCAAAATGAATCCCAATGATTCCAAGTAAATCTGACTTTAAAACACTTAGTTCCAAGATATCTTGACTTTGCAACGATAATTTAAGCTACCATAAAAGGGCCTCCGACCCATAGAAATTGCTGGAGATTTCCTTTTCCTTTCTCTGCCGCGCCATTTTCTTGCTATTTTCTCCGTCAGCAAAGATAAACTATGCATAGTGAAGCAAAATTAGTTATAATAAATAAAGTGAGCCATTAGTCTCTAAAACCCTTGAAGATGTTGACATACCTCAATCAGGAGGTCCCCCCGATTTCTATTCATCTCTTATCGTTTTCAAATTAAGTGGTAACTGGAGGGGGGATAAAAGGGATAAAAGAAAAAAAAAGTTTATTAAATCTGATTCCCTCCCACTGCACCCTCAACCCCAGTTTCCTGTGATTATGTGACTGTTCTCTAGTTTTTATGTAGTAGAGGGGGTTTGACCCGCGTGTGGTTTAAATAGAGTTCGGAGGGTTATGAGAGCCAGGGAGCGGCCGAACTGTGTCTACCTCATTTTCTTTACAGAAAATGTGTTTAGGTTTCCAAAGGAATGATTTGCAGACAAACTTTGGCCCACGATTTGTTTATAACGTGGAGTCTACCTGGGAACCTGGATTCTCCTTCCTGCAGCAGCCCCTGCAAAGAGAGAATCCAGCCAGGACTTCGAGCCCCAGTAGAAGTGACTCTGAAATGTTTTAAACAAAAGTTAGAAATTGATTCAGGCAGTTCGTTTGAGCATGCAGGCTAGGCCATTGCTAGAAGTTGTATTACTTCCTATGGCACCTGGGACTGAGTTACTTTAAGTGCATAAATCAGCCTTCTGAGAAATAGTATTCAGTTTCCTGAGCTTAGTTTAAGCTGAATTACAAGTGACCCTATAGAATTATTTTATTTCCCTTTTGCCTGAATTCCTGTGGAAAGGATTAAAAACCCACGCTGTCTGTTTTTATTGGCATGTTTTTTGCTCACCCCACCCCATTTTAATAACTTCAGCCCTTTATATCTATATTCTCTACACAGCATTTTATAGAAATTTGCCAAACATGTAAATGCCCAAAGTGAACTAGGACCTCACTATTTCTACAACAACCGGTGCATATACAGAAGATGTGATGGCCCTTTGGGTACCAATAATTTCCCAGGGACATAAAAATGAGAACGGCTGCTTTTGCCAGGATCTCCCAGGGCTTCATGACATCACCAGGCGTTTTGTGACACCATCACTTTAACATACAGACTTTGGCCCTAGACTAGAAGCAAAGAAACATGTTTATTGATGGAGGCAGTGGAGTCAGAACTGGAAATTGGAAAGGAAAGCCTCCAAAGTTGCCTGGAGAAATTATCCCGAGGAAAAACAAGATCCAGACACTTCCAAAGGGGAAGTGAAGGTGGGGAGAGCAAAGAGGGTTGAGGGTTAGGCAACACTGAGTTTAAAATCATCCAATTTTGAAAATACCAGTCTTTCATGGCAGTGCTTGTTTTTTTCCCATTTTAAATTGCAAGATATGCATGAAAGTTTCTGACCTTTTACCAGCTCAGATTCTAAATGAAGCAGGAAAGGAGAGGTGTTTGCAGTAAAATATCAACGAACAAAAAATTAAGTTTGGTCCCTCCTCAGTTCACTCCCCACACCCCTCCACTGCCACCCCGACCCCCTTTAGTGCTAGATTCACTGGCGCTGGAGTTGGGAAAAGTACCTCTTTCATTGTGGAATTTCTGACCACTAGGGGCGCTCTGTGGCCATCATCAACAAGAATCAGGTTGCCCCTTCATATCAAACGGAACAAAACTGGAAGTCTCTAAAGGAATATTTCCTAGAAGTAAAAACTCAAGAATTTACAAATTACCATGCACATAGAGCACATGTAAAAGTTTATAAAGTATTGGCTTCTAATTATAGCTTTTTAATACATGGCCAACATTTACCATGGCTGGTAACCATTGAAGGGTATCTGGGCTGTGGACCCTTTTCTACAATACAGACAACTGAGATGAATATTAGACCAGGTCCCCCCCCCCCCCCCCCCCCCCCCCCCCGCGCCCCGCCGCCAACTCCTTTTTTTTTTTACCAGAAGGCAGGTTACAGTTAGTGTTGCATCCAGATTTCACGAAAATGTCTGTTTCTCTCATCATATTCTAGACGTGATTCTGGATTATGCCACCCTTGGAAATGCTGCCATGGAGAGAGAACTCTGGACTGTTGAAACTGGGTATCTGACCACTGTAGTATTCCTCAGACTTTGTGTGTCGTAAAGAAGAACCTCTAAATTCCCTGGGTCTTTCAGTTATAGACTCAGAGTTCTGCCATCTCTCAGTCCATACCTGAATATAGGTAACACAATAGTAACTATGAAAAAAGATGAAAAACACAATCACCAAAGCTTCCACACACAACACCCAATACTCATTCCCACATACGCCTTAAACCCGCTTTACTGAGTGAACCCAACAATTTCTTCAGTTCTTGAACCTCAGAGAAATCTACATCCCCTGCATTCAGATGGCAGGTGGGGAGGTCTCCATTTCCCCGTGGTTGTGCCCTAGTCGCCCTTTTACTGACTCATTACTAAGAGACCCCCCCGGCTTCTTGGCGAAATATCCATGGACAGAAGGAGAAAAAAATGTAGACGTTTTTCAGACAGTGCTGTGAGATTTGCAGTCCCATTACTTTTTCTCTCCTGGAATTAAAATAAACCAGAAAGAGAAAACCAGATAAGTGAACTAAAACAATGATGAGGTCTCTCCTGTTGGTAGACTATCTTCAGGGAATAATGAAATTCACACTGGAGAATTTTATGATGCACGATTTCCATTTGGGAAAATGTTTATGCTCCTTGGAGCAACCAGTTTAGGGTTTGTTTGGAGTTTGTTTTTTCCCTTTTTTGGAGGGGGTGAAGTGTTGGTCATACAGCAACATTATAGAATCCTGGAAAATACATAAAGTCTAAGAACCATAGCAGTTAGAGATGGAGGAACCCCATTATATCATCCCTCAGGCCCAGGGGAATCAGTGGAGGATTCTTTCCTATAATAGATTTTCTTTATCTTGTTGACTTTCAACAGCTCCAGGGATGGAGTTTCCACCACTTCCTTTATTACATATTTCCCCAATCTCATAATTCTTACTGTCATAATTTTTCAGGGTGTTTAGTCCAAATGCTCCTTTTCTGAAAATGACAACTGCTCTCTTAACTTAAAGTTGTGACTACCTGTTAGAATGAGCACTTCACTCTTTTGAAACCGTAACCATTTTCCTTTTTTATTCACCAGAATTCTCTGATTCTGTCTCCCTAGAAGCCATCGTGGCTGCAGGTGGGGCAGGGAGCGCGTACAAGAAGTCTTGGCGATTTGGCAAAAGGAGTTTTAGCCTGTTTGAGCTGCGATGTCTCAGAATTCCAACACCAGAGCTCCTCTGGATGTTTCAGGGCATACAGTGCCAGGCTGAGATCTCCTTTAGTGCCTACACGTGGAGTGTGCAGTTCACACTGGCATCCCTAGAACTGTGCAGTGCACAACCTCAACAAATGTACACAGTCCTATAAAAAATACCCTTCCTTCATATCCATTAATGCCCCATTAAAGTTCAGCTTGTGTATGAATGTATGTTGATGTACATCTGTGCCTTTGTATGTTGGGATTATAATTACAAAATGCTCGGGTCCATTTTCCTCATGAGGGGCCTAATACAGTACAGGGCTGAGAGCTGTGAGATTATCATAAACCCCTGTGATGCGGTCTCCTTATTTAACAGAGAGACAGAGCTAGAAAAGTTAGACATTACGAGTCCAGAAGTAACTGACCCAGACGACGAGATCAGAAAAGAACCTAAATATCCTCTCGCAGGCCATGACACCTACTCAGTTCTTGTTCTTTTTTTTTAATTAACTTTTATTGGAGTATAGTTGATTTACAATGTTGTGTTAGTCTCTGCCGTACAGCAAAGTGAATCAGTTAGACATATATCCACTCTTTTTTAGATTCTTTTTCCATATAGGTCATTACAGAGTATTGAGTAGAGTTCTCTGTACTATACAGTAGGTCGTCATTAGTTATCTATTTTGTATATAGTAGTGTGTGTATGTCAATCCCAATCTCCCAATTTTTCCCTCCCCCGCACTCTCCCCCTTGGTAACCATGAGTTTCTTTTTTACCTCTGTGACTCTATTTCTGTTTGGTAAATAGGTTCATTTGTACCATTTTTTAGACTCCACATATAAACAATGTCATATGATATTTGTCTTTCTCTGTCTGACTCATTCTGATCGTCCACTTCCTATGCCTTTGAGAGTGTCTTTCCCTTTCTCTGGAACTCAGTTTCTTTAAGTCTGAAACAGAGAAATTAGGCTGGTAAGAGGTGGCAAACGAGTTTCCACAGAATGACTTTTCTAGCGGTGTTTGCCTTTGTTTTTAAGTCAGTAGATTTTTTAATACAACAATCTGGATTTTTAAACTCTCACAAATGCCCCCTGGTTTCCTCCTCACATGCATCCCTACTCCCCTCCCATCTTCTAGCGCCATACTCCTTCTTTCTACGCTGAAGGTACCCAACTCTGGGGTTCTAGCCTCACCAGCTCCTCCTCTTTGAGCATTTTTTTCATTATTTGCTGGTGAAAGCGTCCTGAACGACTGGCTTCATCTTAGAGACAAGAAGATCTGGCAGCCACAACTAGCCCCAATTCCCCCTGGCAACAATGAGCTGGAACCCATCGGGGCTGCTCCCTTTCAATGGGCCACGCTCTCTCCAAGCTCGACTCACTCCTCTCGTTTGGCTACCTGTTTGCCCCATGTAGGGATTTTCGTCTGTGACTCTTGGTTAAATGATTACGAGCTATGTGATTTTATACACTTTTTGGTTGCAGCATATGTGGGTGTGGCCCTGGGTGGGCATACTGTGATTCAGCTGTCTACTCGATTAGGTCAAATAGCAAGTTTTTCCCGACGTGACCAGGCTGTGCTTTTAACTGACCCAAAAGACTGGTGGTCTTGGCAGTGTGTGGAGGCTGCCTCAGTGAGGCTCTGCTGAACTTCGTGTAGAACTAGGTGTCAAATTATATGCAAATTTGTATTTTGCATGGGAGCTGAGCGCTTTGGCACTTAATTTTTTGTTTAATATAGCTAAGTATGTAGCACTGGCCAAGTTCTGCATGTTTAATCCTTTTAACCGTTCAGCATAAATCATCCTCTCAGCCCCTTAATCATTCTTGTTATTCTTCTTTGAACTTCCTCCAGTTTCCTTACATCCTTCATTGCATAAAGAAGCGTTTTTTAACAGGCCTGTTTCACTTCCAAGTATCCATTCTGTGATGGAAACAGTGGGGGTCCGGATGATCCAGTGCCCTGAGAGAGTCCAAGGGAAATTCAAAGCTTGGTCCTTGGAAAGTGACAGACATTCACAGGCACAGGGATTGAAAGGGACCAGCCCCGCCTTCTCTGCCACATCTGACCCAGAAAGACGATTTTGTATCCCTTTTCTCTTCAGTAATGCAGAGGATTTATAGGATGGTCCTTGGTGACATAGTCTGTGCTCTTTTATTGGGTCTTTATTGAGCATCTACTATAGGAACGAGAGAGTTGTTATGCTTCCCATATTGAGTGAAGGGAGAAAAACAGCTAGGGGAATGAAGCCACTTGTCACATCTCTTAGGATCAGAGATTTATCATCTATCAACTGTTCCCCCTTTAATCTGGTTATCATGGTGCCAGAGAATAGTGTCTCAGGGAAACTCATGGGGGGAAAAAAGACGCTAGAGGAAGTCGCAAAAAGAAGGTGATGGAGAGACTGAACACACATCCACTTTATCTGCCTTTTCTTATCTCTACAGGTCCTTCCCTGCCTCCAACTAGAATGTAAGCTCTAGGAATTTTGTGTTGCTCACCAGTCTACCCCCAAACCTAGAAAGGAGCGTGCCCCATAATAAGTGCTTAACAAGTGTTTGTAGAATGAATAAATAATCACCTTCAGCTATCAATTCATATTTCTGAGACAAGCTGGGACCTGGGCCCTGGGACCCTTTACTGCAGTGCTTGCACCTGGGCAAACGTCACCTCCTCCTCGAGAAACAGAATACAAAGAAACTATAAGGGACTAAAAATAACCACACGCATGCGCAGTTGGGGCAAATTGTGAACAAGATCCCAAAAGACCAAAAACCCAACTGCTACGTCTAAGGAGCAGGGAGCAGAAGCAGGGAACTGCGCATGCCCCCTGCACAAAGCACCATCAAGGGGTAGGCAGTCCATCTAAGCCATCTGTCGGTCCCACCCCTGGACCCACCTCTACCTTCACCCCGTTTAAGGGACCAGCTCACCTCCCCCTCAGGGAGCGAGCAAGGGCACCTGTTACTTGTTTTCGCTCCCCCCTGCTGCAGCAGGAACCCCAGTAAAGCCTTGCCTGAATTTCTTGTCTGGTCTCTTATCAATTTCTGTTGATTAAAATGTCCAAGAACCCTGGTCAGTAACACTTGGATAAGGATAGTTGATACTTCTTAATTCTGTGGAAAGCAGAATGCGGAGCATGGCTTCCAGACAATTATGAAAGCTTCACTCACTCTCCAATACACCTTTCAAACTGGATTTTTGCCTAAAGATCCTCTTACAGAGAAATGGAGAGCCACCACTGTTCAAGGCCATTTTGTCTGACTGATGCAGGGATCCCCGTTATTGGCCACCCTGCCAGTTACCCTTCAGACTCTGCTTGAATACCTCTAGAAACAGAGAGCTCGCTTCTCCCAGAGCACCTTCCATGGGAAGCTCTGTTAGAATGCTCTTGCCTGAATTTGGCTAATATCTCTTTTTTTCTCTAGCCTCCACCCATGGTCTGGGTTGTCAGAAGCAAATTAATCGTTCTTTCCATTGGGCAATCCTTCAGGTATCTTGAGACACGTAACACGTCCCTCCCAAACTTTCTCTTCTCTATGTGAAATGTCCCTTCTTCCTTTCTACACTTAGAAACATACAGCAGACACTCCAGCCTGGGAGTCTGGCATGTATTCACCTTGAGGACTCACACGTGAACAGCAGGAATGGCCCAGCTGGGTGTCTGTTTATGGGAAGGACTAAAGAGCTTCATAAGGAAACCGATTAGTAACTACATAACCAAGGACAAGTCATCCTCCCAGAGCCGTCAGTCAGCAGGAGGGAGGAGGAATGTCAGGGGCATAGGCTCAGTTCATTCTGTGCATCAGCTTTCTTTCCTCCAGCAACAGTAAGCAACTGGGGGAGGGGGTCCCCGAAGAAAAAGAACCAGGCAAGGCTTTCTTGACAAAAGAGAAGCCATTTTTGGCCCAAGCCATTTTGTGATCTAAGCCTGGCCACGACGCTTGCCCTGAACGGGTCTCAGTAATTAATGATCTTAAGGGAAGTGAGGGAATGCAGGAACAAAGGAAAAGCAATCAAGAAATAATAGTTCAGCGATAAATTAGAGTCCTGGTTCCTCTCAAGGGATGTACGTAACAATCTGATACGTGTCTTTGAGTTCTGCAGGAACAGAGGCCCCCCACCCAGGTGGAGGATGGAATGATGATGTTGACATTTTCTGACCCTCCTGACCTCAGTCAGCTAGAGCCTGGACTCTGTCAACCTTTGTCTCAATCCTATGCTGAATTCTCCTCTGCTCAAGCCCCTTCATGAATATGCAGACACTGGCCAAGCCCCTTCATGAATATGCATATACCTTAGCTTAAAACCTCCCCAGTTTTGCTGTTGGGGAGATGCTGCTTTCAGAAAGATCCCCGGTGTTTCTCCTGACTCGCTGCAAGTAATAAATCCTTCCTTCTCCTGTGTGTCTTTTGGCTTGATGCCCACCAGGAGGCGAACCCAGTTTTTCGGGTAACAGAACTAGTGCCAAACTTAGGGAGAGGGAATATTGGGCATCAAAGGCCCCAAATCTTTGGTCAACCTTGAAAACACGAGGTTGAAACACACAGTTTTTAAACTTGGGTGATGTTATATACCACCTAAGTGGAGAAGTGGGGGAGAATATCATATCATATTGGAGGAGAAAAGACAACATTAACTCTACAGCAATACAGGACCAAGGATGGAGAAGTGGTGGAGGAAGCAGCATCATGGTGGCAGGAGATGGTTCAGGAACAGCTAGAGTAGGAAGGGGAAATGGTGGCTGGGGGTGACAGCTGAGAGGAGAGGAGTCTGCATCTGGCATATGTGGGTAGGACTTGAGGGGCACTGGGGTTCTCGTAAATCTGCTAGGAGAGATGCTGTTTTATTGCTGTTATTCCCCCAGCACCAGGAAACATGATTGTAAGTCGTAATGATAACAACAGCCTCTATCTATTGAGTCTGTCTCATGAGGCAGGCACTGCATTAACACTGGGGGAACTCATTAATCCTCACAATAATCTTGTCTGGTAGGTACAATTCTTATTCCCATTTTATAGATGAGAAAATTAAGACAGAGAAGCTATCTTATCCTAAAGTACACAGCTAGTCATGGCAGAGCTGTGAAACAAAGCTACTTTTACCTAACTTTTAAGCCTGACTTCTGTAATGAGATAAAATTCTGCATTTTAGTACCATTTCCTTGAATCACAGCTCAAACTTCAATAGTAAAGTATATACATTTCAGTTAAGTATGTTTGCCTTAACCAATGCATTTTTTAAAAAATTGCTGAATCTAAGTATATACAGCATATCAAGCAAAAACTTATGCAGGGAAGTGAAGTTAGTTGATTTCTGCAGGAACTGTTCTTATCAATGGAGAGTACAGGATATCCATTCCCTGTCACTGAACTAGAGGTAAGTCTTCACATCGGTGTAGCCCCTTCAGCCGCAAAACTAGCAATTTTCAACGTGCTGTTTCTCTGAAGCAGCCTCCACTCATTACCAAGGCAATAAAACAAGGGAGGTAATGAACACAGTCCCACATCTCATGTGTCGGTCAGCATCTTCTACACCCCTCGATGCTCCCCTGGACAGAGAACTTCTCACTCTGTTCCAATGAAATCTAAATCTTCTCATGCATATTCTGGGGTATCCTGCTTTATAAAAACCTATCATGGGACCTTAAAATGCCTCACCTCACTGCCCTCAAGAAGTTAGCCTCAGGAATCTTTCATACCAAGATTTCACACGAAATCTTTCACAGTGTAAATAAACTGTGTTGCCCTGAGCTGGACAAGTTCAGCAAATTGATATTTCTCTGGCTGGAGCACATCCGATATCCTTGTTAGGCTAAATGCATTTAGCGAAAGAAAACAATTTTTTAAATTGCAGGCTGTTCTTTGCAGTAAGCCAGGAGCAGCCTCCGTATAAAGAGCAAAGTGTTCTAGACGTGCTGATGATACCTTGTGCCCAAGAACACAGCCAATTACAACCCAGCGGTACTTTACTGCTAATGATCTTTGAAGTTAACAAGGTTTGCGAAAGCTTCTCTGCATTATTATTACTATTTATATTAATAGCATTAGTGGTCTCTTTTATTCTGCTAAGATTTAGCATTACTAATTGGCATCAGTATAAATAGAGGTATTAATGCTCTCATGCAATGCAAGCAGAGCCAACTCTGGCAGCTTTGTGGGTTTAATATGGAAATGTTTGCTGTCTAATGAGGACACAAAATGTTAATCTCCAGAACAAATTGTATTTATAGAGAAACTAATTATCATATGCAAATGTGACACACATCACTTGCAAAATTCCTGTTGCCACTGGGCCAGGCCTCTGTGACCTTTTTGAAATGCAGCACTTTGAAGCAGTGGCTAATAGTTTCATGCGCTGAGGCTGATTACTTTTATTTTCATACAGAAATCAGCTACATGGGAGAGACTCTGGATAAACCCAGCAGAGCCATGCCTTCTGTAACCATGACCGGCACTCTACTAGTAATTTCTTATCCTTTCCTTTAAGACTCAGAATTCTTCTGCAGTTTTTGCTATATCTGAAAAGCCAGATAATGTAGAACAGAATGAAGAATGTTTTAACCCCATTAATAAAAGAACTAAGATGTTCTTATAAATGCAGTCCTATTGGGTGAAAGCTATTTTGATATTATTTTCATAATTGTTTTGGGTTTTTTTGTTAGTTTTCTTCTTCATAAGAAACGACTCTAAGTATATGACACAGATGGTTAAATCTAGCGAATGTAGTGTTAACTCCTTTCCTTGGTACTTTTTCCTCTTCTCTTTCAAATAAACATGTTCTCTAGTCTGCAATCTCATAGAAGTGCAACTTGCGGGAACTTAAATGGCCACACATCACCCAGTGAGTCCAGATACTTCCTTTGCTTGCAGATGAGGAAGATGTGGATCAGAGAGGTCAGGTGGCATGCCCAAGCTCACACAGCGAGTTGGTAGAAGACGCTAGAGGTCACGTGCTCTTTATATATGCTTAAAAATTTGAAAACTAACCACCGTTACTGTAGTGTTGTCAAGTTTAGAATCACGTGAATGCTTACCAGCCTTTATAACTTTATATAGAAGCTGCTGCTGACCGGAGAGCCTCAGCGAGCTTCTGGTCCTAGCCCAGCTAATTCTCATCCAACACTGGGGATCTCATTCAGCATCCTCCAAAGGCCTGTTGGGCTCCAAGGACAGAAAGATGAAGGAAGCCTTTAGAAGGGGGTCTCTACTGTCATGGAACCCACAGTTGGCTGAGGGAGACCAACAGTTTCAATAAGCCGAGCTAAGTGCATTACCAAAGCATGCCTGAGGTGTGTGAGAGCACAGAAAAGAGACAATACTCCATGTGGAGGGGGCCGCAGGGTGGGATGGTGTACGTGTTTCTATTGCTATGTAACAAATTACCTCAAATGTAGTGGTTTAAAAGCATACATTTATTATTATTATTTCCATGGGTCAGTAGTTCCTGCATGTCTTAACTGAGTCCTCAGCTCAGGGTCTCACAAGGATGCAGTCAAGGTGTTGGTCAAGCTTCCTTTCTAAAGCTCAGGGGTCTCTTCCAAGCTTGGTGGTTGGTGGCAGAATTCAGTCCCTTGCAGTTGTAGGACTGAAGTCTTTGCTTTCTTGATGGCTGTTAGCAGGGACTGCTCTGGCCTCCTGGAGGGTCCCCCAACTCCCTGTCATGAGGACCTCTCACAATATGGCAGCTTACTTCAGCAGGAGGATCACTCTTCAGGATGGCCCAGTCCCTTTTTCTTTTTTTTTTGCAGTACGCGGGCTTCTCACTTCCACGGCCTCTCCCGTTGCGGAGCACAGGCTCTGGACGCGCAGGCTCCGGACGCGCAAGCTCAGCGGCCATGGCTCACGGGCCCAGCCGCTCCGTGGCATGTGAGATCTTCCCGGACCGGGGCACGAACCCGTGTCCCCTGCATCGGCAGGCGGACTCTCAACCGCTGAGCCACCAGGGAAGCCCCCCAGTCCCTTTTCAAGATCTTCTGCTGATTGTCAGGTCTATGTAAGATAATCTTCCTTTTGATTAACCTGAAATCATCTGATTTGGGATCTTAATTACATCTGCAAAATCTCTTCACCTTTGCCGTGTAGTATGACCTAATCATAGGAGAGAAATCCCACCATACTCAGAGGTCTTGCCACCCTCAAGGGAAAGGGATTATACAGCATATGTAAATCGGGGAAATCTTGGGACCCATCTTAGAATTCCACCTCCCTCAAGTGCAGAGCAGAGGGGTAGAGTTAGGTTTCAGAAGATGTGAATTAAATCGTGCAAGACAAATAGAGGTAAACATCTGGAGTGATTAATCTTATAATTTTCTTGAAACTGTTTTTCACCAGAAACCTGTGTTCATAAAGTATAATTTTATTTATTTACATCAGATTTGGATGGAACATGAAGAAAAAAAGAGGAGTGAAAAGACAATTCACCAAGAGTAAAAAACACAAGCAAACCAAACCAAAGCTTTGTTAGAGTGAATGAATGAATGAAAAATGAAGGGACCTGGATGGTCTTTAATGTAACATTTCTTTCCCATTCTTTTATCCCAGTGAAGACAGTATGTATGTATAAATACTTATTTAGCTTTAAGCATACCTGTCAAGTTACTCATAATAGCAAAAAAATTGAAACAGTATTAAAAAATGGAAACAACAAAGCAGAAGCCACATCAGTTACTTTGCATTCACTCGGTGAAATACTATGCAGCTGTTGTGACTACATTTTATATTTTAGAATATTAACAGGAAAAACTGTACTGTATATTCAGAACCAAAAGCAGATTATATCACATAATTGTTTTTTAAAAACCTGCATATATGAATACCAAAAAAAGGGGTGGCCTGGAAGTATATTCATCAAACTATTAAGTGTGATATATTCAAAAAGTGGTTGAATTATAGATGACTCCTTTTTAAAAAGAATTTACTTTTGAGTGTCGTTTTATTCAATAAGTATCATATACTAAGAAAAAGTAATGTAAATTTAATCAAACGCTCTTTAAAAGTCCTTTCATAATGCAGTCTAAGATCCACGCTCTCTAAGTTGTTCTGTATAAGGGGTCCGTCTCATGCTGTGGCGTCAGCATTGAACTGAGTCTGGTGATCTGTCCTCTGCCCTTGGCTTGGTTACAGATTAACTCCAGAAAGTTAGAACTGGAAGAGATGCTAGAAATCACACGATCCAACACTTTTGTTTTACGGATGAGAAGGCAAAAGACCACAGGGAATAGACAACTTACCCAAGGTAAGTTGACAGCCAGTGTGGGGCAACCTAGGACTGGAAGGCAGGTCTCGGTACTCACAGGTTGGTACCAGTTATCACTACACTATCTTCCTGGATTTGCATATCTTTAGTTGTGAAATCAGAGCCCTGATGCAGCGATTTCTCAGGGCAGATTGTGGTGGTCACACACGCAGAGCTTGGGGTCAAATAACCCATTTCAGTGTCAGCTCTTCTGTTTCTGAGAGATCTTAAACAAGAGGATTGACTTTGAGCCTAATTTTTCTAAACTGCAAAATGGTGATTATAAAAATATCCACCTCTTAGGTTATAGTGAAGATTTTAAAATACAATAATATATTTAAAGTTTTTAGCACGATACCTGGCTCCTTGAGGTCTCAAGAAACACAGGCTCTTCTCCAGCTGTTTTGTATCTTTGGGCATGGGACCCTATGCTGACTCCAGAGCTGTTCCGTCCTCTGTCAGGAGAAACACTTGAATGATGATTGGCTGCCAGGACAATGGTCCCATAGATAGTTAAAAGCCTCATCTATCTTCCCTGGTGAAGGAGGAGTTACTTTCCGTCTACTGCCTGCCCTCTGGGGAAATCACTTTTGCACCACCCCCGTAGTAGTAAGCCATCCAGATTTACAAGGAGCATAATTTACGAGCTAAGGAATGTCAGCTCCTGGTGTAAATAAGTAATGAGGTTGGGTAGTAAAACAGTCACTGAAGTTCACTACTCTGGAGAATGCTGCTGATGCTGGGGTCACTGCTTGCAGGACCTGTGCAAGTGGATGGTGGGTAAGGATCCCACACACTCACAGCCCTTCACCCACTCATCACTCCCCGCTTGTGCAAAATTACAGAAGTAACTGGTGGTCAGAGCTAGAATTACAGGGGAGAAGGGAAAATGAGAAAACAAAACAGATCCAACGTGATGCTGGATCTCTGGGTAAAAGCCCCTTATCACAGCCCTAACCCTGCCCTCACCTTGCTCTGTTGTGTGGGCAAATCTTGAAACTTCTCCAGGATGCGGGGATTGGGCTAGGTGGTGGGAAAGAGATCTTCTGAGTCTGATGTCTTATGAAGATAAGATTCAGGGTCTAAGGCCCCCGTCCTAGGGCACTCAGAGAACAAGCACGCAAGTGAGAGGGCAAAACCCCAGTTTCATTGGAAATATGTGGGGCAGACTAGTAGAGAAAACCTCCTTCACACAGCTGCCCAGCCTTCGCTGGCCTGCGGTTCGAACCTGTGCTTGCATCACGGAGAAGCCGGTAGAGTTTGTCAGGCTCTCGGACTTTCCTAATCCCAGTAGCAGCCTGCTCAAGGGTTTGGCTTCATTCTCCCATTGCTCCCTTTCCAATATTGAAATGCAATTAGTTTACATTTGGTTGATTATTGAGCCGCTATTTTAAAATTGTGATTAAAAAAAACGCATCACATCTGGCTAAGCCAAGTTGCAAGTTTTCCCACTGTTCATTTACACCTCTTACTGGTGCTCTGAGAAGTCAGACTCACCTCCCACCTGTAATGCAACCCCTGACATGAGAGGAAGGAAGGCATTGCGGTCCCTGAACATTTGGGACCCGTTATAACCAGATGACTTCCAGAGGATTCGCTCTATCAGAGCAACTCTATGCATGATTCTAATGTGCCGCAAAAAATGCTGTTTTCCATGGTCGTTTCCGGGTTAGGATAAGTTGACGGTTGAACACTTTTCTTTCTTGTCTGCCAAGTGGCAGAGAGGTGAAATCATCACTAAGGCTCACTGCCTTAGGGCTCAGAAAATATCAAAATTTCACCCCCACTGAAAGGCGAGCTTTTTACAGATTCACAGGAACTTAATAACCTACTGGACTGCAGAAGGGAAAAGAAGATCAGATCTCAAATATCGTGGAGCAGAGCAAAAGGCAAAATGAGCAACTGCCTGATAAGTGCTCTTGAAAATGCTCAAATAAAAGCTAAATGGTATGAAAACAGCAGCTAAGCCCTGTATCAATTCCATGGTCCAAAATTACAAAGGTTCTGGAGAAAGAGGCTCCCACAAAAGCCATCCTATCCAGGTGAGGGGAAGCAGAGAAACAGGGTCTCCAGGCCAGCAGTAGTCATTGAAATGGTCTAATTAAAGAAAACAATTAGGAGGTTGGCTTCCGTCCTGCAAGTGATTCCCCCACTGATGAAATCCCAAGGAATGGCATGGCTCCAAAATTGCTCAAGTGACTTCTTGTTTAACTCAGCCATTGAAATCCTCATGAAGTGTTAAATTTAAATGTGTGTAAAGATTATTACCAAAAAGCCCCAACACATCAGGGGAAAAGTGTGAATATGTATACACAGAGCCACACATAGAGGTCAAGAGGGAAATAGATTCAGGGATATTTAGAGATTTAGCTTTTAGCAAAAGTCATTTTTCTCCCTCCAGTAAAGCCTGTGAGCTTTTAATAGCCACTTTCCTTGATTGCCTTCTAAAACGCTGTCTGCTGCCCAGTGGCCCGATCTGAACACACAGACTGGAGGTCTTGAAGCAGAAGGGGGTCTGAGAGGCTCCCCATATCAGAATTCTGAAAGCTTGCCCAGACTGAGTCGACCATGTTGCTCTCCTAAATTATGTAATAAGATAAAGTCTCGAGCTTTGATTTCAAGAATCATTCTTTTTCCTTTTGAATATTTTTATATTCTGAGTAGTGAGAAGTTGGAAAAATGCCCTCCTCAGAGTTCCTTATACGTTTCTGAAAATATTATGATGACCTTGCAATTAAAATATTTTAGAAATACCATGAGATTGCTTAGAGAGTGAATTACTACAATAATTTATTATCTTGAGAGCTAAGGATACTAACTTGCTCTTTATTTTCTTATTAGTATTTTGGAGGGGGGGTGGGAGGGGTAGAAACTATTGACCCTTTGACAGCTTTTTTCTTAACAGTTCTGTGGTTGAACTAGATCCCATAGTTTGGCACTGATTTTAATAGTAGAGAAACCCTGGCATACTGTTTAATACAAAAATCAACTAGTAGGCAGAGGACCTACCCAAGATCGAAGACACAGATGAGTGAACACAGGTGCCCAATACCTCTTCCCTTAGCTCCTCCCCAAGGCACACAACTTACCTGGTTATTGACCAGTTGAGAGGCCTGGATCTATGGACTTGCTGCCATTTGTACCATTTAGCCTGCCCGTCAGCTTCCAGCCACTCCCATCAGCACGCAGGAGTGCATCCTATATCAAATAAGACCTTTCTTGATGTGCCACTATTATATACTAACCCTGCTTTATTTTTTACCAAGACATTGGGTCTAAAGAGATCCCTATCCAGTGGGTTGGGCCACACCAACCACTGTGGTGACTTGATAATAATGGTCTTTGAAGAGTGCACTATTCTTCCTTTTGAAAAACTTGCCGATATTGATTTCCCATAACCACTTGCATCGTAGAAATAGCTAACAGTTCTGAAAAGGAAGTCAGTATCCTGGTCTACATCTTAAATGCCACATTTACTGAATAACTGGCACTTGAGTAGGTGTTGAGTTTCCTTCCAAAGTATACTGAAGACACAGACCTTACCTTGAGTAGACTTTGGAAGAGGAGAATCACCAAAACCTTAATAAGAACCCAACATTGCAAACAAATGGGCCCACTTTTATTGAGCACATAGTATGTGCCAGGCACTGAGTGAAGCACTTTACATATATTATTTCTAGTTTCCCCAGAGATTCTTCACAACACGTTATAAGGGCCACTTGATAGATGAGACAAGTTGCATTCTAAGAGATTGCGACTTCTCAAATATCACACAGAAAATATCATGGTTAGGATTAGAGCTAGGAATATTTCATCCAAAGCTGATATATACTCCACTATACCACATTGCCTCTACACAGAGTTCACAATTCACTTTCCTACCTGTCCTTTTGAAAAGAATCAAATAGTATAATAAAAATACGTTTAAAATCTTTATAAAAGTATTCTATGTAGTATATATATATCGAGTCATCACATTATGCACTTTGAGTATATTACAATTTTATTTACCAATTATACCTGAATAAAGCTGGAAAAGAAAGTTGAAAATAAAGCTTTAGGTGTGTCAGCCGAATCTATTATATATTCATTAACCTCCAATATCTGAGTTTCAGTTGTGGACCCTCAAGCATTGAAGACTCTGAGTTATCCTCAACTGATGGTCAGTTACGCAGTGTTAAATCTTTCCCATTTAGGGCCAAGGCTCTTTTGTCCTTCTTACTGCCAATGGGCAGGAAAGTGAGATACATCCTCCTGAAACTTTAGAGAATGCGTTGATGGAGATGTGTCCCCGGTATTCTAGATTCCTATTTTGGAACTTAGAACATGAAATAAGCTTTATTAAATTATTGAGTGGCTAGTCAAATGTAGGCTGAAAGTAAGGTGGCCAACCGTCCCGGGCTGCCAGGGACTCAGGGCTTTCCCAGGAGGCAGGACTTTCCGAGCTAAAACCAGTAAAGTCCCAGGCAAACCAGAACAAGTTGATCACTCCTGCTGAAATATGCATGACTTCATGGAATTCTGTACCTAGACGGGACCCTTTGAGTTTAGCTAGTCCAATAAACACTGTTGTGATGAAAGTCTATACAGAGATTAACTTACAGTGCAGTTTAAACATAAACAGAATTAACAGCATCTCACCATGAAAGTACTAGACATATTTCATATTTATAAAATGCTATGCAGTTTATATACTCTTATTAAAAACTGTTCTCTATTTTTCTGAATTCCACCTGCCCTTTGGGGACTTTGGGATTAGACCACCTCTCCTGGTGGACCCCGCACTTACAAGTAGTAAAATGAGTGCTAAGACAAAGTTTGGCAAAGAGAGGACCTGAATTGATCTCAGAGACTTTCCTGGCTCCCGCATAGCATGGAAATCATCTGGAAACTCCCATCTGCTCTGTGAAGGGATGTGGAAAGTAGCTGATAATACTATCTTAGGAGTGGGGCATGCATCCCTATAGTAAGGAGGAGGGTGAGATGTTATTGCTAAGGAATAGGTGTCAGATGGCAACGTTAAGCAGACCTCAAGGTTATATAACACTTCTGAGGGAAGAAATCAGGAGCGGGGCTCCAAGCAGTTGAGAGAAGACAGGCCCCCTGTTTATCAGCAGCAGACAACAGATGCCAGCAGCCTGAGATGAGATGCTTGGGCGGGCCCACCATCCTCCAGAGACTGACTATCACCTACAGAGAGAGCAAGACCCTACAGCCCCACAATAGACTAAAGATACCAGGGTCCTTCTCCATCCTCCCGAGGGCACAAGACCCCCCTTGCCCATACATCAAGACTCACCTTGGGAAGGACGAAGATGGAAGGCTCAACTCTGAAAACTTGAACATTAACCTGAAGGCAGTCACTACGAACTGAAAGGAAATCGTTTATTTATTTATTTAGGCCATGCTGTGCTGGCATGCGGGACCTTAGCTCCCCAACCAGGGATCAAACCTGCACCCCCTGCAGTGGAAGCACTGAGTCTTAACCACTGGACCACCAGGGAATTCCCAGGAAATCGTTGGAAAAAGAAGACACTGAGATACTGTCCGCTGACAGAGTTAAGTTCCTCAACTATCCCGTAGGAAGGGAGCTTGTAAGGAAGAAGATGTAATAATAAAGAAATAAGCAAACAGATAAAGGAATGAATGAATGAATAGAAAAATTTTTTTGATTTTTGCACATCTAAGTAGTGGTGAGAAATTTTGCCTACTTGCTACAGAGTAATTCATTAGAGGATTTGGAAATTATAGAAAAGTATAATAAAAGTTTAATAATTGTATTGTGATAAATATTTTGGATAAATATATAGATAGATAGGGATAAATAGAATTATAATGTATATGTAATTAAGCTCTATATCCAATTCTGTATCTTGACTTTCACATATTATATTATGATCATGCAACCACGTCACATGTTCTTTAATAATTGTTAACAGTTTCATGATAGTCATCTGGAGGGACCATGATTCTTTTAGCCATTTTATTATTGCTGACCATTAGTTTATTTACCCTCACTGTTATAAACTATGCTGTAATGAACTTGATATGTAGATCTTTTCCATATATTTGACCATACGTAGCTTTAATTCTTCAAACTAAAATCATTGAATAAAAGGATATGAACTGATTTTAATCTGTTGATAGGTTTGGCCATGTATTTCCTGCAAGTCTATATCAATTTCTCTGTCAGCAGTATTGTATGAGTGCTTTTGTCAAGGCGCCATTGTTACCAATTCTAAAATCACTTGATAGGAGAAAGATAAGTATCTAATTTTTGTTTTAATTTGGATTGTTCACTGAGTATTGAGGTTGAATATTTTATTATGTTAGCAACTTGCGATATGTGAAATCTTTTTTCTACATTTTTTGAGTATTGTCTTTTTTTTTTTTTTTTGCGGTACACGGACCTCTCACTGTTGTGGCCTCTCCCGTTGCGGAGCACAGGCTCCGGACGCACAGGCTCAGCGGCCACGGCTCACGGGCCCAGCCGCTCCGCGGCATGTGGGATCTTCCCGGACCGGGGCACGAACCCGTGTCCCCTGCATCGGCAGGTGGACTCTCAACCACTGCGCCACCAGGGAAGCCCGAGTATTGTCTTTTTTATTTGAATAACCTCATTATAAAAGTATATCAACTGTCCTACTAATTGCATATATTTTTTACATTTTCTTTCCCAGTTTTCGACATGCCCATTTTTATTTCCACATGGTCAAATCTCATCCATTGCCTTTTGCTAAGAAAAATCTTTGTTCTAAAATAACATAAATAGGGCTTCCCTGGTGGCTCAGTGGTTTAAGAATCCGCCTGCCAATGCAGGGCACACAGGTTCTAGCCCTGGTCTGGGAAGATCCCACATGCCAAGGAGCAACTAAGCCTGTGTGCTACAACTGCTGAGCCTCCGCTCTAGAGTCTGTGAGCCACAACTACTGAGCCTGCGAGCCATAACTACTGAAGCCTGTGCACCTAGAGCCCGTGCCTTGCAACAACAGAAGCCACCGCAATGAGAAGCTTGCTTGACGCGACTAGAGAAAGCCCGCGCACAGCAATGAAGACCCAACACAGCCAAAAATAAAAAAATTATTTTAAAAAATAAATAACATAAATAAATGTTCTTCTACATTTTCATTTTCATGTATAACTTTTCAATCTATCTAGAATATTTTTTAAGTTATTTATTTTATTTTGTTTATTTATTTTTAGCTGCGTTTGGTCTTTGTTGCTGCACGCCAGCTTTCTCTATTTGCGGCGAGAGGGGGCTGATCTTTGTTTGTTTGTTTGTTTTTGCAGTACGCGGACCTCTCACTGTTGTGGCCTTTCCCGTTGCGGAGCACAGGCTCCGGACGCGCAGGCCCAGCGGCCATGGCTCACGGGCCCAGCCGCTCCGCGGCATGTGGGATCTTCCCGGACCGGGGCACGAACCCGCATCCCCTGCATCGGCAGGCTGACTCTCAACCACTGCGCCACCAGGGAAGCCCGGGGGCTGATCTTTGATGTGGTGCGCAGGCTTCTCATTGCGGTGGCTTCTCTTGTTGCGGAGCACAGGCTCTAGGTGTGCAGGCTTCAGTAGCTGTGACACGCGGGCTCAGTAGTTGTGGCTTGTGGGCTCTAGAGCACAGGCTCAGTAGTTGTGGCACACGGGCCTAGTTGCTCCACGGCATGTGGGATCTTCCCGGACCAGGGCTCGAACCCATGTCCCCTGTGTTGGTAGGCAGATTCTTCACCACTGTGCCACCAGGGAAGCCCTAGAATCTTTTCTTTTTTAAAAAACATATTTATTTATTTATTTGGCTGCACTGGGTCTTAGTTGCAGCATGTGGGATCTGGTTCCTTAACCAGGGATTGGACCCAGGCTCACTACATTGGGAGTGTGGAGTCTTAACCACTGGACCACCAGGAAAGTCAGTAGAACCTTTTCTTAACATAATGAAGTTGTAGTTTTTTCTACTTGGTTAATTAGTTGAGCTGGCAGCCCTTACTTCCCTCACACCCAGTAATCTGAGATGACTTCTTTATCAGGTGATAAACCTGTGTACATAGAAATTGTTTCTATGCTCTTTTGTTCTAATCCATTGACCCATCTGATGATTTTTGTTCTAGAAGGGTATTATTTTAATTATTATAATTTTATAAAATTATAGTTTACTTAATTGTATAATTTTATAGCTTGTATTTGCTTTTCTTTTTCAAAACTTTCTTGGATATTTATGCCATTTTATTATTATATTTTTTGCCAAATTTCAGGGGAAAAAAATAAACCTCAGGATTTCCATTAAAAATTAACCTGGGAAAAAAATTTTAAGTATTTAAATTTACCAGTTAAGAACATGTTTTGCCTCTCCATTAACTCAATTCTCCTTTTATTTCCGTCAATAAAATTTTTAAGATATTTTTATTTTTGTTTGTTAGATTCCACCTACATTCTTTTTTTTTTTTTTTTGCGGTATGCCGGCCTCTCACTGTTGTGGCCTCTCCCGTTGCCGAGCACAGGCTCCGGACGCGCAGGCTCAGCAGCCATGGCTCACGGGTCCAGCCGCTCTGCGGCATGTGGGATCTTCCCGGACCGGGGCACGAACCCGTGTCCCCTGCATCGGCAGGTGGACTCTCAACCACTGCGCCACCAGGGAAGCCCCTACATTCTTTTAAAGTTGATTCTAGTTAATATTTTTGGCAACTTTTGTAAGAATGAGAACTTAAAAATAATTATTACTGGATATATCTGTTATACAGAAAATACTTTTACAAAGTCCTTAACTTTATATGCCAGACTTTCAGAATTCTTCTTATCAGCACTAAGGGTTTTAGGCAAATTTTTGAGATTCTGCTTTGTATTTTCAAAATGTTTCTGCTATAATTACCGTTTGGTTTTCTTGTTCTATAACTGATGCAAGGTTTTTCTACCAGTTGAATTAATTACGACAAGGTTGTTGATGCTAAAATGTGTGTTAAATATTGAGATTTTAACTTCATATGACACATACATAATAAAAAAGACAACACTTTCTTATACCAACAAGTAAGCAAGCATTATTGTTTCAAGGGTAATAGTTCTATGATTATTCATTGAATTTCAAGTAGACCGTGTAAAATAATAAAACAGAAACCTCCATTAAATAGAGTTGGGAGACCAGAAGGGGGAGCTCTCACCACCCCCCCCCCCCCCCGCCCCCGTGAAGTTAGCAGAACCCAATGGGAAGAAGAAAGACTCCTCTTCTTTCCTGGCAAGAACTCAGCCAATGAAAAACCACCGATTCTCAGCTTACTAGAGCCCTCCCAACTAACTTTTTCTATGAAACTGTTCTCCTTCCCTTGCCCTGCGGGGGATTTGCACATGGTGCGCCATGATTGCAGACCCCAAATTGCATTTCTCTGCTGATCCCAAATAAACCATTTTTACTGGACTAAAATCTGGCAGTCTGTTATTTCTGGTCAGTAATTCTCACAGCAGAGCTTCTTGCAAATAAACTGGTCATGCTTCAGTATCCAAATGAAAAGATACGGAATAAATAAAAATCTAGAAAGGACCTTCACCCTCATTATAAGAGGTGTTTTAGACTGCAGTTCAGCCAACATAGTTATTCATTTAACAGATTTTTTCTTTAACCCTCTGACCTCTTTCATCCATTTCTTCCACTCCCCCCCACCCCTCTACCTCTGGCAAGGTTGCTGTTATTATTGAAATTTGTATATTATTCATATTGCCTTTCCAGAAAGCGTTATAAATTTGCATGTAAAAATTATATATATATTTGTTGAATTTATAATAATTATTTAGACTTCATTCTTTAAGTTTTGCTTCTTTTAAACTTTTCTAGGAATTGATGGTATAGTTCAATAATAGTGCTGAAGATAATAATGTGAAATTTAGGGTAAACAATGAAATTTTTGTATATAGTTTATAATGAATTATACCAAGTATTCTCTTCCTATGGAGGTGGGAGAAGGAGAGAGTAAATGTTTGCTGAATAATAATATAATTTACCACAGTCCGCCCTTTTGGTCTCAAATATTGATGGATCTTCTCTTTGCATTCAAAATAAACTCTTAGCCTTCTTGAGGAGAACACCCCAAAACACCCCAAGCCCAGGATCCTGTGCTAGCATCTACAGTAGGTCCAGATATGGTTCCTCTTGATCCAGACACCTATGAGCTAAAAAGAAAAGTTATTTATAGTCTCTTTTGACCACACACACACACACACACACACCCCCCATATAAAGGTCAGATGAGACCAGAATGACAGCAATAAACAATCCCATTTGGAAAGGTGAAAAATGGGAGACACATAGCAGTCACTGGCCCAAAACAATTTTGAATTCCCATCGGGCAAATGTTCCTTATGAAAATGCTTCATAAGAAGCAACCCCAAATCTCAGAGGTTTACAACCAACGTATTTCTCCAAATTCTGACCTGGTTTGCAGGTCAGCTATGTCAACTTTCTCCATGCAATAAATCTGGTTCAGAACTACCCCACGTGTCTGCTTACTCAAAGTCCCAGGGTGAAAGAACAGCTACTATCTAGGGCGTATTGCTTCATCATCGTGACCAGAAGTGCAAGCAGATTTGTAGAAACGTACATACTGTTACATCTGTCCACGTTTCATTAACCAAGTCATGTGTTCAAGCCCAAAGCTATTATTATAGTCCTCCCATGGTGGGAGGAGGGGGAGAGAATATTTGCTAAACAAGAATAGAATCTACCACAGAAGATGAGATATGTTTTAGAGAATATTTCCTCTTCCAAAGGAGCCCAGTGAAAGCAGTCTTTCCTAATATTGGAAGATCCCAGTGAGTAGTTAAATGTTCTTCATGTAAATTATTCTGTAAGTGCAAGAAGTAAGTTATACTTACCTATTAGAAAAACATAAAGGGAAAGTACAAAGCAGTACATAAATTTCACTTTGTATAGAAAGCTGAATAACAGACAGAGAATTGGAAATCAGTTTGAATTAGCAAGAAAAAAAGGCAAAGAGACATAATGATGCAGATGAATTTCACATAAATCTGGGCAAATCCAATTAGGTAGTTCACAATTCTTCCTCTACCTATGCTGCGTTAATGGAAAAAATAGATAATTCCAGGAAACTGGACTAGGTTTATTTGAGAGGCCAATGTTTCGGTGTGCACAGAAGGATTTGAGCAGAAAAATTCTGCAGGAAGAATTAATGAAGTTATAAAAAGACAGATCCCATAGGTAGGGAAGTTCCATGTCTGTCTCAGAAGAGTCTGTCTTTCTGGATAAAGTTGTCACAATATTTCTGAGCAACCAAGTACTGGGGTTAGCATCAGAATCTTAACTAAGTTAAAACTATACATTAATCAGGGCTCGTGACAAATCTCCGAGAGCCTTAGGACAGAGCAGAGTGTAAGGGACTAAAACAAGTTCATCTGGCCACCTCTTCAGAAGCTGGAGACGCGGACAGGCCTGCCCGAGCACGAGTGTGCAGATGCGAGATTCTGAGAGCCATATTCTTGGGCATTACAAATTACAGCAGCATATCAGTGCGCCCACAAAACACAAATGCTCAGCCCTTGTGGATATACAGATGCTACTGTCATGTTACAATATCAGATTTTGTATACTTTCTGAGTTGGTCCATTCTTTATCGTTTTTTTTTTTCTTTTTCTTTTTCTTTTAGTTGCAGCATGCTGGATCTTTCGTTGCAGCGTGTGGGCTTCTCTCTAGTTGTGGCGTGCGGGCTCCAGAGTGCACAGGCTCAGTAGTTGTGGCACACAAGCTTAGTTGCACCGCGGCATGTGGGATCTTAGTTCCCTGACCAGGGATCAAACCCGCATCCCTTGCACTGGAAGGAGGATTCTTCACCGCTGGACCACCAGGTAAGGCCCTCTTTATCATTTAAGGCCAGTTTTGCTGGCTGCATTTCTGAATCCAACTCATAACCACTTTGATGGATAAAAAGACACTTTCAAATCAAAGGTGAGATCATCAGCCTAAAGAAATCACACGCCTGGCTAAATCTTTCCAGGAAATCACTGACAAATATTGAACTATATAAAAAATGTATAAAATCTAAACTGAAGTGATGGTTGGGGCTGGGGAGAGAAGTATAAATTTATTGTTTAGGAAACTAAGTGTGGTTATTTGCACATCCTTCTGTTGATTTTACAGAGTCCCAAGTTTAACTTTTAAAAACCTTAGGTTTTCATCTAGGAATACTACTGGTAGGTATTCTGGTACTGAGTGGTCAGACCTCAGAAAGAGCATGTCTTCCACAAAGGTGCCTGAAGTAGGGAGGTTATAATGCAGGCAAGTTAAGGAAAGCAAAAATGAGAGTGGGGAAGTTGCTTGCAAAAGATAAGGCACCATTTGTTTTCTTGTTTAACATGTTTATTTAGCAGCTAATATGTGCAAAGTACTTTATTACATGTGTACATACATATGTATTATATATGCCAAGGAGAATACCACAATAAGGCAAACTTGGAAGCTCACACTTTAGCAGTGGAGGTAGAACACACACACACACACACACACACACGATTGTAATACATTGTAGAGAATATGAGCCTTTGGGAAAAATTAATCAGTCATTTAAAGTACAAGACACAAAACCAGGAAAATGGTGTTCCCACAGCTAAGATGAAACCCAGATGCTGAAAGAAAGGTATTAATGTAATATCCTGAAAAATGCAGAAAAAAAATTAACTTTTAATAGAAGGTCATCACAGATGAGCAAAGGAGAAGAGTATTGCTAGCAATGATGAAATAGGAAAAAATTGGAGTGGGAGGAAAAACATTGCAAAGTATAGAAAAAGAGGTTATTTCAATTATTTAAATACCTGAATGTTAAATTAATGACTTTGGCACGTTGACTGAAATTAATGAAATCGTCAGTGCCTGACACTCTCCATTAGGGTCTTTAAGATAATTGCAAATGTGATTAGAAATCCTATAAGTTAATAGAATTTCATGGAAGAGAAAAGAAAATCAGTCCAAGAATGGATGATGTAG
The DNA here is from genome assembly GCF_003676395.1 of Aethalodelphis obliquidens. Classification (NCBI taxonomy): domain Eukaryota; kingdom Metazoa; phylum Chordata; class Mammalia; order Artiodactyla; family Delphinidae; genus Aethalodelphis; species Aethalodelphis obliquidens. Next base: position 25,300,966 of record NW_020837969.1, on the reverse strand, counting down.
CATCTTTTCTGTATATATATTCAAATAAATACAAATTAATATAAATGCATAAGAATACCCACTTAGAACGGTTTTAGAAATGAAACTGCTGGGAGACCTTAACAATTACAGATTAGTTGTTTTATCTTTGAAGCCTGGCATTTGTCAGCACTATTTATTCACCAATCTGTAATCTCTCCAAAGAACACAGCATGCAGCATGGCAGATCAGCCTGGTTTTCTAAGTGGCAGGCCCATTTAGGTGACTTCTATAAGGAAATAACCAGTCACGTAAATAAGGGAGAAGCAAAAAAATGTAACCTTACGGTACCTTAATTAGTTCATAGCTATTGTCCCAGAAGAGATTTCCTTTCTATCCTATTCCATTAGAAAGATATGGATGAAGGTCACACACTGACCAGTCTAATGTATCCAAAGGTAACATAACATTTTTTTTTTACCAGTTCAGAAGAAATAGTTCAGTATTGATTATTTACTTTCATTCTTTCTTGCTGAAAAAGAAAACTCTTAAGATAGGTTTTTGCCTGTCTTAAGATATGAAGTACTTATCTGGCTGCGTATCAAAGTACTGTTTTCATTGTATCGCTTCCATTGCTCTTGTATTACAGGCAATCATAATTCTACTTATAATTCCCTCTCTTACTTAGGATTTGCTTGGGACTGTGGTTTTTTTAAATAAGAGATTGGGTTTGGGATGAAAGACTGACTTTATTATATTATTAAAATCTGTTAATTTTAAAATTTATTTTCATCCATGAATATAGCTTGCATAATTTCTGGTTTTCAACATTTTATTTTTGGCCCAGAATTGAACCTATTCCGTAAATGTTTCACGGATACTTAGAAAAGGAAGATGAGTTTTTCCTTTGTGTATAAATATAAAAACAAAGTTTATTAATTAAATTATACCAATCCTCTGCTTGTTTCTTATTTGTATTTAAACATTAAAGATTTAGGGTTAGGCTGTTTCTTCCCATAAATATCCCCTGCCCTGTATTCTGTCATGGTTAATTTTGCGGATTGGAAGTCAGGCTGCCTGTTTTAAATCCTGGTTCCAAATTCACTAGCTGTGTCATCTTGGTCAACTAAGTTAATGTCTCTAAATCATAGACTCACTTATAAACTGAAAATAATAATCCCCTATTTCATAAGACCAGCTTTAGATTAAAAGTTGTAATGGAGATATAGTGTCTGGCATATAATACGGTCAATAAACATTAGTTTTATTATTATTGGTATTATTATCCTCATGCTCAGTTCATTTTTAACACTTTTTTGATTTGTTAATTTTCTTTTCCCTTTAACTGATATGTACTTGCAGAGAGATGGAATGATTGACCTTTGATCAAACTGATCCGAATGCTTTCTCTATAAAACACAGTAGAATGCTGGCCAGTGATTCCAAAGCATCCGTTATTCAGACTAAGCTACCAAACCCAAAGAGCCAAAGAGGGAGCCTCTCTCCTGTTGCCTTAAAGTCACCTGGAGAACTTTAAAAAAGTAATTCTTGCCCCAGTATTTTTGATTTGTTGGATAAACTGTTGGAGGCAAGCATTGTAAGTAGCAGAAACAGTGATGGCAGTGGTCCACGGAGGCAAGGCAGGCCTGGTGAGACTTAGGAGTGGCCTAAACCTACCCACAGCCAGTGATGAACATTCCTGTGCTGGTGCACATCCATCCAGGTAATCCAGGTAGAAACCAGCCTTTCCGGTAGACTCCAGCCTAGCAGGAAACAGAGGGAAGGGCCAGTAGAGAAAAAGAGGCAAAAATCATCACAGGCTTAAGTCAGACAATGGATGGCACATTTTCTCTGTTCCAGCTGAGCCCACAGTTTAGTGGGAAAGATACACACAGCGCCAAGTCATTGTGTTACCTGTAGGACAGGACTCTAGAACCTCCAAGAAGAGGGAATCACTTAAGGAAGAGGATGACTCAGGGAAAGCCTTACAGAGAAATGATGTTTCAACTCTAAAGGATGAGTAGAAGTCCCCCCTGCCCCCAGCCCCGGCCTCATCCCTAGCAGAAAAAAGAGGAAAGGGCAGATACAGAGAAAACAGACACAATCTGGAATGGGCTGAAGTCAGCAAAGATGGTAAAAATATCTTAATTTTAAATAAGATGAATGAAGATTTATAGGTTAGTAAACAGGTTAGAAATATGCATTCCAGCCATTCAAACCTGAGCCAGTTACTTAACTTACACGCCTCTATTTACTCATTTGTTAACCAGGCATAACCTGACGCCTATCTGACCTAGGTGAGAGGATTAAAGGGTTAACGTACGTCAAGCATTTAGTCCATAGTAAGCGCTCAAGGAAGGTTAGGTTTTACTATTTTATTATTTTTGTCGTGTTTTCCGTTTATTGTTGTCTTATCGTTAATGTCTTTAGATTAGATTAGAGAATATGAAATTAGCAAACAGCTTCTTATATGAAAATATACAGTGTCATTGAGGATAGGGTGGAGAGGACACTAGCGCTGCTGGTGGGCATGCAACTATTTCTGGGGAAAAAAATACAAATCAAGAGCCTTAAAAATTAATGTTTTTCCACTTTAACCCACTCATTCTATTTCTGGGCATCTATCCTAAGCAAATACTCTGAAAATATGTAGAAAAAGCCATTTATGCACAAAAATGTACATTATGAGATCACTTATAATAGCAAGAAAATTGGGAACAAAAAGATTTTAATCAGGCAACTATGAAAAATGATGTTTACCAAGCATTTACAACATCACAGAAAATGCCTATTCAGAAACGAAGAAAGGAGGACAAAAAAAAACTGTACATTATAATCACAACTCCACCACTTGGAGGATCTGCAGAAACAAAAATATAAGAATCTGCATTAAAATGTTAATGGCTACTTTGGGTGGTAGGATTATGTGTAACTTTTCCTGTCTGTGTTGCTTTTTCAAATTTTCCAAAATGAACTTTTATTACCTCCATGCTAAAAATACGTTTTATGCAAGAAGAAATTGGGTAATATTAAGCCTTAGGTAGTTCTGGGAATATCTCTGCAGAGATGCGTGCTGGAAATGATTTGGAAGGCCTCCCATCTCTAGGCCTTTCGGATGGATTTCCTTATGAACGCTCCAGGAACAGCCACGCGTAAGCGCTCATGACCCTAGGCTGCTTCCGTGGCAGGTGACAATAACAGTTTTGATCTGGAATGGCTCCCAAGCAGTCATTCAAGCCAGCAGTGGTATTTCACCAGGTAGAGCAGTCTTGTGGAAGGAAGACACTCCCTTGCTTCTTTGAAACTTCCCAAATGTGATGACGCGTGCCACCTGCCAGCCCTCTCGTTTCCCCCTCCACTATCTCCTTTCCCGTCACCTCTCATCTCTTTGCTTTCAGCTCCCTTGCACGCTCTGCGTGCTGCCTTCCTGCCCTTAGCCTCACCCCGCACTCCTGATGGAGACCCTGCACTGCTTTCATGCTTGTCAGTACCTCACCCTCCTCCGGAAACCAGATGTCAAAAAATCAAAGTTCACGCGGTCCTCTTTCATGGGCAAGTGAGGTTTTCTTACCTTTATTGGCACAAAAGTCACTTGGTTGTCTTTTAAAAAAATGTTTTTTATACTAGCAGTGGCATTCTTTAATCTACTCTAAACAAATTTCCATAGGAAAGTAACTCCTACTATGGATGTCTTAACACACGTGCTATTTGATTACTGACACTGAATACAAGGAATATTTTTTCCAATAAAAAATAGCATTTAAGCAGGGAAGTGGGGAAGTAGTTTTTTTTTTTCCTCTCCAAGACAATTCCTGACCTATAGCCAGTTGTTATATTAATATTAGCAAGGCTAATTTCTGAATGTATGCAATTTGGAAAATAAAGTTAGAAAAATTTCAGGGTTAATGTTCTAAATCTTCTTCAGGAAATCCATAATTGTCAAACTTCGGAAAGCAAAAATCTAAATTGTAAGCTTCAGTATTTCCAGTTGGTTATTTCCCAAGGCCTGGAGGATTTGAGAACCCAGCACTATATTATGGTTGAAACCCATGGCAATCCTATGTGCATATCTTTAAGACGCATGTTCTAGAAAAAGCCATTGGATATCATGATATTCTGTTGAAAAATTCTGTTGTTTTTCCTATGATATTACTGATTTCAGTTGTTTCTTTTCTCATTTTAAACTATTTAAAAATTTTGCTTTTTTTCTTTTACAAATTTTTAATTCTCTTCTGGGTGATATATATAGTAACATGAGAAGCAATCCTCCAGTCTTTCTCAGTTGCTGTAGTTGTCCAATATTACGGAAATGTTCTGAAACAAATATCCTGTTACTCCACCATTAAAATCTGAGTATAACTGAGTATATTTCTACTGTTGGCCCCAGGTAGAGACAAAAAGTAAATTCCTCCATGGACCTTTTTGCATTATCAGTTTCATGTTGTGTGTCTAGAAGAAAAGCCGCATCCAGTTTGACACTGGCTTCAAGTCTAGACTCTGGAAGAGACTCCACAATGCTGAGTTAAAAGCCCAGAAGTAAATAAAAACCACGACCATTATAGCACCTTCAAACACTAAAACAACAGATTCTGGCCTTCCCTGGTGGCGCGGTGGTTGAGAGTCCGCCTGCCGATGCAGGGGACGCGGGTTCGTGCCCCGGTCCGGGAAGATCCCACATGCCGCGGAGCGGCTGGGCCCGTGAGCCATGGCCGCTGAGCCTGCGCGTCCGGAGCCTGTGCTCCGCAACGGGAGAGGCCACAACAGTGAGAGGCCCGAGTACCGCAAAATAAATAAATAAGTAAGTAAGTAAATAAATAAATAAACAGATTCTTCAGGGTAGAGCAATCTCCTTGGGCTAGTCCAAGTTCACCAGGCTGCAAACTTCTCATCCCAAGTGGTATAATTAATCAACTTTTCCCATCCAGTATTTCTGGATTCTGATTTTCTTCCCCAAGGTTTGTTGTTGTTTCATTAATTTGTTTAATACCCAGCAGATCAAACCTGTTAAATATTTCTCCCCCACAATATGTGGCTCTTGGTATCTCCGCTCAGTGTATCTATTTTTATTTCTAAGCCCGGCTGCCAGCTTGCTGGTCCTCATAGCTTGGTGCTCAGCCAAAGGTTGATCGGAGGTTGGCCAACCCTGTGCCAGCAAGGCTTTTACTTTCTGCAGATGGATCTGTGTGGAATGGAAAGTGCACTCAAACGTCAGGCCATTTTCAGGTCCACTGAGCCCTTTCAGGTCTTCTTGCATCTCTTCCACACGTGTGCACAGGCTTCATCTTCCAGGGATGCGTGGGAGGCTTGGGCCACTCGGATCTCTGCTGCGCATGTGCGTAGTCTCTGGTCAGTTTGGGGTAGGCTGATAAGAGACCTTACCGACCATCTGTGGCTTTCTCACCTTCGGGAATTCCCTGCCAAGTCACTAGTGTGGGTACCATTCTGTTGCTCACTCCAAAGAGACTTCAGACCTCCAGCTGGTGGGACCACTTGCTTTCCTTGTTCACTTGCACCAAGAGCACTGCTTTAACAACACTTGAACAAAGAGAACCTCCCCTGGCACTGGAAGTAACGCCACTGGTTTTCATGGCCTGCCCTGCCCTGGATCAGCTGCCACACCCACAGAGCTGGGGTGGGTGGAGGAAGGATGGAAACTGCCTTGATAAGAACACCACTGACAGTGCTGTGTTTACCTGAAGCTCCGTAGCTTTCGTGAATCAGCGTTCCTCAGTTCTGTGTGAGGCTTTGGGCAATTTCTGGAGCACTCAAGTGGCCGTCTTTGACAGTTTTATCCAGACTTTGTACTGCTTTTTGGGGAAAGGATTTATCGACCTCTTTAATACATCGTGCTGGAAACGACTCTCCCTCCTGTTTGTAGTTTTAAAAAGTGAAACTCAGGTTGGTATAAGGAGAGGCTAAAATTGGAAGCAAGAAATAAGAAAAACAAAAGGAATCTTATTGCTTGTTAGAGTATGACTGATTTCCCAAGATTTGACAAGCTTTCAAACAAGATGTCTTCTACTACACTCTAATTTTGGACCAACCAGGTTATATGAATCAGAAAGGGTAAATTTATCTTTAAATTAGAAAAAAAAAACCTTGTGCAACAATTCTTAGGGATGCAACAAGGTATAGTAAAAACAGTATAATATAAGACATCTAGTAGTAGATCAAGATTCAAAATAAATCTTGACTATATCAGTATCACTTTGGGCAATTAAATTTACTTCTCTATCTCAGTTTACCAATTAAGAAAAGGATAACGATATCTAGTTCACAAGGATGTTAAGGGCATTAAATATGATAACAATTATGAAAAGAATTTGCTCATATCAGCAAGTAGTAATTGCTTAATTGATATTTATATCTTATTACACATTTTTTTCAGCCTTTCAGGAACTCAGTTCTCTTCTGGTTAACTGGACATCTAGGAATGGGTCTACTTTAATTGATCTAGAAAGTCTAAATCAATGTTTCACTTTTATTTGGGACATTCTCTCTTTTTTTTTTTTTTTTTTTTCCCTGCGGTATGCGGGCCTCTCACTGTTGTGGCCTCTCCTGTTGTGGAGCACAGGCTGCGGACGCGCAGGCTCAGCAGCCATGGCTCACGGGCCCAGCCGCTCCGCAGCATGTGGGATCTTCCCGGACCGGGGCACGAACCCGTGTCCCCTGCATCAGCAGGCGGACTCTCAACCACTGCGCCACCAGGGAAGCCCTGGGACATTCTCTTTTTAAATCACAGGTCTGAGTTTTGAATCAGAGCTCTGGTGATGCAGAGAAGTTTTTCTCTCTTTTTTTTAATGGTTGGCAGAGTCTTTTCTTTTAATTAATTAATTAATTTTCGGCTGTGTTGGGTCTTTGTTGCTGTGCATGGGCTTTCTCTAGGTGCGGCAAGCAGAGGCTACGCTTCATTGTGGTGCACGGGCTTCTCATTGCGGTGGCTTCTCTTGTTGCGGAGCACAGGCTCTAGGCGCGTGGGCTTCAGTAGTTGTGGCTCGTGGGCTCTAGAGCACAGGCTCAGTAGTTGTGGCGCACGGGCTTAGTTGCTCCGCGGCATGTGGGATCTTCCCGGACCAGGGCTCGAACCCATGTCCCCTGCATTGGGAGGCGGATTCTTAACCACTGCACCACCAGGGAAGTTCCGAGAAGTTTTTCTCTTAAGGGAATTTAGTGCTCAGAAAGAATATAGATTTGTTTGCTTTGTTTTATCTTCATGTTTTGCTTTCTTTTCCATGTGCCCTTAAAATTGCATCAAGGTAGGCAAGATTATTAGGTTACATAAAATGAAGCTAATGATACTGCATCATTTTTGAACTACAAAAATGGCAAATTCACATGGTACAACATAATGTGTTGCAGAGAGAACTGAACAAGGAGTCAGGAAAGGGGGTCTTATTCTACCACTAATAATCAGCTGTCTGAGAAGAGCAGATCATATGCTCTGTGATCCTGAAACCCTCTCTGGGGAAGTAGGGTACTTCTGATCGGATCTCTACATAAGCATTTCTCCTTCCTACTGAATCTAATTTCATTTCTAACAGCATTTGAAATGGCAGCAAAGACCAACAGTCAGCCGGTCAGGGTGGTGTAGGGAATTTGTAATGTCCCATAGAATGACAAAATTCTCTCCTTGACGAAACTCGAACCAGGCTCCTATGAGCTCTCTGCTCAAGTAGGCGTTAACCTTGACCCCTAAAGTCTTGAACAAATGCTGACATAATTTCTAACAGCTCAGAACTACATCCCTGGGATGACCCTAGCCTGCTGTTAAAGTGCCTGCCTAAGAAAACTCAAGTCTCGCCCAAAATCTATGGTTTGTTTTGGCCAATACTTGAAGATAGGACCTCTGTCTCCCAGTACCTGTGGGAGGCTAGAAGCCTAACTTTGAGAAGTACCAGTTAATAAACCCAGATGTGTTTCACATGGACCAACACTCCCCTTTCTGGTTTTTATAATTTTTTACTTTCTTGACTCCACAGAGCCTGTGCTCACCTCCCTCCCCATTCCTTCATCCTCCCTTTGAAACATCCAGTCACCTCTGTACCAATCGAAATTGAGTTCAACGCATGCTAGACTTGCCTCTGTGGCAATAACATATTCCTGATGAAAATCTGACCTTACTACTTCAACTAGTGTCTGGCTTTGTTTATCTTTGATGCAAATAACCTCCATGTTTTGGAGATTTTCTAGGTAGGGAGGAGAATTAGCAGTCAAGGTCATCCCCCATGAATTCTACCAGATGGTTGGGCTTCGTAGAAACAACAGATGTTCAGAGCAGTTTGCACCATTCTTCTTCAGAAAAGTGTATGATTGTTTATTAGATAAATCAAGAAAATGTCTTTTCCAAAAATAATTTTCTCAACTTAAAAACAACTTACTTCCAGTAAAGAAAGAAACAAATAGCACTAATAGTATCATTATCCAAAGAAAACCACTGTTTTCATTTTAGAGTATTTCTTATGGACTTTTTCCTATATACGTTCTACATAATTATAATAATGATGTTTATACAGTTTGCCTACAGTTTTTCACATAATACCTTGGCATCAGCATTTTTCTGTGTTACTGCAAAAAATCACATAGCTGTATAGTATTTCATCATCTGAAAGGACCTGTACTTATTTTTTAAATTTATTTATTTTATTTATTTATTTTTGGCTGCATTGAGTCTTCATTGCTGCTTATGGGCTTTCTCTAGTTGTGGTGAGCGGGGACAGCAGCCTTCTTATTGCAGTGGCTTCTCTTGTTGTGGAGCATGGGCTCTAGGTGCGTGGGCTTCAGGAGTTGTGGCACTCAGGCTCAGTAGTTGTGGCATGCGGGCTCTAGAGCGCAGGCTCAGTAGTTGTGGCGCACGGGCTTTGTTGTTCCGCGACATGTGGGATCTTCCTGGACCAAGGCTCAAACCCGTGTCCCCTGCATTGGCAGGCGGATTCTTAACCACTGCACCACCAGGGAAGCCCAGGACCTGTACTTACTTTAATAATTTTCTGTACTAGTATATTTAGATTAGTTTAATTTTTTTAACCAAATATAATAGAACATCCTTTGGCATGATTTTGTTCTTTGTCATAGATGGAGTTATTTTGTTGGGATAGAGTTCTAAATATGGGTCAAAGCATGTGAACAATTGCTTATGTTGAACGGAAAATTTATTGAGTCTAACGTGCACAGTGCAGGGTGTTACGAGCAGAGATAAATGGCATTGCATCTAGAGTAAACTATTCATAATAGTAGAGACATCATCCACTAGGAAAGATGAGGGTAGTTTTGGGGCCAGGTTTGTGTAAAACAGACCAATGACCATGGTTTAGTCTTCATTTGCTAGCACCAGAGATAGCTACCTTAACTTGGTATCAGAAAAAGGAGTCAGACCTTTCAATCCTAAAACTTAGGAAGTAACACAGATTTATTAGTTAATTCATAATCTACACAAATGGTGCATGGCATAAAACAGTCAAACCCAGAAATATCTCCAAAGTTTGTGATCATTTTTATATCATCCAATCCACACCATGGGGGTGCATTCATGTAAAAAGCCCAGGATCGGGAAATGGTATCATTAGTATGTAGCAGCAGGTGCCTTGTTAATGATTAAAAGCTCGTTTTTTTAGGCAAGCAAGATTTACGCTGAAGTTTTACTGTGTTCATTCTTCTCCCTGACTGCAGGTATCTAGAAAGGAAACGATGTTGTCAGGCTGCTGTAGGGATGGGAGGCCATCTCATTAGGAAAACTGGTACCTTCAGGATCCCCAGCCGTGGTCCTCCCTCACTCTCACGCCATCCCATGACACCTCCTAAATGTCTTGGTTCTCATTCCGCCTTTTCTTCGCCCTGTGGACTCTGCTTCATGACTTTCCCTTTTCAGCCTTTGGCTCTACCTTCTTCCACCTACAATGAAAATGATCACATCTGCTTCCTAAGCTAGAATTCTAAGAAGGCAGAGATACTATCTGTCTTGTTCGTGATGCTTATCAGGTACCTAGACAATGACTGGATAGTTAGTCTCCAGTAAAGATTATTGAGTGAAACAAAAGAGAGATGTCTGATTTCTTTCAGGAGTTTACCCTCTGATAATTCATGCCAAAATATTACTCATGCCTTGTTTACTCCTTCCAAGTGACGATGGCATTTTACCAAAGCTGTTCTGTACATTAACCTAAAGATGTAAGAAATGTGGAAATTTCGAGTATAAAAGTATTGATAACACAGAGAGAGATGAAAGGGAGAAATGAGAAGAGTGATTTGTTGCTTTGCACATTTATTGTAAATAATTCGAAAAATATATAAAAGAAGAAAATAAATCTTACCTCTAGCTCTGCCATCTAGGAATACGCATTACGCTTTGCTCCAGCTTCTTGCCCTAAAGGTCACATCAATCCTCTTCTCAAACTCAATGGCATTCTCTTGCCTGAAAGAGTCTGTCCATCTGCTTAAACAAGCCTTCGAGGCCACGGCCTCTGTAGCACAGGGCTCAGGAAGGCTCCTTGGGAGCAGGATAGCACTGGCTATCTTACAATATTGCAACTTTGGGCAACTAACTTAAGCTTAGGGAGGTTCAGAGTCTCATCTATATGTGGGAAAAAAATAAGCCTCTCATAGAAGGTCAAGGATAATGAGATGCTGCACATACAGAAGCTCGGACTGTGGCTCCCAGGGGAGGTTCTGCCCCTGCTGGGGCTCCTTCTGGTTCCCACCATGCTCTTCAATACCCTGTAGTGCAGCCACATGAATTACCGTTGTCCGGAGGTTCCATGCTGACCCTCGCGAATCTCATTTATCTGTTCATGTTGTTTCTTTTCTTTTTTTCTTTTTTTTTTTTTTTTGCGGTACGCGGGCCTCTCACTGTTGTGGCCTCTCCCGTTGCGGAGCACAGGCTCCAGACGCACAGGCTCAGCGGCCATGGCTCACGGGCCCAGCCGCTCCGCGGCATGTGGGATCCTCCCTGACCGGGGCACAAACCCGTGTCCCCTGCATCAGCAGGCGGACCCTCAACCACTGCGCAAAAAAAAAAAAAAAAAAAGAACTCTAGTATGAATGCAGACTTGGAGATTGTTGCTCTACCTTGAGGTTTAAGAAGCTGGGATCCTGTACTGCCGTTCAGTCATTGGCTGTGGATCAAAGGCAGGAGTGGAGGGGGCTGGATGTAGACGCCCAGGCACAGAACAGTCCTCAGAAGGTTGTGAGTAGAGGCCATTAACCATTACTGGCAGAGACTGGGACATGAGCATGCCAAGCTGGACAAAGACATGGGAGGGGATCTGGGCAAAAACCAAGACTGTGTGATACACTTTCTAAACCAGAGAGTGCTACTCTCTGCTGTCCTGTTCTCTGCCGGCCGGGGACGTTCACTTGTAATCGGTCTGCCCCCTCCCCAGGGGTCAGCTCCTTCTACAGGACCGGATACCTACCTAATTGATGGGAACCCTAATTCCCTCCAAGTCCTCGGGAGAGTTTCCCTGTTCTCTGTTTACTCGGAGTTGATATGTATCTTATGAATGTGCTGGATTGCAGGACATCTTTTCAAAAAGTGTCCCATAATAACCTTTAAATACCTCTGCAGAAGGCTGCTCCAACCTCGGGGACATTAAGCAGGTCCCGAGAAGAGAGCCCGAGGTTTCATTAACGAGAGACAGAACCCTCTCCTAAGGTTTCATTTGGGCCTGACAAGCTGGGGTCAAGGAGTCACTACCGTGGACTCCCACGTGGGGGCGATCTTTCCCTTAACGCAGCATTGGTGTCCTTTCAACATTGCTTAGACGAAGGTGGGATGTCCTTTACCAAAGAGTCACACACTGTTATGGTTTCCAAGTACAGTAATATACTCTATAAACCTAAGCGACCACTCGGTATCATCACAGTTGCATTCAAAGGCACACCACTCTGGGACTAAAATGTAACAGAAAAGCAAATTAAACCTTTAATTTCGTGAAACCAAAAGGAATTATAGTTAATAAGGCATGCACGCAGAAATCTTATATTTCTCTTTTTTCCATTTGTTCTCTTTTCTCCTCTCATACCTATGGCTGGGAACCCAAATTCTGTCTCCTTCTTCATCCCAAACTCCAAAAAATCCTTGTCTTACAAACTCATGCCTGCAAGGGGCTCTTTTGTCTCTCACCCTTCTCTTTCCACACCTGTTCTCTTTCTGTGCCTTCAGGGAGTGTCTGTAGCTACCCAAGCTCTCTCCTCACCTGTCATCCTAATGTGTATTATGAAGGTTCAGGAGCTTATGAGACAAAAATAGATGTATGTCCCAGGAGGGAAGGAAGGCCCATGAGAGCGTTCTCCTAAGTGTGGGACAAGGGGGTTCATCTTGTCTCGCAAGCCACCCAACCCCCGATAGTTTTGCATTAGCCACCGGGGCACTGAGTGGTAGACACGTTCGAAGACCCTGGAGTCCCTGTGGGTTGCACAGTCATTCACGGTTAAATGAGCCCTGAGAAAGCCTCCTCTGAAGCATGCTTGCGACAGTGCCCTTGGGTCCCTCTGCTAACATTAAGTCACCTGGGTCAGATCTGTTTTTCTCAGGACTTTCTTTAAAGGTAACTAACGTGGACAGCTACAACATAGCGTGACCTCAGGGGTCCTTTGTAGGGCTGCCCGGACCCACAAACACCCACTTCATGTGGCCTTGCTAAAAATCTTTTGATAGAATCAAAAAGCAAAAAACCAAACAATCCTGGAAGGAAGGCTGCTCAAACCAGAGCAGAGCCTTAAGAGCTGTAGAGGACAGGACTTCACAGGGGGGAAGGGCTCGTGATGTGGGGAAAAGGAAGAAAAGAAATGTTGAGGTGCTGAAATTAAATTTTGTGTATGTCCAAGCTTTCCCTAGGACTTGCTTATTCTCTCCTTTTCTCTACCTCTATTTCTGGATTGAAATCACAGGGAAAATTCTAGACAAGTCACATATGTATTGTGAGCATATTCTTTAAGCAAAAGTTGGAAGCTACGGTCTAATGGTCAGTTTTTCTTTCTTTATATCCAGCTTTATTGAGACAATTGACATATAACATTGTATAAGTTTAGTGTGTACAATGTGACTTGCTATACATATATATTTTGAAATGATTACCATAATATGCTTAGTTAACACCTCCATCACCTCACAGAGTTACTATTTGTGTGTGTGTGGTGAGAACATTTCAGATCTACTCTCTTAGCAATTTTCAAATATACAATATAGTATTGTTAACTGTAATCACCATGCTGTACGTTACATCCCCAGAACTCATTCGTCTTGTAACTAGAACAGTTTTTCTTTAAAAAAAAAAAAAAAGTAAAAAAATCTTCCATCATATAAATTTTGAAAGATATTTTAAAAAATATATGTAAATTATGGGCTTCCCTGGTGGTGCAGTGGTTGGGAGTCCGCCTGCCGATGCAGGGGACACGGGTTCGTGCCCCGGTCTGGGAGGATCCCACATGCCGCAGAGCAGCTGCGCCTGGGCCTGTGCGTCTGGAGCCTGTGCTCCGCGGCCGGAGGGGCCACGGCGGTGAGAGGCCTGCGTACTGCAAAATAAATAAATAAAAGATATATGTAAATTAATTGTAAATAATATTTTTGCTATTAGTCTTAGGTAAAGGGATTGTCGTTAATTTTTACATAACATACGCATTTGCCTTTGGGACACTGGTGCCGTCCAGTTGCATCCTGTAATTTGTATAGGGGACTGTAGGTTCCCCTGGAACATGGAATGGAATGGTTATCCCAATAGTCTTCAAAAATTAAAAGGTCCATTGGGTGCAACAGTTTCCCATCAGCCCTCTGCTGGGTACCACTTTGTCACTCTGTTGCAACATACCAGGGGCAGACATATCCCAGTGAGTGTCACCTGGATACCGCCACATCCTATAGCTATTGATCCTTAATGCTTTACTGGACATTGGAACCTTTTCCCCGGTACTGTTGCTGCTCAGCCATGCCCTGTACTGAATGCTGTGGCGACATCATCACACCCAAACTGATTTTTAGTAAGAAGGGGGAAAACGCCTCCCTTCCATTTAAGGTTTTAGTCTGTCAGATGGCCTCTGAAGCACTACACTGTCGTCCAGTGTTTTAAAAGAATATTAGTAAAGCAGATTTATTTTTCTCCACTTGGTTCATTTAGACTCTCTGTGGCACTTAGGCGTATATTCATGTCATCCAGCTGGGAGACAGATCTAGAAGACAGACCACACTGTACACAGGCTTCCTTGCTCCTCTGTTGGGGAAGGCTGTCTCCCTGGGTCAGATTCTTGTTGCCAGGCAACTTCTTCCTTCAGAATGAGAACCGTCCCAAGAGGACCCTCAATCCATATGCAAACAGGCTCCAGGCAGCTGCTCTCACCAATTCAATAGACAAGCCCAGGCATGACTGACTCTCTCTTTGAGCTAAATTGAGATCCCCATTACATTAATTGAAGAGACCACAGATTCTTCTTTCTACTCTTGCTTTAGTGAGATTGTTTTTTCTTTTAGGATATATTAGATCCATAATAAAAGAACCACATTACAATATTATAATCCCTCTTCATTTATAAAACCATCCACCTTCCCTCTCCCGCACCGACCCACACATTCTTTTGCCATTCATCTTGAGTAAGAGGAGTGCACAGAAGACTCTTGAGTGAATTAAATTACTTTCTTTCGTAGGGCTTTATGATTGTCCCTGTCGACAGTTATGCCTAAAGCAGTGGCTCTGAACAATATTTATTAAAGACTTTCGAAGTTCCAGGTGCTGTGCTAAGCATTAGCGTTAGGGCTAAAGGTGAATCCAGCATAATCCCTAACATCTAAGAGCTCATAACTCGTTGGAGGTCCACCATAAATGTAAGTTTTAATATGATGCGGTGTGTGCTGCAGTGAGTAATCTGAAAACCAAAGAAAAAGCAGTGTCCCAGTCTTTCCAGAAGAAGTTGCACTGATTTATAGAGAAGCAGTATCAAACTGCCCCTGTGATCCTTGACCTTGAGGTCTGGGATTTTTGATTCACGGTGGTCAGGCTTACCTATGAGCTGTAGTAGTGACTGTTATTTTGGTGGCCACCCAACTGCTTTCCATTGCCACAGTCATGTTGAGACCAGATCCCCTAATTTTCAAAACAGGCATGGATATCTCATTTTCAAAGGAGGGGTGAAAACCTGGGTGACCGAGATTGTAGAGCACCACTAATTCTGCAGACCCCCGTGTTCCATAGATGCAAGTCAAAGCTGAGGCATCTCAACCCACTGGGAGGCCCACATAGTCCTCCCTGACAGGGAAGGTTTGTCACTCTCCGTGAAGACTAAATTGAGGTTAAAACTGTGGACTAAAAAATTACTCACAACCTAAAAGTTGAGAGTTCTGTCGTATTCGGTGGGACTTCAAGCGCTGGAGGCAGCATCTCAAGCAACCCTGAGAGAACTGCTTGGAGGAGGGGGCGGGTGGAAGCCAGGCTATATAGAAGTTTTGCAACAAAGGGCAGGTAATCCGAACGTCAAAATATTGTTGTTAATTAAAGAAAACCAGATACGTCAAGTTAAGGAATTTAGCCTATGTATGGGAAGATGCAAGAGCCTGGACTCACTGAAGTCATTCCTTTGATATGCACCTCAGCTATCTGCGGCCAGTGTGCTGTGTTTTCTCATCCTGAGTTTCCTCAGGGCTCACCATAGGGAGTGGCCGCAGTCCGATGGCTGCTAGATGGCAGGTATTCTTTCCTTCCTGAGTTCCCCCAGGGCTCACCAGCTCACCACAGGCTGATGGCTGTGACATCCTTTGTTTACTGATATGGCAGGTAATATTCCATTTATCAGAACCTTAATTTTCTGGAAGACTGATGGGGAGAACCCAATTTAGTTCTTCAAATGTTAGGTTAAAAATGATCTGCAGCATTTTTAGCAATTCCAGAAATAAGAGAGACACGTTGATTCCTCTGTGAGCTGTCAGAATGCCAAAGGGGTAACACTTTTTCTATGGAAGGTGGTACAGTAAAGAAGAGCAGCAAGAGAGGTTTCCAGAAGCATCCCAGGCATCTTCAGACGGCTGACGCAGTGCCTGGCACAGCGCAAGAGAGAACATCGGTAGGCTGCTACCATAATCTGTTTATTGGTAGGCTGGACCAATAAACTAAGGTCCAAGAGGTTTAGTAATAGGCCAAAATTCACATAGCACCTATGTGGCAGAGTTAGCAGTAAACATATGATGGAAGATCCAAGTCCCGTGTTTTCTTCATTAAAGCACAACCTCCACAATGCAAGCAGTCACATTGCATTTGTTCACGCATTAGTCCCCAGAACTAGACGTGCTCTCTCGGAAAGATGAGATGTGTCCAAATGAGATGTATTTTATCCTTCTTTGCATCACCAGCTCTTAGCCCAGCACCATGCAGATTCCATAGACTCAGTAAATGTTTGCTGCATGAAATAATGGGCTTTGTGTCCATGAAGAAGGTTTGACTGCATCTCCTTCGAGCATCCGTTCTGGAAGGAGTTACAGGACAGTGTTGGAGACTGTTATTCACACAACTAATGGGCAGGCAGTGTGGCAACCGACCACATCAGTAAGTCTTGTGTCCTAGGTCATCTCTGGCACTGTGTCTTAAGTTGCAACCCTGTTCATAAGTGGGATGACTAGTTCCATGTAGCCTCTCGGGAAGTCATTTGTCACTTGTCTAAAGCCTTCCTCATTTCCATCGTAACAGAAAATCTCCATCACACGTCCTCCACCCAGTCCGTCATCTTTCCATCTTCTCCGTCTGAAGACAACAAGTGAAATGGAACCAGAGGAAAGCTATGCTCCCACAGGGATGCCTTTCTATCCAGCCTGAACATAGCTACCAAAATATCCTGCAACTTCAGGGCATCAGGGTTGTTTTTTTTTTCATGTTTGAAAAGCAATATCTGTGTAGCTTCCTGTCCCCAATAAGGGTAATCATTATCAGAATCTGTGCACATCTGAAATCTTGCAAAAGCATGAGGTAACTCAGCATCTGCCAGAATAAGAAAGAGCATCTTGGTCTGCTGACTTCTCTGCTTGGGCCTCATGCCCTAGAGAAGCTTCCTGCTGAGAGGTCCTGGCTGCTCTGTGGGGGGCAGACAGAGCTGATCGAAGTCCCAGACGGCTGGATTTAACTCCTGCATCAGTGTCTTCAAGGTCCAGCGGCCACAGAATAATTTCAAGTTCAGATAGTTGTTTTGCTGATTACGTCACTGTAAGCATATTTTAAAATGATTTTGTAGATGTGGAGTTACCAGGTGTCTACTCCCAGGGAAGCTTTCCCAGTCACCTTGCCTGATCCCATTGAAAAAGAAAAGGTTTCACTGCATTTTCCATCAGCTGATGAGTCATCCAGTATATCTCATATGTGCTCTGCTCTTAAGGTCATCCATGGGCAAATTGGAGCCCATTCAGCAGAGTGATTCTTGCTGCTGAACTATTACAGGGGATCTAATTAAATTAAGCCATAGTCAGGAGAAAAAAGTGCATAACCTTCATAATCTGTGAAACCTTGACTCGTTTGCCAAGCATCACTTTCCCGAAAATGGGGACGGCGGCACATCAGCAGGAGACGAAATCCTAACATGGAATTCGTGATTGTTTACAGTGTGTGTAGGGATGCTGAGCCTCAACACCAGAGAGGGAGTGACGCCAAAATACGAGGCAGGGGAAGGAGGAGCACCCCATACACAGTGACCTTGAAATCCAGATGAGCTCCTGATAATTGGTTGGAGAGAACGATCATTTCCATTTCTGAATTTGTCAAATTGTTTTCTTCTCAGGGAAGAGGAAACATCTGCTCTACGAGGCTAACTCAGTTCTGAGTCAGTTTGTCTCCCTGTGTTTTGCTGTAGCTGGGTGAGCAAAAGAGGGGACTCCATCTGGGCAGCAGAGCCTGGAATCCAGTTTTCTGACAACACACATCTTCACTTAACTGCCCTGGGGACTTCTCCACAGGCAGGGCAGGACAATTCAAAGCTGGCTGGGTTGCTAAGTTTGGGAACACTGTCCTCTTCTCACTGCCAGGCAAGCTAACTTTCCTGCACAAGAAATTTGCCACCAAAGAAGAGGTGATATTGATTGAATACCTCCTATGTGGCAAAGCACCACGATGCAGCTTACACATATAATGATCACCTCGTTTTATCCACACAGTGAATCTGAGACTCAGAGATGCTGACTTGCCCAAACTGCTCAAGTGAAAGCGGAAGGACTCAAACCCAGATCTCATTGGTTTCAGAGCTCGTATTCTTTATACTGTATTATTCTTGTACAGATGCTGGGGAAAGCTACGCAGTATGTCTCAGCTTCCAAAATGGAATGTGGATGAATGAGTATGGGCAAGAAGGAGTAGAAGGTTTCTACTGTTCGAATTTTCTTCCAAGGCTTTAAAATCTGAGTAACAGTGTGGCCTGATGACAGCTGAATATGCCAGTTCATTTTTCTGGTCTTCGTCTTAGGGGCTAGTTGTTCAGAAGCAAGCCCGATCTTTTGACATAAGTTGTGTGTCTAAAGGGAGGAGTTGTAACTCATCTCAGTGGTTCATTCTGAACCTCTTGGACCTTGATTTTGTAAGAAAAATAAACCACTGACTTCATCTTGGAGCAAGGATATTCTGACCTCAGACATTTAGCCACATACAAGCTCCCATGTTCTTCATATTTAAATATATGCTTGTCAACCTGGTGCATTTTAGGTGGGGAATTTAAGATGTCAGGAGCAATGTGGTATCAGCTGTCCTGGGTGCTGTACACAGTGCTGGCACCATCAGGCATCACTAGATCCGACAAATCTGACAAACAGAGTTTGGCAGGGTTGCAGCTGTGATCACCTCAATGCCAATGATACCCCACTGCGCTGAAATTTTCAAAAGTCTCTGTAAATATTTCCAGTCCAACTGTCCTCCCCCAAAAGTTTAAAGTTGACTAGATTTACATTGACCAGCAGGCAGCCAGGTTATTGGGCTTTTTTATTCCAGTAAAGCTTAAATAACTACACGGTTATATTCTTTTAATCTTTGGGTAACTAAATTTGGGGTCAGCCTTAGACTCACCAGGCTAAAAACAACAAAACACCTTTAGTTTTTTTTTTTTTTTTTTTTTTTTGCAGTACGCGGGCCTCTCACTGTCGTGGCCTCTCCCGTTGCGGAGCACAGGCTCCGGACGCGCAGGCTCAGCGGCCATGGCTCACAGGCCCAGCCGCTCCGTGGCATGTGGGATCTTCCCGGACCGGGGCATGAACCCGTGTCCCCTGCATCGGCAGGCGGACTCTCAACCACTGCGCCACCAGGGAAGCCCCCTTTAGTTTTAACTAGACAATTTGACAGATTTTTTTAAATTGATGAAGAAGACTATACTTCTAGACTAGGTAAACTATTGGGAAAAGAAATCTTATATAGTAGAAGGTGGACGCCCTTCCTCTCCCTTGCAGCTAGTTATACTAGACCTAACTGTGAAATGGAATCGTGTAGAAAATATTAAACACTTGGTCTTCCAAATGTTCATTCTATCCAGATGACAAATTATATATTCCACTAACTTCCATAGTCTGTTGATTTCATATGTTGTACTCAACCTGTACATTCAAAATTCTTTTTGAAATCTTGCTATGTGCCAGGCTCCCTTTGTACTGTTTCAAAGGATGGGGGACTTAGGTTGGTTTCTGTTTGTTTGTTTGTTTGTGTTTGCAGTACGCGGGCCTCTCACTGTTGTGGCCTCTCCCATTGCGGAGCACAGGCTCCGGACATGCAGGCTCAGTGGCCACGGCTCACGGGCCCAGCTGCTCCGCGGCATGTGGGATCTTCCCGGACCGGGGCACGAACCCGTGTCCCCTGCATCGGCAGGCGGACTCTCAACCACTGCGCCACCAGGGAAGCCCTTAGGTTGGTTTTAATGCAGTGGTTAATGTGGAAGTCATCTTTATAAGACTGACTTAGTCGAACAATACCCGATTAAAAGGCTTTATTTTCAGGATCTTGCAAAGAAGTGGGAGGGAAGAAGGGAGAATAAAGGGTTAATTTTAAGCCAGGGTTCTTGGGTGGAGAGGGAGCCAAAGCTGAAATCACAAGGCATATGTAGCATTTGCTACAAAATCTAGTCAAGCCGTGGAACTTCCATCTCTTAGACTTTGACCTCTGGTCTTCTGACCATGATTTAGCGAGCTTGGTTCCACTCTCATAAGTTTCTGATTTTGTTTTAATGACTTACAGTCCACTCTTTCCTTGATTTTGGCTTTTCAGAATGCCTGTGATCGTCTAGATTCCTCACATGCTTGCCAACCCATGTCAACATCCCGTGTCTCTCGTTGCCCATGATTCATTTTCTAGACACCCAGCATCTACCGTGTTCCAGGCACTGTGTTAGGTACTGGATATACACATATAGGACAGTGTCTCTGCTTTCAAAGAGTATATGGTCCACTGAGGGAGGAAATTCAGTTAACTAGAAGTTGTAAGCTAGGTGGAAAATTCTGTGTAGAAGAATACACAGCTCACATTAAGACAGCGAAGGAGAAGCACTTATCTGGGAAAGGAGGAAAATTGTCATGGGTGCATTTCCAGAAAAGGACAGTCTCTCTACTCAGAGAAAGGGTGAACGAAGTTTGTCAGAAGGGTAAGTGGAGAAGGCAGTTCCTATAAAACCAGCTGGTCTGCACAAGGGCCAGGATATATAACAAGCATAACACTGTGCGGTTGTATAAATATGTGGGTGATTGAACATTGCATCCAAAATGATTTTAGAATCTAGCATTAAATAATATTGAATAAAACAGTGGAAGTAACTCCCTGTCAACTGCCTCTCAATTTTGCTTAATTCAAGGAATAAA
The DNA here is from genome assembly GCF_003676395.1 of Aethalodelphis obliquidens. NCBI lineage: Eukaryota > Metazoa > Chordata > Mammalia > Artiodactyla > Delphinidae > Aethalodelphis > Aethalodelphis obliquidens. The sequence goes on along the minus strand of NW_020837969.1, from coordinate 25,280,226 downwards.
TCTTTCCTTGTTTCTGAATCTATTTCCCATTTCTCTGACACTTGCTGATTTCCCTTTGTGTCAAACAGAGAACAGGCTTCCAGCTCAGATACAGGCAACAGTGTCTTCTCAGAGCTTAATGATTTTGTTATATTTTTATTATATTTATTTTTACAGTTTTAATTATGGCAACTGATTGCAGTTTTCCATTCACAGCAGTGATACCAAGTTTCATTGGAAATGATTTTATTTTAGTTAGAAGTGCAATCAATTGAAATAAAAACCATAGGCAAAAAGTAATACAGGTGGTACATGAATATGGTAATCATCATGAAGTCGGTATACCAATGACTAGAGTTTGATAAACACTGATGGGGTGTATTTGGAAAAGAGAAAATCATAAGATGGAGTGAAGTGTGAAAGTGGGAAATGAGCTGGAAGAGTTTGGCAGAAGCCAGCCTGGGAAGAGCATCTTATGTCAGGCTGAGTTAAGCTTCACCGGGAGCCATGGAAGGGTTAGAACCAGGAGAATGGCACGACAGGGTTTGCAAGTTAGAACCTTCCAGCAGGAGGTGAAGGATGCCCCAGAGGAGCTGAAGGAAGCAGATCAGTTAGGAGGCTAACAGGGTCCCATGATGAGGGCAGGACCAAGAATGCAAGCAGCGGGGCTCTGGAGGAAGGGAGGGTTGTGTGTGACGTGTCAGTGGTACAATCACCATTGTCACCAATGAGATGTGGAGGGAGAAATCTAGAGTATTGCTCAGGTTGTTGCATGGGTGACATGGGGCTGTCTTAGCCAGGAGAGGGGATGTTTTCCCTTAGTTGTTCCTTTGCTCGCTCATTCGCATGATTTTGACCCTGAGTGGATCCCTGAGTCTCATGAACTCTGCATTAACATATTAACAGGAAGGCTGCAAGGTCTTCCCCTCACACTCCTGGCCAGAGATCTAACTCCTCAGACAGACAGAGCAGAACTCAGAATGAGCGGTGGAGTCAGCATCATTTCACGTTGTGAAAGAGTTTTTGGTCAAGGACATGTGATACCCTCTGGCTCTGCCCTAAAATTTTCTGCAGTGCCTACAACAGATCAAGGTAGATTTCCTGGGTTAATAAATTACTGTAAATCCTAAACCCCATCATTTCAGATTAAATTTTTGATCAAAGTGTGAAGATACATGGTCCTATGACTTCAGAATTTGAAGTCAGAGAGATCAGAGATGGTCTATAAACTAAGGAGTTACTGAGGGAGGTCTTTATTAAAGAAAAAAAGATTATTCAGAAGGGAGGATGGTATCTTTGCAGGAAGATTCTCGTATGAGAGTAGAATTATCTTATAATCAGCAGGAACCTGGTTACTGGGAATTCAGGACCTCAGAACAAATGGCTCTCACCCATAGCACTTTCTCTCTTCCCTATTCTTCATAGTAGAGAGTCTAGGACCCAAGGGGAAATTGTCTGTTTTGTTACCTTATTAGCGGCTAAAGTACACACCAATGAAGATTTCCTCCAAAGAAGACGGAAAGGTCACTTTAGGCTCAACTGTGGGAAACTGCAGGGGCTCTAGAACACGACCCTAGCTTGAAGCCCCCAAATCCTGGGGAAGCAGTCTAAGCCCCTCACTTCAAGAGAAAGGGCTCAAGGTCAGGCAAGAAGGAATCACCTAATGAAAGTCATGGAATCGAAAACAAGTGTCTGCTTAACTCCTGATGATAACTAATAATGAACAGGATACAAAGTTTACACCTAGATTATTTCCTTAAAAAATATAAGAAAACTTCTTCATGTATTCTTTTTAGAGGGAGTCAGGATTATTTTCAATGAAATACATTTTTATTTAAATGAAGGATAATGTATGGGCAGTGATATTAGACTCACTTGCCTTTAGCAGTATAACCGTATTAACTATACCACAAGTCTGATGATGGGTATGGTAAGACCAAGTCACCCACCATCCTTGATGTAGGAGGCAGTTTTAAAGAATGGAATCGAAAAAGCTGAAGTCTCTAAATTATTCATTGCTTCATACTCAACGATGAGAAAAATCATCCTGTTATACATGCATAAAGACGGAATAGAGCGTGAAAAATTATGGGCTAGATAATGGAAGTGGGTGAGAACCGTCCATAAATAATGTGGTCTCTTACGTGTAGGACTTAGTCTGGGATCTGACGCCTCTAATTTTGTCACTCTGTAGACCTTTGCCTGGATTATAGCTTTTTAAGGAAATAGACATCCTGGATGTAATCTAATGATTTGGTTTGAACATCCTGGGTGCAAGCTAAGGCAGAAGGGTGTGCCTGGGTGTCCTATCAACTTAGGATCCTTTTGTGTTTGTTTTATCAGATGTTTGCCATGAAGTTTGAAGACAGTATTATGAAAACTCTATGAAGTGTTATGTTTCAGTAAATTTCCGTGAAATTATAATGAAACATTAATGCAATAAGCCATTAAAAAATCAGAGACTTTATGGGAAACAGTGTGGCTACATAAGAAGCGAATTCCTAAAATAAAGAACCTATTTAAGATAGAACTTTCTATCTGTTTCAATAATTATGCTGCTCAGCGTAGAGTTGTTATTAAAAATGGATTTGCCTCCTGGCACCAGATTGAAGATACGAAAAAAAGTGTTTAACCGATCAGTTTGTGCAATAGAAAGTGTGTTGTTTGGGACTAAAATATTTAGTTTCCAAAATAAAGAACCGGAGGGGAAGGAGAAAGTGGAAGGTAGCATTTGAATACTCACTATGAGCTAGACATTTTCTGGCTTCCTTCTGTGTGTTCAGATGTAATCCTCACTATACCACAGCTTTGTAAAGTCACTTGAATTCCCATGTTACAGATCAGGAAATAAGCTTGGAGGAGGAAATTGTCCAAATTCAAAATCGCTAAGTGGCGGGGACAGAGCTTTGACAGCAAAGCCCCTCCTCTTTGCACTGTAGGATGCTACCTACATATTGAAATTGTGAATTTATCCCCCTGGCTACACTTCATTTCCATGGAAAGCCATGTTTAGGGAAAGGGGCATAGAGTCACTCAGCCAAGCAGATTGGATTCCAGAGTAACTTTATGCCACACCCCAAGGGCTCCTATTCTTTCCAATAGAAACTTGGTTTTGCATGGAACTTGTACTGTCCATGTGGTCAAGAGCTGAAAATGAAAGAGTTGTTTGTGCTTGGCTCGGGGGGGAAGAGGAGGAATACAGTCAGAAAACCTGGGTGCAAGTATCACCTCCGCAACTGACGGATGCGTAGCTTTAGGAAAAATTCTTAGCCTTCCTGAGCCTAAGTTTTCCTCATGATTTAGCCTACCAACATCCCAACGTATTAAGAGAATTAAAAAGAAATACAGGATGTTTTAAGTCATAAAATTTTATAAAATGTTATTATATTTAATAGTTTATTTCTCTGAATATGAACAAACACATACATAAGCTATTAAAGATGTTTATGTCTACAAAGGTAGTAATTCTCTAGCCTCTTTGGCATGTTGTGAGGTGGGAAGAAGTGTTGTTTCTTCCATCAAATTCCGTCCCTAAAAGTTCATTTGAAGGGGGAGGGTTAGAGAAAGATCCTGGGTGGAACTATTACACTAGTCTCTGTTTCCTCTTTAGGAATTACTGGTCTCCCTCTCCTGTTTTTAAAAGGATTAGGTGGGTCATGATAGGTTTCCTCCAGGTAACAAATGCCTTTTCCTATCCCCCTGGTGGGTGATGTTTTGGAGCTCACTGAAGTTCAAAACCAAAGGCTCACTGGAGAGGTCTGACAAATGCCATCCCAGGAGTGCAGTAGGAGTACACGCAGGAGTGGGTTTGACTACTATGTACCACAGCCTTAAAGGTTAGGAATATTGCAGCTTCCTGTAGCAGCAGGATGGCTCTTTTGTAAACTTAAAGCATTTCTGTTTCCTGCCAAATTAGTCTTTTGGAGTAAGAGTATCCATTGATTTATTTTACCCATCCATTGTAGAAACAGCAAGTCAGAGATAGAGTGCAAAGCGATGCTACATGAGATCATCAGAAATTTCCACTCATTCCAGCATCCCAAACCTCTCGATCTCAGAATTGCCTCACTTCACCCCAGATCTCTGGCCTGAAGCCCCTTTGTCATTTATCATAAGGACAGAAAGGCAAGAAATCTAATGATGGGGAAGACAATAGGTTGCAAAGACAGACTGTTTGCTAGTCTGCAGAGCCAGCCTGGGTTTGACATGCAGGAGTACGTGAGTGAAGTAAACAGAGGATTGGAATGATTATCCAGATATTGAACGTGGCTACGTGTGCGTCTTCGCTGCTCTCCACGCCACCCTCTACCCCACATGCTTCTACCTCCAATATCAGTATGTCTTACGGACTCGATTTTAACCGAAATTACTGAGACAGCTGCTTGTGGTTTTCAGCTCGGGGGATGGACAAAGCCTCAGCTGTAAGTTGAAGACACAGCGAAGTGTCTTCGTCTTTAATTTTTAAATATTCTGTGCACTCCTCGATGTGCTGAACGGCTGGCTGGGTGGATTGGACATGAGTGAACGTCATAACTTCAGGAGAGTGTGTGAAGAATTTGTATGTGTGTGTGTGTTTGTGTGTAAATCAACATTGCTACAAATCTGAGGACTCTGAATAGTTTTGGAAATTCGGTAACACAAACAGAAAAAACCGGCACGAAGTCCCCTCTTTGAACCTCCTAGACATCCAGAGTGCTTCGGAAGTGACGCTAATGGATCTATCACTAGGTCATAGGAACTGCACCCAGATGTGTAGGTGGGAAGACTCAGGGTACCCTCAAACTCTGAAGGAAGCCGGTGGTCATCTCAAAGGATTGCTGACTTCGACTCCATACACTTCAGAAGTCCTGATTCTGTTTGGAGGAATGAGGAAGAGGCTTGAAATATACAAAAAGTACCACCCATGCAAGTATCTATTTGCTAAAATATGGCTTTTGTTTTGTTTAGACTAATTTCAAGAAGAAAAGGAATACCCTCATTTCTATGACTAAGTCTTAGAATGTGGGAAACTTCTCATGCATAGGCCCTTCCCTGAGCAGTAGGATGGACATTGAGTTTGCTTTACTGATAGAATGAGGAGGAAAGAACCCAATGAAGCCTTATTTTCTCTTAAAACTGTGAATTGATAAATCATGGACCTGATGGAGAAAATACGTTTACTAAAGCTCTAGGAGAGCTTAGCAGGGCCTGGTTCTGACTGGGTGCCTTTAGGCCATGGCGGCCACCAGACTCCCTGGACCATGGTAACAAGTTTCCCTTTCATGACTGAATGGGTCTCCACACTGACATTGCCATGAGTCTGAAGAAGTTACCTGCTGTCTGTACAGAGCATGGTAACAAGCGGGACCCCGTCGATCATGATAGCCTCTCTGATATGTTCTTGTGTGTAGGGGCCGGGGGAACTGGGGGAAAGAAAGTGTCATATTGCTTGGTTGTGACTCCTTCAACAAGGTACACAGTAGTAGGCAGACTCGACAGGCAGAAGATGATTCAAGAATTGGCAGGGGGGCAAAAGCAACGGACAGAAAAGATGATCATGGGATCCATCAAACACAGTCCTACATTAGCAAAACCGTCACAGTAAAAGGCAAGGTGCTGGTCCAACAGACTGGACAATTTGTCTGTCGACCCACACTCCCAGATCTCCACAGAGTAGCATTTTTATTGCAGTATTGTCTTCCATGGAAAATGAACAAAACTTTTTAAATAAATCACAATTGCTTATTGCTTAGTATGTTGGATAATAAATTCTTTAGTTTATCAGTACCTCACGGCCTTCAAATGTGCATTCTTCAAATAGTTTCAATTACATATACATTCTTTCTCCTGAACAATAAATTATTCTTTAAAAACAAAAAGAAAAAGGAAAAGATACATAATTTTAAAGCAAAGGAGAACCAAAAAACATATATTTTTGACATTTATCTTAAACTTATATGAAAACAACTCTATGTTAGGTGTTTGTTTAAATATAAATAATAAAGGACATTATGTTATTTACAATGTTACATAGTAAGTTGAGAGAGTAAAAAAAAAACTGACATGGACTCATAAAGACAGTAAATGATTTAGGGAAACATCCAAGTAATGTACAATGTGTATTTACAAAAGAATATATAATAGAACTTGTGATATGTGGCCGTTTCCTTTTGACTGCATCTCTCTGCAGTGTTTCATGGGTCTTTGTAGATAGAAATCTTTGTGGCTGGTGGGAAGCAGCCAGGACTAAAAGATAAAACTAGGTCTTCCTTATTTTCACCAATGTGAGCCATGCACCTTTCAACCCCGGGCCAAAAAAAAAGTTACTGAGCAAATGACCCTGGATAAACTCTAACCATATCAAGACAGTCACACTTAAATAAGGAAGATACGGCATGTTGCTCTTTGGGACACATTCATAAATACCCAGGCAGAGTGCCATTTTGTAGAAAGCACGAGACTGTCCAGGTACTCTCAAAAACAAAAGTCCTACCAAGCAAGGAGGGAGAGTAGGGTAGTAAAGGAATCTGGAGTGAGAAAAAGGAGTTTTTCATATACTATGCTCCACTCCACATTTCTCAGCGGGATATGATTTCAGACCCAGGAAACAAAGTCGCCGTCCAACTTCTGGGCAATTTCTGCTACCTGAAGACCCACAAAAGTTTCCCATATGCGGGTAACGTAGGTTCACACTCCTTTGGATTGCGACTGCACTCTTGAGTTTATAAACAGGGATGGTGGCATTTAAACATCCTGGAGATGCCTCTGGGAACCCAAATCCGGGGACCACAGCAGGCAGCCCCGAGGAGTCAGCTGACCTTTCCTATCAAGGGAACCTCTCATTCTATGGACAGAAAGCCTGTCCCAACAGATATGCCACCTCGGTGAGTGACCAGAACCAGTTGGAAAGAAAATTTCCTCTCAATTTTCATCTATTTTTGCAACCTGAAAATTTACAGTGATTTTTCATACTGAGGAAAATGTTGTTCATTGCTCTCAACAGAAGATTTTATTTATTCCTGAAATTCTCCAGAATGGGACTCCAAATGCCTGAAGAATTTGAAACAGAAATTTTAGAGTTTTAATTACAGTGGGACTTTTTTTTAATTGAAATAGACTAAGAATGAGTCAAGGTCTTCAAATGCAATATTAGAGTAATTTAGAGAATCTTCACTGCTTGACTGCTTTCTCTCCCCTGCCATGAGCTTAACTGATTCTACAGAATTGGGAAATCAGTGCAACCTGGAGAGTTGTCAGGGCCTCCTTAGGAGAGGTGAACAAGCACATGAAGATACCGCTGAGCGCAGAGAAAGTGGCATGGAACCATGAAGGATGCTTGGGATACCAAATACTAAGAGTAACTTCAAGGACCTGTAGACAGGTGTCTCTGTGGATTGTAGAAACACTTAGGAGCTTAATGACATGACTCATGCTCAGCCTGCATTTTTCTTCTAAAACCTCCTTGCATGTCACTTCTTCCCTTTAATTTTAACATAGAGATTTGGTGAAGAAATAGATTCAGTTCACCTGCAAACAAGAAGAGTCACTCTCCTTGACTTCATGTCTGGTATTTTGAACCCCCTGCTAACCTGTTCCCCGTTTTGTTCCATGGCTCCTAGGAGGCCACTTGGAACGTAAGTAAAGCTCCAGCCCAATCTGACAGAAATGGGGCTGTGATTTTTTTTTTTTTTTAATTCTCTTATTTTCCTGGATTAGCAGTTATTTCAAATGTTTCTACCTACAGGCTTTCCTTGGATTGGCAATCCCAAGTGAACGTGCAAAGTATAGATCCATCTTAATCCTGTTTTTGTGACAGTAAAGCAAAAAAGTAAGAAAGGGGGAAAACGGGTGATACAGCTGTAAACAGAGAGGTTAGCACACAGGTGGGAGTCATTTCTGCATGGAAAGGTGCAATCTTTCCAAGACTATTGCCATTTCCTGATGAATCATCACTCGTAGGAGGTTCTTACTAATCAGAAATCACATGCACACTGGCCATTCCTGACAAAAATGTTCATGCATAGTTATGACTTAATCAAGGCAACATTGAAAAATGAGAGAAACGTAATGAGGACAAAGGAATGGTCAAAAAAACTTAAAAATTACTAACCAAGTCACACAGCTGCTCTCCCCCGTGTCTTCTATGTATTCACTCCTCTAGACAGTCTAAGAAGAATTTCCCTACGATGACGTCACCAGTATGTACAGCAGGCACATTTCACTCTAGAAGTACTTCAGACAAATTGCTGAGTGTGCTGTTGAAGCTGGGGTTTTTGTGCCATAATATGTCTGTCCTTGAGCCAAGAAGACACAACCGGTCCCTAGCTCCAAAATCAGTGAAAAAACACAAGTCAGGAACGATTGCACCTTTTCCAGCCATGGTTTGCTCTTCAGCTAGATGAGCCGCTGTATCATTCCCCCAGAGAGAGAAGGTGAAACCGATCCTCGCCTTAGGGGCTGGATTTTACCCTGATCAGTAGCCAGAACCCATTTTCTCTGCTATCCCGAAAACTTGCTTTTTTTTTTGGCCGAGAAAAAAAATCAATCAAAATAAAGTAAATGGTAGCTCCTTTTGTCAAGCAAGCTGTCTTCTGATGAATCATACAGTTTTTGAAAAAAAAAAAATCACAATATTACTTTCTTCCTAATATTTAACATGACTTAATGCAGTTTCCTGCTGTAATTAACAGTAGCATGCTGCTGGATCTACTATTATCTCAGAGCCCAGTGAAGCAGACCTTTGGCTGGCAGAGTCGTAGACACAACTCATTTCATATACTGAAAGCAAAAGAATATTTCACACAGAAGGGGAGTATTTGGATGGATGTGCCATTACAAGACGTACTGATCGAGAACTACTTGAAGCGGACAGAGGGACAGTTGCAAATCCTGTAAATCATACATCGAGTCAACGTCATAATGCAACGCACAAGAAGCCAGCAGAAACGGAATATGCGGGGTGGGAGAGGGTTTGCTGAAATACTGTGAAAAAGCAATCACGGGAACAGTACAAAACTTGCTCTCGACATAACATAACATAAAGGCACCATTGATATCTTTCTCGTTTGGAAATACTGTAAAAAGTTGCTACATATGGCACATAACACATTTGTACATACATATATTTAATTTATAAAAGATTTTTTTTCCTGTTTTCTATTTGCAGGACTGCTAAAATAAAATAAATTGTTTAATTTAAGGTGGAATACTTTATTATATAAAATAAAGTTTTACAGGTGAATCTATGGGTTTATTTCGGTTTTATACAGCAATAGGGTCTTGGTTAGCGATTACACCGGACAGCCTGGCCTGCAATTCTTCCTGCGGAGAGAAGCGGCCTGCTGGGTTAGTCCTGCTGTCAGCCAGGTGGAAGGCAGGGGCTGCCTCAACATTGGCTGCCAGGGGGTTCTGTATGCCCAGGAAAGGTGTATCTTCTCCTACTCTTTCATCCTCTGTTTCACTCTCTGAGTTACTGCTCTCAGCGCTTGTGTTGCTGTCCATTTCCAATCTGTGGGCAATATGACCATTGGGCTTGGTTCTTTTGGCCCGCCGGCTGTCGGTGAGTTTCTTAACCGACTCTTGAGTCAGTTCATACTCCTGGGTCGTTTCATACTCTTCATCCTCCACTATCCTCAAGGGGCTAGGGGGTGGGCTGTGGCTCTCGTGCGCGGGGTTGCAGTGGAAGGAGTTGAACTGCTGAACGTGCTGGACATCCCTCTCCCGCAGCCATGGCGGTGTCACAAGAAGCAGGGGTCTCTCTTCTTCCACGAAGGGACTGACTGCCATGGAGGGCATGGACACCGTCGTGCTGGACACGGGTGGAGACGTTTCCGAAGGGGGCGATTTGGGGGAGCTTGGCGTGTGGAAATCTACAGGTGACATACGAGCCGGGGTGGTCATTGCTGATACATACCTGTGTGAGCAGAGAAAACCCCGCATAAGTGTGGTGGAATGAGAGCCGTAGAGCAGGGGTGGGGGGTGGGGTGGGGTCAGGGGGCATCGTTCACAATATTATCATCAGATATCATCCTCAGAGAATTTCTATTCATCGTACACTTCTTGGTTTTTACACTAGGACATTCAGCACCCTTGGAATCTCAAATTAGGTAGCCAAGAGTCTCCTCACAGGAGTGCATGCAAAGATCAGCTAAATTGCCTAGCTCATCAAAGCGTTTGAGGTTTTCGGATCTCGTCATGAATTTTAATAAAAGCACATGAGTTAAGACAAGAGGGCGCCGGGTCCTGGAAACCTCTCAGTTTATCAGGACCAAGGCTTAGGGATTTGGAAGGGAAAGAAGTATTACTTAAATACTATACCTTCCCAAAGGCCAAGGGGTCTTAGAGAATGAAGCCCAAATGGGGAATGGAAGAAGCTCTAAGATGAGTTTCGGAAAGCTGGATCTGCATGCATTTGGATCTGTGGGCCTTGTTTCTCCTTAGCTCAGCTATAAGGTTATGTCTTATGAAAAAAAAAGAGCATAGTAACTTAGATTTATTCCTGATAACAGTGTAACACATTTATGTGCTTTTTTAACTTTTCCATGAAATGTTACTTCTTAACATTCAATTTGCAACTCTCCATTCCAGTGACCATGACATTTCAAAGGTAACTTATTTTGGGCTTCATAGTTCCGTCCAATCTCTGGTCTACCTCTCTTCCAAAGCCCACCGCTGTATGCGTCTCTGGCTTATCTCCTGTGACTGCTCAAGACTGGGCTGTACCGTGTCGCCTTATGTCACGTTACGTCTGATCATGCTCAGTGAATCTAGCTGTCAAGACATTGAGCGCACTGTTTTTACCATATCGTGGTTTCTTCCCCCAGAACAAGAAGACCTGATGTGGCACTGAGAAAGATGTGGCTTATTCAGAGTCACATTTCTCAGCTTGGATAAAAATGTCACCAATGCATAGCACTAAAGGACTCTTTTCTTCACATTGGCATTTGCAGAGTCTAATTTGACATGACCTGTGATGACACAGGACACCATCTTCTGAACTCTAGCTAATAGAAACAAGAAACTATTAACTCTTGTGCTTATCAGCCGTGATTCTGAGTCATATGGAAGTGAGCTCTGGCTGTGTCTAAAATGGGAAGGTGTCTAGAGATGGAAATATTTGGGGATCAAGTCTCCAGACATTTTGTTTCGGGGATACTTAAATTAAGCGCTCTGAGAAATGCTAATTCAAATCCAATCAGCCCATAAAAGTGACTCATCTTTTCTCTCCATGATGCCTAGGTTCAGGTATATCTTGCAGTCCTAGCTAATATCTGGGGTATGAAAGGAAGCAGGGAAGTGTCAAACTTTAAAGACAAATATCACATGTAGTGATGAAGACAGAATTTATCCCTAAACTCTTTTTCAGGTTTCTAAAAGGACTGAATTAGGACAGACTTCATACATAAAGATATAATTACATGAATTTAAGACTAATGCTTTAAACCAGTTTTGGACCATGTCTACTTTTTCATAGATGAGTTACAGAGCAACCACTAATTCTGTAGAACTCTGAAATACCATTTGGGGGTAAAGGCTTTTGAAAAAAAGTAATCAGCAGGTTCTATATGACCTGCAGCCTCCAAACCGGTCTCCTTTGGGGTAAGTACTTCCCAGTGCATGAGTGGAAGGGTGTATCAAAATTATCTCCACCCATGAAAACCAAGTAAGTATCGCTTCGGCATGATGTAAACCTTTTAGTAAGTGGTCAGAGGTTAGACTGAGAAGACAGTAAAGTCAACAAACCAACAAACCAACAGACAGAAACCCCGCTGGATTTGAAAACAAATAAGTAACAGCTTACTGATGGGCTAGGAATGCTGGTTGGGTATAACTTTCTCCCCCAGTTTAGGTGAAAATGGATCCGGAGAATCTATGAATTCAGTATTCTTATTAAGCATCGCTTTCAGCTCACTTCGCTCTGATCTTTATTTTACCTTTGCTGTGACTGCCCCCCTGACCCAACCCTATAGCCCCAGAAGGAAGCCAACACACTCTGGAATAAGGGCCACCCCAAAGGCAATATCTGCCTTGCCAACCTCCCGCGAAGACCGCGAGGTGAAGCATACGAGACACTTATTGAGTCATCCCTTGTTGGAATGCCATAAAGGGATACTATCTGGAGGGATGCGAGCCGTCCCTACAGCCGTCAGCAATGACACAGCCCTTGATTTGACTTAAGTGAGGCTGGAAGGTAAGGAAGAGTTAATGCGTGCGACCGGGAGTCCAGCTCGACCAGAGTTTGGATAACTGGCCACTTAGAATTCTAGAAGGGTCCTGATCGATCACTGAGGCCAGCATTCTGCTCTCAAGGTACAGTTGAGGAAACGGAGACATCCCCCACCCCCCGCCGCCCCGAGGGTCTGAGCCTAAGGTCAGAGCTAGGAACTCCAAGTTTGCTGCACCTTCCACATCGAATCATTCCAGCTCTTTAGAAGTCTGTTGCCTGTCAGCCACGGGGATGATGCGAGAAGCTCGCGAGCAGTGGGTTCAGTCAAACCCAAAGATGGCTTTGTCAACCAGAAGCACTCCTAGACCAGGCAGCTGCCGCCCCTTATTCTCATTAGAGTGGGTTCCTCAGGTGGGACCGCAGGTGCTCACGGGGATTCTCTTACTGGGGTGCTCTCTCCTCTGTAGTAGCTTTGCCCTTCGGTTTTACCTTTCACTATGAGGAGAATCTCGGTAGGAGTCAGGGGTTTCTCTGGCATGCCTGAGGAAGCTGTTACACTCGCGAGGGCCTCCCAAGCCATTAAGACGTCCTCTTGGGCCCCCAGTAGGGCTGCTGTGCCTACTGTTTTCTACAGATGACATCACGATGACAGAGTGGCTTTCTGAAATGATGCTTTCAGTGTGTCCGTTGCTCCAGCTACAGAGGAAATGTGAGAGGCAAAGAGAGAGAGAGATTTTTAATTATAGGCACACATGGAAATGAAAGGAAGTGATCTGACAAGTCTTGCGAATGACTGGTGCATCAGTAGTTCACTACGATAGTACTTGTCTCAGAATAGAATTGTTTATAAAGTTGCTTGCTACCGACAGGATTTTGATTTAGACTGGCTTTGCAAGGATACACTTTATTCATGTGTTCACCCATTCAACACACATGTACCAAATGCCATTTCGTACTAAGTATTCTTAGAGTCTCTCTGTTCTTGAGTGTCTTAGGTTAAGGAAACACCTGTCTCATGGGCTTCATTTGGAAGTGTAGTGCTACCCTTGGTAGCACGCATTCGGATATCACCAGAGCATTTGAGAATTTAGGGTTCAGCTCTTTAGCCAGTTCTCATGTGCATATCCCAGGGCAATCCAACCACTGGAAGAAGTCAACTTCTAAGTATTGTACGGCCTCTAAGACAAACTCTTCCCAGTGTAGTAACTCTGTGAATGGTCAGGCATGAGAAAAGACGATCTCTAAAATAAGGAACAACGATCCTATAAGGTAGGTGTCATTTCCCCTTACTCTGCTAACGGAAAAATTGAGGCTCAAATTCAAACAGCAGTTAAGCGGCAGAGCCACTTTGACGTCCAAAGTCGGTTTCTGTCCCAAGCCATACACTCTACTTTACCTCACTGCCTCATAAGTACCTCCTGTCCCTTTTGTAGGCAGTGAGAGCAAAAGACAATGTGTAAAGATTAGTTCTTAGAGAAATGCCTTGCGATTTTTTATTCTCATACCTGTGACTGGGAGTCTGGGTGACAGTAGTGGAGTGATGAGCTGTCGAAGTGTAGTGACTGGTGGAAAAAGACGTCTCCGCCTCTCTCTCGACAATATGCTCGCTGGAGATGACATTTTTAGATACGTATTGCTGGATAAACAAAGAGACACAACTTGAAGATTTAGGGAAGTCAAAATGCTAACAATGTCACATGCACACACACAAAAATCTCTACTTCTAATACACATGCTTCGTAATAAATTCCAGTTTCCAGTGGCCAGATGACAAAACCTATCCCAGCTACTGTGGTCTTTAAATTAGGTAAATGGAGTTGAGGGATTGCTCTTGGGATACGCGTGCAGTGTAGGTCCTACAGTCACAACTACGTTTTATCAGAAACAGACCTATTCTCTTTCGTTTCCAACTGATAACATGACTAGAATTCAATACAAAAGTCTGCCCAATACTTATTTTTGTAATAGTTGTTGCAAATCAAAAACGACGAACAGATATTTGAGTGCAACAAAAGAACAGAGCTGGTTTGTCTCGTTTCAAATTTCAAGTCACTAGAAGAATGAAAAAAAACTCTGTTTTGAATCTATCTTTCTCTTTTAATTTCTCAGTGCCCGTGGTGCCCTAATGATATCGTTGAAATTTTTAACTTGTCAGTGGTAAGACTAACAGGGCTACTGAGAGATTTGAAAGACTTAACAACAGTTGTCAAGGTTACACATCTTGACAAACCATATAATAGAGGGCCTTATATTGAGTGCAAGTAGATTCTACTTTATTTTCACCGCCAAATCACAGTAGCTGTCACCGCCTTTTATTAGTGAGAGAGGGACATCTTTAAATTGTCTTTTAAACACTGTTAGTATTTACACCGAATTGAGTTAAATAACGGGTAAAGACACGGATAGGAATAGTCTTAGATGAAATAGGGCAGTTTATAATCTGATGGGTTATGGGCTCTAAAAGAACCTGATATATTCATGGAAACCAAAAAAAAAAAAAAACCTGCAACTTGAATTATGCTTGAAATTATGGCTGGTTCTCTTAACCATGGAAAGGTTATTCCATGTGGATCTTTGCTTTAAGGAAAAGAAAGATGGCACTGTCATATGTAACGACCTATTTTTAGTCTGCGTACCAAATGACTCTTGCGCCTTGGAAGGCAATGTAAGCTCAGTGAATCTAAGGAAAATCATGTTTAAAAATGATACAACATTCATTAGATGCCACTGGGCTAAGTGTTTTATACGGATTATCTTTTTAATGCTCGCAAGAACTTTTTGAAGTAGGTATTATTTTTATGACGAAGAAACAGGGTTTAGAAAAGTCAAAGCTCACAGTAACATAGCTTGAGCCATAATTGGAATCCAGGCAGTCATTCTGCCTCCTATGTATTATATAAAGTGACAGATTATAGGTGTGTCAGTAGTGAATGAATTTAGCAACTGTGCAGAACATTCCAATGAACATACTGGTAGGGGGAGGAAAGCAGCCAATATGTTAATTTATCAGCACCTAACAGTCTCCTGTAGGTCTTTCCTACAAGACTTGCTGGTGGTTGAACCTCCAGCAACCCTGAACTTGGGTCTCTGATATATTTGCTCCACACAAAACCCATCTTTGACTATAGGATAGAAAATGGTACTGCAATATAATCTTCCAGCTTTGCCTATAAAAAGCCAGACATCAGAGGGGAATGGAGAAAACAGGAAGAATGATGGCGGAGTAGGAAGGTAGAACTCCAGAAGCCAGGAGAGCTGAGTCCAGCTCTGCCCTGGCCCTTATCTGTAAAAAAAAAAAAAAAGCTATGTAAAGACTCTCAGAATCTAATATTTGATGACTTCATTATATTTGAAAGCTGAATGCTCCATAAATTTAAAAAATAGATCTTCGAATGATGAAGGATGTATTTCCTCTGGACGGTTTGGCATCATGTAGAAAGAGTTGGAAAGTATTAAATTCTTCTAGTTTGGCTACTGAGAAGCAAGGTTGGTAATGGCCTTGACCTTTTCATGCCCTAATGTCTCCCTTTGTTAATCAGAATCAGTAAATCATCAGGCACCGGACAAATGAGTCTAATAAAAAAATAAATGACTCTAGAGCCTTTAGTTCAGTTATCAGGGCTAATCAGTTACAGACTGAAGCAGCCTTCATTTCCAAAGTATAAAAAAAAAATAAAACATTTCCTTCTGATTCTTGTATCATGAATTTTATTATTTTTCTTTCTTTTTTTTTTTTTTCCTGTTCTTTCTTCTGGTTACGGTTTCCCTACAGAACAAACCCAACATGATTATTCCGATCCCTTAATGAACACTTTATAAGAGGAAACGTGCTTGTTTTACAGTCACCAAATCCACTTAAAAAAATGTTCCCGTTATTTTCTCTTGGCGAAACCTTGGATTCCTGGAAGCCCTGGTGATTAATGGCAGCAGCTAAGAGCCTAAGAGCTTTAGAAAATAAACTTCAAGGTGCCTGAACAGAGGAGAGATGCTGAGCTTTTCCACTGGCCAGAGTCAACATACATTCACCAGCTGCACGTTCTCGGGGGGTGGATTGGGGTGATGGGGCCCGTTGGCTATGTTCACCATGTTGTTTCGTTCAGAGCGAAGACTCTGCCGAAGCCGGTCGTGAAGCTTTTTCCGTTGCTTCCTGGATAGGAAAAAAGGAGCGTTTATTTTTTCTATTATTTACATTTTCCAGTACAGTCAATTCTTTCTTCTATCAACACACAACTCAAGGCAGTGGCTTGGGAGGGAGGGCGGAGGAGGGAGGCAGTGCCACTTCCTCTCAGGAGGGGAATCATCTATGCTTAGCAAGTAGATTTAAGAAGCTGCATGGGATTCTTACAGAAATTGAACTGGACTGCTGAGAGAGAAAGAAAAAAAAAAGACAAGTCAAGTTGAGAGGTGGCTAATACCCCAACTTTCCTAATCAATCCATCTTTGCCTAAGTCTTAGGGATGGTCATTTGTCTTAGGTAACAAGTCATGCTATGCAACTGACAAGGTTGATTTCATTTATAGTTTTGACGGTCTGTGTGTCTTTCAAGAAAATGCAGTTAGTGTTGAATCTGTGCATCACACATAGCGTGTGTATGTATAGAACTGTACGTGAGTGAAGATACGTACTTATTTTGCCGGTAGATTTGGCACAATTATAATATGATCCTACTCTATTACCACTTTTCTCTGTAACTAGGGAGTGAATATTCACGTATTCAGATTGAATATAAGACGACTCCTAAGGGGGATTCCGTGAGGGCTTGTTTATCTCTATCGCTTGCTCAGTTCTGGCAACACACTGAATCCTGGGACATTAAGAAAATGCCATCCATGCCCTTACTTTTATACCATAAGAGCATATTGTCTTTGTTCCTCAACTTGGATCGTAATATTAGTCCCATGACTAGTTTTGGCTCAAGATTTTATATGATGAAGTGACAAAATAAAACAAAACTGTTAATAACATTATTTCAGCCTTGAAGCAGGAGTTCTACGTATGAGAGAAAAATGAAAAGAATTCATGTCAAACGGTAATTGTATTTGTTAACATGAACCCAGCTTAAAGGACCAACAAGGCAAACACAAATCTGTTTTCATGTTTCTCTTTTATTCTTTCAAAGCGAGTTTTGCTTAATTCTCCTCTTGTGAGATTCCTTTTGTACATCTCTCACTTTGGGAGCATTGGAACCGGTCACCTAATTAGATGGAATTGAAAATTCATCACGATCATATTTTTTAAAAACCCCTGCATTTCAAACAGCACCAAATGCTCCCTTTATCCGCTAAGTCTGAGTACAGTTGGACGTGTCCTCAGCAGTGAGATGACACGCTCCTCCCCCACAGACACCTGCGTGTGTCCCTGTACAACCCTGTCCCTCCCACCCTTTCTTCGGTCGTGGGACTGCGGTCAATTATCAGAAGTCTTCTGAACACTTTCACACAAATAGGCAAAGCTTTCTAATGTACGTGATTAGGAAAGGTCCTCAAAATGGATTACTCAGGAGGAAAAAAATAAGGAGCAAGTCCCTCTGTGGCGCCCACCCCCTTTTCTCAAGACTAGGCAGTGGAGCTTGCCGGCCAGGCTGTCTGTGCGCTAAGGGGAGGGGGTGAGGAGGGCGTTTACTTGGTTTTGCAGTAGGCCACCACACACATGATGCCGACCACAAGCAGCGCGATGCAGATGCCGGTGATGGTGAGCACCCTCTTCTGGTAGAGCTCCTCCGCTTCTGGAAAGGGACGAGAGCAGACGTCAGCAAGCGTCCCTGACCCTCGCCGGGACTTACAGCTGAACAGTTGGCATGCTGTATTGTCCATGTTCACAAGAAATACACACGGGACACTTCATTCCTCTTGCAGACGTACTTAAGGTGCAGCATACTCTGCACTACAGTTTGAGCATAAAATGGCAAAGCCCGTTGGGGGCCATTTATAATTTAAAAAATGATACTATTCAGTTACTTTAATGATAAGTTATAGATATATGTGTACTAAACTGGCACATCATAAACATTAATTATAAAATAATGATTTGGTTAAAACTGTCGATTTTATTTTTTTTAAAATCTCTTGCAAAGACAACAGGAATCAACACCAGTAAAAGGAGCCGGCATTGGCGCCACTGGGACCCTCTGTCTCCTTCTTTCCTTCTTCCCATCCTCCCAGCCCCCGCCCCTCCCTCACCCTGAGCCTCTTTGGATTTCCCAGCTATTTCCCATTCCTGTGGTCTTTACAAAGAGCCACTTCTAACTTAAAAAAAAAAAGAGAAAATCAAAGACATTTGCAAACATGAGCTTGACTTGTAGTTAGCAACAAAACTGATGCAGGATCCCTATGACTTAACAGTAGAATGCAAACGTAAGCACCATGACAGGGAGTATAGCAGGGCACTGTATCAGAGAAACCCCATACGATGGGTGGGATCGTCCCGTCCTGGGCCATGATGAAGATTTGTCCTTTGAGGAACAATTATTATTACTTCACCAGTTGTACTTAGAGACCTAGTTTATGGCACTACAAAACCACTGGCACAAAATGATACATGATTTGAAACAGATTGTACTCTCCTGCATTGACCAACTTGGCCAGTTAGCTAATGTCGGTTGCACTAAGGAGATGGGATGCTTAGAACTTCCAGGTGAAGGTACTGCTGTACCCCCCAATGCAACCAGTTTCTGCTTCATGGAAGGCTTTCTATTTGCCAGTTGGGTTTTGTGGGGCTAACTTGCTTAGACTATGGTAGGTCAGGTTCTTAACAATATTGGCTGATTTAATGGTGAACCTGATCCTCTTAGGAGCTAAGCTTCCAACCAGTCCAATCACACGTATTATTGGGAGAGATTCACGAGTTCAATGAGAAAGAGAACTCGACTGATGCATAATAAGCGGGGTGAGCTGTATTTGCTCTTCTGATTAACAAGCTGGTCAAGAACTGGGGAATATTTTACCGATGAAGGTCTCTTATCTGGACATCAACATGGGGCCTTATGGAACATTTTCAGTTTACATTCTCTGTCTCAGCAACCACACTTTTTTTCTCTGCTGAGAGAGGGCAAGTCGCTGGAAGTCTTCTTGAAATGAAAAAATGCAATGTAATTTCTATGATACAGTAGACTTTATCATTAAACAAAACATTTCCTACAAGCCAAGCCCATGGTAATCAAATTCCAGTTAACAGGTCAGGAACATTGTCAAATCAAATTAATAAGAGCACTGATTATTATTAACAGGAGGAAGAGAAAGAAGTAAGAGACCAGAATGCTGCAGAGATTATACAAAAACAAACCAAAAGTGTTGGAAGTGGAAAAGAAACAAACGGACAGGACAGACGGGCTGACAGAATGACGGAGAGAGGGAGGAAGCCAGGTAGGAGGGAAAACAAGGTTAAGAAGTGAAGGAGCAATCTGAAGTCCCTGGCACAGCATGCCTGGTACTAAGGGAGGAAAAATAAATACATAAAAGAAAACCAGAGGGAGGAAGTGCTGGGGTGGGAGGAAAGGTGGATGCAGATTTGGAAGGGTTATCCCATACAGCATAACTCCTAACCTAGAGTGGCGGTCACGTGGAAGCCACAATTAGAAAGCAAAGCAGCTGGTGCAGCTGATGCATTGCGGGGCGACAACGGACCAGGAGACATAGAGCGGTGTCACGTAGTTTTGTGCCGCAAAAGTCAAATGAGGACGTGGCACGTGGATGCTTGTATGTTAATTGCGAGTGTCTGCTGCCTCCTACCTCCCCTCCCGCATAGACACAGGACAGGGAATTCAATTTCATAAGGTGTTAATCTGTGAGCTGATGCCCCTGGGGCCTCCGCCTGGACCGGGCACCCGGATCAGTTTTCAGCACTAAGTCTAAGCAGCAAAGGCATCGCCCCATTGGTCCTTCTCCAGGGATGCAGGACACGGAGCAGGGATCCTTTGGTTGTGATGAACTGGTTACCAACCAGAAGTGTGAAAGTGTCATTGCCTAGAAAATGAAGACCCTACTATACCTCTTTCGCTTACTCTATTGTTTTCTTCTTTCCAAATGGCAAGCACTTGGCAGCATTGCCATCTTCCCATTCTATCTTTAGAGAAACCTGGGAAATTGCTTCTGCACACTGCAAAAAGAGGACCTAGCCAAGGGCCATAGGGGGAAAGGCATCGTGCCTCTCACGGCCTCTTTGGCAAGTTTTTTGGTGGTGGTTAATTATAAAATAGACTAATTTGGGTTTGTGAACAAATCGTATATGATGACTTGCCCATTCTTCCTAGGTTATGTCAGAAGACACAGTTTTTCCAGGAAAATCAATCATGGAAATAGAAAGGCAGCCCAGTAAAGGCCAAAGGGCAAAAGAAAAGTGCTAAATGAGCTAATTAAAACCAAGGCCCCTAGAACACAGATGTGGATCAGGGTTCTGTATTCACATCAGCATGTTTGCGTTAAATGTTTTTCATCTAAGTTTCTGATTTTCCAGTGGTTTACTAGATCAGGTGACCCTCACAAAATAAATGTGTTCAAAGAGAAATACCTGATGAACAATAATATAAACAATGAGTTTTTTAAAAAACCCTTCCCCGCCCCTTATTTTTTTCCTAGTGTGACGGGGTCAATAGGACAAGAACAGATTAGAGGCAGCGTTGAAAAAAAGAATCCATCAGGCTCGTTGGCGGATCTGCCTTATTAATGAGTTGCAACACTTCTGAGTCCTTATGGTTTGGCTGGATGCATCGAATGAACCAGATCAAGCATGTTTTTCAGACTGATCTGGCTAGGCCAAGAGACAGAAGCCTTGGCTGTCTCAATTTTAATTGACCTTTAAAGTCGGATTTTCCTTAAGGATGGAATGTTCTGGCTGGCTGGGGACTTTGGAACCTCTGGAAGGTTTGCCCTTAAGAGGTCAAACCTTAAGCTTACCAAGGTAACCCCTGGTGTGGGTACCACATCAGTGTGCCTTTACTAACCCTTCAGATCTTACTGAGGGAGGTTATACATCTGAAATATCCATCACCCTACTTCATTGTTTGGGAAGAGAAATATTAAATTTAATAATTATACCCTAAAGTGATAAAGCAGGAAAGATGCTGTTAGGGAGAAGAGGGGAGGTGATGGTGGTATTTTTTTCTTCCTTTCAGGTAAGGCCAATAAGTCTATTTCGAAGTGGGATAATTTTTATCCCAAGGAAAGTAACCTGAGTAGATAACTCCCCTCGTGTAGACCACCTGCCCCCTGCGGGATGTTGGTGGGACCTCTTGTGTTCCTTACTCTTGGGTGACGTTCTCTGATGTGCAAAGGACCACTCACATGAACGTGGGGCTATTCCCATCAAATGAATAGTTTTCTCTTGGAATATTTTTGGGGGCAATGAGCAATTAATTGAGTTTCTATCCCTGGAATGGATAGAGCTTGTAACAACCTGATTTTCCACAAATTATGGGAAGTACATTAGGTGTAGACTGTGATGTTATCATTGAAATGAAAGCAACAGCTATAAGATGCTCTCACCGCATGATGTCACTGACACCAGCTGGTTGGGGACCAGATATTCCTGTAATCAGGACATGGCTTTATTGACCAACGGTCACATTCCTGGGGACCTGCACTGTGGAGCCTCTGGAAGAATAGAATGGCTTCCCCTTCCTCCCAAGACTGGCCTTTTCTCCCGACTCTTTAGGGTGAAGGCTTTCCAAAGAAGTCTGCCCCCAATTCACATGCTCATAGGAGATATTTTACATTTGCAGTGTGAAAATGTCTATTTGATTACTTGTTGGGATATAGTGACTCAAGTTTAATTCTGTTAGTACTAGAATTTCCAACTAAAATAGCACAAGGCTATTTCATTCTGTTTTCTGTTCATGACATAATGAAATCGACTGGAGCAGTGCTTGAGTATCTCCAGAAAACCAGAGTAATCCAAGTCTATGCATATAATATGTTGCAGATTAAGATGTTACTATATTAATAGATGATTTTTACATTGTATGTCAAGCTCCCATCAGCCTAAAACATGGAGCGTTCTTACGCTGATGTATGTAAAGCTTCTTCTGTTCTCAGGCTTCTGGTTTGGTTCTTCCTACAGCCTTGTAAACCACTCCAACGTACCCCAGCTCGGAAATAACAGCATGGCCAGATCAACCAGTGGGTCAGAGAACATGGGATATATGTGAATTTGCAGCAGGTAAGGTGATTTTAAACTCTAAGTGAAAACTGGGAATCTAAAAGCTGGTGCACTCAGTACCATGTTGGTAAACTAACCATAGATTGAAGGCAAAGAAATCACTGTTATAGCTGTATGATCCCTTCTAAAGAGAAAGGAAATTAGTTAGGAACTGAAAGGGAAGAACAGACAGGGGGAAAAAAAAAAGGGTTTCAGCTCATAGGCTCTAAATTCTGCAGGCTAAAAGGAATGATGATTGGTCCATACCCATAAATTCAATCCCAAGATGCTCTGCCAATGCAGAAAGTTGACAAAAAAAAAAGAAAGAAAGGGAAAAAGTTTCAGAAAAGAGCAATACACCGCACTCCAAAACACATTACACACGACTATTATGGCTCTGTGCGTGCACATTGAACAGACAAACGGCGGATGGTTAAGGAAGCAGTGCTCAGGTACGCCCCCATGAGTCCACAGAGGGAACTTCTCTTTTAAGAGGTGCGCAAATACCAGCACACTGTGTCTTTATTAACCCTTAAAAGACCTTACTGAGGGAGAAGTTGTACGGCTGAACTCTTCTCTATGCTGTTTCATTATTTGGGAATAGAATACTGTATTTATCATCAGAGACAGCATTTGGCATTATTTCATTCTTCTCTTTTCAAAAGGCAGACTTGAAGTTCCAGGGAGGTGAAATTGTTTTGCCCAAAGACACACAGTGGCAGAGCTAGGAGGTGATGCCAAGTAATTTGGTTGGAAAATTTCATCACAATGGATTTATATAGCTATGCTCTAATATTTCTTGTTGCTTTAGTTATTTTTTTAAAACTATTTCCTTTTCTCCAAACCTTCTGTTCTCTCCACCACTTACATGACAAGGAGCAAACATTTCTGCTCAAAAAGCCAGACGGGGCACTGGGGCACTGGAGCCTGCTTCTAGTTTTCCATATAATTCCTGTGTGGCATAGGAAAGCTCTGAATGCCTCACTTTTTCAATTGGTTGAAAAAAGAGGTGGGGGGAGGATGCAATTCCTGGGTTCTTTAGTTAAATTTAATTTACTACTTCTTCAAATCACGAAGAGCCAATTAGATGATCACTTCCCAGTGCTTAGCTCCGATGCCCAGATGACAGCTGAAGGGCACAGGCACCCAGGGAAGCTGCAGGGCTGCCCAGGGAAAGGGACTCAAAGTTGTGTGCTCAGAGCCCACAGTCCTGGCAGACCTGACTGACGAGGGACCGGGATTGCAGGACCAGCAGAACCTGCACAGGCTCAAGTGACGAAATGGGGCCGAAAAACCAAAACAAACAAACAGAAAAAACCAAAAACCTCTGGAAAGGACCCATTCCATTCTTGAAACAAAAAGTTGTTAACCAAATTTCATCATGTGCGGCCCTTCAGGATTTCCTTATTTGTGCGTGGGTGGTGGAGAGGCAGGTGGGAAGGAGGGGCAGGATAAAAACAGGGGTTCTGTGGTCTATCTTTCTTCCCTTGGTCACTGATTAGAGATGTACCAGGACAGTCCCCCAAATATGACAAGGCATCTGTTAAGTTTGAAAACATGTGGTAGAGGGGTATTTCTCTTACAGAAGCATCAGTTTGCACGTGAACAAAGCCCCTCATATAGAGAAGGGAAAGGAGGAGGTTAAGTATGTTTGGAGTCATCCTCGTTTCAGGTCCTTTCTCTGCCATTTACCTGTTCAGTGACTTTGGACAAGTTAATTTCTTGTTGACAAAATGCTTATGATATTGATAAATGCCTCACAGGGTGACCCTGTGGAATAAAGGAGACATGAAGTATGTCTGCCAACAGCAGAGGGGTTCAACAGCGTGGGGAACAGACATATCTGGAGATTTACTTTGGGCCACTTACTGCATGGATGTAGGTTTACTTCTGATTAATTTCACGGCCCTCAAAACTCTGATAGCTCCTGGGATATTTCAAGAATTTAGATTTAAAAAAAGAAACTTGCCACCTCTTAAGGAAATGAAGTTTCCTAGATATAAAAAATCTATATCTATATATATAGATGATCTAGATATATAGATAGTGCATCTAGTAACAATGATAAAGAGGCATTTTATATAACAGAGAGTTCCGTTTGCCTTGAGTCCAGGGTACTCAGGCAAATCACCTACATTTTTCATAAATGTAAAGCCAGAGGATGTAGGGTTACTTTGGTTGCACAATGTTCACAGCAAAATTAACAACTTTTTCCAATCCAAACGAATTTCTCTTGCCTCTGTGCAACATTCAATTTGACAAACTGACATTACCCCCCGCATTTGTTTCCTCCATATAAACTTCGGAACATCAAGATACCAAAATTCATTTTCCGAAGAACTGATCATAAATTTCCTTACGCATTTACGTGAGAAAGTGACTCAGTTTTTCTCCCTAGAACCCTCTCCATCTCTTGCCTTTTCCTCCTACGTCAGTAATAATTTAAGGGTTAAAATCAAGAGATAACTACAGAAACTCTTTCCAGAGAAGAGAATCATGATTCCATGCCTACGTGAACACTGCTAATTGTCTATATTAGTTGCATAGAAAGCTTGGTTAAGTCTTCAATGAAATTAGTAGCATGCTCATGCATACATATTACTGCATTTACAGTTTTATAGGTAAGTCTGTGAGCCTAACTCTAATTTCATTTCATGGGAAGTCATTCATATCAGGCAGCTCCAATTTCAGTAATTCAAAGGGAAATTGGTACTTAAAATTGGAATCTCTTCTGGCTCGAAGCCCTAACAAGGAAACAAGCAGAGGCATGCATCGGTCACACTAGTCCCACAGCAAATGCTCCTCGAATCTATCTTTACTATTGGTGGCTACATTTCTTTCATTGTGAGTCAAGAAAAGTAGGAGACACACACACGTTTCATTTTCTGAAGAGGTCTTTACTTTCTATCTTTTCTATTTAATCTAATGTTGGCTTAGGCTTATTACATATCCTATGTTTCCTATTGAACTTCTGCCTGGCCACTCCATTTTTCAAATTAAATTAGTGACTCAAAAACACGAAGGTTACTGTAAACAATTTAGTTTCCTTTTCTACATGTGATTTCCTGCTGTGCAGTAAGCAATATAAAAAATTAATTTAAATCTAAGAGTCTTCAGAAACTATTAAATATGGACTCGCTAATCCTTTGTTTTAGGATTTTTAGAATAGTTTGAAGAAAACTGATTAACCTGTAGGTTAATTTAAATTTTCAATTGCATTAGAGAAAAGAACAAGAAAACAACTTTTTTAAAAACTGAAATTGTCCATACATGCAATTATAATTTCTGTTAAATCTGAAGACATTCAGGATTTTGTTCCTTAACATCTTGGGTCTCCTTATGCAAATAATCTCAAAGAGGTAGGTGTCCTCTTGACTTTCTGCCCCTCTGAGGTTTCTAGAGGGGTCCTGTCAATGTCATTTCTAAATAGGAGCAATTTAGCACCTGACTTCTAATTTTCGACTTACCTTTACAAATGTAGATTTTTTTTTTTCACATATACCAACCCATATTGCCACTGAGCCCTTCGAAATGTAATAGGAAACTCTCTCCTTCCTTCCAAGTTTCCACATGCCATGAGCAAGTATTGATGCATTCACAAAAACACACACAGTGAAATCTCACTAACGCTCAGCTGGAGTTAATGATAATTTTGTCATAGGTTGAGTGTGTCTTTATTCTGCTTTCAGCAAGATACACATGTTTGATAAAGAAATGAATAACTTCAGAGAGTTTTTAAAACATTTAGAAAAGTCAACACAAATAATTTAGGCACTAGTAACCTATGGTTCAAAAATACTTTTAAGGCTAAGTTTACTCATTCTGAGAATATGCCTACAAGTTCTAAAATTGTACTCTTTTATAATAGTCTATAATTTGGGCTATTCTATAATTACTTCCTATTAAATGTTAGTTTATACATGACCTATTTGCTCCATACTGCCTGTAACTATTGAAGCTGTGAGTGCTTTTTTTCTATAACGTCTATAAATTGATTATCGATTGTCTATCTCTCTATACACACACACACACACACACGCACTCTCACACACACACACACACACACACACACACACACAATGATGAACACAATCCTTTCAAGTAGGAATTCAGTGTCAAGAAGGGTGAAATTTGAAGCTGACTAACCTTGACAATATCTTCCTAGAAAGTATTATAAATATGTTTTATTTCAAGGAAAATGGCTTCCTTCAAGAACACTCTATAAAATATACATGTGTTCCTTTCTTTTATATTTTAAATCAGTTTTTATAAATCAATAAATGTCCCATAGGACACCCTGACCAGACAAATTGTATTAAATCCTAATAATGTAAGTTATGTGTTAATAAGCATTTAAAAAATTGTACATTCTTTTAGGATGTGATTCTTCAACTGAAAATGTGGTTGGGTAAGTTGAACAATGTTTCTCTTTGAAGCTGGGGAATATCTTTTCTTTTAAAATGTATGTTATGCATTTCAAACTTTATGAACACCAATAAGTAAATTTTAAACATTACCATGGTGGCAACACTTTTTAGTTTTTGTGTAGCCTTCATTGTTACTTGAACATAAAGTTCCCAGAGCAGCAAACATTTATTTCCCTACCTTCTATGTGAAGGTCTGCAGAAATAAACATTGAGAATTTAAGACATGGAAGTTAGAAAATTAACTCTGGGCAAGACGATTTTGGAAAGCAGCTTCTGATTGAAGGCTCTTGCTTTTCCAGACGTGAGGCAGCGCTGATGCATAGTCACTACAGATTTTGTTTATAAATGTGCTTCCTATCAATCTTTGTTAAATCAGGTTAAAAATGAATGCTGCTTTCCTGGACATCTTCCAAAAGTGCCACTGAAAGCTTACTAAAGAATTTATTCAAGGAATCACACTCAGATTAAATACACAGTAGCTATTTTAAAATTATATCTTATGAAAGAGAAAATGGTCTAAAAGAGAAGCTGAGAACATTTTTTCAGGTTATTACCATCAGATCTCACTGCATTATCATTTGGGGGGAATATCTTCATTTTCTAATGCTTTTCTCTATCTGGTACTTCAACATTGCTTTCAGTGCACAATGGTATTCCAAAATTTTAAGTACAATGCACATGTTCAGAATTTTCATTAAATTCTAAAATATAAATGTATTGAATTTACACAGTCACATGGATTTGCTAAATCTATGTCATTTGAATACAAACACATTTCTAAAAGGAAATTACTATATTAAGTAAAATTCTACTTTTACCTTCTGTTTTTACTTTCCATCTTATCTGCCTTTGTAACAATATTCTACAGCTGTAGAGAGAACAATTCTGTCCACTAAAGGCATTTTAAAGATTCTGAATAAAGGGGAGACCGTGTTTGAAAATTTAGCAATGCCAGTTTACCAATTTTTCACAACATAAAATGGTCTGTAACATAATTTTTGACCTGTAGCCTTTGTAAATACATAATAAGTACCACCTCACTAAAAAAAAAAAAAAAAAAAATAGTTTGACTAGTATGGGCCTAATCGCCCCATAATGCATATGAAATTTCTTTATTCTTCCATGTCTGTTAACATAAGGAACAGAATCTTATTCTTTGCATGTATACAAGTAAGAGTCAAATCTCATTCTTTCAGAGCCCCCAAATGACCAATTGCTATCACTGTTTCTTGTGTTACATGAACTTATACCCTAATACGCTATGTGAAATATTTCTTGGGGTGAGAAATTGACAATCTGAATCAGAGGTTGACAAATCCATTATGATGCTTTTGTAAATAAAGTTTCAATAGTACACAGCCATGCTTATGAGTTCATGCATTGTTTATGACTGCTTCTGTGCTACAGTGGCCAAGTTTTCTGTGGTTACGACACTGACGGTATGGTCTGCAAACACAGAAGTATGTACCATCTGATCCTTTACAGAAAAAAATTTGTCAACCTTTGATCTAAATGGATAACAATATGGAATCCATTTTAAATATAATGCTTTGAAAGCTCCAGAATTAAAAGCTACAGTCCTCATTCACAAAAGCAGGAGAAAGACATAGTTTAGTTATCCGTGCAATTATATACAATGTGAATTGGGTCCTTTAGGAATGATGTCCAAGACTTCATGAAGCCACAGAAATCGATCAAAATTTCCCAGTTCTCATTAAAAAATATATATCTAGCAGTGAACTGTGATATTTCAAGGTAACTAATAAATATTTTAAAACAATTTTCCTAAAATTATTACTGAAACTAGAATAACATAGATAAATGATTTAACAATTCATCTAAAAATCATTTAGACCCAAATCACTTTTTTCCTAAACAAGGTCAATAGAAGCCTGGCTATTTCCTTTGCTGTAAGATGTTTGTTTGTTTTTAATTTTCCTACTCAGTGCTTTTTTTAAACTTAAATGCAAACTGTTTGGTTAATGAAGAGAAACATCTGCACTCTTTTTATTCTGTTTATTTGTTAGAAATAACACATTCTGAACCGAAATGAACTTACCATCATTTCAAGTGTGTACTGGTTACAACTTAGCGAACATCCTTTTCAGGATGGGGTCATTTTATAAAGAAGATGGACTGTCCAGTGGAATGATTTTATTTTATCAATAAAAGTGAGACTTTTAAATGCCTTTATTATCATCGCACTGTGTGATACAGACTATCATTTTGTATCACATCATTCAAGATCAATTTCAGAAACATCGGAGCCTCACACACCTATGAGCATCTCGGAGCCAACTAGTCATGAACAGAGGAAGTAATACAATCGCTTTTGTTAATGTTCTCATGCGACAGGCAGAGGCAGTCAATGTTAGACCTGGTAAAACACATCTAGCGCTAGGTGAAATCTGAGGGAAGATGCAGCAACAAGAAAGCAGCACCGACTGAGCATGCTCCTATTCAGGCAGAGACAGAAAGGGAGTGGACGTACTGTAGAAGCTGGCCATTACGTAGTTTTGGCAGCGATCACCAGTAAACTCATTTGGGCACCTGAGAGAAGAAACAAAAAAAAACAATGGTAGAAAAAACAGAGAAAAAGAGAAGAGGTGAATATATGCTAGAAAGAAGCTCCTTCAGTGACATTTGATTGAACTTGGTGAGTTCACCCTCAGGAACTGAGTCTTTGTCCTAATCGTGGCTTTTAGGCTCTGGCATTTCCCCCAAAGGGTTAAAAATTTGGACAGAAATGATAGAAAGATCCCAGCATTTTAAGTGACCGCATTCTCTCAAAGGGAGTCACTTGAAGTGAAAGCAGATGTTTCCTTTAACTAGGTTTTCTATTTGACAGCATTGGTCCAAAACGTTGGAAGGAAAGGAGTTCTGGTTGGCTGGCCCGCCACGATCACCAGCATCACCGACCATCCTGATGGGTCATTCTTTTATAAAACTGATGACCACTGGGGTCTGTGTTGAGACACAGTTAAACAAGGTCTCATTGAATGGGTTTATGCCCTGAGTGGTTAAACCATAATTAGAACAAAAGGAATCAGTCACAACTGAGTTGTAAAACCACCAAGCGGCAGTGATTGTTGCTGTAGTTTGGGGGAGAAAGCAAATTTCAGATTATTTTAACATACTTTCTTGGGTTTGGACTTTCATGGGCACATTCTCAGTACATCTCGCTCCAGTGAATCCAGGTTGGCACCTAGAGGGTAAAAATGTAATAAGCAATCGAACGCTAAAGACACTGAACTTTCAGACTGGCAATTTCCTCCTATGGAACATGGAGGCTCCTACAAATGACCTGGTAGCTGAACAACGTAAAAGAAAGGAGAAGACAAAACATTTAGAAAACCATGTCCCATGAAAACTGCGGGGTATATATTTCTGTTGTTTGCTTCAGTCTTCATAAGATCAGTTAACTGAAACTTAACTAGAGTGGGGTTGAAAAGTTGAAAAGAAGTGGCAAGTTCTGGGCAGCTAAGTCATTTTCCCTTGGGCATTTCTGAAGTTGTCACTGATCAACTGACTCACTGTGTTAAAACACCGGTTTCGGTAAAAAGAGCTTGTAAGTTTCCGTCCACCATCCTTTATTGTTTAAATGATTCTGAGTTTTGTCTTTTGCAGACACCACTCTGTACTTCATTTCATAGGTACCTTGATAAGTGAAATCAACAAACTACAATAGAAGTCAAGCACTTTCACACTCTAGTGATTACTGACAAGAAAAACTACGTCTCTTTTTGTTTTAAAGATATTACAAATCAGGTCTTATTTTTAATGGTGAACGGAAGAGGCAGATTTTTATTAGTACAAATTTCACTTCATCCAATTATCTCAAGTCAAAGGCAAATACACTTCTAAAATTTAAACAGTTATTCCTCTACTGAGGTATTTAATAAATGTCATTTTGCTTTTAGGGTAAATTGTTTTGAAACTGTATAAAATCTACATTTTACTCACTCGTATACATTTGCCTATCAAAATTCCAGAATCCTGGTAGAATATTTGTTCTTAAAGCCTTGTGATGGGGCCGTGCCTAAATATGGAAGTCCTTTACAACTGCTCTTTTTGTTGCTGTCACTCCAGTAACTAAAGCATTTCAGAATGGATTCATTTTACCCAGTATCATACTCTAATTCATCAAAAAGTTCCAGGACGCAAATATACCTCTTACAGGTGCTCCACAACCACAGCCATGATTATTAGTAATAGTTCATCTAGGCCATAACCATCATGCACACACCTCATGATTTACTTACAACCCTTTCTTCTCCAGAGTAAATAAAAATAAACACCATCTTTTTGGCATCAAAGAGATGTGAATAAAATGATTCATTTTTGCTAATATAAGGTTGATTTTTTTTCATTTCCCTTAAAGCCAAATTCAGCGCCAAAAAACGTTCTCAAGTGATTTGGTACATCTGCTTCACCTATTTCATGAAGAATGGCTTGTAAGAATAAATACTAGCAGTTCTAGATTTTCAGCCCTATAAGTACTTGAGTAAACAAAGTATAATTATGATCATTAAAAATAATATCGGGGGCTTCCCTGGTGGCGCAGTGGTTGAGAGTCCGCCTGCCGATGCAGGGGACACGGGTTCGTGCCCCGGTCCGGGAAGATCCCATATGCCGCGGAGCGGCTGGGCCCGTGAGCCATGGCCGCTGAGCCTGCGCGTCCGGAGCCTGTGCTCCGCAGTGGGAGAGGCCACAAGCTTAACAACAAACATCTTGTATTGATACAGTTTTTTCAATTCTTCAAAATATATTTTTTTAAATGAACTGGTTATTTTCATTTATAATATTTTTGCTTCAATGAGTACAGGAAGATCTGCCTAGAGAAATACAGAAATAAGAACTATAGCCTGTGAGGTTGGGTCATTTCTCATGAAGATGTCATTCTGCATGCTTCAATAAGAGTGCCTTCACAGGTAATTTAAGAAAAATATACGGAAACTTGTTTTCCATATAACTTATTTGACATAAAAAGTTTTGAAGTACATGGGTTGGTTTGTTTGCTTTTGCGGTACGCGGGCCTGTCACTGCTGTGGCCTCTGCTGTTGCGGAGCACTGGCTCCGGACGCGCAGGCTCAGCGGCCATGGCTCAAGGGCCCAGCTGCTCCGCGGCATGTGGGATCTTCCCGGACCGGGGCACGAACCCGTGTCCCCTGCATCGGCAGGCGGACTCTCAACCACTGCACCACCAGGGAAGCACTACATGGGCTTTTTATTTGTATATTTGTTTCTGAACCAGGACTATATAAATCCATATAGACATACACTATAATTAAGTAGGTAATTTCAGACCTAAGTATATTCTATAATGACCATTTCATCTTAAAAATTTACATTCTTAATTTGATCACACAATAATCCACTTGTTTCATACAAAGAACATGGTATAAGATATGTGAATATGGTATGTGTGTGTGTGAGAAGAGAGAGAGGGAGAGAGAACCATTGGAGGTAAGAAATGCACGTATTATTTAAGGATCATGAAATTAACAAATAGCTGAGAGATCATGAGTCCCTTAAGAGAAGAAACGCATTTACTAGAAGATTGCCATTTATGCATCTAGGATGACACTTTTGAGATCACTGGTCACAGGACAACTAGATGAAGGGGATCAAAAATCTTACCCAATCAATTTTCTAATTCGTACAAATCCTGAGATGATGTTTCCTAGGAAACTAGCATTATCTCTATCATAAGATGATATATCAATAGAATATCTGGTGCAGTAACATTAGATCTGCTTAAGGTATGCCAATCCTTTTTGGAATTATCAGCTATAACCGAACCAGAACTCTCCTTTCACTACTGTTTACTTTCACTTAGATGGATTTTCTTAGCGTAAAAGCCTTATTATTATTCAAAGTGGGGTCCAAGGACCAATAGCACCAGCATCTCCTGGAATCTTGTTAGGAGACACGTAGAATCTCAGGCCCCCATCCATAACTACTGAATAAGAATCTGTATTTCAACAAGATCCCTAAGAGATCTGTTTGTGCATTAAAGTTTAGGATGTCAGGGATGCTGACCTCCAAAAGGCCCTCTACCCTGGCATCACAGAATCTTGCTGCTTGCATGTGAGAAGCCCATTTGGCTTCATTGGGCCTCAGCTGTCCTCAGAGATAAAATGAAAGGATTTAACTAAGTGATTATCAAAGGGTTCTCTTACCACGAAGGTTCTGGGAATCACCCTCACACATGGAATCACTGTGCAAAAACCCAGACATCATTTCTTCTGAATGTGTTACCAGTCAGGGAGGACTCAAGAACTTAAAAAATAAATTTCTGATAGAATGGATTTTTAAGACAATCTGGAGGCAAAATAAATTTCAAATACCTATTCCTAAGCAATTCAAGGGTTCAGCGGCTATAATCATTATGTAACTTTTGTGGATGTCTAGAATTGCTACCAAATCAGATGGAAGGAAGTGGAAACAGTTTCTGCATAAGCAAACTGCAGACTGCATTGACTGGGTAGAGGAAGCATATGCAAATGGAAATGCACCTGATCTATAGGCTCTGATTAAATTCTATGGAATTACTTCTAAAAGAATAGGCAGACTGGCTGCTGACATATTTCTTTATTAGCACTGTACTTTAAGCACCCAATCTATCGCTTTCTTCGGAGATAAGAGTACGGTAAATTTAATCTGATTTTGAACAATATTCTTTGGCACGAGTCTGAGCACCTTCCAAGAATTTTATGTCTTAGAAGAATCTGTTTGAATAAGAACCGAGCCCCTATTTTAGCTCCAAAACTATATATACCGTTTGTTTTACTGATCAGATTAGAAGATGGAAATATTTTTTAAAAAATTTTAGGGCTTCCCTGGTGGCGCGGTGGTTGAGAGTACGCCTGCCGATGCAGGGGACACGGGTTCGTGCCCCGGTTCCGGGAGGATCCCACATGCTGCGGAGCGGCTGGGCCCATGAGCCATGGCCGCTGAGCCTGCGAGTCCGGAGCCTGTGCTCCGCAACAGGAGAGGCCACAACAATGAGAGGCCCGCGTACCACAAAAAAAAAAAAAAAAAAAAAAACACGTTTAGTATTTGCTCTTAACATGATAAACTATCTTTGTTCTATGATTGTTCTTCGTGAGATGAAAACTCATAGACAGTTTTGTCTGAACTGAAGCAGCATCTCTTCCAACTAGCATCAACTCTTCCCTGAGTGCCATATCCTCACCTCTAGACATCCACACCCTGGGAGAAGGATTCCTTATTTGGCTCTCACATTGCACGCTGCCCTGATCTCTTCCAATGTCCTTACCTATCTGTCTCGTGATTACCTCTTTGTGAGGACGCTGACCACATTCTGATCATTTTATAGCTCTAAAGTTTAGCCTGGCTCATGAAGGACTCTCATAAAATGTTAGTTAAACTGAACCTGATTGAGAATCAGACTGCAGTGTCCAGTAAAGGACTGTATTAAGGAGAATCTCACAGTCAATTGATTTGCCAGGTACAGCTCAATAACCGGCTTTTATTTTTATAGTTTGTGACCGACTCTCTCCTCTGTATACTTCCAAATAATTTTTTATAGGAGCTCCCAGTATCCTCCTTATAGACTCCCTCCCTTAAATAGAAACCTTTAAAATGGTGTCTGGAATTTGGAAAAGACTCTAACTCTTTAACAATAAGTCTATTACCTCAAATTTAAATCCTGTTACTGAAATACCATCTTACCTAGGATTCAATAAAGCCATTACCGTCGAGTAACCAAGACTTCTGCACAGCATCAGTAAAATCAAAACTGTTCTTAATAATAACCTTAATACACGGTGACAGTCCTGATACACTTACTATGTAATCGATCATCAGCTCATGCAATTTTGTGAAGCGATTTAGTGCTTGGTGTATTTTTTACATTCTAATTGAATAAACTATTTCTCATTTTTTTTGGTGGAGACACTAGACATATAGTCAAAGATATTTCCAGAACTCCAAGAAACTTCTGGTCATTTAGGGTTTGCTAATTTTACAAGCCATTATAAATGGTTTTGTGGTTTTTTAAATTTATGGTCAGTTTATAAACCATCCTTAGACATCCTTTCTCTTCTTTATTTCTTGGTTTCATTAATTTTCATTAGGTCCTCCCTTGATCAGGCAGGAGAAGGGAAACAGGTTTACATATGATATTTTGTCTCTATTTAGTCATCACTCTACCATGAAATATTCAGACAATTTTTTAGATAATTTTCTTCCAAAAAAGAAAAGCCCCTATTTTCTTTTCACTCCACCTCAGTACTAGTTAACTGGGGTATTTCCTTCATATTGTACAACAGCTGAAACAATTTCTTTGATGTCCATGTTTACAAATATCAAGTAATGGCGATGCCAACAGATACACATTGAGGATTATCGGTGTGTTTAAGTGTTAGACGTTAAGGACTTTTGCTCGTACTCCGTAAACCAGAGCTGGCAGTGTACACACCAGGTCAAACAGCGCTAGTTTGTTTTTCTACAGTATCATATTGCAAGGGCTGACTTTTCTCACCCCTTCACTCGGGATTCTGGCTAGAACTCGCCCACTCACTGGCTGAGGATCTGTGTTGTAGGTTATTCTTTCCCAAATGGACTGTTACTATTAGTCTGCATTTTTCCAAGATGAACTTCGTTCTTTTATCCACCATGAAGTGAAATTTCTTGAGGTCTGTATATGCTTTTCTAATTTGTGTTTTAGTGTTCTTTATGGTATCATCTGCAAAAGACATTTATTTCCTCAAGGGAATGCCTTCTTCAGTACCATTAAAGAAAATATTAAATATAATATATGCCTTCAATAACATTTCGTTCAGATCCAACCTTATACCTCCCCATCACTGATCATCCCATTTCTTTTTTATTAAGATCTGGGGGCTAGTTCTCAATTCTTGAGATAACAGTATACATAGAGTGGCCACAGTGGACTCATGGGTAAATACTGAGGGGGGGAAAAAAAATCTAAGTTATCCTGGCTCGCCAATGTTGTTTTTCAACATCTAAGACATACAATCCCACTAATGAGGCTGCCAGTGTTTATGAATTAACCCCTCCTTGTTTGAACCCTGGTGCCCTTCCCAAAGCCCTGTTTGTACAGCTTGTTCTGAAACACTCATCTGTAGATGAAAATCCTTGCCGTTGTTTACTCTAACTGATGTATCCTTTACTTCGGGGTCAAACAATTTCATCGGATACGGGCTCAATCTATGGCCCATGCATCTACGTGTCCTTGTGACACAATGACTTATGGACTCGGCTAATTTGTGGTTTGGTTTTCCTCCCTGGAGGATGCCCTTCCCCGTCTCATCACACAGCTTAGCGATTCCAAACTTTATAGCTCCATCTACTCCAGCCTCATTTTATGATGAAACATCTAAATATTCACTTTTGACTTAAATCATTCAATAGAAATATTTCAGAATGGTGCATTTTATTTTAAATAGACTATATGCTTCTCAAGGCAAGGGCTGCATGTACTTTTTCCCCTGACGGAGTCTCTGCCTCTGGCTGGTTGTGGTCCGCCACGGTACATTCCCTTAGCTCCCTAAATTCTCTTCATAGCACTCAGCACACCAATCATTTATAATTAAATTCATTACTTGAAATACATTGGCTACTCACAAGAGCCTACAGACTCCATGAGGGCAGAGACCACGTGATTTTGCTCACCACTTCATAACGGGCACAAGCATAGAACTTGCCTCTTAGAAGGAGATCAATAAATACATGTGGCTGCCTAACTGATTTCAGGAGGAAAAAAGGAACCAAGCTCTTAAGAACACTTAGTGTACCTGATTTTACGCCAAACTGCAGCCAAACTGGTTTCTATAAGAACAAAAGGATTTGCTTCCCTCTGTCTTCACGGAAGTCAAAAATGAGCTAATAAATACCTAGGAAGTACAAAGCAGGAGTCTAGATACAAGAGGACACAGAAGAAATAGAACACGTGGTCATGTGAAGAGCTGACTATCTACATCTAAGCCACAAGAGTCCCGCCCACTCACAAAGGTTGCTCTCCCTGTCAAATGTTACAGAAGGTAAGTGTCACACCCACTCTGAAGGACGAACGCTTTCAGAGCTGGCTGGACTCCAGGTCTAACCCAAAATACATCCCTTTGCTCTATTCCAAATTTCTCCTTCTACAGCCATGATGATGAGGCCACAGGACACAACCTGAATCTGAACCATCACCCCCTTAATTATGTTAATTCAGCTACTGATATGTTATAAGTATCATCATCCACCTCCTCATTGCTATGCCAGGATTTTATAAAACTGTAACCTTAGCTAGTGTCTTGACTTTCCTCATCTTACCCGGTCCCCAGATGTCTCTAGCCTGTATGGAAGTCTCTCTGCCGTAAGCACTTGCTATGTTTATGGTATCACTCCCCTGCTCCAGAAGTTACCATGACGCCCGATTAGCTATCACGATGTCCAAAGTCCTCTGCCTGGCTTTCAGAGCTCAGAAACTGACTCTCCTGTCTAACTTAGTTTTTTTGTTTTGTTTTACTTCCCAGAATGGAGCTGCTCGTCTAGCTATGCATGTCACTGGGTCTCATGGGAAGATTACTACAGCCTCAGTGTCTGCCTGGTATATGGAAAAAACTCCATAAATGATGACGATGTTTATCAAGTCTTCAACTAATTCCAGTCTTTTCCTTCTTTAAGTTCTCATTACCATAACAATCAGCACTGTACCACTTGGGATATAGTCACTTTAACTGATGAACTATTTTAGTTACTCCATTTCCGTAAATAGACTAAGTTCCCAGGGACCAGCGACCATGCGTCATGTTTTCTCTGCGTTTTCAAAAATGCCTGGCATAGATGTAGCTGTTCTATAAACAAATGTTAATTAATATTTCATTTACGGAGTTTAATTTATTATAGCAAATTTGTTGTGACTTTATCTCCTCTAGCTATATATTTTTCATAACTATCTCGATAAAAATGTGTAATACAATATAGGCCCTTATATATACTACATGGTTTCATAAAAAATAGACAAAATCATAAGTTCATGTTTAAAGGCACCTCCCGTCTTCCTATGTTTTGTTTGCTTTTTGTTTCTGTTTTTTGTTTTTACATATAAGGAAGTTATTGATCAGAGATATTACATGATTAAATGAATGTCAAATGCAAAGTTATAAAGCTAGCTGGTGGCCCCAACCAATCAGATAAAAACTGCTAGTGTTAAATAAAATGAAGAATTGGGAATTAAATATGATAACACAGTCTGTTAAGACAGGTGTATATATTTTTCCAGTGTCTACAGAGAGAACGTAATTCTACCATTTATTTTTTATTATAAGGAAAAAGCAATCTTGCTTCCCCAGAGTTAGAAGTGCTTTAGCAGAAATGAATTCATTTAATTTCACTGACTCCCTGGGAAGAAGTTTGGAGAACATATTAACTCTATGTTATAAATATACTGTCCAGAGAGTTGAAGTGAAAGAGCTCAGACTATTCACCAAAATTGGTGGTTAAAACTCTAATCCCCACACGGGGAAGGCACATCTGCCCATAGGACAGCATCACGGGTTTATAAATACGGTGTGGTATAAAATCATTTTTCGATTAAAAAAAAAATCACATCAACATCTTCCAAAATAGTTCTCTAAGTAAAGCTGTTCAGAGGAGCAGATATACAAGAACAAGGGGAGAAAACAGGAACATCTGGACAATGTCACATTCAAACTGTCCTGTTTCTTTGAACCATGTGACTACATGGGGTACCAGAGGGTAAAAGACGGAATGATACTTTTCTGGTCTTTATGCAATCTGGAATAGTAACTGTTTTTGTTTTGTTTTGTTTTTTTCCCCAGGATAAATTTTAAATTACTATAGAGAGAAGAGAAATATAAAAGATGAGATACACCACAGAAATTCCCACACAGTTCCCAGAGGAGAAGCCCAAGTAACCAGCAAACCTCTCCTCAGAGAAGTGTTTAACTGTTATATGGTTAATCCATTTGGAACACCTTGTTCTAAACAGAGAGACAAAAGAGCTTTGCTGTAAAGTCTTCGACTTCAACTCCCAAAAAGACAACAGTGGATGAGATGACTAGAGAGACTACTTGGAAACTCGCGTGCTTGTGGTGTTTCTGAGTCATGTCTTTAGCCAGGGATAAAGCTGATTTTGAATGATGTGGCACATGCTTCAGAAACGTTTTGCCCTAGACAGATGGACCATGTGGAAACTATGAACTGGCTTCATACACAGGACCATGATGAGCCAGTGCAACACTTTCGTGTTTTCTGTTTCTATGCAAGTCGTCCAGTGAACAATATAATATCGTAAGACATGGTAAATGATGTGCCTTGGTTTCACTTCTGACTAAACTACTTTTAATGTTATAGATGTTTTTAATACAGGGATTAAAAAACAATTAGACAAATTTAACAAAAAAGGCATGACATATTTTGGATAGTGAACATATTCCAATTCTTCCATCAACGTACTGGCTTGCTCTGATGCATCAGTAAAGACATGGTGCAAAAGGGGGATAAAACTGATCAAAATCACAGATGTCAAAGATTTTCTTTCCAACAATATCTCGTAATAAGCTTTAACGCTTTTCTGAAAGATTATATTACCAAAAAAAAGATACAATAAAATTATAATGCCAATTTGCTGAGAACTAGAAGACGATTAGCTTGGGGGAAACAATATTCATTCATGGGTTGCTGCTTTAATAACTGTTGGAGGAAGACAACATTTCACTTTAAGATTAGAAAAATATATAACAAGTATTTCTTTCTGGATTGGGCTTAAAATTTAATGAAAAGCTGTGTGGGTGAAAAAAATTCCAGTTGTTGGCACAATACCAAAATGGAACAAATGAACAGCACTTAGGCGATAGCACTTTTTGTACAGGACATGGGAGGGCCACAGAAGAGCTGAAATTAACACGTGGAAAATAACTGCACTGGTTCCTAAGAGGTATTCAGAAAGTATCATATATACTCACTCAGCTTGTAAATCTTTGCAAAGGCTACGGTGAAAAATGATCATGTTTCATTATTATAATTAAAATACAGTGGTCTCAGATGCTTTTCTAAAGAAGTAAAAAAGAGAAAACATAGATAATCTGGGTACAATTGTTTAAAAAGGAGAAGCATTTAAAGGAACTATAATTTTAAGTGTTTTTTTCAAGTGATTAAAACGTAATTAGGTTGTATGTCTATGACAAGGACAGAGTAACAGGATTACGCATATAATAAATGCACCTTGTATTTTATAGATTATAATTCTCAGCTTCTGGTATTTTCTATTTTCATAGAGAAAATCTTACAGGAAACTATAAAATTTGGTCACCCCCCATGTACACACTGCTATATTTAAAAAGGATAACCAACAAGGACCTACTGTAGAGCACAGGGAACTCTGCTCAATGTTATGCGGCTGCCTGGATGGGAGGGGCGTCTGGGGGAGAACGGATACATGTACATGTATGGCTGAGTCGCCTTGCTGTGCACCCGAAACTATCACAGCATTGTTAAGCGCCTATACTCCAATATAAAATAAAAAGTTAAAAAATAAATTTGGTCATCCCCATTCACTATGATAAGTATGGGCAGGGAGGAATGTTGGGGCTGTATTCACAGCAAGTTGGCAGAACCAAAGTCTAAAACTGACCAACTTTAATTCTTTGCTATAGGTATGCTGAGTTGAATATACTGGTGATCAAAAAGTGAATCTTTAATTTTTTTTTTTTTTTTTTTTGCGGTACGTGGGCCTCTCACTGTTGTGGCCTCGCCCATCGCGGAGCACAGGCTCCGGATGCGCAGGCTCAGCGGCCATGGCTCACGGGCCCAGCCGCTCCGCGGCATGTGGGATCTTCCCGGACCGGGGCACGAACCCGCGTCCCCTGCATCGGCAGGCGGACTCTCAACCACTGCGCCACCAGGGAAGCCCGAATCTTTAATTTTAAAACAATGAACACTGAGAGTCATAAAATCCTTCAGACCTGAAAGAAATGATTTTTTCTATATACTCTTTCATTTTTATCTTGCTTTAAAGCTTTGAAAAGACTCTTACTTATTAACTTTATCTTGGCTTATAACTATTACCTATATCTATGAAAGGGATATTTAGTAATTGAAATTAGAATTTTACTCTTGTGATTCCTAGTCTTTTATTCACCACAAAAGTAATAAAGTATAAAAAGCATAAGATACTATAAGGATAATAAAAGTAATAATAAAATAAAATAATTAAATAAATAAAAGACTATAGCTACTTTTGTAAGTTGTCCGTTTTCATTGATAAAATCAGCCACACAACCAGCAAAACTTATCTACTCTGCTTCTACTCTATTAAAAGGAGAGATTTTGAGGGCAAAAAAGCAGATCTGGGAGGTACTTGCTTACAGCCCTGAGGTCCCACGAGACATTCTGCACATAGCCCGTGTCTAGATCAGCACAGCGAACAGCAAAACGTTTCTACCAAAACGGCATTTTTGTTTGGTGTTATGGTTTTAAAATATATGTCCTTTAAGATGCATTTTATTACAAACAATGGAGGCTTTCTTAGAAAAGGGACTTAAATGTTTGCATACTATTTATATGATGTAAAAGGGCATTGGCCTTCTTAATGATTTCTTGCACCTTTTTTCTCATTTTGCTAATTGCTCTTTCTGTTAGCTCACCTGTCTCTCTGACAAACTTGTTCTTCTTTGTCAACGTCTGGGTCACAAGCTAGTAATATTCTGGAGCCGGAGATGGTTGTTCTGATGATATGGTTTTTTTTCTCATTTAGGACAATCACTGCTACTTTAGAACAGTGGGACACAGCTCTTAGTCAACGGCCAAATAAATGTGTATTTTTCACCGCATATTCAAATATCTTTTACCCCATCAAATGATTTGAGTCCGTGGACCACAGAGAGCCTAAATACCAAGCGTAGACTAAATGCATGGCACAATAAACAGGTGCTTTTTAATGAGACCTACTAATTTTAACTGCACGGTTTAAATATTTAATGTGACCTTACTGACAACATCTTTGTTTAATTCTGTCTGTTGAGAGAGAATAACTGTGATACTTCTTAATGGTTCATTAACTCCTTCAGGTCATTGGAGAGAGCGCCATTCTAAATACATCTATAAATAACTGTAGTACATGAAAGAACACTCTTGCCTTCTACATGCAATGATGCTAAACACACTAAATGCCTTTCCAAACAAATGCAAGTTGCTGGTTTTTCATTAGTGAGATCGACCTAAATTCCATTTTTATAAAGGAGTTATAAACGAATAAGCTAATGCCAAGTGTAACAGATGTGTCAGTAAAGAATCTTCTGCCCTTCTGCTTCTTTTAGTTGTCCTATTCGTTTTGCAGGTGACCACTGGGGTAAAAAGGAACATCATCTTACAGCTTCATCCATCCATTGGATGGAGACGTAGGTATCCAAAGTTCCAGACCTCTATGATATTTGCACATCTCTCTTAGGTAACAACGAGGAAAACCACGAGGAAAGCAACTTTATAAATATGAAGGCGAAAAAAACCCAACCCACCTTGAAAAAAGCAAAATAACATTCTGGATATAACAGAGAAGATGATAAATGGTATGAACTTTTCACAACACTTTAAAAATAAAACAGCATTATTCAAAGGATGCAACGAAATTGGAAAAAGCAGCAACAATACGTCATGAGACATGGAATCATCTAAAAGAAGCAGTCATGGACATAAGCCACACAGAGGATTTCTTACTTGCACAAGTATCTTGAGGGGTTTGAAAGGTCTTTCACCATGAAGCACTCGCCTCCATTCACACAGAAAGTTTTCTCCTTCTCTGCACACTTGACAAGATGGCTTGTCCCAGTGGTAGATGTAGATGTGGCTGGATAAAAGATAAAGAAGGGGAAAGGTTTATACCCATCTTTCCCTCTTCTAAGCAGCCTTTAATCTTAAATTCTCTTAAAAGGAAGAGTTCATATAAGATACGGCGTACTCCACTAAACTTTCAGGCTTAATAAACAACACCAAAGACATTAAGTACTTTCTGGGTGTAATTAAATATAATAAAATTATAAAAGTAATTATAGTTAATTAATTGAATTATAATTAAATAGGCAACAGGTTCAACATTTCTGATAACTAATACTTTATCTTCTAAGGAAGTTGGAAAAGAGAACATCTATTGTCATTAAGAAAAATACATTTTCCAGGAAGGCTCAAAAATAATGACATAAATTCACATCAGTGCAACTGAATGTAGATATCAATTTTTAATGGCAACTAATTAATAAAATTATTTTATTTTGAAATTACGTGATATATGTGTATGGACTTGATATTTTTTAGACATATGTATAGCAAAGAAAAATGCAAGGTGGCTTATTTGTTCCTAATGAAAAAAATATTCTTAATTGAGTATGTATTAATGTATAGATCAGGGGGCATTCTGTTCAAAATTTCCATTCTATTCTAATTTCTACTCAGAAGAATATTATTGAATGTCTGATTGCCATCACGCTTCTGAAGAAATACAAAGACAGTCTAACATTGCTGCAAATGTAGAATAAAGCACTGCAAAATTCATCCATTCGAAGCAGGAGTAGAAACAAGTTTTAATTTTGGTTTGCAGCGTCTTCATGTGATAAATCTGATTATTCACTTGCCTTCAATCTTCACAGTTATTGGAAAGTCAGGCTGACACTGATTGCTCCACCATTAGGTGCAGGGATTAAACGAAGCCAAAGTCCTGAGACTGTAAGAGCATTTAGTCTCAGAACTTCTCCCCACTTACGGTATTGGGAGCACCTTAAACACTGCTCAGTCTCAACCCCAGTCTAACTCACAACATAATGTTTATCGCTGACATTATCAGGATGAAATGTAAAACCAACGTGTCCAGCCAATGAAGATTCTATTTACCCTCCCGGGGTAGGGAGAGTCCATCTTCAGACATAAGTTTTTCTCGTTGATTATCTGACTCATTCTTAGTGACTTTTAATTCTTTGTCTTCCTTATCAATTCCTATTTTATGATTTGCGTGTGAAACTCAGATGCCCTTGTTTATTTTATTTGACCTGTCTCATTTTTCCATTTTCTCCTGCCTTTCTTTTTCGTTTCCTTCACAAGCGCATATTTTGCTTTGACATTTAACCTAATTGTGACCCTAACTCTGCTTGATTTTTACTCTACCTGATTGAAATACCGAGCATCTGATTATTCAGTTTCTAGACGACTCGAGGCCTTTCTTGTCTCTTATTCTCCTGTCTAAGGCATGTTTGGGACCCTTTCTCTGTTCTCACCATGGCTTTCAGGAGGAACAGCAAAGGACAGTCAAAATGATTTGCCCTTTGGAGACATCTGGTTCAAATCCCATCTCCTACTAGCTTTGTGTCCTTGAGTAAGTCACCTAGCCATCCAGATGGTCAATTTTCCCATTTAGAAAACAGGGTAAGGGGACTCTTACAGGACTCTTATAGAGGTAAAAGGAATTGGCACAAAACTGGCATCCGATGAATAATAGCAGGTATGGTTACTGAACAAGTAGGGAAGAATCTTACTTTTGCTAATCAATCAGATGTAAAATCTAATAACAGAAATCTGAAGATTTCAAAGAGGCATGCTCTCCTTGAATCATTATAATGGGTAATTAAGAACTGGGTCAATTTTCAAATTATTCCAACACAAAGTCCTTTTCAGAATGCATTTCCAGATGTCCAGCTCAGGTCTACAAACCCAACCAGAAGAACCAGGGAGAGAGAGGAAAGAGGTGATGTTACCCTCTGCCAGCAGCTACACTTTTACCATCTTTATCAGGAAGAGGGGAAACATAACTTGCATCCTTTGGTCTATAAAATCATAGAGTAGACAATTTCTACACATCACTTAGCATAGATTTTAACATAATATTATATCTTCATGTGAAAAACTGTTTACTTAGGTGCTATGAATATTTTCATCCATGGCGACTGCTTTTAAAAAAATACTAGGAGGGAGTTTGTCTTAAAGGTTTTGTGCTTAC
This sequence comes from Aethalodelphis obliquidens, assembly GCF_003676395.1. Taxonomy (NCBI): domain Eukaryota; kingdom Metazoa; phylum Chordata; class Mammalia; order Artiodactyla; family Delphinidae; genus Aethalodelphis; species Aethalodelphis obliquidens. Next base: position 25,235,564 of record NW_020837969.1, on the reverse strand, counting down.
GAGTTTCAACCGCTGACAGGGATCTACAGGATGACAAATTGGGCAGCGTATTTTTGCCGAGGGGACCACCTGCAGTGTTCTGTCACCATCATTCCTGCAGAGGAGCTCTGAGCCTCAAGCAGACCCCAGTGGTCCCTGAATCCCTGACAGGCTGCTAAGAATTACCCCTCATCCAAACTGGGCAGCAAACACTGCAGCGGGCTCTTTCAGGACAAATGCTGAGGCTTCTATTAAAAACAACAAAATCAACCCCGTCCTCGCCAAAGCAGACCCTCCATGTTCACTGCAAACTTACAATGAACATTCGCTGTGACAGAAACAAGAGACGGAAACATCATACCTATGCCTTGGATTTTCTGATCTTGTGTTTTCAAATAAGTAGGATTTAGAAATGTGGGTTAAAACTAGAAACAATCCCTCTTTTTCAGTCCTTTAAAAGTATTTTTCTTGACATGATTATCCTTTGAATTATCCTGCAGCTCTGAGCTTTGACACATTCATCTGGAAAATTCTTAGATCATGACTAGACACTAGGAATGGGATAGTTGATAATAAAATAATTCTTGGAGAAAATGAAGTAGCAACTCTCTTACGTGTCATGGACTACCCTGCTTAGCGCTTCCATCCTTTAGTAGCAGCGAAAACAAAACTGATCATGGAATTGCAAAGCAGCAGTTAACTCCCAGGTGACACAAAGTGTGGACCAACTGGGTACAGCTGTTCTGAACCAACAGCCAAACACAGGAATAAGTTGTAATTGTCAGAAGAACCTGGATCTGGATGGTGATATACGCACCTTTCAGATTTTTGCCAAGTTTCCTTATATATTCTCCTTAGTTGACCGCAGTGCACAGTCAGCCCTAAGCACATCTATAAATTTTGCAGTGATATCCTTTCTCTTTGGCCTATATACGCTGTATTGCTAAGTCAGTTTCCGTTTGGTAATTCTGTCAGAATTTAATGAAACAGACAAAGCAGGTTCTCAAACCAAACTGTGGAAACAGCATTCTTTCTGGGGGAGCTGGTGGGAGTTTATCAGGGGTAAAGCTAACAGTTTTGCCAACAGAATGTGCTTTTGATATATAAAAGATGACCTTCATAGCTGCTCCTGGCAGTAGGTGACATAGATCTCACTCATTCAGTCCTTAATAAAAACTGCTTCCCTCTGCTTTGTAACTAGTTTGTCATAATCTGGGAGTTGGTCAACTTCTAGTAAGTGCTAACTGGACAGCAATTAGGAACAGTGATAAGTGTGACTTCATTACTTTTACGTTTATCATTTATATGAATGTTTTATCCCAAACACACTTTACTTGGGATGTTACCAATTACAAAATTATAAGGAAGAAAGTATAAGTACAGCAGTTAACTTGTTACTAGAGAATTTCTTCCGAGTGTTTGACTCTCCACCCCGTCTGTCTTGGTAGATCAGGACTAATGACCATTCCAGGGAAGTCTGAACAGTTCCCTGACTTAGCCAAGGATTTGGACATTAAGATTACCATTTAAAGATTCCCCAGGGGGCTTCCCTGGTGGCGCAGTGGTTCAGAGTCCGCCTGCCGATGCAGGGGATGCGGGTTCGTGCCCCGGTCCAGGAAGATCCCACATGCCGCGGAGCGGCTGGGCCCGTGAGCCATGGCCGCTGAGCCTGTGCGTCCGGAGCCTGTGCTCCGCAACGGGAGAGGCCACAACAGTGAGAGGCCCGCATACCGCAAAAAAAAAAAAAAAAAAAGATTCCCCAAATCCTGCACCAGGAAATAGGACTCCCTCCTTTCTAGCCTTCCCTCCCTTCCCTAACCTTTCTCCTCCCTCCCACCCTCCTTCCCTCCCTCCCTTCTTTTTTCCTTCCTTTCACAGTTCTTTAATGACCGCCTATTATATGCGAGGCATAATAATAACAACTAAAGTTACTGGGGTTGAAAATTGTAAGACTGTAAACCATTCTCCCTAAAAGGAGATCTTTATAGATGAAATGTAGTGAAATGACCCTGGAGTTAGCGGAGAAGAATCAGGGGGCCAAGGCACAATTTTGCCAATTACTAGCTGCGGGGCTCTGGTCCAGCTACCTGCCTCAGTATACTCAGCTGCAAAAATGAGGTATCGCAGGGTTGCTGCAGAGTTTGATAAAACACTTTGTCAGTTGCAAAACTGCACACAAATAGAGGATATGTTTCCATTACTAACGGCGTCAATATGGAACAAAGAGAAGCAAAAACATTTCTGTCCAGACACTGTAAGTACATATAATCAAGCCTCAAATGTTGCTTCTTAGCAAATTCTTCTTCTACAAAATGTGAAGAGATGGTCTGATTTGGAGGGGTCACCACTGAATGATTGCAAAGCATCAAGTAAATATCAATAATTTACTCTAACTTTTTCAAAACCACTGTCAATAATGTATACCCATTCAATTGGCTTACAAAATAAAACTGAAGAACAATTTGAGTTAAAAGAAAAAGAAGCTATCTTAAATGTGTAATTATTTTCAACCTTCCAGATCCACACAATTCTCCAATATTCCTTAAAAAAATTTTTTTTAATTGTAGTATAGTTGATTTACAATATCATGTAAGTTTCAGGTGTAATTCTCTAATATTTCTGACCGAGCTTCCAAGTTACATGAATTCACTGTATTTATAATCTTGTGTGTTATTGTAACAGTTTAAAAACTCTAAAATATTTAAAAATAGTATGATGTCCATAGAATATGGGCCATAGTATAAACTTTGTTTATAACTCAACATTTTGGAAATCACGTACTATTGCACACTTTAGTAAATACACAGAATAAGACTTTGAGGAGTAATTGAGTGTTCCCTGCTCATGACTCAATATTTTCCCATGGAGTCACACAGTATTTCCTATAGAATGCCAGCCTTTTTCTGCTCAGAGACAGGCTAAAAAGAAAATAATGCTGGAAAGGACGATTCCCTTTCTTGCTTGTGTTAAGTGGTGTTTTCCTTATCAGTGAAGTAGACAGCACTAACAGACCAGGGCCATTACACAAATGCAAACGACTGATAAGAACCCAGTCTCTTCTTCTTTGACAATTAGCAGGAATTAGTATGTGTATAGCGTTTACCCCAAGAAGCAATCATTAGCTCCTATCTTCCCTGAGCGAATGAACCCTGACTAGGAGTTTTTAGGACAATTCTTAACGATTTACTTGCAGAAGATTAAATCACTCTCTACAGTTTTCTCAATAACATATACAAATATTAACAATTTTTATATTCTAACATGAAACTGTCAATCGCTACAAAGTTGTAGGATTTTTTTAAAATCCTTACCTGTGATATTTTCCATGGCTAAGTATTTAGAAATCTGCATGCATTCCTGCTCTTTGATCTCCCAGTTTAAAAAAAAAATCTGAAATTATTATTCTTGCTCAGAATATAGCTCCTCAGCAATTATGTACCAGAGCACTTTGAACCTCTACTGGGAAGAAATGCTTATGTGGTTCCTGAAAATGACGCTCTGGCTCAGAAGCTGGGCAGGACAAGCCATGCCACCTAATGCAGCTTCTATAGATGCCAACGGAAGGACGGGGGAGGCATTAGTTCTCCAAAGGAAAATCCAGAGCCAGACTCAGAACCACTAAAGCATCACCATTCTGGGTTGGCATGTTTTTGCAAGTAGTAATTCAATCCGTTGCTGAATAGGTACTCGAGAAAAAAATGATAGAAGATCAGAGAAACCCATCCTGACTTGGAGGTTCCCAGAGCCCATCTCCTTGGCCTCTCCTCTACTGAACTCTGCTATAGAAACCAACAGGGAAGCCAGGGAAGAACCATCACGAGACCAGAAATGGAACCAGAACTTTCTAAAGTAGAATTAGGGCATCTCAATTCATGGACCTCAGGACTTGGTAATATGGTAGATTACCTACAAGGTGAGAGTCTGTCCAAAGAACAAGCCGACACCAAGGGCTGGCGGAGGTTAACTGGTTTAAGGAGTGAACTTGAGCTTTGGCATCATAACACACATAGAATGGTAGACCCCAAAGAATCTTCACATATTGTATAATTCATCCCATATTGAAAAAGAGGATACAGATCATCTCAAAAGAACAGTTCTGCAGTCTTTCAGCAAATACCTCCCGCTAAAAATTCACAAAAGTGTACAGGCTGCCCAAGGTCACATAAGTGAATCTGGACATGCTTGTTTTCTGTTGTCTTACATGTACAGTGGGGCTGAAGTAGGTTAATAGGATTGCCTTTAGATCCCTCCCTCCCTTACAAGCTCTCAGGGCAGACCCTAATATTTTTTCTGCCTTCTTCAGCAGAATGAAAAGTGACCCTTGGGTGTTTCTCCTCATAAAACAAAATTCTAATTTTTGTTGTAACACTGAGCTCATTTGTAGCTAAACAGAAAGGAGATCCTAAGTTCCCAGTAGTTGCTGTGTCATTAGATAGTGTTCTCCTTAGAAAAATAAAAATTGTCCACAAAGGTTATTTTTCAAACACAGAAGTGGCTATTTTTTTTTCTTTTTTTCTGACAGCACATTTCACTCATGACACAGTGTAATCATTCTAGTCTACTACTTCTTAGAGCAACATGTCAATGGCATAAATGTCTTCTAGGATGTCTTAGCTTTTCTAAAGAAGAAGGAGTCTCCTCCCACAGTGGATGGCTGGCCAGGTGGTTACAAGAAAGCGACATTTTCTTCCTTACAAAGCCAATAATCTTCTCTTAGCTAAGAAGCCAGCTACAGAAATACAGTTCTGCTATATATTTTCTACTAATCACTGACAGTTTTATCTGAGTACAAAATTTCCATAGCCAGAAGTCAACGAACTTTCAAGCTGTTCCTTGAATCTTTTCCTATCAACATGTATTCTAAAAGAGTAAGATTCATCTAGCCTACAAAGCAAATATTAGCAGTCAGCTGACTGGCTTAATTTGATATATTTATAGATCCCATCAGGCTAAAGGTAGAAGGGGCACATTCTTTACTGTATTCTGCATATTTTACCAGTATCAATTTTGTTGGGGGAAGGTCATGTCAATGTAGAAAATGTTAACCTGTCATTTTCCAAATTAGTCAAAAGTTTGGAGCATCATACAGAACACATCAAATCAAAGGGAATGATTAAGGATTCAGTTACTCGGCAAGCTGCTGAAATTACCATGTGACATTTAATGACATAGGTTAATTTATTCATCAACCAAAATACACTTAGAAATGAAAGGAGACGGAAGGTCAAAAGACAGAAACTATGAGACAAATTCATTATCTTATTCATCAAATGAAAAAAAAATCATGGCATATCAAAAATAAAAGCCATATGGTCATTTCAATAAATAGAGAATCAACATTGATGAGACTGAAAGTCAATTTCTCTAAAACTATCCATAAAGTATTCTTACCCCCAAAGATCAAATCTGAATTTAATCAAGCATCCAGATACAGCTACTAATTTACAGGAAGAACACAGGTCAGAGGAACATATAAAAGAACACCATGGGATGCAATCAGCAAAGCCCAATCTATGAAGAACTCTACAGGGCAAATAACCTGATTTTTTAAGAAAAAATTAAAAGAAGATAAAAAGACAAAGAAAGCTAGAGCTAAAGACAGACCAAAGGGTGAGAGAAAAGAAAAACCTAAAATATAGACATTAAAAAGAGACATTAAACCAATTGCAATGAGTGAAACTTATTTGGATCCTGATGTAAGAGGAAATCTGATCACTGATTACAAAGGGTTATCATTAATTGGTATATGTGTCATATACTACCCAAAGCAACCTACTGATTCAGTGCAATCCCTATCAAACTACCACTGGCATTTTTCACAAAACGAACAAAAAATGTCACAATTTGTCTGGAAACACAAAAGACCCTGAATAGCCAAAGCAATCTTGAGAAAGAAAAACAGAGCTGGAGGAATCAGGTTCCCTGACTTCAGACTATACTACAAAGCTACAGTAATCAAGACAATATGGTACTGGGTACAAAAACAAAAATATAGATCAATGGAACAGGACAGAAAGCCCAGAGATAAACCCACGCACATATGGTCACCTTATCTTTGATAAAGGAGGCAAGAATATACAGCGGAGAAAAGACAGCCTCTTCAATAAGTGGTGCTGGGAAAACTGGACAGCTGCATGTAAAAGAATGAAACTAGAACACCCCCTAACACCATACACAAAAATAAACTCAAAATGGATTTAAGACCTAAATGTAAGGCCAGACACTATCAAACTCTCAGAGGAAAACATAGAGCACTCTATGACACAAATCACAGTAAGATCCTTTTTGACTCACCTCCTAGAGAAATGGAAATAAAAACAAAAATAAACAAATGGGACCTAATGAAACTTCAAAGCTTTTGCACAGCAAAGGAAACCATAAACAAGATGAAAAGACAACCCTCAGAATGAGAGAAAATATTTGCAAATGAAGCAACTGACAAAGGATTAATCTTCAAAATATACAAGCAGCTCCTGCAGCTCAATATCAAAAAACCAAACAACCCAATCCAAAAATGGGCAGAAGACTTGAATAGACATTTCTCCAAAGAAGATATACAGATTGCCAACAAACACATGAAAGGATGCTCAACATCACTAATCATTAGAGAAATGCAAATCAAAACTACAGTGAAGTATCACCTCACACCGGTCAGAATGGCCATCAACAAATATCTACAAACAATAAATGCTGGAGAGGGTGTGGAGAAAAGGGAACACCCTTGCACTGTTGGTGGGAATGTAAATTGACACAGCCACTGTGGAGAACACTATGGAGGTTCCTTAAAAAACTAAAAATAGAACTACCATACAACACAGCAATCCCACTCCTGGGCATATACCCTGAGAAAACCATAATTCAAAAAGAGACATGTACCACAATGTTCACTCCAGCACTATTTACAATAGCCAGGACATGGAAGCAACCTAAGTGTCCATCGACAGATGAATGGATAAAGAAGATGTGGCACATATATACAATGGAATATTACTCAGTCATAAAAAGAAACAAAATTGAGTTATTTGTAGTGAGGTGGATGGACCTAGAGTCTGTCATACCGAGTGCTGTAAGTCAGAAAGAGAAAAATAAATACCATATGCTAACACATATATATGGAATCTAAAAAAAAAAAAAGAAAGGTTCTGATGAACCTAGAGGCAGGACAGGAATAAAGACGCAGACATAGAGAATGGACTTGAGGACACAGGGAGGGGGAAGGGTAAGCTGGGATGAAGTGAGAGAATGGCAATGACATATATACACTATTAAATGTAAAATAGATAGCTAGTGGGAAGCAGCTGCATAGCACAGGGAGATCAGCTCGGTACTTCGTGACCACCTAGAGGGATGGGATGGGGAGGGTGGGAGGGAGACGCAAGAGGGAGGGGATATGGGGATGTATGTATACGTATAGCTGATTCACTTTGCTGTACAGCAGAAACTAACACAACATTGTAAAGCAATTATACTCCAATAAAGATGTTAAAAAAATTGGTATATGTATCAAATGCATTATGGTTATGTTTAAAAATAGCCCTTATCTTTCAGAGGTACATGCTGAAATATTTATACATTGAATAATAAGATGTCTGGGATTTACTTCAAAATAGTAAGAGGGAAGGGAAGTGAGTGAAATCAGGATAAAACAAAACTGATAACTGCTGAACTGGATGATGGCTCCATGGGAATTTGTTATATCATTCTTTGTACTTTCATACGTTCAATATGCATGTTTAAATTTACACATATATATGTACATGTTTTAATATATCCCTACATACATTTAAAACTTAAAAATGCAAAAATATCAATTTCAGCCTTTTCAAAGCATGTCTTTATAAAGTGGAATTAGAATGATACTCTATGCAACCTAAAGATGCTGACTGTTAGCCACCAATCTAAATCATACTTAACCCTGAAACTCTTGGAGGGGTGGTTTCCTTAATATCAAGAACAATATCAATATCCTTTATAACAATATCCTTTATAACAATATCAATTTCCTTAATATCAAGAACAAGCCAAGAATGGTGACTACTGGTGCTACTATTTAACACTGCTCTGAAAGTTCTAGCCAATGCAACAAGACAGGAATAACAAATTGTGGTACAACTGTAGGAAATGAGGAGATAAAATAAGCACTATTAGAAGATGATATGATTGGATACCAGTATTACCTAGCAAGAAAACCTAATAAAATAAAAGGATTATATTCACAACAGCAATAGGAACTATAAATCATTTAGGTCAGCTAGGTGTGAACCTAACAATAAATATGCAGAATAGGAGATACTTTCAAAGGGTAATATATTAAGAAGGGGAACTGGGTCTGTGCTTGGGGTAGAAGAAGGCATTATATTAAAGGGAAAAGCAAATGAATTTATGGAGGTAGAACAATGAATGTCATGTTCAGTGAAAGGTAGTAGTTCAGTTTGGGAGATGGATCCTAAATAGGGAGGTGAAGTTAATGAGGCTACAAAATAATAATACATCCATATTAAAGAAGCCCTTGGCAACCTGGCTGGAATTAATATTTAATCTGTAGGTCATGGGGAGAGTTGGGTTTTTGCTTACGGCTGTGATTAATAAAATTAACGGTCTATTCTATAGCCTTTGGAAAGGGAGAAAAATGGAGATGAGGAGACCAGTGAAGAAGTTGATACAAAGGTCTAGACGAGAAAGGAAGATTGCTCAAACTAGCCCAGTAATGATGGGAGAGGAATCAGCACCATACTGAAGAATTAACACTACTTTGTATTCATATACATTAAAATTAAGCAAGAACTAAATGCTGGGGTTTGTATTTCATACCTCGTATTGCACCTCTTTCTAAGGCATTCAAACTGCCTAACACACGTTTCCTCTTTATTCTTCACACAATCTAGGATATACCCATGATATTATTAGACAGAGGAACTGCGGGCCATTCTCAATACTCGAGAGTCATTGGTAAAATTAAAATGTCAAGTCTTGTAGCCACAACTACATGACTAACGCTTTCCTAATTTAACTGTACCACGTCTGTTGATATAAAGGAACCCATGACGAGCAGACAGTATCATAGTTGGCCTGAAATCCTAAGTTACACAGATGATCAAGGTAGTGATATTCCTAAAAGTTATGAAAGCATCTCCCTGACAGGAAATGATTCCCGACAAATCATTTTAAGTAATCTATATTTTCAGTGTCGTGCATAAAGGCACCTCTATAGAAGTATAGAAAAAAAAATGGGGTCAAGACAACGCAGACACCATCTTCCAAGGGTTCCAGGTTGGAGCCAGGCCTCTTTGATCAGTGGATCTGTAACACAACAAGCTTGAAGAATATTCCTTAGAAAGGCACCTTTGCAGCTCTAAAACCCCAGACAGTCCATTGTTACACACCATTTAGCCAAGTTACAGCAATTCTGTGTTTGTGTGATGGCTGTGGACATAAAGAGCCAAGCTCTGGTTCCATAAGTTCAGCATTTTCCTCACTGAGGCCAAAGGTTGCTGCGTATAAAGGAATGAAGCCGTAAAAGTATGTTCAGAACATAAGAATCCTGCTCTCTAACACTTGGCTAATTTCAGTGCGTGTATTTTCCCAGAACTCCCTGGAGTTCCTTGTTCCCAGGTTTGTGATCAGAATAGCAAAACAAACCTCTCTGTAAGAGGATGTGTCATAAAATGTGTATCTGCAGTGTTTAGGGTCCTAGCACAAATTCTATGTCACCAAATAACACACAGAAAGCTAACTTTTTTCAATACCGCTATTGCCATTTACACGTGGCCAATCTGAACAGGAATAAAACAAGGTTTCCAAAACACAAATAACTTTATTTACTTATTTATTTTTCTTCAGTACTTTTTAAATTGAAGTATAGTTGACTTACGATGCTGTGTTAATTTCTGCTGTACAGCAAAGTGATTCAGTTATACATATATATACATTCTTTTTTTATATTCGTTTTCATTATGGTTTATCATAGGGTACTGAATATAGTTCCCTGTGCTATACAGTAGGACCTTGTTGTTTATCCATTCTATATATAAAAGCTTACATCTGCTAACCCCAAACTCCCACTGCATCCCTCCCCCAAACCCCCTCCCCCTTGGCAACCACAAGTCTGTTCTCTATGTCTGTGATTCTGTTTCTGTTTCATAGATAGGTTCATTTGGAAAACACACATAACTTTAAATGCTTCATCTCAAGAAAGCTTTTTGCCCTGCCCCCCAGAGGACTAGCTGGTCTCCTAATACTTAGTTCATCACAGGTCTTGTTTTTCTAAAGAACATATTCTTTTTAGGTTAGACATGGGGATGGGGATGCGGGGAGGAAATGTGACAGTCAAATCCTGTGCCTTTACAGGAACTGGGCCAAAATTATAAATTAACCTTGACTACATTATCCCTAAAGAAGCTTTCCTTCAAGCCTTGGGGTTTTTGTGGTGTTTTGTTTTCAATTTCTGGGCCTCGACACCCAAGCTGAACAGACACGTGTTTTTCTACTGTTGCCATTAAACCTTGTTGTTCAATAAAAAAGGAAACAGACAGGTGCACACTTTGAACTCTTTTTCCAAAGTACACAATATTTTTTTAAAAACTGGGGCCATGTGTTCAGTGTCTTACTGTCATCATCTGGTCTAGCTGTTTTATATATCTACACCGTTCGCTTGTTGGAAAAACTCAATGGAAATCATCATCCTGCTTACAGGGAAACCAAAAAGGGCACGCTGAAGTACGTCATGAAAGAAAGGTGGAGTAGAGGTCAAGGTCTTATCTAAGTTGCCTGGCCATTTCCCTACAATGCCAGAAACAAGGAATATTAAGAAGGTCCATATGTAGAATCTTAGTTATAATTTATTAGTTTTTTTCCCTGGCGTTGATATATCTATCTGTGTATATGGACTAATAAAACACTTCCATCTCCTGAAGCTATAATAATTCAGAATGGCTGAGGTCTTCCCCCCTTTCAAATATAAACCATTTCTGTAGACAGTGCAAGTCTGTGTTTAATAGAGATCTTTGTTCTTTCCATCCATTACTAAGGTGCTTCATATTCAAACACGGATGAGGGAAACAGTGTAAAGCAGGGAAGTGGGGCTGCGTGGCACATCAGCTGTAAGGGAACCACGGCTCTACAAAACCACCCCAAGTGGCTTCCCTGGTGGCGCAGTGGTTGAGAGTCCGCCTGCTGATGCAGGGGACACGGGTTCGTGCCCCGGTCCAGGAAGATCCCACATGCCGCGGAGCGGCTGGGCCCGTGAGCCATGGCCGCTGAGCCTGAGCGTCCGGAGCCTGTGCTCCACGACGGGAGAGGCCGCAACAGTGAGAGGCCCGCGTACAGCAAAAAAAAAAAAAAAAAAATGCCACCCTAAAATCAAAGCAGGCAGAACCCAATTCTTGGCCAGGTCCACTTTGCCAGTTTAATTCCCATAGAGTTCCCGCAGAAGAGCCAAATGTCTTCAGCTGAGATCTGTCATTTATGCAAAAGCTTTTAAGAAGTCGAACACTTTCCAAGACCCACTAGTAAATCTAGTAAGAATCTGCATTGCTCTTCTGCTCACATAGGCATTGCCAACACCTAGTGAGAATTCTCCAGTTCAGTAACTACTGAATCCAGCGACCATAATGGGGAGACACAGGCAGTGTTATGATTCTGAACCCCACCATGGGAGAGTTCACAGATGACAGGCAAGTTCTGGTTATATTTCTTAGCAGAAACAAGGCTTCCTAGGCTGTGGAGATCTTATTACTAAGAAGAAACCAGACCTCGGACCCTATTCTTTGAAAAGACCTGATTGACTCATGGCTTTTCCCTTAAGAACGCCTTACTTCTGAAGAACAGGGAAAACCAGAATGCTTTTGTTCAAAGAGTCAGAGATTTTTTCTTGATTACACACCTTTCTGGTGTGTTGGATGCTCAGTCTCAGGGATGTAAATGTCTTCATAGAGATCAGCTCCCGATGGGTGATCTTTTCTGTTGAGAAACTCGCTTCTCCCTACACCTTAATGCCTAATGTTCTATACCCAAAACTAGCACGCTTAAATTTTTCTCAAAGTCTGAAGAACTCAGGGAAGTGAGTCATAGTTCTACAGATGCCACACAAGTCCCTGGAATTAAATGGTGATAATGAAAAAAGGATCTTAATTAGAAGACAGATGTTGTTAGAACTCAGTAATCCTTCACTGCCCCTTCACACTGTTTTCCATTAAAAGGTTATCAGAACCTGTCAAATGGTTACATGGGTCCATCACAGCCACTAGATTAGGCCTGAAGTGCATGCTTGGGAAGCTAACTCTACTTGCCAGAGCACTCTGTGTGTGTGTGCGCGTGTGCGTGTGCACGCGCGTGTGTGCGTGTGCACGTGCGCGTCTGTGACTACAGCTTTCCTTCCTTAGAAAGTCAAACTGCACTCTGTTACCCATTGGTTTAAAGCCTGCTTTATATTCTTAGATTTGTTTTGTAGAAAAAAAGTGACAGGAACTGAAGGATTCATTGGTAAATAAGGATGGAGGCTATTTTGTCCTTAATGCAATCTCACCACTCCTGGAATCAAAGCTCTTTCCCTCTTGGGCCTTAATAAGGGCCCAAGATATCCCATGATTCCCCCCCATTTTTGCTTTCTAGACTTCTTGTTGCTTTTTGTTTAATCAGTTGACATTAGTTCATCATAAAGCCAAGTGTAATTTTAAGCAGACTGAATAAAAACGAATTCATTATTTACCGATATTACTAAAATATATGATTATCCTTTAAAGTATTTCAAATTCAATTTTATCCTTTGCCAAATTCAATCCTCCAATATCAAGTGTCCACCTCATGATTTTGTCTGTTTTCATTTTTTGTTTGTTTTCAGGATTTGAAGACCATTTCATCTGTGAATTATTTTAGTTGTAAATAACAAATTTTAGTTGCTCAAAGGTGAACCAGCAGAACACATGGACGAACAGATGGAAATTGTAAGTGAATGCACAGTGTCAAAATATTTCTTCTAAAGTCAGAACTAGGCATTGGCAAATCCACAGTAATAACCACAGAAAACGTTGGCCATGCATATTTTTAAAATAAAAAAAACCTTACCCACGAATGTCAGAGAGAAAGTAAACAAAAAAGTAGTCCGATGGTGGATGGTAGAGAAGGAGAGAGAACAGGAAGGATTTTGCTTCTAGGAAAACTTAGCACTTCTCGGGACCCAACGGTGAATCTGAAGTTCAATTCAATTAGAAACGTCTGGGATGCCAGTTTTGTGATATAAGTAAGGATGTAACATCCTTCAGGGAATAAACTTAGTCACAGGAGGGGTTTACTGCAACTGGTAGGATTTTTTTTTTTTTCGTTATGCGGGCCCCTCACTGTTGTGGCCTCTCCCGTTGCGGAACACAGGCTCCGGACGCGCAGGCTCAGCGGCCATGGCTCACGGGCCCAGCCGCTCCGAGGCATGTGGGATCTTCCCGGACCGGGGCACGAACCTGTGTCCCCTGCATCGGCAGGCAGACTCTCAACCACTGCGCCACCAGGGAAGCCCAACTGGTAGGATTTTTGATGCTCAAGTGAAAGGTGGTTACTTCCCTCGGTTTGTTCTTTCCTGTTGAATGCACCATATTCCTTGGGCTGAGAGGCTGGAAAATTGCAATTTATGGTGAAGTCTAGCTTCAAATCCTGACATGAAGATGGGGTTTCCTATGCAGAACTATAATAGTAGCAACATGGCAACAAGAAAACTTACAGAAATTGAAGAAATCTAATGAAATGGAATCTATTAAATGGGCAATGTGATCTATGTTGCTGGAATCACATTCTAGAGACAGGTAACCCAAGTATATATGCACAGGTCAAAATAGAGAAGGTGACTGAACTAGGAATTGTGTCCTGGGTTTCTGACTTGTGGGACCAGTGCTCTAGGCTCTAGATGACACTGCTGACCATTTGACAAACCCTGTGAAAGAAGTCATGAATGATCCAACTCTAGAGATACGAAATATACCTGATTTATTAAAATGCTTCCTCTATTTTATAAGAAACTCTGTGACTAGGCATAGCATGAGGTCAGAACAAAGCTCCAACTGTTCTTAGATCAGAGAACCATGGGAGCAGAGGTCCAGACAGATGGAATCCATCACTATCATAACTCATGACAAGAAATGCCAGGGGTGGCACTGAAGTCTTAGCCATAAGTACCCTGAAAATGATCAGGAGCATTTTATAATCCAAATAACAAAGAGATCACACCCTCATTGCTCAGCTAAACCTGATGACTTAATAAGGTAAAAATGACATGATCTAAGGTGGATGAGAGAAGTAATCATTTTAGGGAGGTTGACAGGGATCTGTACTGATTCCAAACATACAACTTGCTATGCGTAGCATTTCCAATTCCCCAGGCATACATTAAAATAAGAAACAAGTACCTTAAAAAGTATTCAAAAAAAAAAAAGATAAGAACAAATATGTCTGATTATCATTCTGCAAAGGTTCCTAGACTCTTTGCAGGCAAGTCCCACTAAATATATCATCCAAAAGGGAAGTTAAATTAAAAAGAAAAAAAGGTTATAAAAAATTAAATTGGATTGTCATCATCACCTGTGATAGAAACTGCCCTTTTCTGTCCCAGAAGCATGAATGTCAGAAAGAATGTCTTGATTCTTTTACAAGGTAGAGTTGAGGTCTACAAGGTACTGCTTGGGAAATGGTTTCTACAAAATGTCAGAAACGAAACCATCAGATTCATTACGGGCTCAAAGAGAAAAGTACAAGGAAAAGGGCCATGTTCAGCTTACTAGTTACTCAGGTGAATTCTCCTGCCTAGTATCCAACTTAAGTGTGAAATCTTAAAAAGTAATGCCATCTTTCTGGGAATACAACCTTTCTGTTGCCTTTCTCATTAACAGAAGAAATAAATCTACCCATTATTAATAGTCATATTTCTAGAATATGACCCATCACAAATTATATCCCAATGAAGCTAAGAGCTCAGAAAATATGCTCACAACTACCATTTCTACTGGGCATGCTATTTACCATCTTCTGGCTTTAAGGTAATCTTCAAGGTAGATAAGGGAAAAGCACAAAAGAAATAAGAAGCAGAAAGAGAAGACATTTTATGATTGCAAAGATGGAAGAATTCTCTGGATATTATATTTTTACTTTAAGCACCTTCCTCTTGATATCATAAAACTTTATCCTTTTCTATAGTAATCTTGTCATTTGAAGTAGAAATCATATTCACCTAGCCCAGTAGGTATCTGGCATCAATAATATTTGCTGTAACTTGTAAAGGCACGTCTTTTGCTTTTATTCTTTCAGGGTTTCCTTTTTTGGGGGGAGGAGAAATAAATGCTAAAGAAACTCAAAAGTTATCTGTATGGTAAAGGCAATACAATTCTTAGCAAAGAACGAGAAGGTGCATGCTCATTAAATACCTACAGTGTGCCAGATATTCTAGCCCCAGAGTCATCACAATAACCCTAAGAATAGGTAACATTTTATCCTTTTCACAGGTGAAGAGGTTGAAAGAGAAGAATTGCAGGCCTGTGTTCTCAGTGTAATAAATAAAGTAGAGAGAAATTCCAAGGCAGGTTGACTGCAAGGCCCATAATATATCCACTAAAGCATTCCGTCTCATGGTTCTTTCAATCCAGAACTACATATGTGACGTTGTAGTTAAAAATGAACAAAACAACAAAACAATGACATCCTTTCCACAGACTATTAGGGAAGCCATATTCTTCCACCTTCCAGGAAGTATCACTTTCTGAATATTTTCCCTGTGTTTGTACTGTATGTCAGGAAATGAGACTCAAACATTACTTTTAGATTATGCATTCTTAGCAGAAGACAGGAGACCAATGTTAGTCACGTCAATGTTATTTTAGTCTTAATTCAGGGAAAATGCTCAGTCCGTATTATCTAGTATTCTGTTGTCTGTTTCAGAATAAAATGGTTATCTTTTCCGTTAAACTTTCCTAAGAACCAGAAAACTAAACCAATCTTGAATAGTTTAGTCTAAATTGGGAAAGTTATCAAAAATCTGATGATATGACCATCCAGTGTCACAGTGTTGTAATGGATTCTATCTAACCTCCATTCGAATTATCCTCATTTTTCTTTTTAAAATTCTTTTTTGGAAAATAACTTCATTTTCTAATAATCTCCAAATTAGAAAAAAACACCTCATTTATTTCTTTCTGAAGCTAAAGTAAGAGAAATTATGCATGTACATATTATAAATGCACAAATATAAATACACTGAGTTATAGACCTCTTTGGGGAGTATGGCAGAACTATTCCAAATGAAATGCTAAATTTAGTTATGATGCCTGAGCAATATTTAATATTTGCATAAGACATCTGATTGACCTCAATGCAATATTAATACCACTAGATCCTTTAAAAGCTGACTGTACTCAACAAAGAGATAAGGAGTGAAGAAAAAAATAGGTATATTTGTAAGAAATGCACATAAATTATATAAAATGAAAATTATCTCCAGTGACATTTGAAGTTAGGCTCATTTTGTTGACTGGTAATTTTTCTCTAACTTCATTTTCATATAACATATAAATCACCCACAAGAAGGTTTTAAAAATGGGTCCTGTGGTAGCACCCCTAATTGAAAGTCAAATCCTGACTACTAAGTAATTTAAATGAGCAACTATTATAAAAATGTACTTTCTAAAAAGCTAACATAAGACCGTTTTCTTCTGGTTAGGTTTCATGTAAGGATCATCTAATCAGAATTGTTTTACATGTTCATCCCTAACAAAACGAATGCTATATATCAGAGAGTGGCAGATATAATTAAAGTGTTCACTAGTGGCAAATGCCTGCAAAGTTGGAACAAAAATGTATAATACCAAGTTAAGTTGCTTTATTTTCATCAACCTCTTCTCTATTCGATAATACAGTAGCTATTTTACTAATTTTTTATTCAATTGACTCTGTCAGATCTTATCTTTACTTATTAAAAACTTGAAATATTGCAGGGTGAATCATAGATTTGCTCAAAGTAAGTTAAAGATTGTATATTTATTTCCGCAGCAACATAAGACAGTTTAGGCACACAGTAAAACCGTTATATAGTTTTTCAAGCTATAAGTGCTTGTAAGAGACATGACTAAAATATTGAACCTTGTACTTTCAAATGCACCATTAACATTTTTAGCTTAGAAGCCTTTGTTTCCTAAAAATAAGCAGTCAATGTTAAGCAGAAATGTCAAGAAATCAATAAAAAGTAATTAGGAAAAGTGTTTAACATCCTTGAGAAAAGCTCTGAAGGCAGAAAGGGAGCTTCGACAGAGTGAACAGTCAACATTCCTATGTTTTTTTTTTCCCTAATAAAAAGAAAAGCCAATCATTTAAATTACTTTATTTAAAAAAATAACCGTATAAATGTCAAATGTCACCCTGGGCCAGATTGCAGTTAATGAGGTTGCTTTCCATTATAAAAATTCATAGCTGAAAACTGCCTTGCAGAACTGACTCTGCTACACGGTATGAGATATAGCCATGCATGGTGACAGACAACAAAGAAAACCTCATTTTAACACATAGGTGCTTTGGTAACTATTTCTATCATCTCTGAGCAAAGATACTGAGGGAAAGGAGATAATTATTGAGTGACTTCAATGAGCCAGCGAAAAATACATATGACCTCACAGAGTTCTCCCAATAGCCTGTACGTTCTGTATTATTTCCCCAACTTATAGGAAAGCAAATGATGTCTCAGAGAGATGAAGGAGTTTGCCAGCATCCTACAGATGGAAAATGGCAGCCAAGATTCAAACTCAGATCTCTGAAGACAAAGTTCCTGTGCTCTCCAAGGCACCGTTCAAGTATTTTGAGTATTTAACATGGTGGCTCTTATGAGTTTGAGGGCCATTGACTCCTTTCAGAATCTGGGGATTTTTGTTGACATGTGCAAACAAAGAACTAGCAAACAATTTTGCGGGTTCATGGACCCCTTCCTCTGAGGCCAATTCATAGTTATTCCCTGGATCTCCAGTTAAGAATTCTTCATGTGAGGTCAGACTCTAAAAGAGCTTTGACTTCTTCTCTGATTCAGAATACCCCATATTATGATTCCATCAGAGATAAGAGAAAAAGCTATTCCCTTCTATTCATTATTTTTACTTGCTTTGTTTCAGAGGCCTTTTTCAATAATCTGTGTTCACTATATTTGAAGCAATCATAGGAACATTTAAGAATGTCTCCAAAACTATTGCAGGATCATGCTTAGATAAAATAACATAAACTAGGAAATGAAAACTTATTTAGGAGGTTTATTTGTCTTTTTTGTGGTAAGTATAATTAGGGTGATTGAACCTTTAGGATTTTATTACAAATACTGTCACTATGTTTCACAGGTTACCTACGATAATGAAAGAATATCTTATTTAAAAAGTGCCCCATAGATTAAAAAAGCACTTTGTACCTATAGAAGAAAGCTAGTGACGGGGAGCGGGCGGGGAAGAAGAGGGTCTCCAGCTTTTTCCTTTTTGAGAGAAGAAAAATACTTGATAGTTTTACATATCCTTATTTTTAAGCATTATTTAATATAGAAACCCAATTTTCTGAAAGGCAGCTACAGCAACAATTTATTTTAACAAAAATCACGTTCCTTCTAAAAGAAAACACAAATACCATGGACCTCTTAGACATATTTTTATGTGTTTGTTTTGAAATACACAGCTTCAAAACACCAGGGGCTGTACTTAAAGCTTTTTTTAAATATAACTTTTAATAGAAACCTCAAAGTTGAATCATCTTAACGTTGAATGGAAATCCACTCACGTAATTCTAGATATTATTGGCCATGAAATAGAAATGTTATTGCCTGAAAAAAGGTACTTTATTTTGCATTAAATTTTTTTTTTTTTTTTTGCGGTAAGGGGGCCTCTCACTCTTGTGGCCTCTCCCGTTGCGGAGCACAGGCTCCGGACGCGCAGGCTCAGCGGCCATGGCTCACCGGCCCAGTCGCTCCGCGGCATGTGGGATCTTCCCGGACCGGGGCACGAACCCGTGTCCCCTGCATTGGCAGGCGGACTCTCAACCACTGTACCACCAGGGAAGCCCTTGCATTAAATTTGATTGAAATATTCTCTGTCTGATTTTTTTCCCCTCTTCTGAAATGCTCTGAAAACAATTTTGAGGAAGCATTTTGCCTTAGTGACTTATGTTCCTACTGTCCTCCTCTCAAGAGTATGACAAGATTGGAAAGAGAATCTAGCTCTTAAGTCTGCACAATTTTCTTACCTTATGACGTTATTATCACTAATTTTAGGTAATATTTTGTTACTACTACTAATCAATATAAATATAACAATGCATGCTTATTTTATAGAAATGGAATGGCAAGTCTGCTGTAACTAATAATTGGTTATGAATTACTCTAATTAAGTGAATTAAAAGTACCATTTATCAAGTGATGAATACTCATTGCATCCAAGCACAAAATGCACTTTTCCTTAAAATGTATTGTTTTCTCTTTATATGGATTTTGCTTTTAATTTTTCCAGAATATTCAGATAACATCGGAACAAAAGAAACAAAAAACTGGTTTCACAACAGGACTTTGTAAACTTACTAAATAACTGAAATTATATTTACTTCAATAATAATTAAATAGCATTTATCTACAAAGAAAGAAAAAGATTCATTTCTAAAGCTTTCTTTCTGTTGAAATCCTATTCCACAGGACTAATTTTGACTACGAGTTTTACTCACCAAGTGAATCAAGTTACACAAGTGAGATGAATTATCTGGGGAAATATTATTTGAAAAAACTTAAAATTCTTTAAGAAAATCACCAATCCCTTCCTTAGGACTTCAATTTAGGACTACTACAAAGGAACTTTTACAATCTTTTTGAGGATCTGCAGTGTTTGTCATAATTAAAAGGCTAACATTCCTAAGTGAAAATAGATTTCCTTAAATTATTGTTATTTTATAATTCTATAATCTTGGGAAATCTCACACACACACACACACACACACACACACACACACACACCCTTATACATGCTCACAACCCCCAAAGTGAATTGTCCATCATACACATAGAAGTCTTCTCCCAGGCACGAGGCCAAAATGATCCCGTTTGACTTGTTCTGTAGGACGCCACTCAGCGTTTCAGATCAAATAAGAAAACTATATATACATTTTTTTTTTCTTGTTTGCCTACCAGATCCTTACAAGTCCCATTTATCTAGTAGTAGAAAGATAAATGAGAGAAGATATAAAATACTCAAATACGTCTATGCCGACATAGGATCTACGTATGAACACAGTTAACATTTGAAAATCTTCAGCAAAGTTTTCATCCAAGATGGGTTTCTCCCTGACAGTCACAAAACCTTTAGTCTCGTTACCCTGCTATCAGCTCAGAGTCAGTCCTCAGAGACAGATTTAGTATCCGTGAAGTTGTCTAAACCTTGCTTTGGATCATTTTTATGAGTCCAGTTTATCTCACTCTGCTAGATCACCTCTCTGCAAGGCAATTCCTCTTGACTCCTTTGACATCCTTTACATCCATGGGTGTCTACTCCATCCCTGTGGTGTAAAATTGGGCAAACTTCTCCCATACTGTCCACTACCCATCCCTGGATGTTTGGGCTCCTGAAAGAATCTCATTCTTTTCTCTAATTTACAGCCTAGGACTAAACCTTTTGTGTTTAATGATAAACTTGGTATTCCTGGATTGGACCACACTCTCTTATCATTCTCCCTAGTCCTCTGGCTCCTTTCACTCCGGACTGCTTTATAAAACCATCTGTCTGACTGAGCCCCAGCCCCCAGGAAAGGAAAATCTGAAATGCTGGCTCCCCTGTTTGGCCCCAGCCTCCCAGCAGTACGGGTTACACAAGAAGGGATGAGACTCTTTCTGCCATGTCCTAATCAACAGTCCTTGTTGCTTAAAAGTTAAAACATAATCTATCAAAGGCAGTTTCCTTCTCTAGGACTGGAAGTACAGTTCCCTTCCTAGATCAAGATTCACTAAGCTGTCATGCCCTGCCTGAAAGCAAGACGGCCAGATTTAGCAAATAAAAATGCAGGATACCCAATTCAATTTGAATTCCCTATAAATAATGGATGCGTTTTAGTGTAAGTATGAGCCATGAAATATTTGGAACATACTTTAACAAATTATGCCTTTTTTTATCAGAAATTCAAATGTAACTGGGTGTCCCATAATTTACCAGGCAACTCTAACAGTACATGACATTTTAAGTGTTTCCTTTGCTAAGAAAATGTACAGTCACACACACACACACACAGAGTCATAAAAATGAACCACGAGGCTGTATTTTTTTCATTCGGTCCTGTAACTGGTTTTATCAAACTGGCACAGAGATCAGAACTATACTACTATATTGTTATTTCTGACACTTCACTTATCAAAGTGCACTAACTTTTTTTTGCTTCTTTTTTTAATTGAAGTATAGTTGATGTGTAATATTATGTAAGTTACAGGTGTACAACATAGTGCTTCACAATTTTTAAAGGTTATCCTCCATCTATAGTTATAAAATATTGGCTATATTCCCTGTGCTGTACAACAGATCCTTGTAGTTTATTTTATACCTAATAGTTTGTACCTTTTACTCCCCTACCCCTATATTGCCCCTCCCTCCTAGAGGTTCTATGATTTTAAAAAGGGGATTACACAATATATCAGTGATGCTGGTGGTTTGGGTTAAACTCAACAATTTTCATATTTAAGCAAGATCTGACATGATTTTTTACAGATCACAAAGTGCTACATCTTAATCTTAATTTCAAGCATCCTAATTCTAATTCCTCAACTTGTAACTGGTGCATATTGGGACAGGAAAGAAAGAATAGATCAAAAGGCAATCCCCCCTCAAAGTGGAAAAAGACCTAACGCCCCTCACATATTTCCTCACATATTTTCTATTTCTATAAATCTCTAAAGCAAAAATTGTGCCATTTTAGCAGTTTTTGTCAAGGACAGCAGAAGCCAGTTAAGATATGGTGTCATTTTCACATGCTGATTGCTATTCTTACAAGTTCTACTCTATTAAAATTTAAAAAAATCACTTGGCTACCAAAGAACATGTTAGTGTTCAGAATTTCAAAATATATTTAACACTAGAAACAACTACATTTTATTAAGTCAAGCCAATATTTTCAGTGGTCATAAAAAAGCACATCCCCAATGGTCACAAATCTAGAATGACAGGCGTTAACTGCATCTCCATCCCCACAGATTAGTAATTTCATTGATGAGACTTTCCTATAGCTTTTACTGGCCATCAGCAGATGAGTGAGGGGGTCTGGGTGACTAAATGCACCAATAAAACCTTCCTGTAAATGATAAATATGAGATTGTTTGCACTCTGACTTGAAGAATGCTGTATTTTAGTGGTATTTTTCAAGCAGAAATAGTTGAACCTGCTCCACGAATTTCATGACAGTAGTGGCAAAATAAAGCATGAAATAATCGGTCCAAAAACACAAGCCGCATTTATCTCAAGTCATAAACTGGTCTGAGCTTTGGGAAATCAGACCTTGCCTTTTCATACAGATTTTGAACTCCTCCTTTTGTTTGCTTGTTTATTACGCTGTTGTCTCATCATAAAATATGTAAGGACTTGTTTCTAACTTTGTCTATGTGACATGGAGATTCATCTTCTAGTCCATTACACAAAACCTCCTTGTGTCTTCTGCAAAGCTGTTTATACAATTTAGTCAACCTTAGGAGACTTCAGCCTGAAAGTATGGCCGCTCCTCAAAGGAACATATCCAGATTCTAAACAGACCCTTAAAAAAAGAAATAATCATTTGGAAGATTCAATTCTAAATTCATTCAATCCAGCTCAACAAATCGCCGTAAAAATGCACCAGTTTGTCACACTTTTTATTTTAATATGTACCCCCTCCCTGCCACCTGTAGTGCCTCCCCAGAGAGATGGAGAATAGGGAAGAAAAAGTTAAGGAAAACCTTCTTTTGAGCCCACCTTGCATACATCATTCCTCTGTTAAGATGGCTGGTGGGCAACTGGCAATTTTAAATTCACTCATTTCCTCGGAATCATTCTTTGTTACTCAAGGGCCACAGCTCTGGTCTATAAAGAGCCATTAGTTTAAAAGTGGTTACTCAGGGGGCTTCCCTGGTGGCGCAGTGGTTGAGAGTCCGCCTGCCAATGCACAGGACAGGGGTTCGTGCCCCGGTCCGGGAAGATCCCACATGCCGCGGAGCAGCTGGGCCTGTGAGCCGTGGCCGCTGAGCCTGCGCGTCCAGAGCCTGTGCTCTGCAACGGTGAGAGGCCCGCGTACCGCAAAAACAAACAAAAAAAGTGCTTGTTCAGCATATTCCATTTTCGCTGATGGTATCTGAAATTAATCAGTATACGGCAATCAGCACATGCAAAGGAGTCAGAGGGACAGTGATGGTAAGACCATCTTTATCGGGAGTCACTACTGTACGGGGCTAGCGTGTCCCTGTAGAAGACTTTGCTTTTCCAGCGGTTGAATTTGTTCTATAACTAGCTCAATGAGAACAGCAGGTATTTAGTCATCAATTGTCTTAAAAGTCCCCCAGTTAAAGACCAGAGCATAAACTTTAAGTTGTGTGAATATTTTTACTCCAAATTCTTGGCAAAATATTCCTGTGTTGGTTCCAGATCTTTTAAATAGCTTGCTTTGTTATTTATTTATTTATTTATTTTTTTGCGGTACGCTGGCCTCTCACTGTTGTGGCCTCTCCCATTGCGGAGCACAGGCTCCGGCCGCGCAGGCTCAGCGGCCATGGCTCACGGGCCCAGCCGCTCCGCGGCATGTGGGATCTTCCCGGACCGGGGCACGAACCCATGTCCCCTGCATCGGCAGGCGGACTCTCAACCACTGTGTCACCAGGGAAGCCCTGTTATTATTTTTTTTAATAGAAGCCTGTGTATAAGAACAGATTTTCGTTTCTATATTTTCCTTCCTGTGAGTAGACTGACCAGAAGAAAATAAATTACATTTTCCTTACCCATCAATTTATCAAAAAAAGACAAGAAAAATTGCAATCAGAATGGCCTCTTACTGAAAAGAGTCCCTATCAATCCCCAAAGTCCTGAAAGAAACTATTTTAGAAGAAGAAAAATAGGTAGAAGTTAAAGAGAAAGTAATACAATAGTCAATTCTATGTAAGACATAAGATTTGTTTATATGTGTTTATGTGGTAAGAAAAATTCTTTTTCTTATTCCAAGTACTAATGCTACTTCAAAGATATACAAATGATATCTAGCTGATGAAAAATTCAGAGATTTCTTCTACTACATGCACCTCCCACTCTTTTAGAGACTGGTATCATGTGTCCAGTTAAGGACGCTAAACCAAAGAGTCAGCTTTGCATGTACCTTCACGAAGAGAATTTTTTTTAAACGGCCTATTACTATTAGGGGGAAAAAAGACTAATTTGATCCTGTTATTGATTTTCTGACTTTCGATTTGATGTCTCAGATCTCACTAGAAATGCCTAAGGCATCCGAATAATTGGATTGCTTGGCATGTAAGTTTTAAGTATGGCATTATAGCCCAGGTCAAATATTTGTGAAAATAATAAAAATTTAAAAAATGATCATCAGTACAGTTCTACACTATCATGGGACAAAAGAGACCAAAGCGTTTCTCAGCTCATTTGGGAAACAAAACAGATGCAAAGATGTTTCAGCTCTAGCAGCGTTTATGAGAGCATTCAGCCCCAGTATAGGACAATGGAGGGAAACAACATTTGAAGACTCCAAAGGGGTCAGTGCAATCCTGCCTCTGATCAGCGTTGTTTGTGTTCAGGCTCTAATTGGCTCAAACTCCTGTGAGGCTTCAGGGGCAGACAACAAGGTTAGAGAGGTGGGAATGCCTCTACAATCTTCATGTATTATCTCTAATCCCCCCTCATCCTTTGACCAAGATAAACACCATTCCTAAAGAAATCCAAATGTCAAAATATCTCTGTAAACAGAGAATATAATGAAATGCTACCCAGCTAAATTATTGATTCATTTCAAGTAAATCAACATCACCCTCAAACAAATTGGCACTTTTAAGGTACAGGTGTTAATATTTATGCTCTCTTGCCTTACTGTTGAAAAATCCAACCACTGGGGAGTGGAAAGCATAAGAAAAAAACAAAAGTAGGACCGTAAGACCAATTAAAGTAGTCTCGGCAATCTTATCATTCACCTCCTTTTCTTTCTTTCTTTCTTTTTTTTGCAGTACGCAGGCCTCTCACTCTTGTGGCCTCTCCCGTTGCGGAGCACAGGCTCCAGACGCGCAGGCTCAGCGGCCATGGCTCATGGGCCCAGCCGCTCCACGGCATGTGGGATCTTCCCGGACCGGGGCTCAAACCCGTGTCCCCTGCATCGGCAGGCGGCGGACTCTCAACCACTGCGCCACCAGGGAAGCCCCTCACCTCCTTTTCTTGATTCCTCCATCCCTCAAGTTTCAAGAGCTGACTGTTTTGCAAATGAAAATTCACAATAATACTGAAAACATTACCAACATCAATAATATCCAGAAATCCATTCTCCTCTGAAAACTCATCTCTACCAAAACAAATGACCAAACACAGGTTGTTTCAAGCGGGTTCACTTGGTTTTCTATACACACATGATTTCATGGATGGCCATTAGGCACATTTGAACTTAGACTGACATGCTTTTCAGAAGCACAAACGTTTTCTCACGAACTTCCTGAGAGAAATAATTGAGACTGATGTCCTGGAGTCATTTTTGTACACGTGGGCAGTCTCTGATCAATGTGCAACATGTTTTCCTTAAATATCCATTTCTTACTGATTTTTTTTTTTTTTGGTTATAACTTACTTTTATTCTTACAGTAAGAAAAAGAATGCAAACATTTTTTTTCCATTTTTGGTATTAGGTGTGCACCCAGGCTTCAAAGATGAGATGAACATTAACTCAATTCTTTTAGCCGATGTGCAGGATTAACCCAACGTACCAATTAGCAGGGGTGAAAAAAAGAAGGATTTATTGTATTTGTGGTGAAAAGGAAGCATTTGTTGAATAAATAAAAAGGACTGCAGATTTTTTAGAGGTACTTCTGATCTAAATTCTATTTACATAGTTATGCAATTTGTATAATAGTTTGTACATATGTGGAAAGGTAAAGGTACTTTACCTTTACCTTCAAGAGACAAGGGTACTTTGTCTCTTGAAGAGAATTTACCTTTAACCTACCTAGACAATTTGATTTTGTTTGTCAATTTTGAGTTAGATAAAAGCATTCATTTTCTTTCTTTCATTTCCTTCACAATATGGCTAAATTATTTCATCAGTTATACATATTAAAATATTCCATTGTTCATTATCTCACTTCTTTAAAAATGAAATGGAAAACAATCTAATAGATTATATATACCAATACATATTTGGAATCAATTGCGTTGAATTAATAAATTTTTTGCTAGCTACAAACACAAAAGGCAGATGTAGAGCTCCAGTGAGAACACCTGCTTCAAAAATATTCTGATTAGCTACTATGAGATTTGCTTTGCGGTGATGAAAATGTTCTGAGATTAGTGGTTATGGGTCGCACAACTTTGTGAATACACTAAAAGCAACGAGTTGTACACTTTAAAAGGGTGAATCTTATGGTATTGTGACATATCACAATGAAGTTTTGGCAAAAAATCTTTTCTGATACCTTGAAAGGATACTTGAATATTTGAATATTTTCTTAAATACGTCTTTGTCCTGTTGATAACGAAACCCCTATATTACCAAATAAAGATTTCCACACTGACATTACAGTAAAATTTGAGCCACTAGTAATACGAGCATGTTTCCAGAGAAAAGATGGCTCCAGACAACAAAAGGCAAGAAATCCTAAAAGAATAATCTCAAAAGCTGTAATAATCTCATTTATGTGGTGACATTGAACAAAAAAACATAAAAGAAGCCAAAAAAATTTTGTTTTCTTCCATTTGAAGCCATCTTTCCATTCTTTTTCCAAGTCCCAATATTAAATTACGTCTACATTTGACTAAGTTCAAAGATGGTTCACACAATCAGACAACTGTCACATAACTCTATTACATTTAAGGCTCTCCTTCTTAATTTTTTAATTTAAGTATAGTTGATTTACGATGTTGTGTTAGTTTCTGGTGTATAGCAAAGTGATTCAGTTGCGTATATATATATTCTTTTCCCTTACAGGTTATTACAAGACACTGAATATAGTTCCCTGTGCTACACAGTAGGGCCTTGTCATTTATCTATTTTATGTATAGTAGTATGTATCTGTTAATCCCAAACTACTAATTTATCCTTCCCCACCTCTCACCCTTTGGTAACCATAAGTTTGTTTCTATGTCTGCGAGTCTATTTCTGTTTTGTAAATAAGTTCATTAGTATCATTTTTTTAGATTCCACATATAAGTGATATCATACGATACTCGCCTTTCTCCATCTGACCTACTTCACTTAGTATGATAAGGTTTTCTTCTGACTTCTCTAGGAAAGCAGGTTTTACTCTTTACAACTGTATTAACCACTAACCCAGGCGAGCTGTTTAATCAGAATCTGGGTCTGACAACTGCTCTAATTTACTGATTCCATTTTGGTGCCACCAGGCTCCTCAATCACTGTCAGCTACAGAATCGGAGGAAGTAGACAAGTTTCATTTTTAATGATTAATCA
Source organism: Aethalodelphis obliquidens (assembly GCF_003676395.1). Taxonomy (NCBI): domain Eukaryota; kingdom Metazoa; phylum Chordata; class Mammalia; order Artiodactyla; family Delphinidae; genus Aethalodelphis; species Aethalodelphis obliquidens. The sequence continues at coordinate 25,207,940 of NW_020837969.1, read as the reverse complement.
ATTAAAGGCAGAGTTTCACTTGCATGGTGCCTTTATCTATGCAAAATTACTCATACACAGCCTCAAAACGAATTGACCCTGGGACACACACTCATACGAAGTGGGAACCCAAATACAAATTCACAGGGATGAAACAGACAGAACATATATCATTTATTTAAGACAGTTCAATGTACTTGGCAACGTAACAATGGGTGAGTTAGCTTTACGGTTTTTAATCCCTGGAAGCATTTATAATGGCAGTTGTGGAATTTCTTCCGGGAAGATTTATGCCTTATTTGAGAATGGATGAGGTAGGTAATGTATTTCCTTGGTCTATCTAGGTGAAGTTCTATCTGAAGGTAGTGGTTAGACTCAATGCCCTCCAGAAATCCCTCCTAGCCTTAAGATTTTAATATTATATGAAAAGTCAAACCCAAGTTAAGTTTTATCATCTCACCTCCATGATATATTTGGTCCAAAAAGGACAGAATAGAAATTCTCTGCAACTAGCCTTGGGAAAGTGGAATAAGCCAGAGAGGATGCAAAGGCGGGTGAGGTAGGGTGTGTGTGTTTTCCTTCCTTACCTGGGTCTCCAGCTGACCTCCTCCTAGGTCTTTATTTTGTCATTATCCCTTGTTGTAGATGCTCAGGGCTCTTTTATGGGCCCCTTATTCCTAAGACTCTTCACCATCTGGGTTTTCTCTCTAGTGTAATAAGAGACAGGTATGCTGCTACTGTAGCACCTTAAAGCTGTGCTTGGGCTTCCCTGATGGCGCAGTGCCTGAGAGTCCGCCTGCCGATGCAGGGGATACGGGTTCGTGCCCCGGTCTGGGAAGATCCCACATGCCGCGGAGCGGCTGGGCCCGTGAGCCATGGCCGCTGAGCCTGCGCGTCCGGAGCCTGTGCTCCGCAGCGGGAGGGGCCGCAACGGTGAGAGGCCCGCATACCGCAAAAAAAAGCTGTGCTTATTTTTACAGTGCCCTTGCTCGAATGTGGGCACATCCTACACAGCCCCTGGAGAGCTAGAATATCCTGTCTGCCCTCATAACTCTCCTGTAATGAACTTTTCTTACAGTTGGATCACCAATATGTTTTTCTTGATGTGACCCTCCTTCTACCCGTCTTTCATTTTTCCAGCTGTCCCTTGAATGCTATATAAAAAAGCACTTTTATTCTATGTCCTTTACTTATGCATTTACTCATTGAAAATCGCTGTTATCTTTTCAACACATTGACGTCTAACAGATTGTACCATATTATACCGAGGTATCACTGACAGCTCTGAAATTTGCTTTCCTAATTCGTAATAAGCTTAAACTATAATTCAGATGTTATAAAAAGCAACAGTGCCATACTCCCCTGATTTATGAAAATCATATCAGCTTCTGCAATTTATTTTTGGTAACACAGTTTTAAATTGATTGCCATGTCTTTTGATTGGTCTCCTATTGCTATATACCAACCAGTTCCAACACACACATATATAGGTTGGCTTTTCAGCTCTAAATGTAATCAGCTCTCTTTTTTGGTGAGCCATGTAACCGGTTGAAATTCTACTGCAGTGTGCATTTATTCTGAGGACTATATCAGCCCCAGGAAAGAGTCTCGACAGTTGAGGGTAGTTCAACGTCATCCTATCAGCCAATAAGAAAGCTTTTTCAAGTTCTTATCTATAGAACAAAGAAGTACTTATGTAGCACAAAGCAGTCCTCTGATTTGTTCAAGTCAAAAATGAACGGTTAGGGCTTCCCTGGTGGCGCAGTGGTTGAGAGTCCGCCTGCCGATGCAGGGAACATGGGTTCGTGCCCTGGTCCAGGAAGATCCCACATGCCGCGGAGCGGCTGCGCCCGTGAGCCATGGCCGCTGAGCCTGCGCGTCCGGAGCCTGTGCTCCGCAACGGGAGAGGCCACAAGTGAGAGGCCCGCGTACCACCAAAAAAAAAAAAAGAACGGTTAAATCTGGATATAAAGTAGGAAACGTTTAATAATTAAATTCAGAGTTTCTCTGAATTATCATGATGAAAATTATAGGCACGGCAAGTTCAGACTGAGGACTAGTCCAGGACTGTCTCCTCCGGTGTGCCGTAGTAATTCTTCAACAGAACAGACTGACTCAAGCTCAGCCCATGTAATACTACTTCAATCCACGTCTATGAAGAACTTGGTCTTTCAGCTCTAAAGTTGAATGTAACAATAAAGTCGGTTCTCCAGATGGAATTGCAGGCAACGTCCACGCAATCCTACAGTTGATAGAACTTTTCCTCTCTTAACTGGCATCAAGTATACGACTCAGACATATGAAACAGTCATTAAAGATTGATTATGTTGCGTTTAAGGTTCTTGGAAAAGAATTATGAGAACCTGTGAAAAAGTTTTAAAAGACAGGAATAGGTAAAAGCAGGAAAACATTTGAGGCTGCTTAACGTAATCAATATTTCTGAGATGATGATAATTTTCAAGACTCTGTTATTTGCCCAGAGATGGCTGTTGATGGAGTGAAATGTTGATGGAAGGCAACTTGAGAAATTGAGGAGGGCTTTCAACTGAAGGGCACTATACCTTTTTTTCACTAAGGAAAAAGAAATGTGGATTTCCACCACTTATGTATTTTTTGCCTCTCTAAGGTAATTAAGGAACTTTGAAAATCAGGAGGATCATGACATTATCCAATACGATCCAACTCCTGGGAAAGCTTTTCTAAGACACGAGTGGTCTTTTCCTTTTCCCTGTCTCCCTGAGACTGCTGGTTTTGATGGGAACAGTTTCCTTCACGTTATACTTCAGTGACATAAAGTTCTCTTTCAAACAAAACAACTGAAAAAACCATCCTCATTTCCTCCTGGGGCTGGAGGTGAAGAGGCGAAACACAGAAATGGAAAACTGGCAAATACTCCTGGAAAGGAGGCCAATGCATTTTTGGGGTCAAAAATCATCTAATTTTGTGGTCACTCTCATTGACGAGTCAGTCTGATTTTTAGCCTCCAGACACTGGCTTAAAATACTGAGGACATTCCTTTGCTTCACTCTTGGACTGTTTTGAGTTGTTTGATCACAGCCTTATTTGGATATTATACTTTGATAATAATGGGATAGATAATATCTTGCTTCCTCCAATTATTTAAGTAGTCTCATTTGTAAGCATCTGATTTTTAATAGATGTTATTTGGTAATATTAGCAAAAAGGAGTGGTACTTCTGATCATGTGGCATTTCATGCATCTGGAGACCCACATAGGCCCTGCAGAGCACCACCACCCAATATCACCCAATATCACAGCGACTATGTAGTCGCCCAACTTCAAACTGGGTCTCGAACAATTTGTGATTTCCACAATTCTGTTTTTCAATCCCCCAGTGAATATTTGCTGTAGCTAATTCTTCCCCGACTGCTCTTGAGTCATGTTTGTATTTCCCCATAAACTATGATAAAGATACCCTGATAGGGCTTCCCTGGTGGCGCAGTGGTTGAGAGTCCGCCTGCCGATGCAGGGAACATGGGTTCGTGCCCCGGTCCAGGAGGATCCCACGTGCCGTGGAGAGGCTGGGCCCGTGAGCCATGGCCGCTGAGCCTGCGCGCCCGGAGCCTGTGCTCCGCAATGGGAGAGCCCACAACAGTGAGAGGCTCGCGTACCGCAAAAAAAAAAAAAAAAAGATACCCTGATATTCTCTAGTTTTGTTTAGCAGCTCTCGAGTTCCCATCCTCGCTGGTGAATGTCACAATCTCAAGATGGACCAGTACGCTAAGACTTCACCTGCCCTCTCTTTTTGTATCATAAGTAGTTAAGCAGGTGACTGCTAGGCAGTATTCCAGGTCTCATACTGAGGGGGCTTAAAGTGAAGAGGATGGGATTAGGGGCATCCTGGGAGACAGGTTCTAGCTCCACTTGACCACTGCTGTGGGATTTCAGGCAAATACCGTATTCTCTCCAGGCTGTAGGGTCTGTTAACCTGTAACAAGAATACTACGTACACTGCCAAGCTCCTTCCATTTTACTACAAGAACACTGAATAGGAGGCATCTGAAGAAATATTATTAGCATCATGGGCTGTGTGCTAGAGTACCCCCTCTCCTCTCTTCCCTTCTCTCTCTCACTCTCTCTCTCTCGCTCACATGTGCACACACCCACACATTCTGCCTGATTCGCAGGATGATTTCTTTGAGACATGACCTAATTTCATTTAGGCTCAGGATCTTCTCAGTGTGGGTTTTCAGAGTTGCTTTATACAATTAAAATATGGAATATGAGACCAGGGCTCAGACTTTATTACCATTAGTCATGCTCAAAAGAAAAATAAGGAACTGATCTAGTGCAATGATGGGTCAGCAAGAAAAAAAAAACAACCCCAATAAAAAGAGTACGTTAAACACTGAAGCACCTCCTGAGACTAAATATTAGGAATACTACGATCTCTGAAATGACAGAAGAGTTACATAGTGAAAACCCTTGAAAAGAAAACACACTGAAATTGGAACGCTCATCTATGGGAAGAAAACAGACATATGAATATTGGCAAAGTCTGAGGATGAACATCTGCATTCTAGGACTTAAAATTATGATAATAATTGATACTAACAAGTGTTGGATATAATCGAGGACATGTATTTTTTAAATGTGAGTTTTAACCCGATAGATTCTAGGGGTGAAAGGCAGAATAGAAGATTAAGTTATGACCCTCTAGCCTTAGTGAAAAGAATACACTCGACTCTACCTGGTAGAATGTGCTCGATGCATAGCGGCTAAGAAAGCACAGCTGAAATTAAGCCAAAACCTGGTCCTCCATCCAGACAGGAGGAAACAAAAGGCAAGCGGAAAACAGACCAGCATGAGGGATGCATCACGTTCAAAAATGAATCAAAGAGAAAAGGGGTCTGCCCTTGTTCTTACAAATGAAAGCAGGAGTCTATGTGGCTCCGCCGTCTTTTACATACTTGTAGCAAGTGTAATGTAGGAGTAATGGAACAAAAACTTTTCTTATCCACAGGAACACCTCTCCCTATTCCACAATGGCTCCCAAGATTTTGATCTTACTGGATCAAAGAGAAGAAAATGAACAAAGTAATCTGTACATGAAACCACAGCTTCTCCAAGGGGAATCAACATTTTGTAGTTATATTTAGGCTTAGCACCTTCATCCAATGATTTCTGAAATAGGGAATGCTGGGTAAAAAGGAAGAGCATATCACTTCTGTCTTATACTTCTGATGCCAGGGCCACTTAAAGAGTGTGAATTCTTTGAAAACTTAAATATCCACTTAAAAATGAGTGACCTGTAGAGAAGACAAATTAGGCTGTCCTTGGAGCCATTAGCTAAAACAATCCTCTTTTTGCATAATGCAGCTTTTTTTTTTTTTTTTTTTTTTTTTTGTTTTGTGGGCCTCTTCCTGTTTTGGCCTCTCCCGTTGCGGAGCACAGGCTCCGGACGCGCAGGCTCAGCGGCCATGGCTCACGGGCCCAGCCGCTCCGCGGCATGTGGGATCTTCCCGGACCAGGACACGAACCCTCGTCCCCTGCATCGGCAGGTGGCCTCTCAGCCACTGTGCCACCAGGGAAGCCCCATTTTGCATAATGTAGCTTTTTGCATAATGAAATCTCTTCTAAGGTTATGGGTATGTGCAAACAGTCCCCACCCCAATTATCCTCCTTAAGAAAAAAAAAATGATTTCCTGGTTGTTCACAAGCAGTCAAGGCAGCTACCAGCAAAAGCATTGGGTGATAGGTTTCTCCTCCACAAGGACCGTGATGATTTGCTTGTATTTTAAAACCCTGACACGTATGATGATGTCTCCCCTCCAGATACCTAACTGGACTTGGATGTCAGTGGAATGACCCCTGAAAGGGACCATCTTGGAGGAGAGGGAGTAAAGAAGGAGTGTTTCTCTCTTCTCCTGCTCAGTCTCGGTCCCTCGTCACTTGCACTGGGCAGAATTTCTTATGAGGAGCCACACTGACTGTTCAACACAAGACTGACTCAACGTTTATCAGCAAATGCTATTCAGTCCATTCCAGATAGACCCTGCGTTCATTACTTTTCTGCAACTTAGAGGGCTTGGGCCTGAAGGAGTCAAAACGCAAATGCTGTTGTTCATTGTACATGCAAATATTAAGCCAACTTATTAATACATGGATATTTTTGTGACCCACTCTGGAATATTGGTGAATTGCAGAGTCTGACTAACTTTTCCAGGAAGCTTTCATTACACCATCTTTCTTCCCTTCGAGGGGACTTCGATTCCCTGGACCAGCTTTCTGGGGCCAAAGCCCAGTTGGAATTTAGAAATGAAGAAACAGTGAGACTCTGCTTGTCACAGTCGTGCCAGGCAAAGACCCTACATGACAGAAAATCATGAGCTGCTAGACAAATTGACTTTGCTAACTGAATGAAACTGACTTGCTGAATGACCCATTAGTCAACTGGCTGGCATCCCAGAGGCTAGAAAATAGCTGCACAGGATAAATCATCGTGTTTGTTGCCAGTGGCCAACTGTGCTAAATTCTCATAGTGGATGTATGTAACAGGTAGTGCTGCACTTAAAAAAAAACCAACTACCTGACTGAACTTGGAAAATACTTAAAGTATTCATAGTATGCCACGTATCCCATGCATATTAGAATTGGGCTTTGGAGGTTAATTAAGTTATGGAAATAAAGTAGGAAGAATAGGAAATAAACCTCAAAGGTTGATTTATTTGCTTGTCTCGGATTAGAACAGTACTGTGTTTATAGTGGATGATCAATAAAGGTGTTTTGCTGCTAGCTACGGAGATGATGATGTGATAAACTCAGTATCAATTTTTTCTTCAGGGAAAACACGATACAACGAATTTGCTTTTAATTATCAAGGCAGAAAGCAGCTCAACTGTTAATATAAAAAGTTAAAAGGATGCCACTAAAGTTATCTGTTTCATACCAAACTTGAATGCAAGAAATTAGCTAATTAGCAGGAAAAAATAAAAATTTTACCAATGAATCACACCAACAATTCCCACAACTTCTTTGCTCTTATTCCTACATTTAACTTTTGCATAATCTTCTTACTTAAAAGCTACCTTTTCCCAAAGTTTTAATCAGTTAAACCAGAGTACATAAACACTTTTTAAGAATTGCTCGACATGTCACAATAAATATCTTTATTCACTAGTATATAAAAAAATTGGTGGTTGCAATTAAAACTCTCTTCTCCTCAGACAATACTCAGTTTCTGTGTTTCTTAACAGCGTGTCTAGTGCAAGCTGGAGGAATGAAGTCTTGGGCCAATAGGTATATTTTGGGGGATATTATCAATAGAGGGAAATGACGTGGAATACAGGGCTGAGCGGAGGCATGAAGATAATTTGCATTTCACCTTTCGACTTGTGTGAAAACAAAGTTTATGACCTTCCTCTGCTTGGGAAATAAAGCGGTTTATGCTCAATAAATGGCTAACACACAAGAGGGGGAGGGAAGGAGGTAGGGAAAAAGGGAGGTGAGGGAGAGGGGAAGGGGGAGGAAAGGAGGGGGGAAGGGGGAGGGAAGGAGGGAGGAAGGGGGAGAGAGAGAATGACAAAAATCCCTAGATTTCCACATAACATTCAGAAGGCTATCTCTCAAACAGTAGTCAGATACTCCTACTAGGAATCTAAGAAAAAAAATAAAATAACCTCAAATTCCTCCTTCTTTTGTGATGGCCACCCCAGCCTAAGTATCAAGATCCCTGATAAAGGGTCATCTGCTCAAGGTTACTATTGATGTCCAAAAGGCAAAAAAAGGCCATGTGTGTACCTCTCTTGCTTTCTTTATGTGCCTGTGGAGTTTTATATTCACCAGGAGACCTACAGGTGGTGATTTTGACCCTCTGGGTCCCTGGGTCTTTGCAGACTATCACTGACTCGGAGCTTCAGAGGCCGGAGAAAACTGAACAGGGCTTAAAATGTTGGGTTGAGTGCCCTGCAGTGTCCTGAGTGTCCACACAGCATCCCATGTGCTCCTGGGAAGGGAGCTGGAGGCACCTGGCAAACTGTGACCTCTGGGTCTGTGTTGTCCTCACTGCACACGTGGTCAGGATGGCCCGGCCACATTAAACTGGAAAATAAAGGAGGTCCAGCCTGGCTGGAGTAGAGCTGATGTCTTCACACGTTGATGGGTGAGTTGAGGGGCCATGAACGTTACTGCAAGGGTTGCTGCAGAAGGTAAGTGCACATGGGGCCAATGGAATTATGGGTTCCTGGGGTCCCATCACTACTTCAACAAGAGGAAATCTGATTTTATCGTTTTAAAGCAAAGCCATAGGATTTCATTTGCCGAAAACAAGGATTTAGATACTTTTAACAAATTTTTGAAAAGCACTGGGATCTAAACCAGCATTGAGTAGCTAGCTCTATTGGAGACCTACTCATTCAAGGTCACACTACATCCAGGATCTTGAAGTTGAGGATATACACAAGTTAGGCTCAGGAAAGGGCATGGACATCTCAGACCACTTTTCCTAAGAGAGACCTACAGTCCTAGATAGACCCCAGAACTAAATCAGCTTCCCATTGGTTCCCCTTTCCTGGGCCAGGCCAGACAAATGATACAATTCAAGTTATTAAGATTAGAATGGAAGCCAAAAGATTTTCAGAGGCAAGAGGTAGGACTCAATTTGACTAGGGCATTATCATGACACGTACAGGAAATCCCACACTTCTTTAAGGTGTGCTACTCATGACCATGAACTATATTAATAGTTATGAAAAAGATGTGAACCATTTCATAAGATAATGAAATGAAAATACAGATGTAATGTTACCACATCGTTTCTTATTAATAGGTAGATAATCCAAAGGGTGCTCTCGCCACAAAAAGATATAACTTAGCTTTAAAAAAAACACACAATTGCAGGCACTCCTGCGCATTTCAAAAATTCAAAAGGCGGGCTCCCCTGGTGGCGCAGTGGTTGAGAGTCCGCCTGCCGATGCAGGGGGACGCGGGTTCGTGCCCCGGTACGGGAAGATCCCACATGCCGCGGAGCGGCTGGGCCCGTGAGCCATGGCCGCTGAGCCTGCGCGTCCGGAGCCTGTGCTCCGCAACGGGAGAGGCTGCAGCAGTGAGAGGCCCGCGTACCGCAAAAAAACCCCACAAAACAACAACAACAAAAAATTCAAAAGGCAAACTTTGTCATGGAAAAAACAGAAATAACAAGAAAAGCAGCTTATTCACAGTTGCAACAGTCTACAGTTCTAGAACTAATCTTTCTTCATTCTTTGTACCAGCTGCAAATATTAGGAAACGTGATTTTATCATGTCACACTTATGCAGAAACAATACACACTCAGTCTATGAATGCTTCCTTTTTTGTTGTTTGTTTCTCTTGCTGTTGCTACAATCCTAGTTTTATCTACGAACTTCTAAACGCCGAGTCCATTCTAGAAAAGCAGATATTATGAGAATCTGTGACGCGAAAGAGCTTATCATAAAAATATTTTTGAATTCTACTATTTGATCACAAAAACTCCAACTGTACAAAGAATAGGCTCACTGTTTCTTGGACAACTACACCGTTGGCTGTATGCTTGCCTTTTCAGTCATATCAATCCCTTCGGGTATTCAAGATACTATCTTGCTTTTCTTGGCTGCAGCATCCCTCTTGGAAAACATCTGGACCACAAGGCACATGTTGTGTTTAAGATTATGGTGTGACGACCCTAGGAGGCCAGCTAGAGCCTAGACAATACAAGAACAAATGCGATGCAGAGTAATTCAACATTTCAAAAGCTTAATAAATGAACCAGCAACAAGCTGTGGGTTCAGGAGTATCATAAAAACAGGAACAAGAATTCACAGAGAACCAGGCTGATCTAACAGAGACGAGAATATTTACTTCGCTTTAGTAATTAACAACCTAAAGCAGCAATTATTTTAATAACTTAATATGGAATTTAAATAATTGTGGGAAAGCTGTCACTATTATTTCACTGGTGGTCTGGGGCTTGGAAAATGATGTTCTGAGAGTTTTACCAGGGAGGGAAACTCCCTGCATATGTAGATTTGGGATTCGATCATAACTCAACAAATATATTTTGTGCATATACCACACAAGGTGTCGGGACTGGGTAGAAGGGAGGCAGACAGGTGAAGGTTAAAAATAATAAACGGTAATGATAACAGGATTTCTGTCTTAAAGAGTTTACAGTCTAATAAGAAAAGTAAGGCAAATATGGGGCTTCCCTGGTGGTGCAGTGGTTAAGAATCCGCCTGCCAATGCAGGGGACATGGGTTTGAGCCCTGGTCCGGGAAGATCCCACATGCCACAGAGCAGCTAAGATTGTGCGCCACAACTACTGAGCCTGTGCTCTAGAGGCCATGAGCCACAACTACTGAGCCCATGTGCCACAACTACTAAGCCTGCGCTCTAGAGGCCACGAGCCACAACTACTGAAGCCCGCGCGCCTAGAGCCCGTGCTCCGCAACAAGAGAAGCCACCGCAATGAGAAGCCTGCACACCACAACGAAGAGTAGCCCCCGCTCTCTGCAACTAGACAGCCCGCACACAGTAACAAAGACCCAACCCAGCCAAAAATAATAAATTTGAAAAAAAAAAGTGCCTTGAGGTTTGCGAGTCACGGCATAAATCTTGATAATAAACATATATTTTAAATAAATAAATAAAAATAAAAGGACCTTTATAAAAAGAAGCTTTTGGTAAATCCTTATAGCTGGGAATAAAGGCAGTTTCGTTCTAGGCTTTGAAAGATGGGTATAATGCCAATTCAAGGAGATTTGTTATGGAGCAAAGCATTCCAGGTGGGGTGAGTGGCACAGGTGGAAAAAGCCACAAGGTATTTGAAAATTATAATGAGCACTGAAGGACCACATATCTTAGCTCTAGCTTTAATTTTCTATGTATTTTAGTCAATTCACTCTCCTTTTTCTTTCATTAAAAATATTATTTGCAGCAACATGGATGGACCTAGAGATTATCATACTAAGGTGAAGTAAGACAGAGAAAGACAAATACTATATGATATCACTTATATGTGGAATAGTCTATGTTTTATATGTCTTTTAGATAAAACCAAATGACTTTACTGTACACCTGAAACTAACAATATTGTAAATCAACTATACTTCAATAAAAAAATATCAGTAGCCTTGTTCTGCCCTTTCAGGATTTCCCTTCCTATGTAACATTCAAAGCGAATTCCCATTTTCTTTGTAAGAACTGGTCAGGGTGTTAGGGAAGCCCATTTCTCCTCTTCTGCTGCTGCAGCTACATAACCACCCTGTATCAATCTTTGCCCCAGGCCTGTGGATACCTTACTGCACATGTGTACCCACACGAAGCCCGGAGGATAACAGAAGGAAGTGATGACGACTGGGAAAGATGTGTTTAGGGCGGTGGTACTTGCTATGTGCCAGACACTGTCAAAGTGCTTTACATATAATAGCTCATCTGAACTTAACAACTCTGTGATGTAAGTGCTATTTTTATCCCTATTTTACGGATGAAGAAACTGAAGCCCCCCAATATTAAGTAAATTGTCTACGCCACATAGCTAATAAGCAAGTCGAGCTAAGAATCGAACCCAGGCAGTGTGTGTTCATTCCGTGCCCTTAAATACGTCCCTATGTTGTCTCTGATCACGATGATTCAGGGATAGTGGTGGCATAAAACACATAAAAACACCATTTCTAAAAGCAATGACACCAGCTCTCCTCCTCCCCAAAATACCGGTAATGAATTCTTTTTAAAATAAAATCTTTCATTCACACATTGTGATAATAAAAGTCCAGCACAATTACAACTGTTGTAAAAAGGGCTTCTGTGTACTCAGGAGCTGCAGGCTGGCTACAGCTAGGATTCTTTTGAACCATTTGCTCCATTTTTCACAAGAAAAGTTTGTGGTTTGGACCCAATGATGTTCTCATGATCGTCATGTAAGAAGCAATAACTGCTCCTAGGTGGACCCTGACCGTCTCTCCAGGCACTGAGCCAGGTCCCAGCCTGAGAGGATTACAGTCTTGGCTAATGGTTTTGAGCTGCTCGGTTTCCACTGGTAATGGATCATCTGTCTAGTCTGACAAGCTCTTTAATAGCTCTTTCTCCTCCCAATGAGTTCAGGCTCATGCTCAGCATTGCTAATCCCATATGTGGTTTCCGGTTTTTCCTTTGTTCTTTACTCCTTTCAAAATAACTTCAAGTGACTTTATAGGATGGTACGCTGTTACATTTTCCTTCAGTGCACATAATCCTTTAGCATCCATCCATCCATCTATCCATCCATCCATCCATCCATCCATTATCAATCTGAAATAAGATAAGCTCATCTAAAATTCTCACAGATGATACCAGAACAATCTTGTTTCAGCCTTTAATGAAATGTTGGTCGTGATAATATATTTATTTTTATAGTTTTAAAATGTATCGAGTAACTATAATAATAATACATGTATTAACTGTTGGGAGATAATCCTTTACGTCAACTGTGTTGTGTAGGGAGCAGCCTTGGAAAATAGATAGCGTCTCCCTCCGGGGCCAAGAGCTGGCTTGTTTTTCTCTCCAGTACAATAAAGATCAAGGATAATACATTTTAGATTTTGCCAGTTCTTCGGAGCTTCTCGTCTCCCTGCTAATGATCCGTACTATCTTTTCTATTTTATTGCTATAGAGTGGTATACTGAAGATGGTTGAATGTGCTTGATATATCTTTATATAGATCGGGATTTTTAAAAGAAATATCAATAATCCCCAACTCTCCTGAATCCGGCATTCATTCGGGATTGAGAATATGAAGGATTTAGCTGCTGACACCACACAGGTTCTTGCATCCGATGCCGACAATGGGTTAATACAAATCAGTTCCTTACTTTGGTGGTAACTGCTACACTTCCTGTCCTCTGTGGTATCACTGGGTCATTAAAACCAAATGATCTGCCTTATGCACCGCCCTGAAGCTGTCCACAAATTGCGTATATCTTCCTCCACCTCCCCCGAGACATCACTGGATGCTCTCAAGCCAGAGCTGGTCTGCCCTTCCAGTCCCCGGGGCTCCCCCCACTTAGACCTCCCTCCGTGCATTTTATCTCTGAGGACGGCTGTGTCACTTGCCTTCTAGAATTAGAGGATCTTACTTGAAAGCAGGTGTCCAAGTTTATAGCACCTTCCCTTAGCTCTGGAGAGCTCTTACATTGCAATCAAGGGTGCCACAAACAATCCTGTATCTAAATACAGATTTTTTAATATCTTTTGAGTTATTCTAAACCTGAAGGCGGACACACAGGCCAATACTTTTCTCTCCTCCACATTCCTGGCTTCACCTCCCTGACTTGGCTCATTCTAATGTGGATCTAAAAATCTCATTGAGCTGTCGTTTTGGAGATTATGTTATTGTTTCTGGCATTCCTTAATTTTTCTGTAATGTACCATCCCTAATGGGATACAGCAAAACTTTATTTCCTTTTCTTTTCCTTGTCTCCTTAGTTCTGAGTTCAGACTCATTTCTTTATTTCAACGTTCCAATATGAGTTAGGTATAGTTTGAAACCCTAAGGGTTTTTTTCTCTCTTTTATCCATAGGTTTTGGCTTCTTAAGGAAAGAAATAGAAAGGAGCCACATTGGTAACTTGTATCTGCCACACTCAGGGAGAGAGGACCAACCCAAAGTGTGAAACTAAGGAGGTTTCGTAAGCTAGGCTGAATCCTGGAAAGAAATATTTAACACAGCCATTATAATGATAAAAACACACTGTATCTTTCTTTTTATGCTATAAGTTTACAATTAATCTGTTCTGGAGATAGGACATCAAAGTTATAGAGAAAGTTCCCTATTTCTAAAATTTAAAAAAAATAAACTATAAATATTAAAATGTCTTTGAAAAATAGGCATCAGACAGGGTCAGATTCTCCTGATGAGGGGCTCATTTGCTTTAGGTTCTCAATCTGAGTGATTCAATTTCTGTTGGAAATTCCCTGGTAAGAACTACATTGCCTCAGATCCCCTTTCTCTCACTTATTCTTGGAGGCGATCTTCCACAGACACCCCTCTGAACTTGGCTCACAGGTTGAGCACATTTTCCTCCACTCCTACGAGTCACGAGCCAGATGCTGTAAAGTGGAAAGGTTTTCAGTGTTCTTTGTAGATTTTTTTTAAAAAAAATCATTATTTTAAAGACAAAAAAGAGCTCAGAGATGCTTGAGGTTAGTTGTTGGTCAACTGTATATCTACAGCCCACTAGTACCTTATTTAATTGTAACATATTCAATTTTATAAGTAATTCTCCATGGAGGATGAGGGAGTTGAAACCCTGGAAGGCTAGGGGCAAACATAAATCAGCATCTGCATATGATGGAGGTGGGGGGGGGGACAGAGGACGAGGTGGAGGGATGGAGGGAAAGGTGTTGTTGGGCTGTGTCTGGAAAACCCTCTGCCAACCCAAGACCCTGGCAAGTCTCCACAAGAGAAGGAGACATCCCTTACTTTCATTCTAGTTGAGAATCACTGATTTAGACCAAGTCCCTACAAAACAATAAATTAAAGCACAATGAGGCTATGACTCCCCAAATGTGATGAAACCAGTTATAGTGACAGAGCCGAGAAGTGAATTCAGGGTCATTGACCCCAAGTCATTTCATTTTTCCTATAAATTGCATTGTTAGTTTGTCCAGATGAAAGAATACTTAGTATTATAGAATTTCGAGATGAGATAGTCCTCAAAATCCATTTAAATGCTCTTTCATAGCCACGTTTCTTTGGTGATAGGAATGTTCTGAATCTTGACTGAAGAAATGTCACTATCTTGCTTGTGATATCGTACTATAGTTCAAAAGGATGTTACCACTGGGGGACACCGGGTAAACGGTATCTGGGATCTCTCTGTATTATTTCTTACAACCATATGTGGAACTACAATGATCTCAAAGTCAAAAATTAACTTTAGAAAAAAATGCATTTAATTGTCAGCTGGATTTGCCTAGAACTAGGGTAGGTTTATGTTTTTTCTGCCAAGGTCAATAGAGTCAAAACTATCAAAAAACTTTACCACCTACCTAATTATCTCTCTGCTCTCACAGCTAGTTTAGTAGATATCTCACAATACAGTGTTCAAATTGATATACTGTCAAGAGAAAAATCAGTATTAAGTATTGACTAAAGACGGCTGTATGAATTTGAGAATTAGTTAGGTTCTCCCCCTGCACATTTGAAGAAATGGTTAATTATCAAAAAATGGTGTTTTAGGATGACTTCCCCAAGTAATACCTCTCATTGCTTTCTTAATAATAGAAAAATATATGAAGAAGGAAAGCAGAAAAATATGCACAGAAGATGAGGACACCTCAGGTCCTCAAAATGTAAGTCTTTTATCAATATAAAAAGTAAACCCCTGCTAAAATCACTTTCTTTCCTACTACTCTTTTTTTTTTTTTTTTTTTTTTGCGGTACGCGGGCCTCTCACCGTTGTGGCCTCTCCCGTTGCGGAGCACAGGCTCCGGACCCGCAGGCTCAGCGGCCAGGGCTCACGGGCCCAGCCGCTCCGCGGCATGTAGGATCCTCCCGGACCGGGGCACGAACCCGTGTCCCCTGCATCGGCAGGCAGACTCTCAACCACTGCGCCGCCCGGGGAAGCCCTCCTACTACTCTTTTTAAAAGTGGAATACCTCTTGAGAAAGCAAAAAGAGAATCATCCTATTTTGATGAGTCAGAGCAGCAGCAAAAATTGTGGTGATGAAAAAGTTTTTTTCCTATGTATTTATCTCTTAAATAAAATAACTCCTTAAATGTGGGCAACATTTAAGGAGGTCTGAGTATAGGCATGATAGCAATTTAAAAAATGGTTATGTGTCTTCTGGTTTGTTCCCTTGTCCCTCTGAGCTAGGGATTCTAGAATTCATTTTTATTCATGAAGCAAATTAGAAGAGACTGAAGTTTTATCACAGGAATTTAGACCAGGTTCCCGGCTACAGGGCATGATGAATCAGCAAGAAACACTAGCAAGTTTCAAACTGAAATAAAACATAACAGCCTTTCGTCAGCATAAAGGTACAGAGGTAACAGAAGACAGCAGTGTCAGAGGCAGCTTTTCCTTCTAACCCTGCAAAGTGGGGAGGGTTGGAAGACTTCCCTATGTAGGAAGGAGGGCCAACATTCAAAAGAATCAGAATGAGGGAACCCTTCTCCTGGGAACATTGCAGGCTCCAATAAAACAGGGGGATGGCAGAGTGTCGAGTCTGAGTATCTATTATGAGTGAACAAATGGGACCCTATTTTTGTCTTCGTGAAAGCAGTTACGCCTAAAAGTGCGCTCGGCTCGTTTGGTGGCTCCTCCCTTGCCATCACTTTTGTTCCAGAGACTGCGGAGTTGAGGCCAATTTGCATTTAGAGTCAGTTTCCAAAGACTTGACACCATCTTTCTGCAGATGCTTTTCTTAAACTGTGCTGTTCTGAGCTGAGCTGCCCTGACAGCCCAATAGCCTGTGTTTCCTCGCTTTATGGCAATTTACATCAACATACGCCTGAATACTGTCAACTGACATAACACAGTAAAACAGAGAGTAAATAAACATGGCAATAGACTCTGTTGGCTTCTGGTCATACATGCAGAAATGGTGAGGTTCTCAAATGTGTCTGCCCTTCACAACAGTATGTTTCTTGATGGAGCTGATCCAAAAATTTAAAGCTAATTTTATAAAGTCAGAATTCTTGTTCTACATAAACAATAGCTAAAGGGTTTAATCAATTAAATTGCCTGCTCGAACTGAATAATAAATTATTATTATAAAAATAAAAGGCTAAGTATTAATTATGCTAAAAGTATAGTTCACTTTGTCATTTTTTTTTTTTTTTGGTTCCGAAACTTACCTATGAATTTCCTTAGATATTTGTCAAAGTATGTGCTCTATAAATCAGTTTAGAGAAGGTACATATTTTTTATTCTAAACTAAGTTATGACAAAGCACAGTTGCTTCCAGGAGAGCAATAACTTTTCCTATATAAATTTTATGTCAATTACAGATTTACAACAGTTTTCATTTCCATAAGCCTTCCCATAACTACTTATTATTCTATTATTTTTTATATGGGAAAATAAAAACCAGTATACACTTGGGAGACAGCACCAGCTGCCTTCTCCATGACAACATTAGAGATATTCCAGGTGGCAGAATAATCTTCCGTATAGCTCTAGAGCATTTGAGATTTGACTTCTAGAAGGAAACCAATATATTGTGAAAAGGAAAAGGGAGCATCAGACGCAGGTATTATACAACTAATGGTATGTTACAAAATTATTTTACTCATGACTAAGTTTTAATAAACTGACTACATCTTTTAAGCATCATAAAATCTTTTTAGTCATGTCATATTGAAAACCACAAGTCTCACGAAACTATACGTTGAAACCCCAAATTCTAATATAGTGACTACAACTTTTACTTTGCTGAAACTTAAGAAAAAAACACCTTATTCTAAGAGGAACTGAAATAAAACTAATAGCCAATGACTACAATTTTTAACACGATCAAGGAAGAACAGGTATGATTGCTCCCATTATATTACTAGAAATATGGACGCAAGAAGAAATTTACAAGACTCCTATTTTGGGATTCTCCTTTTGGTTTATTCGTTTGTGTTTAGTTTAATATTTCCAAAAGAACCCAACTCTAAAAGTAAATAGGTGTTTGGGGAACAAAATAAACATCATTGGCAAATGTCTTGAGAAACACTGGACTTAAAAAGTCAGTAGGTTATTTTAATTCAGGAATTCTCATTCTTGTATACGATCAAGTGCTTTGTGAATCTCCAGGAGAGGGAAATTAATTGCCACATTTTGCCCATGGAATGACCCTCCCCTCACTATTTTTCTGTAGCACACTTATTAAGGTGTGTTCCAGGGAATTCACTGTCTGAAATTCTTCAGTCACAAAATTGCTACTTAGTGAGGATATTCTGCGTTTGGTTGTGATTTTAATTTGGGTCCTCAAAGTAGTGTTCTGCATTAAATACTGACTACTTGCCTAAACTTCAGGACTCAAGGTTTGCTATAGAACATGAGAAGAATTGGAATGAAAGCAACACTGGATTTGGGAGACAGAACAGCTGAGTCCAATGTCAGTTCTGCCTCTAACAAGCTCTGTGACTCTGAGGAGGTCATTTAATTCCTGCAGACAGCAGTTTTCTGGTCTAATCGCAGGAAGTTCAGCTAAAAATCTCTGTGGCTCTTCCCTTCTGATTCTTGTAATAGCAAAGAGCATGTGGATGTTCCCAAGGAAGTATTTCTTTATCCAGCCAATGCCTGGCAGTTAATTAATCAGTGGGTATAGACTGATAGCATTTCCACTGTATCCAAAGCTGGCTTCTCTGCCAGTAATAAAAATGTCAGAAACAGGATGTTAACAAGCAATACATGATAATTCAGTTCCAGAGTAAGTAATTTCTTACTCTGTAAGTTGTATTGTAAGTAAGGTTGTATTTTTAATAACAAAACAATTCTTGACTGGTGCAAAACTTATGTTTCTTACCTATTCTCAGACCAAGACATACTTTACAAGTATGATCCTAAATAATATGGATCACACTTGCTTACAATTTTTTTTTTCTGCAAGCGTAATGGTCAATATATCACAGAAGTGTTGTAAAAGAAAGTGGCATTTTTTTCACCTTACAAATTAATTCTTTTCTCAAGTACACTAGAATATGTTCATGTCTATGACCTTGGACTGGAAGGACAATAATATCATATATAATTTCAGAATCATATATGAAAATATCATATACTGTAAGGAAGAATAACCACACAGAGTGCCATACTACTAGTCACTTATACAGTAAGAGAATAATAGGTGAAAAGTTAAAAAAAAAAAATGAAAACAAAAAAGTCAGTTAATTGCTACAAGTATGCCTGACTTCCACTCATTGGACTCACTGGGGTCAGGGTACCTGTGTATGATTACACATATAAATTAAACAGGCAAAGGCTATAATGAAGGCAAAAGATTCAAGATATCCAACAAATTAATGGATGTGATCTGTTCACATGAGTTGAAGTTCAACTGGAAACCAACAAATGTTACTCTTAGGAAAGATTTTTTAAGAAGTGGAGACAAGTAAAATGATGGCCCAGATACTAATGAGAGAGAAACCTATTGGCTGCTAGAGTGGGCTTAAATCAGGTGTTGCTGCTATTGCTGAAGATAATAGCATCATGGCTCCTATTAATCTCCAGACATGGTAACTAGGGCATGAGCCATCCAAGCGTGGAAGAAACACATCTTTTGGTTACATTGACATGATAGGGAAGTATGATTACCCTATTTTTAAAATTTTTAAAAAACCATATTTTTTTGAATTGGCAGGAACACCAGCAGGACACTCAAAACCATGGCCATGCCTACAACTGACTTTTTCAGAACAGCCATCCGACCGTGGCTCCCCCTACTCCGAATTTCTCTCAACTATGTCACCGCCTCAAGTCAAACAGTGGGAAATGGGACGGAGCAGAACTCAAGATATTTTGGCACCTTATCGAACGCTTCCAGTCACTGACTGGGACGTAATGAATTCAGTACACATGAATGGACTGTATCCCATTTTAGTTCTTTATTTAGTAAGATTGGGGGGAAAAAAATAGAGGTGCGTGGAAATAAATTATTTAAAAGACAAAAATAAGTTCTTCTGATGTCAATGCACTGGATGGTTTTTCCATCAAAAGAGATAGTGGAGAATGAATAACTACTTGCAAGCATATGAAGTTATTAGGAAATGAAAAGAACAGTCAACTGTCCATCTGAATGGGAGATAACTGAAACATACAGTGCTTCTACCCGGCAGAATAAAGTACAGTACTCAAGTTTTAGGGTAAACACTTCCTTTCGGGGAAAATATATTTAAATTTATACTCTCCGAGTACATAATACTTACACAGCCTGTCTAGTTCATCTTAATAGGCTAAATGCTCCAAACGCCTCTGCTAGACATAGCATCGCAGAGTCTCCAATACTTACGAACTAAGTTCCGATTCTTCAACTCAGCATTGCAAGTCCTTTACAGGAAGGACTACGAATCCAATTTTATCTTCCTCCCTATCCGCACATGGGTTCTTTTCTTGAAATTATGTATATTCCTGCTATATGAAGACTGCAGGTTTTTCTATCTCTGATCCTTGGAATGTTTTTTCCACTCCACCAATTTTTCCTGTTTAAAATCTGACTGTTCACTTGAGGTCCCCCTTGATTTATTTTACCAGATACATCACTGTGTGTGTAGCATTCATTTTCTCTGACTCTTTATCTGTCCACACTGAACTGGGAAATTCTGAACTACCGAACTATGTTGAACACTGAACTACAAAGAATTACAAAGTTCTGTGTACTGTCTCTCTTAAGACATATGAAGTCCCTCTCAAGCCATTAAGTCTAAATTTTATTATATTTCTTTGAATTTTTCTCTAACAGTGGTTAAGTAGAGGGGCTTTGGAAGAAGACTAGTTGGGATCTACTTACTACTTACCAGCCTGGGTCAATCTATTTCCTCTTTTAAAAGAGTAACAGGTTAGTAATAGAACCTCACTCAAAGGATGATTAAAAGGATTCAATCAGATGACAAATGTCAAACCCTTAGAATTGGCTTGATACACAAATAAATAAGTATTCAAGATTTATTATATGAAACTGGAAGAACTATCCTGAAATATTTTAAAAGTCAAAAGTTCCATCGTTATACAAGGTTTAGGTTCAGGTAATCCTTGACGCTCTTACAATTTGACTATTTTACACTCACTGTGCATTTTTGTGTGTGAAACTGTAAATTTACTACACATATATTAAATGAATGTAGATAGGACTTAAGGGAGCTTACAGTACGTTTAGTTTTGAAGAAGAAGAGCAAAACTAAAACTGGATACACATTATGGAAGTATATGATAGCATGTAGCTTTAAATAGTGAGATGCAAATTGTGGCTTTTAGAAGTTTACTTTGGGGGGGTATAAGTCTACTATGAGACTTTCGTACGTTCAACTTTTAGACCCATTTTTATACGAATATAGAGAATTGTCTATTTATATTTACTAGTCTAACAGCAGGGGCTAAACAGGATGGTAGCTTGGGTTTCTTCCAGGCTTATTATATAATTTGACTAAGTAAAACAGATTACACCCATCAATAGCTCACAAGTTCCTGTATTACTGACGTTCATGTGAAGACAGATTACTTGCCTAATCTGCAAATGAGTAAGACATAGATACCTAAGTTAACGTGCTGAAAATCAGATATTTAAGGTACAGTGTTGAAAAATCTAAAATTTATCAATGTTGCTTGATGCACATGAATGGGCTTCTTAGTAGAATAAAAATAGCATCATTTCCCAAGATTCCAAATCACCTTATTACCTCCAAAAAGGAGTTACATTATTATTTTTTTTTTTGCAGTACGCGGGCCTCTCACTGTTGTGGCCTCTCCCGTTGCGGAGCACAGACTCCGGATGCGCAGGCTCAGCGGCCATGGCTCACGGGCCCAGCCGCTCCGCGGCATGTGGGATCTTCCCGGACAGGGGCACGAACCCGTGTCCCCTGCATCGGCAGGCGGACTCCCAACCACTGTGCCACCAGGGAAGCCCGAGTTATATTAATTTTGATTATGTTAAAAGGAAACACTTTGCAGTGATCTTGTCACTGACAACACATTCCACCTATAATCATTTTCTTTTGAAATGCAACATATAACAAATGAGCATACTAACAAATTTAATTTTATTTGAACACAATTTCCATTAACACATTCCTGAAATGCAGTGCCTTGCACATAGTAAGTCCTCACTATATAGGTACTCAAAGAATGTATTTACTCTGTGTACATGTTTATATGTTCTATCTCATTTTGCACTGAGGATCTGAAACATTAAACATTTAATTCCTGGCAAATATTTTGTGATGTCTTTAAAGTTCCTATCATATCTGCATAATGAACCTTAATGAATGGGTCACTGTTTGTTTTCATGTCATAGAAACTGAAGTCGTATGCATGTTTATTTTCAGAGAGTTTCCTGTGCATGTTGTAAATTGTCTGAACCGCCACATTTCTATGGTGACATTATACCAAGAGCTAATTATTATGAAAGTTTGTATACGAATGTTTTCCGAGCCTCCAGGAAAGTCTTTTTTTGTTTGGTTTGGTTTCATTATTAGTTCATCACGGTGTAAAAGAAAACGTGTTAGTATAAATATATTCTTCATGCAGGTCTATGTTGTCTTAATGTACTTTATAATATTGACATACTTTGTTATCTTCAGTTCCCAGTTAATAAGTAAAAAGATGTGATGCAATATATAGGAGAAGGATGAGGATGCAGTGAGTTAGGGTTAATAAAAGGTCTGTTAAGGTACAGCTCGTTCATTGTGTCTAAAAAAAGAATCTATTAGAACAGTATGGAGGCTCATTAAAAAACTAAAAGTAGGGCAACCATATGATCCAGCAATCCCAATCCTGGGCATATATCCAGAAAAGATGAAAACTCTACTTTGAAAAGATACATGCACCCCAGTGTTCATAGCAGCACTTTTTATAATAGCCAAGACATGGAAGCAACCCAAGTGCCCATCAACAGATGATTAGTTTAAGAAGATGTGAGATATATATATATATATGTATATATATATATATATACACACACATATATATAATGGAATATTACTCAGCCATAAGAAAGAATGAAATATCACCATTTGCAGCAATATGGATGGGCATAGAGATGATCATACTAAGTGAAGTAAGTCAGACACAGAAAGACAAATATTATGGGATATCCCTTACATATGGAATCTAAAAAATAATACAAATGAATCTACATCTACAAAACAGAAACAGACTCACAGACATAGAAAACAAACTTACAGTTAGCAAAGGAGAAAGGGAGGGGGGAGGGATAAATTAGGCATATGAGATTAACAGATACAAACTACTATACATAAAATAGATAAGCACAAGGATTTACTACATAGCATGGGGAACTATATTCAATATCTTGTAATAATCTACAATGGGAAATAATATGAAAAAGTATATATATATATATATATAACTGAATCACTTTGCTATACACCTGAAACTAACACAATATTATAAATCAACTATATTTCAATTAAAAAAAGGTTTATTGGTACCATACTGTCTTGATTACTGTAGCTCTGTAGTATAGTCTGAAGTCAGGGAGCCTGATTCCTCCAGCTCCGCACAAAAACAGAAATACAGATCAATGGAACAGGATAGAAAGCCCAGAGATAAACCCACACATGTATGGTCACCTTATCTTTGATAAAGGAGGCAGGAATGTACAGTGGAGAAAGGACAGCCTCTTCAATAACTGGTGCTGGGAAAACTGGACAGGTACATGTAAAAGTATGAGATTAGAACACTCCCTAACACCATACACAAAACTAAGCTCAAAATGGATTAAAGACCTACATGTAAGGCCAGAAACTATCAAACTCTTAGAGGAAAACATAGGCAGAACACTCTATGACATAAATCACAGCCAGATCCTTTTTGACCCACCTCCTAGAGAAATGGAAATAAAAACAAAAATAAACAAATGGGACCTAATGAAACTTAAAAGCTTTTGCGCAGCAAAGGAAACCATAAACAAAACCAAAAGACAACCCTCAGAATGGGAGAAAATATTTACAAATGAAGCAACTGACAAAGGATTAATCTCCAAAATTTATAAGCAGCTCATGAAGCTTAATAACAAAAAAACAAACAACCCAATCCAAAAATGGGCAGAAGACCTAAATAGACATTTCTCCAAAGAAGATATACAGATTGCCAACAAACACATGAAAGAATGCTCAACATCATTAATCATTAGAGAAATGCAAATCAAAACTACAATGAGATATCATCTCACACCAGTCAGAGTGGCCATCATCAAAAAATCTAGAAACAATAAATGCTGGAGAGGGTGTGGAGAAAAGGGAACCCTCTTGCACTGCTGGTGGGAATGTGAATTGGTACAGCCACTGTGGAGAACAGTATGGAGGTTCCTTAAAAAACTACAAATAGAACTACCATATGACCCAGCAATCCCACTACTGGGCATATACTCTGAGAAAACCATAATTCAAAAAGAGTCATGTACCAAAATGTTCATTGCAGCTCTATTTACAATAGCCAGGGGATGGAAACAACCTAAGTGTCCATCATCAGATGAATGGATAAAGAAGATGTGGCACATATATACAATGGAATATTACTCAGCCATAAAAAGAAACGAAATTGAGTTATTTGTAGTGAGGTGGATGGACCTAGAGTCTGTCATACTGAGTGAAGTAAGTCAGAAAGAGAAAGACAAATACCGTATGCTAACACATATATATGGTATCTAAGAAAAAAAAATGTTATGAAGAACCTATGGGTAAGACGGGAATAAAGACATAGACCTACTAGAGAATGGACTTGAGGATATGGGGAGAGGGAAGGGTAAGCTGTGACAAAGTGAGAGAGTGGCATGGACATATATACACTACCAAACGTAAAACAGATAGCTAGTGGGAAGCAGCCGCTTAGCACAGGGAGATCAGCTGGGTGCTTGTGACCACCTGGATGGGTGGCATAGGGAAGGTGGGAGGGAGGGAGACGCAAGCGGGAGGAGATATGGGAACATATGTATATGTATAACTGATTCACTTTGTTATAAAGCAGAAACTAACACACCATTGTAAAGCAATTATACTCCAATAAAGATGTAAAAAAAAAAAAGGTTTATTGGTAACACAAGAGAACAGATAAAGAATCATTTATTTGCCTGACTGTAGCATGCATTTTGATTTCTCTGTTTAAACATACCAGCACTGATTATATTTTATTTAGTCACTTCTTTTCTACAGTAATTATCTATAAAATCTATTCTGCAGATTACCGGAAAACCTTAATCAGTATCCATGACCAGGTTAACATGATTTCATCTGTACTGCTGATTCCTACTATCCTGCCTGAAAGGAGGGGGGGTCTTCCAAGTAGTGATGGTGGCCAGAGCTACTTAACACAGAGTAATGAGAAGAGAATGGGCTTCGCAATCAGACAGATCTGATTTTCCATCTTTGGCTTCATCATTTATTAACACTGTGTTCTTATGCTTGTTACATAACATCCTGGATCTTTGAGTTCCTCCTCAGTAAAATAATGATAATAAAAACCATGTATTTTATTGTATTCTTTTGAAGAGTAGAAAATATATCGGTAATTCATTCATTCATTAAATGCACTAGATACTTGGGGTACAAAGATAAATAAAAGGCGGCTTCTATTGCCCTCAAGAAGCTCACAGTCTAGAAGAGGGAGACAAATAAATAGTGGAGTTCACCAGCATTATAATAAACTTTGGTGGAGGACACGTTGGGTGTAAAAAGGAAGGAAAGGTAAATTCTGCCTTTCCGAGGGAAGGATATTAAGAAATGTTTTAGAGAAAGTCATCTTTGGCTAAATCTCAAAAAGATTCCGTCCTGTGATTACTAAGTGGTGTCCCTTGTTGTTGTCATGTTAATATCATCATGGGACTCTATACTACCTGTCTCCTTCAGTAAGCAAAATCCTTTATCTTAGTTGTCAGTGCCTAAATCCACAAGTTCATAGAAATCATGTCCTAGTAGGGGCAAATCAGATGATGGCTCGCAAACTGGATTCACTGGAGTTACTTTGTGCAGTGAGCTTGGTGGGGTCACCCACTCCTACCTCTTGCCCGGGACTTTCCTGGTTTTATTGCTGAAAGTCTAGCAACCCCTGTGCTCCTTCAGTCCTGGTTTTAAAACTGAAAGTCCCCTGGGCTGGGAACTCCCACAGGCCTCGGCAAACAGGGGCAACTGGTCACCCTAGGTCTACATTAATAGTTAATATGGCTTAAGCAGTGGATTTACCATTCTGCTCACAGTGTATTCATCTTGAAAATGTGAAACTGGAGAGCATTTCTAGTCAAACCACCACCAGACCCATAAATAATAACTTTTACTAAGGACATGGCAATTATGTTAGACACTATACCCAATTCAATTCATTATCTTAATTCATTGTTAAATGTAATAGAAGGTAAAACTGAAAGATTAACAAAAAGGTAAAATGTCATAGGTTAATTTACAAAATGACATCCTCAATGTCTAAAACAATATGACATTTTGACGATTTTGAAAGCCATCAAATTTTCTTTATGTCTAAGAGATTAGAAAGGAGCAAGGTAATAACTTTAGGTTAGGATGTTTAGCTCACAGGAGTAAACATACTCAAATTCATTAGCAAAAATTCCTTTCATTCTGATCAAAATGAGCATGTGTTCACTCAAGAACATCTGAACTTACTATTTTGCTCTAAAGGAAGTGAGTATGTGAGACCGGAGAAATAGATTAGGCCTGGAACTTAGTCCTTATTCTCTATATATTGAATTAAAAACCTTTTGACTGGGCTTCCCTGGTGGCGCAGTGGTTGGGAGTCCGCCTGCCGATGCAGGGGACGCGGGTTCGTGCCCCGATCGTGCCGCGGAGCGGCTGGGCCCGTGAGCCGTGGCCGCTGGGCCTGCGCGCCCGGAGCCTGTACTCCGCAGCAGGAGAGGCCACAACGGTGAGAGGCCCGCGTACCACAAAAAAACAACAACAAAAAAAAAGCGTTTTGACTGACCTGACTAGTCAGCTTAAAAAAATAAATATCGGATCATTTTGGTAACAAGTGCCCCTATAGTCAAATTACTCTCAAATAGTCGTGTGGTATTTTGTAATGTACAGTAAATTTGTATTATGCTACAGAGGCAGGAAGGGGAGAGGAATCCATTTAATTTGTCAGTGTATTAGGGTAAAATTAAAGCAACGGTGTTTTTGAGAGAGCTAAATGTTTAATTCTTTTGAGAAAGAAAACGAAAGTTATCATGCTACGATGATTACTGGGTTACAGAGTAAATAAAAGGAAAATGGCCACAATTTTGAAAAGTTACATTTCATTTATAACATTAGAACTATCTAATGTTATTATCTAGAAATATATACTATATATATATTGTTAAGAATTTACTAAACTATTCATCAATACATTTAAATTGCTGGCATTTACAGCTCTGGAATTCTGAAAACTATGATGGCTACAAGACATTTCATCTTTTATGTGTAAAAATAAGCATGAAAATATAAATCACTCATCATTTGTCTAGAACTGATAGCTTATTATCAATGGAGCATAAATATTTACTTTTCCTTTTCTATACCACCAAAAAAATATTTTTCAATTTTCATCCTACTCAAGCAGTTGTCAGTATTTAATAGCCAACTTGTACCCAGCTCAATTCACCAATGAATTGAAACTTTTTAGTCTTGAGAAATTAAAATTAATGACATATCTCTTGCAATATATAGACTGAAAAGTTATCCACAGCATGGATAACTTTGCACTAGTCTATCTGCTGCACATGTGATAATCTCTTGCAAGTAAAGTAATGAAAAGGGTTATCTACTTCTTGTCCCCACTGGTGAAGTGATATTAATTAATTTCACCAAAGCCCGCAATCTAATTTAACCTCCTTTATTCTTACGTTAATTGCTTTGAAGAAGGTGAAGCAACTGATTGAGACAGGAGGTTATTTCAAAAGCCTAGTATATAATGAGAGCACTTCTCAGCACTCATTAAAGCGGACCACCATAGAATGCTAGAAATGAGAACTTTAAAGAACCTTTAATTGTACTCAGTAAGAAAGTCTACACTAGACATTTCAAACAAGACCAATAAAAAAAAAGTCTACCAAATGGGGGCCGTAGGACCAATAGCCAAAATCCCCAATGCTGACAGTGATCTTAGACCACAGGTGACATTTACATTATTCTTTGTCTATATCTCACTCCCTATCTCCACCCATCATCCTCCACCCAAGCACCCCCTTTAAGCAGTTCCTTTTAGATAATATTAGGTGGTCATTTAAACACCAGAATGAGACAGATGGGCTTGGCTCTACTGCAGTGTTGACCTTCACAGCATCACTCATCTATTATGGCCATTAAAATAATGATCACTGCTATTATTATTATCAACATGATTAATTACTATTATCGTCATGCTTTCAGTTATATAACCCAAATAAGTTAGTGAAAGTTAGCAAAGTATGCAAGTGTTTCTGATCCTCTTGATTTGTAGTCAATTAAATAGAGAATGACTAGAAATTTCTTTTTAGTAAGTTCAATGAAGTCCAAATGAACATAATAAAGTAACCCTTGAGTATTTTACAAACAAAAGAGATTATGTTTATCAAATAATTAACAAACTACCATATTTTAGTCTATACCTGCCCTCACGTAAAGCTTCATTGTAATTGCCTTTATTGTAACATGTTTCCTACTCTCCCCAATAACCCCACATACCCACACCAAGTAGGTAAATCCCTCTCTCTGGTCTCTCCTCTGAAGCACTTAAAATAGTTGTGGAATATAGCTGTTGCTCAATAAAAGATGGACTAAATGTGTTATAGCTAAGCAGAAATGATAAAATTCAGATAGCCTGAATTGGATTTAAGTACTTTACTTTAGATGTCTCTGAATACAACCATGATGTTTTTGTCTGTAAACTACAGGTAAACCACCTTCATTCACATCTGGGCAATAAGTATTTCCTAAACAAAAAGGGAAGCCTATGAAAGATCGGATTGACCGAGGGTTGAACAAGGTCTGAGAACACCCACAAAAGTTGTCCTTAATTAATGTGTAAGTTTTTTTTGATTAAAACAAAGGAATTCTTGTGCAAATAACTAGATACATACTAGGGAGGAAGTGTTCCTTGTTGGTACAAAACAAAACAAAGAAACACTATGAATTCAAAATTCTCAAGACAAATATACAGCTTAGTTTGGTGGGTGACAGAGGAACATGAGAGAGTAAATTTCAACCAGAACACAGGTGGATGTGGTCCTGCTCTTCTTACTGCCAGTAATAGGGATAACACGGGCTGTTGTATAGTCTTTAAGTCAGTACTACGAAAGCCATTCTCTCTTCATTGCATTTTTTGTGAACTACTGCAAAGCATGGAATGCACCCCAAGGGGAAACTGTCATTCTTACATTTTTGCAGTGACATCTAACACAAAATCCGACTGCTCTGTACGTTTGGCCCACAGATGTGATTGAGAAGTACCTTAGTGTAGCAGATAACGCACTAGATAGGGAAGCAGACTTGGGCTCAAATGAAACATGTCACAATGCTCTTGGTGGGATGAAAGGCATCCACCACTCAACATCTCTGAGCCTTAGTTTCATTACCTTTAAAATGCTCCAGGGAGAGGGACGGTTTATACTAAATGATACCATTTGTGATTTCCGTAATTCTAAGAAATAGAAGTAAAATTATTACCACTTTTAAAATGATATCTGTTATGAATAAAAAAGGCATATATCCAGTATTATATTAGGGAATTTCTACTTTGCCTGGGTCCATTGGATATGTAATGCTTTACTTTTGTATCAGTCACTCTAGAAAGATCATCAGAGAACTTATCCAAGCAGTTTTCTGGGGTCGGGATGAAATTATCCCAAACTTTCCTCAGTTGCCACGTGCCAAGTGCCTGGAGAAGTATTTATTCAAGCAATACATTCATAATCATTGCCGTCACTCTTTGCCAATTAATTTCCTCAAAACACTTTTAAAATGGGGCAAAAATTGAAAGGAAATCCATGTTCATAGTGAGGAGACATTCTGGTGAAATTTTTCATGAATTGCTAAATCTTAATCTTGCTAAATCTTTTAGGATTTTAGTTTCTACACATCTTGGATTTTGGATGATTTCAGGTTTGTTTCATAAAATAAAAGTTGACAGCACTGATAACCCCTTAGATGTCAAAACAGTAGTTAAAAAATAAAACTGAAGTGCATTGCTAAGACAGAAACACGTACAAAATTTTATTTAGTTCTAAGATGCTTGTGCAGGGTTAGAAATAGAGGGAAATGTTATATGCTTCCACAGAAATACCTTTTGTTCTGTGTATTAGCACAAAGTTGGAGTCACCCATGACTAAAATATATTAAAAGCAATGAAGATTGCTTTCTTCAATTTTTAGGATGATACAGTAAATTTCAGCCTCCTAAAAGGCATGTTACCACATTTTTCTATCCACACGTGGAACCTTACATGTATGAGAGAGAAGTTTCATTTGTGCCCTTGTGGCAGCAAAGAGCATTCAGCTGAAACGTCATGGTGGTACAACGTCAAATAACCTCAACTCTGAAACAACACTTTCAGTTCACTGCCCAAGTCATGGGTCCTTAAAAATCGATGTGGAGGGATGTGAAGGATTATCAGAGAGCAAGACAGTCACCAATTCAGTGTAGCAGTCAGCCAAGAGTAGATTCTTTTTCTGAAGGTAGATTCTTTTTTTGGATCATGTGGGAGAAAATACAGGACTGAATAGGTTTTGTTTTTTTTTTTCCCAATACATTTTCCACTGTCAAAGAGCCATAATTTAAGATTACAACTTGTGGGCTTCCCTGGTGGTGCAGTGGTTGGGAGTCCGCCTGCCGATGCAGGGGACGCGGGTTTGTGCCCCGGTCCAGGAGGATCCTGCATGCCGCGGAGTGGCTGGGCCCCATGAGCCATGGCTGCTGGGCCTGTGCGTCCGGAGCTGTGCTCCACAATGGGAGAGGCCACAGCAGTGAGAGGCCCACGTATCAAAAAAAAAAGATTACAACTTGCTCTTTATTCTTCCAACCCATCAAAGGAAATGCTGGAAGTATAAACAATGGAAGACAGTGATTTGTAAAACATAACCTTTTTTTTTGTTTGTTTGTGGTAAGCGGGCCCCTCACTGTTGTGGCCTCTCCCGTTGCGGAGCACAGGCTCCGGATGCACAGGCTCAGCGGCCATGACTCACGGGCCTAGCCGCTCCGCAGCATGTGGGATTTTCCCGGACCGGGGCACGAACCCGCGTCCCCTGCATCGGCAGGCAGACTCTCAACCACTGCACCACCAGGGGAGCCCAAACATAACCATTTTTAAATTACTTGTTATGTGATATCATGCATTGCACAAATATTGCTTAATCTACTCGACAACAGAAGAACTAGAAGGCTTCAGACTATCAGATTCTATTATTACTGAACTCAGAGGTGTCTTACCTGATAAACTGATAGATAAAACCTATCATCTATGCCTTCTTATAATCGTGCCACATCTATTATTCTAAGAATCAATTTAAATGAAAACTTTATGAAACTTTCAAAGAGATTTTACTTTACATAGTATGATACATGATCAGATCACATTGACAAGACAGGCGGTTATCTGCTCAGTTGCTGAGATCATCTGGCTGCTTTAAAATAATTTGCTTTGTAGTGTCTGTCTGACACTAAGCCCTTTAAAAGATGTTTTTGGTTTTGCTGTTTGCTTGAATTGTGCGTGTAAATACTATGGCCAAAATGGGTGCTTGTTCTGAAACACAATTCAATTTTCTTTATTTATTTTTTATAAATTTATCTGTTTCATTTATTTATTTTTGGCTGTGTTGGGTCTTCGTTGCTGCGTGCGGGCTTTCTCTAGTTGCGGCGAGCGGGGGCTACTCTTCGTTGCGGTGCGCGGGCTTCTCACTGCAGTGGCTCCTCTTGCTGTGCGTGCTCTAGACGCACGGGGTTCAGTAGTTGTGGCACGTGGGCTCAGTAGTTGTGGCACACGGGCTCAGTAGTTGTGGCACATGGGCTTAGTTGCTCCGCGGCATGTGGGATCTTCCTGGACCAGGGCTCGAACCCGTGTCCCCTGCATTGGCAGGCAGATTCTTAACCACTGCACCACCAGGGAAGCCCTCACAATTCAATTTTAACTTTTCAGTTCCGTGAAAATAATTTGCACATTCTCGTTTCATAAAGCAAATAATTACTTTATCACGTGCGGCTAGTTAAAAAAGGAAAAAGGAGTTTTTGCATCCACACCCTAAGAAGAAGGGGAGGGATGGGTTAGGGTTAGTACTTGGATAACTTGCCAGCCCATTTCATTAAGTTCTCTGGGCTTATTACTTCAAAGAACATAATAATCATAACCGTAGTTATTATTGTTATTATGTTAATGAGGGTAGCAGAAGAATGGTGTTATAGGTCAATACTGCAAGATTTGTTTTGATCTTCGGATGCAACATACCGTATAAGGGAAACAAACTTTTTATTCTTAATTTAAAAAAAGATACTACGCCATCCACCATGTACCCAGGTAAATTAATCTCCACTTGACAAATGGATGGTAGACATTGAATTTATCGACAGTGTTGCTGTTATAAACAGTAACATTAAATGTAGACTAATTTGTCTAATCTAGAATTTGGGGGTTCCAGGGTCTCTGATATTTTTCACGTGGGATAGTCTCGTGATGAAGGCATTACAGAAAAGACAGAAAAGTGATGAGATCAATATGAAGAAAAAGAGAGGTGAGAAGTAATGAATAAAAAATGCTTGACAATAAAAAAAAAGGTGGATGAAAATCACACATTGGAATAGGGGTCAGAAAAAATGGTTCTAGTTTCAAGGCAATCAGAGGAGAAGTTAATGCAGAAAAAAAGTGACAAGCTACCTCTATCAACTTGGTGCCAAAAGGAAGTTTGGAAAAGTAACATGGAAACTGATATCTTTTCTTTCCACTTCAAGTGTATATGATGATTTTCTAATCACATAAATATGTTTATGTCAATTAGTTTTCTTTTTATTGAATTAACTAACCAAATTGTTGTTTATATAAAAGTACTTTATTCATAGAAAGATTTCAGGGAGTCCATCTTCTAAAACACCCACTCTTTAGGAATCCATGAAATATTGACACTATTAGTTTCTACTTTTAGGATTTTCTTTGCATTTGATCAAAACAAGAAAAAGATATCAAGAAATTGGTAGTGTGTGTGTATATGTGTATACATGTGTGCATATATCTCTGTGTGTGTGTGTACGTATGCTGCTTAACATTTATTAAGCATTTTAAGATGAAAATCATCTTGTTGATTATGAAGATGACTATAATTCATATATTCTGTCTGAGCTTTAATTAATTAAGGCAAGGTTTTCCCTATAGTGTAGACCACAAATTATCTCCAGGAAACTCCTAACCCGCCTCTCTCATTTGTCATAAAGGCTCTCTGATGCAAGATACCTGGAACAAAGAGCCTCTAATCAAATCAGCCTTTGCATTTCCGGATGAGGCCCAACAAACACGTCAATCGTGCTAAAAAGCAGAAGGAATCCTGAAACGGAATTCATCCTAACACTATGAAGATGAACAAAGGAAGAGGTAAAGGAAAGTAAAATCACCCCTGGCCTTTGTCACTGAGCTCTCTCCCAACATCCACTAGTCAAAAGAGTTAAACTAGAAATATTCAAGGATGATTTTCTTTTTAATCTGCTTAAGAATAAAGCAGCAGAAAAACAAACCCATGAACAGTATTCAGGAGAGAAGGAGTAACAATTAAATCACAACAGTGGGGCTTCCCTGGTGGCGCAGTGGTTAAGAGTCCGCCTGCCGATGCAGGGGACGCGGGTTCGTGCCCCGGTCCGGGGGGATCCCGCATGCCACGGAGTGGCTGGGCCCGTGAGCCATGGCCGCTGGGCCTGCGCGTCCGGAGCCTGTGCTCCGCAACGGGAGAGGCCACAACAGTGAGAGGCCCGCGTACCGCAAAAAAAAAAAAAAAAATCACAAAAGTGTCCTAAGTTATTCTCATCACTAGTTTCTGTCCATAGCTCTCCGGGTTCTCAGGGGTAACACAAGGAGGGCCGGGGCTGCCCTCTTCTCACTGGGAAATGGATGATTTTAAGCAAAACACAGAACCCCTGGGGGGATGGAGGCTCCACTCTACAGGGTAGAACAGCTTCATTCAGGCCTCACGCCCTCAGCAAATGCTCTCTGAACCCCCTCTACGTGATATGAGGTAACACACAGCAAAGCACTTCAATATTTTTAAGATGCTACCCAAAGAATTTTAACTTTTCTAAACTCATTGATTTTTCACTCTTTCTGCATGCATCACATTTACAACTTCTAATACCTTGATATGTTTCCTGTTTGCAGAGATGCCAAGTTTTGATGGGAGCGGGAGGGTGGAAATGGGGACAGGGCGGCACATAAGAATGGAATAATCCCCAAAATATCACTAACAGTCCTTACAGCCATTCTCTTAGGAGCATATGTAGGAGAGAGCTGAAGAGGCAGCTGAAGAAGGGTAAGGGAGAGTTGTGGACTGTGCTTGCAAGGACTTTTTGTTGACTCAAAACTGAGTGAATTTTCAGCTTCCAACCCTTCCTCTCTTCTTGGTCCTGAGACTGACACACAGTTCAACCTCAAAATCCCCTCGCCTCAAACCCTAAGTATACCTGTACGTGATCGAATGGCCAAACAGCTCAAGTTTGTGCTGGAGTCCCCTGGCACGATTAGTATACCAAGGCAAAAGAAGAGCTTCAAAAGTCTGTTAATTAAAAAAGAAAATCCTTCTAAATCAATAGGTATACTTGGTTCTGTAATACATCAAAGGTAAAAAGTCCAGGTGTTTGAAAATTTAATGACAAAAAAATGCTCAAAATAGAATATTAAATTTGCAAAAGCAAGATATGAAATTGAATATATAGCTAGACATCATTTTGGTAAGTGCACATAACTCCATGGGATAAAAACAAGAAACACTGGAACGTATTACATGTCATTTTCTTTTCTTTTCTTTTCTTTTTTTGGCAATTTTCACTTTTCCAATCCTTTCTAATGAATATAAGAATAACATAAACAATATTTCTAAATGGCAGGTTTAGGGTTCAACCTGGCTAGGAAAAATCAAACTTCACTGTGTCAGCACATGCCAGGAGCCAGAACTATGGATTTTGAAAGCCCTGACCCCATAAGACCAACTTCAGCCATTTCTCCAAAGTAACTAATGAGGTATTTTTTAACCAAATGTAAGATGAACTACAATCTGTTAAAGAAATTCACTCTAGAAACCACTCTGTTAACTCAAATGTCAGGACACAGCAAAGATAAGCTCCTTAACTACACGCCAGACTCCAGTATGACTTGACTCATCAGATCCACTGCTTTCTGGACAGTTAGCCATCGGCTTTGAAACATCCTGAACAATTCAAAATGAATGTAGCTTTTGGCATTCTTAGTTATTTTCCTCTTCTGGCATCCATAGGAAACGATTTCTGTATTTATAAAATGTGGGATTTGCTTATCTATAGAACTCTTTTGTTATTTCCATTTGGGCCTGGGGGGCATGGGGCGGGAGGTCTAGAGTGGACCTCGGTAAAAAGGAAATGCCGAAAGATGCTCGCCAAAGATTCAACACATCTGAGACGTTATGAAAGTGTCCAAATCAATACAGTTGGCAAAAGCATCATGTGGTATGCATGCCTTATTCTTTCACTTTCTACCTTTTTTCCCTATAAATTTTCATATTGGCCCTTTATCAATCTCTTTCTCATTATGAACGAGAAATAGATAATGAACATCTAGAATAATGTAAAATAAGCAGTATGACAGCAGGGATATTTTGAGGCTTAAGCAAGTCATTGCTAGAATGGATTCAGTTGTCAAAATTGTTTCCATATACACCAGCAGTACACCCTGCCTTGCAAGCTTTGGATATTTACTTTCTTGTATTAAAGGGAATATCCTTTATCAAGGAATGTTAAGGAAAAAATTCTATTCTGCATAACCCAAAGAAAACTGTTATTAAATGAAAGGGGGAAGAAAAAGACTTATTGTTGGTAGCAGAAGTTGGATCCACACCGATTATAAAAATAAAGGCTCTGGACACCAACACATCTTTCTCCTTTTTCTACTTCGAAATGAAAGTTGTAGGTTTGTCAGAGTCAGCAATGCTTACAGACAAGACACCTCCTACTTCCTCAAAACAACAGGAATCTTATACTACAGAATTTAAAGAGAAAACTAGTGTTTTGCTCTGGAAAGTAAAAAAAAAAAAAACCAACTGAATATGAGAGTAACGCTTGGTATAATTAATGATGCCCGAGCGTGATCTGGGATTATACTCTGGCTCCGGCATGCACAGAGCAAGCAGCAGCCCCAATATACCAGGTGAAACAGCTCTGTGGTGACGTTGGTAATCCAGGAGTCTCACCATCAGGAAGACTCATTCCACAATCTTAGGCTTAGTTGGCACACAGCCAAAACCAACCCAACCCAACACCTACACTCTTGAAAATCACCTACACTCATATTTTTCTGATCAAGAGCCATTAGTGATATAAACAGGATGATTTTCATGAGCTCAGACATAGAGCACTCCGTTGACGTCACAAAGCACAATACATCTTACCAGGGAATCCTGGCTGGGACTCTTGGCAGGGATTAAACAGCTGAGGCAGGGGGAATGCGGACCTTTAACCAAGACCACACATTTTAAAGAAGCAGCATGGTCACCCCTCCTCCCCCTCAGCAGCACCATCATGTTGAAAGCAGCTCTTTTGCCCCTATCTTGTTTGCCCATTTCTGTTCTCCTCTAACCTTAAAAGAACCTAATTATAGGACGGAGATCACCAAGCAATTGAAACTAACTCCTGACCTGTGCTCCCCTGACGGCACACCATGCCTTGTCTAACCTGTTGATTCTTTCCCTAGATAAAAAGAAGAATGAAGAATGAAGCAGTTAAAAATGACTAGCTCTCTAGGCCCTAAAGCCCCCCTAAGCACTCCTGCAGGCAGATCACAGCAGGTAAGATAACATCTGAAGAGAGTCAGCCAGTCTGCGCTCAATGGAGAATGATGCAGAGTCCAGCCTCAAGCCTCGATGAGTCACTGAGATTCTTCTCCCGCTTTTTCCCTTTAAAAAATGTCATGGCTGAGCAGAATCTTCAGAGTTGGTCTCTGGACACGAGTCCACCTTCTCCCCAGATTGCAGCTTTTCTGATTAAAGCACGTTTCTGTTTTACTGACACGTGGCTCTCAAATTATTGGTTTATGAGCGGCAAGCAGCTGAACCTGGTTACAACGTGTGGGAAAATGTCAGCAGACCTTGTTTATAAAAAATTCAAAGAGGCAAATGCATTTCGGAACTGATAACTTGTTTGAAATACTCTGGGTGTGTCAGTCATCAAAACCAGTCAGCCAGTTTTAATGATTAAGTTTGAAAGAAGACCTTATAAATGATCCAACAGGGCGAGAGGAAGAAACACGTGAATTCTAAGTCTGACCTGGTGAAAAACATCTTTCTAGCAAGCACTTACTCCATCTCCACAAATCCACAGTACTATTAGAAGCAGGGGTAATTTTAATATATAAGGAAATTATATTTATCACTATGCTTCCCTAGGAAATTCTCCTTTTCAAAAATTTGACTAACTTCATAAAAAAATGATACCATTGTTTTGATCTTCACACCCTAGATGGACAAAAATAGACTGAGGAAAAACCATCTAGAATTTGGGTGATGTTTCCAGGGCTTTCCGTGCATTGTCAGTTTCAAGGCAAACTGAAATTGACATACTAGGAACAGGGAACCAGGCTCTCATTTTTTCCCTTGAAAAATATGAAAATGTTGCTTCTATCTGCCAGTCTGAAAACCAAAGAGGGAAGTCAATGAATCTAAATTGAACCTTTCGTGTATTGTTCCTAGAGGGGTTTTTCACTTGGAGTTATGGTGATTTCCATTCCTTCTCCTGGAAGCAGGGCACAAGAGGGCTGACTTTGAAATGCTAAAAAACAGTCAGTCTCAGATTTCTGCCTCACTTTCATCTGAACACGTGATTTTGAAGTCTCTCTGCCAAAGAGTCCTATAAGTTTATAGGGTTTACGCATTCAGTATGCAGAAAAGGGAAGTAGGTAGAACTAAATCCTAATTTCCAAGCTAACATGGAGAAATTCAGCTTTCTCTTTACTGCTTGGGACCCTAAGACATTTTGGTGCAAAGTCAAAGAACTGTTAACAAAATAAGTTCCCTTTCAAGAAACACAAGATCAAGATCAGACAGCAGACAAGAAGGAATAGAAACTGGAATTTTTGCATCACTGAATGAGTTTTAATTCAAATGAGAACGCACCTTTGAACAGAAAATATTAAATACTCTAATCACATTGAAATACGATACGCAACTTCTTGCTCAAGCTTTTTCTTTTAATACATTGTTTAAATCAATGGAGGTATTTTCATTATACTTTTAAAATCCTGATTCTAAAAATTATTTGCTATTTTTACTGACTTAACAATCACTGCTTTAAATAAACAACTAAATAAGGAAATGTTTGTATTAAGTGCCTACATCTACGGTCATGCTATGTTTGATACAACTCCAGTATCAATGGCTTGTTTCTGAATGGTGCTAGTAGAAATTATATTGCCTCTTTCCATTTACCAGCTTTGAAAAACTGAATAAATGTACCAACATGTTGACTGCCTCCTTAACCTTGAAATATTCCTTTCCCTGGAACATAGTGCATATATCACTAAAATTACATGGATGAACGAGCTACAAATTGAGAATGTTATTATTAATAGGCTGTCGAAATCTGTCGAAATCTTACATTAACTGTGGTACTTCAGAACTCATATTTTGAGCAAACTGAATGAACTAACTTGTGGACTTTAATGAATATTTAGCCTTATTTGAATATTCCATGAAAAAAGAGAAAAATATTAATAATGATTTTGGAGGAATAGTATTTCCTACGTGCTTTTTGTAATAACGGTACAATTACAAGCTGAGAATTCACACATAGCATCACTAACATAAAAGGATTTGTAAGGCTAGGTAGTAATGCTGTGGGGATGCTACACAGAGATTTATAGTAGAATGAGCTGACTATAAATCCAATACGCAATTCCATATGCAATTTCCACATCAAAATAAACCTCAGTCCACAAATTACTGGCACTTATTAAAGAGGATATATATCCCAAAAGAATTGTGATTCACCAGCAACAATGAATAATGTCAATATAGGATAAAGTAAAAATGTCTTTCATTTCTGTATTTTATCCATTTTAATCTTTATAGAATATCAAGGGAAGAACAATTAATATTATTTAACTGAGTGGCCCCTTCAGGAAGAAACAACGAATACTTCCTGGAAATTGGAGCATAAGTCACTTCCTACCATGAATCTACTCACTCTGTAAATGTATAAATATGCAAAAACTTAGCAGGACACAATAAATACATGTTGAATAAATATATGACCTTGTCATTCAGAAACTCATTAATTTAACGACCTCTAAATCACTCATGTGTGCAAAATCATTTCCTTCCTTCCTTCCCCATATTCAATTAGTCCTGAGGACTTCTTTCTTCATAGTCTCTCTTATACTAATGGTTTTCTTTCCACTCTCTCTTGTACTATTTATATCATCATCATCATTCTTATTATTATTTTAATGTCTGGACCATTAGTTTATTCTGTGACATCAGTTTATTCCAGAAGACAATAACAGTACCCAGCTCGTGCTTTTCTGTGAAGATTGGATAAACATGAGAAACATGGAGCACACAGTGCATGCTTCATAACCACTAGCTATCAACAAATCCCTTCATACCGATCAAACTGGCCTACTATGTGCCTACATGCCCATTTCACTCTTGACCTTCCTTTAATCTGAAATATACCGACACCCATCAGAACTGTATGTATCTTTCAATGTCCACCTTGTTTCCTTTATCCCTAAATTGAACTAAGTACCCTCATTCAAGTCTTTATTCACTGTTCCCTTCTTGAGGCAGCCTACTTTTTTTTTTAACATCTTTATTGGAGTATAATTGCTTTACAATGGTGTGTTAGTTGCTGCTTTATAACAAAGTGCATCAGCTATACATATACATATATCCCCATATCTCTTCCCTCTTGCGTCTCCCTCCCACCCTCCCTATCCCACCCCTCTAGGTGGTCACAAAGCAAGAAGCTATGCGGCTGCTTCCCACTAGCTATCTGTTTTACATTTGGTAGTGTATATATGTCCATGCTACTCTCTCCCTTCGTCCCAGCTTACCCTTCCCCCTCCCCAGGTCCTCAAGTCCATTCTCTATGTCTGCATCTTCATTCCTGTCCGAGGCAGCCAACTTTAATCATTCTATTTAAGATCACCGTGCTTCTCCCCGAGAGCTATGACCACCTTATGCTGGCTATTTGCTCCATACAGGTTGCCACCTTCTAAAATAGTACATGATTGACTTACTTACTTATTATCCTTTTGTCTGTTTTCTTCCTTTAGAGATGAACTCCTAGAACAAAGCCTACTGAGTCACTCAATAAAGAATATGGAAAAATGGAAAAAATGAAGTTTTTCCAACCCTAAACATTTAACTGATTTATATAAAGGAGCATAGCTTTTGGAAAAAAAGCACAGTGAGGTGGCATCCCCATTTTTTAGATCTGTCTCTGTTTCTTACTAACTATGAATATATGTAAGCCAATCATTTCACATTTCTGTATCTTGGTTTCCTCAGGAGTAAAGTAAAATATTTTGATCAGCTTATCCGTAAGAGCTCCTACATCTTTAAAATGTAAATGGTTCTCCTGCAATCCTGTTTCATAAAATTCAGATACTTCCAAATCACTGTTATCTCATCATGGACAGCTCCAATCATCACATTAATTTATTGACTACATCTGGATAATGAGTAGATTTCTGCCTTGCTAAAATGATAGAATTTGAAGCTTCTGCAACTGCTCTCCAACAACGAAGAGAATTTCATTGTCTTCTTATGGACCGGACCTGCACACTATTTTGTGGCAGAGTAAGAAGTCACAGCAGTAAATTTAAAGTATGCACCCATATGCTTGTCCACAGCAAGTGAGTAGATGGCATTTTGCCAGCGAGGAGGGCTTCCTCTCTCAACCCATCTAAACCATGGAGCTCTGTTTCTGGCTGACAGGTGGAGTGATGATTACCCTTCTCAGCTCTCCTTCTAATTCCTGAGAACAATGCAGATAAGATGGTAACACAAATCACACAGAGGAAAAGCCACGTGAGCAAACCAAATGAAAATGGTCGGATATCCACGTCTTGGTCAATATGTCCCTTGGAATTCCTGTCCCTTTCTTCAAGCCCGTTACAGCAATAGCAAGGCATCAAATTTAGAATTCAAGGAAATGCAACTTAATTTAAAAAAACTGCATAATGGTAGCTCACGACTACATAATGCTTACGTACCAGGGACGACTCCAAAAGCTTTATATACATGAACTTATTTGATCCTCATAACAACCTCAAGAGGGAGGTATAATTATTGCCACCACTTCACAGACAAGGAAATTAAGGCACAGATAGTTTACATAATTTTTCTCTGTGCTAAAAGAAAAGATTTGGTTTAAATCCGCTCCATGATGCCTTCAAAGCTCTGAAATTCTAATTGCAATTATGTAATAACCCAGTACATTTAAAATATGTATCGGTCTGGGGTTAGAATTCCCAATATAACTCAGTATGTCCTAATGAGCTCAGTTTCCAAGAAAGTTATAACCTAACCCACTATGTCCTCAAGACATTACCGGACTCACCATGATGAAGATTCTATATTTGATAAATCCCATTAACAAGTAGCATAGATTATCAAAAGATTTTGATCCAAAACGGATAAAATTAAAGTTTCAAGGTGATAAAGCATCAGCTATTTAAAAAACTCAGCAATCTAGAACAACTAATTTCCAAGGATTTTGAGAGGCCAAAGACTTACTATAGTGATCCCAGTGTTTTTATAAATAGTTTACTGATTAGTAAAATGTAGCTATGTGTACCTGAGATTCCAGAGTGCAGATGAACTATAATTAGAGGATCACAGGCATATGAAACTGAACTTCCTAGGCAGGGGTTAAGGTAGATATCTCCTTGCTGTCATTGAAGTAGAAAGATAAAAAGACTGAAGAAATTATTTTTTATATATATATAGATTTTTTTTTTCCCTATGTAAACCCAAGTCTTCACAGATGACATGACATTGTTTTTTCTCTTCTCTTTGAAAAATCATAAGAGTTGTCTGATGGGAAAACTGTAAAAATCCAGCTTGCTCTAAGGATTATAGCAAGGAAAGATCAGAGCTGTAACACTCGGTGCTGCCACTAATAACTCTGAAGATTTGCTTTGTAGGCAATACTTAGCATCATGTACCAATCAATGGTTCCTGATTCCTTTTGCTCCCAGAAGACCAAGCAATTATGACCCAGGAAGCTCCACGAAGGGATTACAAACAAATGCTAACAAGAGTTCAATCCCACTGTCTTTAGATCATTCCATTTATTTATGGAGATTTTATTGCATGACACCAACATATTTCATCAAACAAATACTTCCTGTTACTTAGCAAAGGAAGAGGCAACAATGAAAGTCATCAGGCTATTCATGGTCAAGTCTGTGGTTCAGGTCTCATTCACTCTCCCTCCCCCACCCCATCTAGGGAGAAACCACAGATCTAGACCAACTGCTCCATATCCTCTGATGCTCTGAGACCCTGGCTTCAGAGGAGGGTGGGAGAAATGAGGAAGACGTGCAGCAAGATCACTGGAGAAGAAGGAATGGTGGGGAGAGTGAAGAGAAAAGTAATTGTGGGATGGCAAGGACGTAAGAAATGAGGGGACGGAGAAGAGAGGAAAACTAGAGAAATAAAATTATATCAACATCGGACACCAACATAGGTAGCAAAGTTAAGACTTGAAACTTCTGGTGTCATTTGTTTGCCTGTTAATTATGTTTCCTTTGTGGCCACCGTCCTTGTCCACAATGTTGCTCTCATCTTCAAATGCATATGAATATATGGACATTTGGTTTAATTTTAAATTATGAGTTGTTAATAAAATGAATTTGGAAGACACTTTTTTTAAAGTAGAGAATTATATGAGTATTAAATTCTGTACTAACTTTTGCTTAAAATAGAGCTCATATATTTCCCCTTCAGCTGAGATAGCAGTACCTCAAGAAAGGCAATTCAAACACTCAAGTGCATACCACTGAAAATTACAGTAAATCAAGTCTCGTCTTGTCACACTATATTCTTGATGAAAAATTAAAAATGCTTTACCTTAGGAAGCTTTCCATTATAATTCATCAAATTTT
Organism: Aethalodelphis obliquidens; assembly: GCF_003676395.1. NCBI lineage: Eukaryota > Metazoa > Chordata > Mammalia > Artiodactyla > Delphinidae > Aethalodelphis > Aethalodelphis obliquidens. Next base: position 25,164,999 of record NW_020837969.1, on the reverse strand, counting down.
ATTGGGTCTATCAGCTTATTTCCACTGCACTGTCAGAAAAGCCTATATCCCAGTAAAATCTGCCCTCGTATGTTGTCAAATATTTTCCCCTTAGAAGTGGTGGTCTCATTGCTCCAATATTGATTCAGAGTCCAATTTCTGCAGCAAATCTATCATACTTGAATAAATAAGAATCAAGATGTCCAAAGCATGAAAGTTTTCACATATTTCTAGTTCTACAGTAAAGAATAAATGAAAACACATATATTATTACTGATTACTATACATGTTTGTAGATATAGGGCTAGAGTTTTGTTTTTAAACTTATTGATAAACAACCTTTTCCTCTATACTTTAAGTGACTTTATTTACCCAATTTTAGTTATTAAGTAATGATCAAATCATTTCTCCTTTTATTTAGGATATTATATGTATAAGCTAAACATACATACATTATTTGTAGAATTCATATATATATATTGTATTGTTAACCAAATTAAAATAACATCTATGTTTAATTCGGCTCGTGTAAAATTATTCTGTGTAAATTATTATTTTTATGTGTTTTGTGAAATTCTGAGAACAGCTTAATTCCTATCTTTTGGGGTCCAGAAATTCCAGTTTGGGACAACGAAAAACGTTAGGTGAACATCATTTCCATTCAGATAAAGAAGGATTCACGATCTTTTCGGTTCAGCTCTTTCTGTGCACTACACCTAAACTGTATGGATTCTTTTTTACTACTCTAACCTTCCCATAGAAGGTACTTTCATGACAAACACAATTTTAGTTACTACCTGTCTTTTTCTCTCTTACAAGTAACTCCTTATCATTCTCTCTGTAAGAAAGCCCCTCACACCGTGATTTTTGGACATTACCCAAACAGTAATAATCTATGTATCCTAACCAATTTTTTATGGGGAAAAATCACTCTTTTTAATGATACTACGGTTTAGGAAATTAGTAAAGTTCTGTATCACTCTAACACGTAACAAATTAATCCACTTGTTAAGACTCCCTACAATTTATTCCTAGGAATGTTAACATACGTGAATACTGTTTATATGAATGGTGCTAGAGAGAGGAAGAAGAAAGTTAATACTTCTTAAGCCCTGTTCTAATATCAGGAATTTTTTTTCCACATAGAGTAACTTACGTAGCCCTTAACACAATCTCATGAATGTTTTAGGGATGAACATTCCCATTTGTTCTGATGTAGAAACTAAATCTCAAGTGGTGAAGTGATTTGTTCAAGGTCATACCGCTTATAAATGGTAGAACTGGGATTTGATGTCAAGTTTCCAATACAATTTCCACTGCACCACGATGCTTCTTCAACTCTTATCTTCTAAGTTTTGCATAAGCTTTCGCAAACTCCCAAACTTACTCTCCAGATTTTGTTACAAAACTACTCTGTCAAGATCAAAGGAGGAGAAGAATAAAGTGAAGAAAGGTGTCAAAGTAGAATGAGAGAGAAAACTGGTACTGGTTTCATATTTACTATATTTTAGGCTCAGGACTTGGTGTTTTCCCATAACTCATTCAATCCCCCAAACAGCCTCAAGAGATGCATACTGCTATTCTCATGAATAAATGAGAAAACAGATTCAGAGGGATGATCTAACTTGCTCGAGGCTGTGAAGAATGGCAGGTAAGATTAAAATTCCGGTCTGCCCCTCACAGACTTAGAGAACAAATTTATGGTTGCCCGGGGAGGGGGGGGGCGGGGGGGGGGGGCAGGGGAGGGATAGACTGGGAGTTTGGGATTGACATGTACACACGGCTACATTTAAGAGAGATAACAAACAAGGACCTACTGTATAGCACAGGGAACTCTGCTCAATATTCTGTAATAACCTAAATGGGAAAAGAATTTGAAAAAGAAGAGATCCATGCGCATGTATAACTGAATCACTTTGCTGTACACCTGAAACTAACACAACATTGTTAATCAACCCTACTCCAATATAAAATAAAAATTAAAAAAAATTCTGGTCTGCCCAACTAGAAAGCTAGTGCCCTAGGGCAAGGCAGAAATCAAAGCTGTAAGAAATATCAGCGGTAAACTACTCAGTAATCTGCCTGGAGCATGAATGTTCCTCAACAATGTCACTGATTGAATACTTCCATTAAGAAGAAACTAAATTCTTTCCAAATAAGTAGCACACTTCAGTAGGGACTAACTTTAATTGTTAAAAATTCTCCTATATACTACGTTGTCGGGAAAGGGATGTCCAACCTCCACTCCAGAGGGGCGTCCTACACTGATCAAAAGCAGAGGGGTAAAACTCTCTTCTCTAAAGAAGACATCTATAGTGGAGTGATGAAAGTTTTACTAGTTAGGATTTAAATAATAAACAGGAAATCACAATCATTTAAATTAAGGCAATACATACTATTTGAACATAAAGGCTACAAACGACTTGGAAAAGAAAAGCAGGGTATAGAGAAGAAAAGGATTATTTTAGTTTTCAGTCTCAGCACTGACACTAAGTAGCTGTTGTGTCCTTGGGCAAGTCACTTCACTTTTCCAGATCTGAGCTTCCTCCCTCAGGAAGTCACTCAGATAATCTCTCCAAATGTTCACCATATAAAATTGTATGATTACAGAATATCAATTATATTATTCAGAAATGACCTTTGAATGCATATACACACACACAGTGGGTTGAATTCACTGCAGTAAAGATGGCAACAAGGTTTAAGATGATGAAGATCGATCTTATTTCATTCCTACTCGTGTGAACAATATATGAACCCAAGTTCCTTTTCAATTTGAGAACTAGATAACTTAATGACAGATGCCAGCCTTCCTCTGGACAATGAAACTAAAAATCCTCAGGATTATGTTAATGCCCTTGTTCTGTAAGTCATAACAATACGCAGAAAGTATGATTGAAAAAAAATATTTACAGCTATCAACTTGCTACAATCTGAAAGTAATCTTACATTCTTTACATGGCAGAATTATGGATATATTTTCCATTTTAAGAGAGTGTTCCTAAACAGATATTATCTTCCCAACCACTTCAATGGTTTGGTTAAATAGTGTCATAGAGGCCAAACAGGAATCAGCCAAAGTTACCCAGCTTGTTGGTAGCAGAGATGGGATGGGTGTCGCTTTAAGATAAAGGACATTGCTGGGTAAGTGTTCAATAGTCCACAGATAGAGAAGAGGAATACTATGGGAGGAACAGGAATGGCAGTCAAAATGTGAATAAAATGAAGGTAAGGGGAAGAAACACTGAATTCAGAGAGTATTTGTGTAGGAAAGTAAAGAAATAACTCGAGCTGTGCAAATCGATTCTTAAAATCCACTAGAACAAAAGCTCTATGAGGGCAAGGATTTCACTGTTTTTTATTGTGATATAACCAATCTAAAACAGTGCCTGGCCCATAGTAGGTATTTGAGATGTATTCGCTGAATAAAGAAAAAGAGTAAACAATAAAAGAAAACTGAAACATGGACATAACAACAATAATAAAAATGCAAACACGAGCATAAAAGCAGGCATGGTATAGTTTATGGCTGATAGAAAGTTCAATAGATTCAGTGGACAAGAGTAACATTAGATAAGTCATAGCTTTTTTTTTTTTCTTTTTTTTTTTTTTTTGCGGTACGCGGGCCCCTCACTGCTGTGGCCTCTCCCGTTGCGGAGCACAGGCTCCGGACGCGCAGGCTCAGCGGCCATGGCTCACGGGCCCAGCCGCTCTACGGCATGTGGGATCTTCCCGGACCGGGGCACGAACCCGTGTCCCCTGCATCGGCAGGCGGACTCTCAGCCACTGTGCCACCAGGGAAGCCCAAGTCATAACTTTTTTATGCCTTTCTCAATCTACAAATTATCTCCTCCTTCATGTTTTAAAAGGATACGATGAGGTATTATTAAAAGGGAAGGAAGACAGAAGAGAGATGTATGGCCTGGGACATAATGATTTTCTGGGAATGCAGAAATGCTGATATGTATATTTATACGTTTATACAGTGGAAAAGAAGGAGAGATAAAGAAAAGGGATGAAAGTTTGAATCGATGGTGCCAGTAACAAACCAATATATTGTTTGCTGGATGGAGACATTTTTTGGTATGTGTTTTTGTAATATGTGTAAATACTGTTTGGTATTAAAATGCAATGAAGTTCTATAGGAAAGAAAAGGCAGGTGAAGATGCATTGATATCTTAGAATGCAATGGAATTTTGACATATAAGGCCACCAAGGCATAATTAGGAAAATAAGAAAGAGTCAAGGTATAATTGGGAGGGTGGGAAGGGAGAGGAAGGAATAAGGAGAAATAATCAAAGTGGGATATTCAGGAAAGAGGTGAGCTGTATAGCCATCTGCTGCCTGTCAAGAAAGAGATCACCCTAGAAAAACCTAAGCTGTTTTCAAAAGCAAGCGGAACACTGTATGTGTGATGAAATAAAAAAGAAAAAGGCCATAACTGCAGAAAATTTAGTGAGAGCAAAAGAAGAAAATCAGAAGAAAATTTAATTTTGATTTTTTAAGTGAACCATACACATGTGACCAGTGGTCACACTGGAAGTACTTCCCTTAACTACCAGGCAGATGCCACTTAAACTACCAGAGTTAGTCTTCAGCTCTAACTCTCTAGAACAGGGGAAAAATGATAGAAGAAAACTGTTTAGGATTAAATTCTGGGAGACAGGACATTACTCTGTTTCCTACTATTTTGGATTTCCCTAAATCTTTCAGACTTTTGTGAATTTTAGTAAAAGACTTAATTTTACTAAATCGTTCAGAGTCTGGCTTTCCTCATCAGTAGATTTATAAAATTACTTGGTTCAAATTGAGGAGCTTTCAGCTTTTTCCATCTTAGGCTCTCAATAAGTATGGTTAAAGCAGAGAAAAGTTATTTGGAATCACCATTCTGAAATACTATAAGTACAATTGCAAAGACCTAGAAAAATCTACTGGACTTAAAATGAATGCCACTTTTCAATGGAAGGGAAGAAATCCTATGGTATATTCAATTAATTGTGTTGAATTTTGCATATGGCAGTACTTCATATTGTCACTCTGGTAACAATGGTTTGCCATGAAACCCAACAGTACAAAGATTTAAGACAAAGCAAAACAAATTTGGCTTAAGATGAAAAGATTAATACATTCTAATAACCAAGAGTCTGTTGTCAAGCAGGTTGTCCCATCCAAAAATACATTTTCTTTCAAGATGGTATGCTAGTTTCCTGGTTACAATTCAATTAATCAGTTCTTTTTATAGTCATCTAAGTTTGCAATCTCCCAGAGTCAGATCTTTCCATATAAACAGAGGGTAAGAAAAATCTTAAAGCCCAGGCAAGGAAAACAAATGCATGGTTCCAGTATTAAGTGACTTGATGAAAACTAAAAACTTAACTAGTCACAATATAATGATCATAGTGGGAAACCACTAACTATGCAGAAAAATATTAGAATTACATATACATATTTTAATTTTTTCATATTTTATATATAGTCTATATATTAAATTATAGCCCTGTGTTATATTTCTTAATGTCTGCATGTATGCATAGATTAATACGGTGAGAACATGCAGTTATATTGCCTTATGAAAGACATACCCATTTTAGAACGGCTGACATAGCCTATACCTCTAGGCAATTTAAAAGGTGACATTTTGCCTTTTATTATAAGAAAGACAAAGAGCGTCTGGATTTGAGAAGAGTCAGTGAGGGAGAGGGTAATTCTAGTATTTATGGAATAAAACCCTAATGTGCTAATAGGTAGATTGGTTTGGGAAATAACACAGCAGACACAATTACTAGGATTGTCTCTCTTCCACTCTCGCAGGCTCCAGGATAAAGAAGAATCAATTAGCCCTCAACAGACTATGACCTTGAAGACTACAGCTCTGTGCATAATACGCTGAATATGCTGAGCCAGATAGAAACGGAGAATCAAGTCCTGAGACCACGGAAGAGCATGGTTCAGATATGACAATGCCTTTTAAAAAAATTAAAGCTGTGACAGCTTCGTGCATGTCAAAACCACGCAGGACGATGAAAGAAAAGACCCGGTTCTTCTGTGACTAAGCGACAGTTTCTTAATGGAAGAGCAAAAAGTGAAACAGATTGCAAAATGACAACCTAATTCCAAGCCTTTTTTTTTTTTTTTTTTTTTGCTTTCCTTTCGTTAATGGTTACAAGATTCTTAACCGACAAAAGCAACCACTTATGAGTGTTTGAAAACAAAGCTCCCTGGACCAGATCCCTTTCCAAAATAAAAGGAATACAGACGCACAATTTTTAGGATATTCGTGTTTTTGTTGTTTTCAGGCACTAGTTCAAAAAATTAACCCAGAGTGTGCCACACAGCAAACCCTATAGGCAGTAAAGTGTTAACCAACTGTGTAGCCCTAACTTTTCAGGAGAAAACTACTTCCCAGACAGCTTTTGTAGGCTTATCTCCAACGCACTGAGAAGGCTGCAGCTGTGCATCTGGCCAGAACCGGCCACTGTGATGCTTTTAGGCAGCAGTAAATCTTTTCCACTCAATAGAAATGCCAGAAAAATCAATGTCCTGGTTTGGAAAAAAGACAAGAAACTGCATGGAATGTATAATCTATTAAAACACTTAGTAGAAGAATTTACCTTAAAAAATAATTTCTCAAAACATCACAACATACTTTTTAACATGGTCCTAGATCAGGAAACTGTGCTGGAGTTTTCTTTGTTTGCCTCTGACGACAAAATTACAGGGTTTAGTTGAAGAGTTTTTCATAGGGTCCTCTTTCTTTTTCTGGACAGCTAAACCTATTCAGGCACATGTTAATTAAAGACTTAAGTTGAAAATGATAAAGACAAAGAAGTAACCTTGTCTTCATGGTGAATTGTGCTTCTCTTTGCAAGATCTGTACTTGCTTTTTATAGCCTGTCATTTCATCTGGGTATTATTTCCCGGTCACTTTGCCAGGTGGGAAGAGGCGGTGAATACAGTGATGGCTGTCAGACCTTTAATGACACTTCAGGGATTTGATAAAGATACAAAGCAGTGTCTGCAGAAAGGAGGTTCTTCCCTAACCACACCTGAAAAACAAGCCTCTTTTTTCTTTAAATCTTTGCCACGGAAACTCATGTGTATGAAATGAGCTTGAATCACAAGCACAAATGAACTTTTTCTGCGTTTCTAGAACACACGGCTCTCCTTCATACTGAATATATCTGAAAAAAGATGTTTGTATTCTTCATTACCATCTAGAGGGAACCAGAAGGGGTATTTCATCACTGAATCCTTACCCTCAACTCTCCTTTAACTCTAAAAGATTTTACACACGTTATTCAGAACCAAATTCTCTGATCCTTTATTTTTTTCTAAGTAAATAGTCTCAATGGTGAAAAGTGATAGAAGATAGAGAAACAAAAATAAATTAGAAACACTAAAAAAAAAAGCTATAGAAAACTCCTCTTCTATAATGACGTTTAGAACGATCTGACTGGTCATGGTTTCATCCTTGACAACTTTTCCATTTTAAAGCATTGCAATGACCCAGAACAAACAGCAGTATATCGCTCTGTATTGTTTTAAGAGCGTGGCCTCTCTTTACTCTTTACCTTGACGGATAAAAAGGACACATCTAAAACAAAAAAACGATGTACCTTACTAATGGATCTTGTACTTTTTAATGACTGTCAAGGAAGCTACTTAAACATTTGATTACAGAAAACAAAACTAATTGGACAAACCATAATGGAAAAGAATATGAAAAAGAATATATATATATATGTAGATGTATAACTGAGTCACTTAGTTGTACAGAAGAAATTAACACTGTAAATCAACCATACTTCAATAAAACTTAAAAAACCTAATTTGGGAAAATCCTTTCATGCAGATTTGTACCACGTCCTGAATAAAATAAAACTGCCCCATAATAAGGGCTCAGCAACTCAAACTACTATCTGAGCATGACAGCAACCGTCTGATACTGCTGAGAGGTGAGTGCTATAAACATCTAAAGAGTTCATGCGGTATCAGGAAGAACCAATTAAAATACAAACGTGGGGAGAAGTGGTTTAGGGAACAGGAAGAAGAGATGGAGAAAGAGAACAGGCAGCTTGGGCTGGCTGGGAGGCAGAGGGTAACAGAAAGGTGAGGAGAGGTGATCGGAAGTTTATATGGGAAAACAAAGAGACACAGGATCATACTCACTGCTGTACAGAAGTCATGTTTATATATATATATATATATATATATATATATATATATATATATATATATATATATGGATGGTCTGATGTTTTAATCTTAAAAAGTGTTAGAAATCAGTGGAATGTAACTGAAATTCAAGCATGGCTCCCAGACGCTGAAGTTTTGGGTTCCCCACCCCAGATTTAACAATCCAGGTAGAGGGAGTTGCTGCTAGAGCATCAGTTCTAACCAGCAGTTCACACGGTCTTTTCACTCATCTCTCCACGCCACCCCGGAGCATCCCAGTCACATGATACACTTAAACCAAACCATGCCATTAAGATCCAAGAAGAAAAGGACACAGCTACACACTCTAGAGAACACTTCTGAGGACCTCAAGCCCACCCCTCTCCTTTACACATCATCATCCGTCTGTCTCTACTTACAAAGTTTAGGAGCGGTCTGGAGATTAGTTTCTGTTGCTTGTGGCTGAGTGGCTGCCTTGGGTGTTCTCACCTCAGGGTTCCGAGTGGGTGAAGGGAAGGATGGAGCAGCGGATGGCAGGAAAGAAAAAGTGAAAATACGATTCTTCGGGGTTGGTACCGCTGAAGGCTCAGAGGACACAACGGCATTGTCAACTTGCACTGCAACTTGAACCTCAGTTTCAGAGTGAGCCCTAGAGACAGGTGAAGTGTATGCCTCAGATGATACCCACACAGCTGAGGCAGCAGTTGGATCCAGAGAAATAATAGGGTCCTGGCCTAACCCTCCGGGGTCAAGGTGAGTGGGAGAGTCATACTCAAAAATCTTGTCCACAAACACCCACTTGAGGCCGGCGATGCAGAGGCAGAGGCTGACTAGGCAAGCCAGAATGGGGACGATGCAGATTTTCTCTGAGTTGAGGCAACCTCTCAGGCGCTCAGCTTCCAGGCAGACACAGCAGGGAACAGCCAGGCCCACGAGTCCCGGGGACCTGCCATCTTCGGTCTGGGTCTCCGGCATGTCTTCTGCTGCCGGAAGCCCATCCAGAGATGGGTCTGCACTCAGCTGAGTGGAGGGGCTGGAGGACCTCTCAGCAGCTGCCTCGGACATGTCTGGGGGAGAAATCTCCATCGGCTCACCTCCAGAAGGCCTGGCCTCCCGCACCGTCCATTACCATCCCCCAACCAAATGATACAGCATCTTACAGGGGGAAATCGATAAGTCCTCCAAGTCCAGAGCCATTACCGAAAGCAAGAGGAGTTCAGGAGGAAAGCAGGCGGAGAAGAAAAGAAAGCCTCTAGCAACTACCAAATAAAAGTATATTGTAATTCTCTACTGCTGTTTCTGGGCCACTTTTGCAGTTCTTTTAAATGCTTCTCCAAAGCATCCCGGCTGGTCAAGAAGGACAGAGGCCAAAAGAGAAACCGAGCTGATCTGTTGGTCAGTTAAGTAAACCAGTAGCCCAAACTGAAAGGCATGTTTCTCACCTCGAGCATCTGAAACTGGGGTCTGCTCAGATGGAGAAAACAACTGTCATGCAGGAGAAGTAAAAGCAAAAGCAGGACCAGCGGCGGCGGCGGCGGCGGCAGCAGCGGCGGCGGCAGGAGAGGCAGCAGTGACAGTAGCAACAGCATCCTGTTGTGTTAACGCGACGGCTGAAAGGGGCTGAATCATTACAGAGCAGCAGGTGCCTGCCCTCCGAGCATCACTGCAAACAGTCTCATCGCAGAGGGATCTGAAGGCGAGAGCGCGGCCAGGAGGGGCGGTAACTGCGCTCCCCGCCCTGCCTCCACCCCTCACCCGGCAACCAACTATTCTTTGTCCTTCCCGAGCGCTCATTCACTTTCTTCCTCTGCGGCTCTTCCCTTCTTCACCGTCTCTCTCCCTTCCTCTCCCCTCCTCCTCCAAAAGCGTTCTCTCTCTCTCTTTCTCCCTTTCTCTTTCTTTTTCCTCCCTCCTCTCCCACCCGCCTCCCTCCATCCGCACTCTGGGGCTGCTGGCTGGTCTGAGTAAAATCAGTTATACCCAGCAACGCGGGACTGCCAGTGACTTCCTATTTTATCCAATTAGAAGGAATAAAGGCCATCAAATCAAAGAGAAGCTGGCAGGCACCAGTTAAGCTTAGTCCCCATGGACCCCAACCCCGTTCGCCTCCTTCTCTTTTTTTTTCTCCCTACCGAAGCTGCCCCAGTTTTCCACCCCAACCTTGCTTGCTCTAAGTCTTGCTGGCTCTCTTTCCTGCACCCACTGTTGGGTCAGAAAAAGCCAGCGATCGATGCTAGCAATCTAACAAAGCTGGGATGGGGCGCAGGGGGGGAGGGAGGGATGTAGGTGGGACCTTATGGGTTGGACCTGAGGCTTGGCAAAGTCTGATATCTGATTCCTCCCCAGAGAGGTAAGCTTTTCAACAGCAATTTCTTCCTGCCTGCTGCTGAGAGATAGCATTCCTTCCCCAGCCCTCTAATAAGTTTTGTACACCAAGAGGACTGTTATTACCTGAATTTTCAACCAACAGCGAGAACATTTTTTTTTTCTAACCATGGACAGCTCTGCCTTCAGCCCTTTTTGCAATGACCGGGTTAGACTCGGTGATGCCCAAGCGTGAAGTGCCGAGTGTATGTTGGAGGATGGGGTGCTAGGGGAGGGGAGAGAGGTTCATATGTCCCCACTCTGGTCCCCTTTAAATTTCCATTGCCCTGTCCCACTCACAACAGTCCTGGACTAATGTCCAGCAAACAAGAAATGCCGGTAAATAAGAGAGCTACAGAGGAAGCAAAGGCTCCCACTTCATCCTGAAATTAGCCTTCATTGTGACTCCACACTGTTGGAGGTTGAATTCCCTGGGCACTGTAATATATACCACATGTCTTCAGCTATAACCGCACTGCAAAGATTAAGAAGAGTTTTCTATAAGAGCATGCCTTTGGGGTGAAGTCTCAGTAGCTTTACCTTACAGATAATTTCGATGCTGACTTTTTTCTTTTTCCTTTTCAAACAGCAGTGGTTAAAAGACTGGAAGAAATGCACTGTACTTTAATAGAGTCCAGGCTGCCCTGACCCTCCAGTTCGTTGTGTGTCAGCACACGCGATACGCATCTGAATCTTTAATCCACACTTTACTGTGACTGGACACCTGAATGGTTTCCAAGGAACCATTTTGCTCACATATGTCAACAGGAGTCTTAAAAACTGTCTCTAAATCCATACTACATAACCATCATGTGAGTCCCAGAAGCAATAAAATTTAGAGCTTAAATCCTGAGAGAATCTGCTGTAAGCACATTATGTTTCGTATAGCACAATCTCCACTGCTTTGAAATATTTTTAAGCTCTGAGTGGGCATGAGATAATATTATCATTTCTTTCAAAACTAAATTAGCCCGTAATTATAAGTGATTTAAAGGGTAGTAATATCTTAAAATGTGTGTGCAGTACTATCACTAACAACAATGACAAAAGCCTGAAGCAGTTTGCATAATTGTAATTATGACTCTGACAAACTTATGGGCAAAATGAATTATCCTTAAGTTCATCTGTATATAACCTGTACTTACATACCAGTAACTGGTACTTTAAAATAATTCATATGCCTACTTTCTAGCTTTCACTATTTGATTTTAAAGCAGAGATTTTTCTTAAAGATTCTAGCAATGGACGTGAAATTTCACATCACAGAAAATCTATATAGAGGCAATTACAGTATTCAAACTGAGAGGTATTAAGATGTTAATTATCAATATTCATGTAAATTCTCAAAATCAATATAGGCAAGTAAATATTTGTGCTAAATTAGAATAATTTATAATTCCTTTAGATATCACCCAGGTTAAATTTGTGGTACTTAACTCCTCAATTCTGCCCCAAACCAATATTTCACTCAAGTATAACATACTGGCATTTCACCCACAGCCAAGGTCACCTAGATTTCAAAGACCAAAATGGGGTTCAGGTAGCCCAATCAGGCAGCTAAGAGAAGACACTGAAAACAGTAACCTATAGTTAAGAAGAGTGGTCCTTCACTTGCACCAGTAACAACTACTCACCTCACCTCGATCATTAAGAACAGACGAACTCAGCAGACAAAGAAATTACTGGGCACTGCTCTAGTCGTCATATTAAAGGTGACCAACACTTACAAAGCAAAAGAACAGATTATGTAAAGGCTAGGACAGAACTTCGGAGACAGAATCCTGTCGGCTGCCACAGCTGTTTTCTTCCCCTGGACTACACAAATCAGACTGTGGGATGTGTATGTGTCCTCCCTGGAGATGTAGCCTATGAACACTGTGGCTTCTTGGAGCTAAGATCAGCTTGCAGGGAGCCAGCAACCTATAAAGTTGTTTCCCATCCAACTGGAAGGTAAACCTAATTGAGGAAAGGGAGTAGGACAGGAGGTAAAGAATAAAAGGAATTTTCCATTAGTTCTACCCTTGAGACTACGAGTCAGAAGTTGCCTTTATCCCTTTACCAAATCTCTATAGCAATAAAGAAGTGAGAACAGGGTAGTGTGAACAGGATTAGGGATCAGAATTCCGTCCAATAAAACATGCATGTTTGTAGGAAGAACTGCAAGTACACCTCACTTTAACCCTTTAGGCTCCATCTCCAATAAAGCTCAGGAACACCCACATTTCCACGTCCCTCTAAAAAATGAACAAAAGACAGATTTCCACTACTTTTTAAAACCACATTACCACCTCCTTCATAACAACAAAAGCTACTTTTTTTTTTTTTTTTTTTTTGCTGTACGCGGGCCTCTCACCGTTGTGGCCTCTCCTGTTGTGGAGCACAGGCTCCAGACGCGCAGGCTCAGAGGCCATGGCTCACGGGCCCAGCCACTCCGCGGCATGCGGGATCCTCCCAGACCGGGTCACGAACCCGCGTCCCTTGTATCAGCAGGCGGACTCTCAACCACTGCGCCACCAGGGAAGCCCCCAAAAGCTACTTTTATTGAGCTCCACCATTGTGCCAGGCACTCTGCTAGGTTCTCAGCATACATGATTTCTGACCTTCGCTCATCCTGTATAGTACATATTATCTTGAAAATAATTTTTAAAAAATGGACTCAGGCAGCTTAGATAACTTAGCCATGGACATACAGCTCTTAAGCAACAGAACCAAGATTAGAACAAAAGTCTGACTCATGCTCTTTCTACTGAAAAATACTGTTTCTCGTTTTTAATCGAAAGAAGGCATCTCATTACATATTGCTTATCTATTACTTCAACGGGAAAAATAAGTGAACCAGAAAGTGTAACCATGAAATAGGCATTTTAATTTTACCTTAATGTAGCTGGTAAATAAACTTAAAGGTGCCTAGTTTCCAAAACAAGAGGCTTCTAAAATTCTGCCTAGGGATTTTCAGAAGTTACAAGAATTAAGCATAGGTTTTTAAAATATGATCTATTTACAGTTTCAATTGAATGAGCTCTCGCACAGTCTCAGTTCCTGGATTTTCCTTGGAAAGCTACTTCAGTTACATATTGCTATGAAACAAATTGCCCTGAAATAGCTTAAAACAACAACCACGGTGCTGTATCTCACTAGCCTGCAGTTTACTGGGTTCAGCTGAGTGATTCTTCTGCTCCATTAGATGTCAGCTGGGGCTGCAGTCCCTGGAGGTGTAACTGAGCTGAAACATTCAAGGTTCACGCACATGACTGGCAGCTAATGCCACATGGCAGCTGGGAAGACAGCAGGGACTGTTGGCTGGTGCACCAACATGTGGCTTCTCCATGTGGCCTGGGCTTCCCACAGCATGGCAGCTGGGTTCTGAGAGGGTGCAGCCCAAGAGGGAGAAAGTGCGAGCTGTAAGTCCTCCTTAAGACTGACTCTGGAAGTGGCACGGGCTATGTCCACTGCATCCTGTTGGCTAAGCAGTCACAGTGCCAGCTGAGATTCAAGGACGGGGGAAATAAATCTTGATGGAGAGTGTGACGAAGAATTTGCAACCACCGTTAATCCACCACGGCAGTGAGGAAGTAAGTGTTAGTAAGTCAACTTGGCTCAAGAGGAGACTCAGTGATGTCGAATGGAATTCGGCAGAACAAAGTCAGAACGCACGTATTTCTGATACACAATATTCCAGCTTCCTCCTAAGCCAGCTTCAGTGAAAGAAGCAATCCTATTATATCATCCAATAAAAAATACTCAAATTCCTCTGCTACTTCAAGTCAAGCTAGGCGACAGCTTCTGCATTCATTTTATTTATCAGAAATATTTAGCGTAACTCCAGGAGATGAAAGAAGATGAAAGAGGATGACCATAGTATGTAAACTTATTTTCTCTTTTACATTTTGTTTTTGGTGTGTTGGCTATTTCACTCTGAAAACATTTAACTCTGAAAAAGTTTACCCTTGCTCCTTAAGTTTATGGCTGAAAAAGTAGAATTTACTTTGTGGCACCTAAAACCATGACGACAGCAGTGATTTCATTTTTGGATTCCAATCTTTGAAGATGACTATGTATAAGTTGTAATGATTTATTCATTTGCTAATGAACTATGAAATCATGATTTTCACAAGAAAGCTTCAGGGCCTAAAAGGATCCCTAAAACTTGCTGCTTCTTATAAGAGAACCAAGTACTCAAATGGATCCGCTATCCTCCTCCCATCCGTCTGGAAATCTTCCCCATCTCACATCTCAGCTCCTCCATGGAGCCCTTCCGTGCTCCCAGGTCACAGACACAGCATTCCTTAACGCTACTTTTATTGGGGCACATCTTCCAAGGTATTATTATTATTATTTTGCGGTACGTGGGCCTCTCACTGTTGTGGCCTCTCCCGTTGCGGAGCACAGGCTCCGGACGCGCAGGCTCAGTGGCCATGGCTCACGGGCCCAGCTGCTCCGCGGCATGTGGGATCCTCCCGGACCGGGGCACGAACCCGTGTCCCCTGCATCGGCAGGCGGACTCTCAACCACTGCGCCACCAGGGAAGCCCGAGGTGTTATTGTTTAACTATGTTATGTATATAGGACCGAAGGATGTAATTTCTTTGAAGGCCAGGAGGTCTATCGGTATCTGGCTATCCCAAACTAGAGCTCTGCTATCTGTTCAATACATACATTTTGTTTGGTTTTATTTTTAATTGCGATTGAATTACACAGATTACGGCACCTCTAATAAATTGGCAGACTTTTTTCATGACCATCTATCTATTCAAAATACCCTCTATACTCCCCTCCTTTTTTTCAAATCTTTTAATGTCCAGTTCAGATATGTGCTTATCAAATTTTTATGACTGTTCCCAAATACTACGCCTTGTATGAATTTATCTTCATTTAGGGAAATGCTGTTACCCCAACTATGCTTAACTCTCAACTACCACAGATCATTTCAGTGGATGGAAAGTTGGGAATAACCCAACATTTAACTGTTTTTCCTGTAATTCTCTCTTCAACCAAACAGAAAAGTTCTCGGAGGGCAAACCAAGTCCACGTGCTCTTTGATGTTCTTCTACATTATTCACAACGCTAAACAGGTGAGATGAAACGCAGGTCACCTTACTGGGCAGGTACTTTTCTGCCCACTTTGAGGATGAGTCAAGAATCTGATTCTACTTTATTCTCACCCAGTGAAAATTATCTCAGAAAAGACTTTTTGACTTAATTGTAAGAATTATTTTGTGAGGATCTGTATATACTATTTGTTATTGACTCTGGGTCTGTGTCCTCATTTTGTAACAAGATGATCAGTTTACTCTGGCACATTTTGTTCTTTATAAGTTTAGATCCTTTGATGTTCAGCTACAGCTCAAGACGGTAAATGATGTCAAAGATGAGGATGTGAGAATTTTATATAGAAAGATGTTTTTATTAAATCTGATGGTTATAATGTGTTTACTTTGAAAGAACCTATTATTTTCTCACTGCCCGTAAGTAAAATCATTAGTTATATACAAATGGTTGATTTTGTTTTTAGTTTTCCACGTCACCTTTCTTTTACAATGACCCTGAACATGTTTGAAACTAGATGGAGATGGTGGCTGCACGTCATTGTGATAAATGCCAATGACTTGTTCACGGTAAAACGGTCCATTTTATGTTATGTGAATTCCAACTCAATAAAAAAAACAATTACACTGCACACTCATCATGGTTTCAGCTTTCCCAACATTTACTGTTAAAAGGAAAACATAGTCTATCTGACCACTTTTACTAGTGGACTGCACTAAGATAATGAGACTTTGTCATGTATAGGTTGCCCTTTCTTCTACAAAATCTTAGTAGGTCCTGTAGCATCGAATCTCTGACAATTATTAAGAACTCTAAATTGATGTTGATGATGCAATACTGCATCCCAGGGAACTCAGAAGCACAAAGATATAATAAATTGATGTGTCATTGAGAGTTTCAATTCAAAAAAAGTTTTATGAGAAAATGAGGACGACTTATAACTCCAGCTCATTTTATGTACTCAAAATATTCTTTCTCATTGCTCAACACCATTCCATTCCCGTATTCAGAATATACCAGAAATACGAGCAAAAAGTGGCGAGAGAGTGGCAGTTATCTGAACTATCTGTATTTTCAACAAGGTGTGCTTTGTTTTGAAATGTGTGATAAACTCATCACCGGAATGTAAATTCCATAAGGGCAAGCACTTGTGTCTGTCTGCACCACTCTATCCCTACTACCTAGAACATGCCTGGCACACAGAAGGCACTCAGTTAAGTATTATTGAGGTAATGCATCAAAATGGAAACTCTGCTAAAGAGGGATGTATAAACTATGGGAAAAATATCTTAAAGACATGGATATGCCGTACAGAGTTTTATTTGTGTGAATAAATGCAAATCCTATTAAATTACGCTGTGTATGATGGAAAGAAGGAAAATCATCTTTATAGTGACTACTCTGAGGTTATATGGCTGGATGGTCATTCATAATGTTTAATACAGCAATATATGTGGAATCAGTTGACTTGCACTTTGCTCTGTTTCATGAATATTCACTACTATAGGTTCACAGCACAGAGCAGCACAGCTAAGAGATAATTTGTTTGTTTTATTCTTAAATACTGTGGCAAATGTCACAAAAATACAAGGGATCATCTGTGTTTTTAAGTGCATGGACATGTATAATCTTATTTAAAGAAAATCATAAAGGCTGTACTTTGATGCAGTAAGAGAAATTAAACAAAAGGAAGAAATACCTCTGATAATCAATGCTAATTTAATACAAATTCAGTAAAGTTTCAAAACATGGAAGTTTTTGAACTTGATTTATACTTAGGCACCAGCTATTTGTTTATAGCTCAGCTGCTGGTCAGCTGACTCTATAAACTGGTCCCCAGATGAATCAAAAAATGTAGTGTAGAGCACCTCACTCTTAACAAATGCCCTAGAAATTTGTTTTTTAAATCTTCTGTTTCAGGTAGAAACTGTTGAGCATGAGGTGGTCCACATGTGAAGGCAGTTATGAATTACTCATAAGAGAGTACCATCTACTCAAGAGATTCTGAAACATCATATAAAGCCACGTATAAAATACGCCTTCACAATTTACCTGAAATAAAGGAAGCTTGCGGAAAGGAATGGTCTGAATCGTTCTACTTTTAAATATAATCCAAATTTGTAAATCTGAAAAGACTTCAGCCAGAGGAAACCTGTTAACAATACACATTTTCCTTAGAGTCTACACAGTTCTCGCCTTGTTGCTGATCAAAAGAAAAATGTAAATCTCCACCAAAGGGGAAAAAAGGAGTGATAAAAATATATGCAGTTTCTAGAACTGATTTGGCATTCCAGAGAGCCATCTAACCCGTGCTTCCGTTGTAAGGTCATAAGCCTTACGATACTGATACAAGCGGAAGTATCCCATTTAAAATCAAATACCAGCTCTATATTTTTCTGCTATTTCTCAGTCCAAGGGGTGGGAACTCTTTCTGCATTGTTGCAAATTTTTATTACTTTAAAACTATGAATTTGAAAGTCATAAGACAAAAATATCTTATGATTTGACCTCCCATTCAGAACTTCCCGTCATAAATCGTACCATGTATTGCTAGAGTCAGATTTGTTTAAGAATGACTTGTTTCTTTTCTCTCTATCTCTGAAATTATGTGGAGTGAAAGGATGTAGCCTTAATGCAAAGATGAACTGTAATCTCAAGAATAGTTAGATTTCAATTTTTTCATTGACTATTGGAGCTGGAACAGCCCTCACCCAGGAATTTTATCTTATACAAGAAGGAAAAAAAAAAACAAAACAAAAACCAGTCTCCGAAGATAAAAATAATCTGCCTGGAGCACCAAAATTAATTTCAAAGTCAAGACTGGAATTCAGAGCTATTGCTTCTCCTCTTTCAACTCATTTCTACAAAGGGAAGCTCTTTAGTTATGTGCTAACCATGTAGATATCCTTGAGTTACTGCCAGACAGTGGATGGTTTAGATTTTCTATCATTACCGCCACGGGTTATCTCTATAGAAACATCTCACTTTGACCTTTTACTGCAACTGTTTCTACTTGGAAGTTTAATCTATATAATGCTCCCATGACCACTTTTGGTCACAATTCTACTGAATATTCAGACCCTTTTTCTGGAGGTTATTAAGAAATGAATATTCATATTTAGACTCATTCAACAGCATTTCATCATTAAGGGGACACACAGAATGTGGGCTCTAATTGCTTACATGAGAAGGTCCAGAATAAAGAACCTAGAGATTATCATACTAAGTGAAGTAAGTCAGACAGAGAAAGACAAACATACAACATCACTTTTATGTGGAATCTAAAAAGATGATACAAAGGAACTTATTTACAAAACAGAGATAGACTTACAGACGTGGAAAACAAACTTATGGTTACCAAAGGGGAAAGTGGGGGAGGGATAAATCAGGAGTTTGGGATTAACATACACACACTACTATATATAAAACGGATAATCAACAAGGACCTACTGTATAGCACAGGGAACTCTACTCAATATTCTGTAATAACCTACAGGGGAAAAGAATCTGAAAAAGAATGGATATACGTATATGTATAACTGAACCACTTTGCTGTACACCTGAAACTAACACAGCATTGTAAATCAACTATACTCCAACATAAAAGAAAAATTAAACTAAAAAAAAGAAGGTATAGAATAAAGAAACTTTAGTGAATGGAAGGGAGCTTCTCCTCAGGAAAGAAGACTGTCACTGCAAAATAGGGATCAGCCCAGTATTACTGCGATGAATGATTCAAACACATACAGTATCAAATGTTGTCAATATCTGAGAATTGGTGAGCCAGGCTCACATCCTCTTTTAATCTGGAGAATTAGAAGTCTGGGACACAGGAAGGAGTGACTGTCAGGAAAAGGAAAAGGAAGGCTTCTGATGACTGAGTCATACTCTGAAATACGATGACTAGAAAATGCCAGGTCCAAATATGAAGACTTATTCCAGAGAAACCTATATTCTATTTGTTGACATAATCCATCACCTATATATTATTTTAAATAATATAATCAGACATATACCTCATGCATGCTGGAATATTTGGAGGCAAGATGCATTCACATATGCAACTTACTTGAAATTGCATCAAAAATAAAAAGCTGATTGATAGATAAATGGATACACATTTGATAAAGCAAATATGGCGACTGTTAACCTGTAAAATCTAGAGATTGGGCATACACTGTTTACAAGTCATTCAACTTTTCTGTGTGTTTCAAAATTTCATAATGAAATGCTAGAAAAAGTTTAAAGAGACTTTTTCATGGCTGTTTCTGACTACCATATATGTAGTATGTTTTATTATAAAAACTCCTAAGCCGATGCCATACCAAACCAAATAATCTACCAATTCCACATTCGGTAACCTGCACTCAATTATTCTCCCTCCTCCACTGCACGACGCCTCCCCACCCACCTTCCCCCACCACACTTACTTTAAGATGAATTCCAAAATTATATCAAGAATATAAGATTCACCATAATTTGAATCATTGTCTAATGACAATGGAGTATCTTTATACGACAAACCATTAGCTGCTGCAGAAAATCTAAGAGCTTTTCCTGACCCCACCTCCCAGACCATTCATTTATTGAGAAGGGATTTTTTTTTTTTTAATGTGATACTTCACTCACTAGGGATTGGAACATCTATGAATAACATGAATAGGGAAATTGTACAGTTCATTCTACTGACAAAATCAGAAAGGTTGGACAGTAAGCTTCAGTTGGTTGAGAAAAAAAAAAAGAAGAATCCTTTTATTGTTAACGACACTCCCATCCTGAACACATCTTTTTCAACGATCAACTGGTCAGTGGACACTATAAAGCCAAAGGCTCTGATGTGGAAGTTGAGTTTCTCCACTGCTGTATTTCCCACCCAGTTATGCATACACATATTTTATAAAACTATTAAATATTTACGACACAGTACAAAGCCCCTCTAAAAGCATCTGTATTTAACTAAATCATGTCACTGACAGCAAGAGGCATGCACAGCAATTTAACCTAGCAGGAAAAGTACTTCTTTTACATCTCACTGCAATGCAGAGAGTTTCAACCATACGCTTATTTCTGTCCCCACATACTGTCCGTAAGAAGGGAAAGCTTAACTTAAGTGGTTCAAAGGGCTTTTAGACAGGCTTCTCAAATGAAACATAAATCTTTTGAAGTGTTTCTCAAAAATTCTTTCCTGAGGCTTTGCCAGGACTCTGTCACTAGAGGTCAGACAAATAACCCATCCTCAGGTTGTCTCCTTAACCCCAGGTTAAATACCTGGATTTAGCCCCATCTTTTCTTATATCACCACGTCCTTCCAAATGTTTGCCGTAGTCTATCACTGACTGATGTCAAAGGCATCCAAAAAGTACCCATGTCCAAGTGCATCCCTCTCAGTCTTCCCTATACCCACAAAAAGACTCCAAGTTTCAAATGAGCATGTCAAAAGTTAAATTGTTAACCACTCATATACCTTAATATCAAAGAATCTGTTGAGACAAGTACTAATACTTAAGCATTTTTTTAAGGTACCTAAGCATTTGGTGATGCAAAAGAACAGCAGAGAGAGAGCTCTGAAATGAAAAAAAAAAAAAAAGTGCAAGAGAAGGCAAAACATCTTTGGCATCTTAGGCTGAGCTAACTGTACTCGTGGAGACAGAAGCGTTCAAAATAACCTCTGGCTGGTAAAAATCAGGGCTAAATGCTTGAGCTGTCCAACTCAAAATGAAATATTACTGTTATTCAGCCAACATACAGCAAGTGATTAGGGAATCTGCTGCTCAGCATTTAAACTAACTTCCTTCCACACTCCGGCAGGTAAAAAATGGAAAACCTCAGGATGACCTGCTTCTCAAAAGCAGATTGCAGATTTTAAAGTCGTGGTATTTTATGTAACGAAAGTAACTTACATTTCTAAAGGCCCACAATATATGTTAATTTATCTACATATCCATCCGCCCATCCATCCAAAATAATGTTTACTAAGTGGCCGCTTATGTCCCTGGCATTGTGCTGAGGCTTATAGATTTGGTAGCAAGAAGGTAAAAGAAGTTCCACCCCATCATCTCTCTTTTCTCCGAAGTAGCAAGTGAGGTTATCTGCCGAGAGAGAAGGCATGATTCAAATTTTGAGCGCGGTAAGGTCTTAGTCACCTTGGAAAACAGATGAGAAGGTTGACTGTAAAAACCAGAAGCAGGTCAGACATCGCAGCAAGTATTAGATACACATCAGTCCTTCCTTATTTATAATTCTCACTATCAGGATCCTTACTTCTCCCCTTGAGAATTATATTTTGAAAGTGCATCCAATGGAAGGAGACTTTAAAAAAGTCATTGGAGGGTATTATGCTAAGTGAAATAAGTCAGCCAGATAAAGACAGATACTGTATGATATGACTTACACGTGGAATCTAGAAAATACAACAAACTAGTGACTATAACAAAAAAGAAGCAGATTCACAGATACAGAGAACAAACTAGTGGTTACCAGTGGGGAGAGGGAAGTGGGGAGGGGCAATATAAGGGTAGGGGATTAAGAGGTACAAACTATTAGATATAAAATAAGCTACAGGGGGAATTCCCTGGTGGTCCAGTGGTTAAGACGCCGCACTTTCACTGCCGGGGCTTCAATCCCTGGTCAGGGAACTAAGAGCCCACAAGCCTCGTGGTGCAGCCAAAAAAAACAAAACAAAAAAAGCTACAAGGATATATTGTACAACCCAGGGGATACAGCCAATATTTTATAATAACGATAAATGGAGTGTAACCTTTAAAAATTGTGCACCACTACAGTGTACACTATAACTTATATAATATTATACTTCAACTATACTTCAATAAAAAATGAATTTAAAAGAGTGTCACAGATGGCCTTCCCTGGTGGCGCAGTGGTTGGGGGTCCGCCTGCCGATGCGGGGGGCGCGGGTTCGTGCCCCGGTGTGGGGGGGGTCCCGCGTGCCGCGGAGCGGCTGGGCCCGTGGGCCGTGGCCGCTGGGCCTGTGCGTCCGGAGTCTGTGCTCCGCGACGGGAGAGGCCGCGGCGGTTGGGAGGCCCGCGTACCGGAGGGGGAAAAAAAAAAAAAAGTGTCACTGATAACATAAGAAATGATTTTTCTGTTGAGCTCTACAGGACCTGGACCCAAACAAGACTGAAGTGGGGTGAGAGAAGGAAGAGAAAAGAACACGAATAAATACGATAATGAGAAGGTTAAGTTCACACACACATCACAATCTCCACTTTGGACATATTTACTTCTCAAATCAGTGTACCTTTTTCTTTTTTTTTTTTAATTTATTTATTTACTTTTTCATCTTTATTGGAGTATAATTGCTTTACAATGGTGTGTTAGTTTCTGCTTTATAACAAAGTGAATCAGTTATACATGTCATATGTTCCCATATCTCCTCCCTCCTGCATCTCCCTCCCTCCCACCCTCCCTATCCCACCCCTCTAGGTGGTCACAAAGCACTGAGCTGATTTCCCTGTGCTATGCGGCTGCTTCCTGCTAGCTATCTACCTTACGTCTGAGTGTACCTTTTCCTGATGCCAGAATTTAATTGGCAATGTCAGGCGATCCACTTAGTTATGCTGTGTGGCTGAACTCTGGCCACGATGAAACCAACCTATTCAAATGATGTTGCCGGTAAGTCCATGAATCAAAGAACTTTAACCTACTACACACCGTAATGCCCCTCTGTTGTATACTGATTCTAATATGAACAAGATGAGGCAAGAAGACATGCCATAAACCCAGAGATCAGCAGGAAAGTTTACCTTCTCTCTTTCAAGTATTACTTGGAAGAAATTAAATCAGTATTGGGAAACATTGTGTGTTTACAGCAAGTTCAAAATTATCCATATTAAAATGAAAAGGGAAACTTTGGTCTTTAATGACTCTTCTGCCATCGATTTCCCACATATTTTTTAAAATGTGCCTTTTCTCAGTTTTTCCAGATCCGTGCTAGGTTGATCTTATCCCTGCTGGCTTTGAGAACTTCATTCTTTCACTCACTAATTGTTTCCTAAGTGCCTAATATGCGCCAGGCCCTGCACAAGACTGAGAAAGAAAGAGGGAAGGAGGCTGCAGTGGTTCCTGCTTCCAAGGTGTTACATAAGGGACTTCATTTTCCTAATCCCACTCTGGCACGAATGCAAATACTGCAGAAGTGAGAGTCCATAGTCTTAGAATAGATTCTATTTGTGTGGTAGACACACTGTGGAGTGATTAAAAAAAGAGAGAGAGAGAGAACCCAGCAAGAAATGCTTTTTGTTGTATATGCATGTCTAGGTTTCTCAGATTTTCCTTCACTTAGGATCCAGTTACGAAAACATTTACTTCTGAGAGCGTTCTGTTTTGACGAGTGATGGAAGAAGAATGCAGAAATTCATTTCCAGAAGGGACCATGTCCAGGCAAGAGGCCTTTAGAAGTACCGGACAATAGGAGGCAGAAAAACCTAATCCATCTATTACCATTCTCAGAAACTATCAAAACAAAACACCCATCAAAACAGACTGGGCTATAGTAGAAATCTGATGGTGGGTTGATTTTTTTTACAGTTCTTTAAAAAGTTTTTTCCTTGACTGTTTTTGGCGGGTGGACTAAAATTAAAAAATATATATATTAATACATTTTATTATCTTTTTGATGAAGACTTCTTATTTACTGGTGACGCCAATGCACAGTTTTAAATTTAGTTACCCAAATTTCCTGAATTATTAAGGAAACATTTTAAATGCACAGAAATTCTGACATTTCAAAATATAAACATCAAAAAGAAAAAAGTATATTACATACATACAGATTCAGATCTGAAGATCTGATTCAATAATTGGTTGCTTGTAGAAGCTAGTTTAATCAATAAAGAAGGTCAACGTGATTGAAAGAAAGAAAGTATTAAACATTTTGACTAACATTAGTTCTGTTAACTACCTAGGCTCTGCAAAATCACTGACGTGGCAAGACTAAAGATGACCAAATAAGCTTTACTATTAAAGTTATAAGTTATCATCCTCATAAATATATGAGCTGTTCAAATATGAATTGATGGTAATTAAAGAAACCAACAATAAAATGATCAGAATTAATATCTTTTATCAAATTAGAAACATGATTTTTCCTTTTTTCAATTAATTCTGATGAAAATATACAGAGCAATCCACTTATTCAACATCTAAATCAATTTGAATTTTTTATCCTTACAACATAATTTTAATGCTGAACACTGTCATTCTGTGAATTCCAATAATGGTATTGC
The DNA here is from genome assembly GCF_003676395.1 of Aethalodelphis obliquidens. Lineage (NCBI taxonomy): Eukaryota > Metazoa > Chordata > Mammalia > Artiodactyla > Delphinidae > Aethalodelphis > Aethalodelphis obliquidens. The sequence continues at coordinate 25,140,191 of NW_020837969.1, read as the reverse complement.
ATATCCAATGAAGAAAAGGATATATACTGGAGTAGAACTTTCTTATTTTATATTAACATTGAAGGTGCATTTGAAAGAACATTGCTGAAACAGTTTTTACTTTTTAAAAATGGTGTCCCTTGTTTAAGTGCTAATATCCCTTATGCTCAAAAATAAAACATTAATTTTTAATTCTATAAGTAACACGTGAAAGTTAAAAGTATGATGTATATTTCTTACTTTGCTCTTAACATATTAACATAGCATTTCCCCTTCTTCATTTCCAATCCAACAAAGTGTTATACCGTCAAGATACCTGGAGCATCAGGTATTATCTTTAACCAACATCTCATCTCCTTATTGCTCTTAAGGACAAGTGTACACACACCCAAAAAGTCAGTGAATTCTGTGCAAACTAAAAGAGGTTCTTAAAATGAGGAGCAAATTAGATCTAATTACGGGTGATGGGAGTTTCGAAAGGTCCTAGATTAACATTACAAGCACTTTCCATGGTAAATTAAGCATGCAGTTTAGTCAGCAAAGATATTTTTATATATCTTGTTTATGTCTACTATAAACATCATAAGCATTCCTTTAGCATTTAACCCAGTGATTAATGCATCTATGATGGCGTCAGGTTCTAATTAGTGAGTAACTGCCTGCAAATATTTCCACAACTGTTCATCTCCCAACTCTTTTACCCTGACTAACAGAGACATGCCTACCAAAGTCTAAGGGTTCATGTAGTTACAGGAAACCAAATGCATTATTTATAAGGATGCACAGCCTAGAAAGTTCGGCTATGCCGCTTACCCTAGCAGTAGTAGGCTCTAAGCTATTGGCAACAGGAAGCTTGCCAGTGCATTAGAAAATGGGATTGAAGGGATCCCTGCCAAATAAAATAGCTAAGTAATAACAAACGTTAAAGAAGAGCCTTGGGGGTTGGTGGGAGTCCTGAGCTCACCGCTGAAGCACAGTTCAGATCACCAAGCTTTTGCAGTCAATGCAGAAAGAATAATACTAATTAATTCTCTGTGTCTTATCTTTCTTGAGTGCTTGCTTTTTAATTAGCTATACATTGTTTTTTATGAATGTTACTATAGTACCTGTATACAAATGAGAAAATTACAATGGCTATAAAACAGGTATGGTGCACAGTATCAGATTTCAAGTGCAGGTAGAATTAATTCTGTATTTGTACTGTCCACCCTGTTTATCAATCCATAATCACTGTTTCAGTGATTCTGGACAAATCAGTATTTTTTTCCCCTTTGATTTCAAAGAAAAAGAAACCTGCCACAAAAAAAGCCATAATTTCTTATTCTTCCTGTGTTCAAAACTGATACATTGCTTCAGAGATGCCTGTCATGACTTTAAGTAGATTTTGAGATAGTGCCATTCAAGTTTCATTTTCTGTTTAATCGTGGTCAGCAACTTGGAATTTACACCACAGTGCAACAAAAGGCTGCCTGCTTCAAATGTTAACAGCAGCAGAGGATGAGAATGCCATCTTGCCTGCGGGGAGAAAACCCTAAAAACGGACAAAATAAGTCAATCTAAACACACACACACACAACTTACTGTAGGAACTGTTAAAAGCAAATAACCTTCCATATCAATCTGACATTGAAACAAAAAGCTACGGTTTTCATTCTGCATCTCAAAATTGATCTGAAAATTACCATCAAAATCAAGGATGAAGTAGCTGAGGCTACATATCGCATATTTACGCTTATTCTTTTCTTGAATAACCTTATTCTTCTCTTGAATTTAATATTTAATGCATATACCTGTTTATGTGGAGGAGGGGAGGCTCATGGTATTCCTTCTAAATGATCCAAGTATCTGACAAATATAATTTGTTACCAAAAACTCTCTAGTTTTAACGCCTATTATCATGGCAAATGGGCATACATATTTCTGTACCTTGCTCAGGAACCTTGATTCATAGAACTGATTTGGTCCAAGTGATAAAAGTAGTCAAGTGGTAAAAGTAGTTGCAATGATCACATGGCCTTAGAGACGTATGATAGAGGTCACAAGGGGAACTCTCCGAAGGTTTTCCTTTCACCCTCTCCCTCTACTATCAGTGCGTATAAAGAACACAGGACGTGGGGTCAGAGAAGCTGGCGTGGAACTTGTTATATAGCCTTGACAAATACTGAATTGTCTGAGCCTCTCAGTTACCTCATCTATCTAATGGGACAAATAATATCTATTCTCAGATGAAAGTACCTGACACATGGTAGGTGCCCAGTAAAAGACACTGTTACACTTCATTATTACTTTTTTAATGATAATAAAAGAAAAATCAACCTTATTAGCGCCACGGCATTCCCTTACTCCCAACCAGGTGACTCTTCCGCACCACAGGGAGAACAGCGGCCAACCAGTTAATATGTAGATTTTCATATAATTTGCAATAATCCCATCTAAGGTGAAACACAGTCTTATACATCACCATGTAAACAAGTATTTATCATAAAATGAAGAAACCTTCAAGATATAAAATCCAGAAATAAATTTAAAGTAGAGGTGTATGGAGTGTGAAATGCTTCTCAAAATGTTAAAAGCTCTAATAAATATGATTTAAGCCAATGTGAATTTTTTCAACTTTGATTTTTAAATATTTAAATACATTTTTCATGATTGAAGGTTTAGGTGGTTTTCCTATAATTACACATATGTACAACTTTTAGAAATCACAATAATCTAACTAAAAAAAATCATCTCACTATTAATGTTCATATCCGTTTAATAAATACTTCCTGGGAACCAGCATATTGGTGTGTTATGGGAATGGAAACACAAACCAAAATTCCTTCCTTCAAGACCTTATATTCTGGTTTGGGAAGTGATGTACATATCTGTGACAATTGTTAAGTGGCAAGTTTGTTATCTGAAGAGCTAGGAAATCACCAAGAGAGTATGGCTGGGCCTTGGAAGATAATCTAACATCTGGGTATAACAAATCATAGAGTTTGCTTTTATTCTTTGATTAGACAAAGACTTTTTTTTTTTTAACAATTTCAGAGCAACATTTTACTAGAATATACCCAAGTCTTCACTTCTTCTAAAAAGGTGGGAGAGTATGACATTCTTAAAATTATTGAGACTATAGCTGACCCTATTCTTCGTGAAGACTCTCTCCACCAGAAGCCTCTATTAGACTTAATTCTGAATGCACTTTTTACCCAAAAGGTCACAGCCAACATTCTAGAAACTTGAAGAAAAAAAAAACAAGCAGAAAATTTTACCATAATACTAGTTTCTGTGTGTATATATGTAGTGGATGTGACGTTTCATTTCTATTTTTGCACTAAGCTTAACAGTTTTGAATCTCAGTTCCCTTTACCTGCAATGTAAAAACATTTTTAAAGGTTCGAATAAACCGCCTATGTGTGCTTGAGTCACCTATTTCCTTCCTAAAGCTTATCTTGCTTTCGCACAGCACAGGTTCCGGATGCGCAGGCTCAGCAGCCATGGTTCACGGGCGCAGCTGCTCCGCGGCATGTGAGATCCTCCCGTACCGGGGCACAAACCCGTGTCCCCTGCATCGGCAGGCGGACTCTCAACCACTGCGCCACCAGGGAAGCACTGTTTCCTGATTCTTTTAAAGCTGTCTGCGCATCAGCTCTAGAGGACTGTGTTGGTTTTGCCTGTCTGGCCCTTTCCCCCTGTTTAGGTGCAGAACCCTCCTCTCTGTAATGAACCCACACCATGCAGTTCCCATGGGGCTGAGCCTAGCTGCCTCACTGACCCAAACACACATAGCGGTGGAGATCTGTCCCAGTCCCTGCCCAGCTGGAGTCATTACTCTCCCTGGATACAAAATTATTTTAGGGGTAAGCATATGATGCAAGCAGAGCCAATCAGATTGTTTCTAAAAATTTGCTGTTTGGATAAGAAGTGGACTTTCTCTTCTTTTTAGATTATAAGCCCCAAGGGGATAGAGGCTTCAAGATACCGGCAGCTATCCCCCTATCGGACAGAGGGAACCCACTAAGAACAAAGCTAGCATTTGTAGAGAAGCAAAGCATACAGACTAAGAAATCATCGTATTATATCATGTGAGCTTCTGGATCAAACTGGGCCAGTTTTATAAGCCAATACACTCCCTTTATATTTAATCTCTTTGGAGTTGAATTTCTATCACCTGCAGTTGAGAAACTCCTAATTGAATCACCATCCATATTTCTTATTTTACTGATTTACCATGTTGTTCCTCTACCTTATTCCTTCCTTTTGAGGGGCGAGGGGGGCCTGTTTCCTATAGCATCCAGGGTCTTTTAATAATAGATGGGCCTCTATTCCCATCTTCCTAGTCCTCAGATCCCTAGATAACTTGAAAAAAATGAAGAAATCCACCAAGTTCCTCATTTATTTTGGTAAGTAAATTTATCAAAATCCTGCTGGCTCTGTTTTCCTAGATGCTTTCCTTGTATATGTCTCTGTCTCTAATCTCTTCACCATTTAAACAATTTTTACATTTTGTATATATAATCCACCTCACTGCTCTATTCCTAATGATTAAAAACACTTACTGTAGTTTTAATACTTCTCTAAAAACAAGAAAAATAAAGACTTCCCTCTTGCAGCTGATATACAAAAAGATGGAAGATGTTTTTTTAATGTTAAACGGAATATTCCAGTAAAAAGCCCCCAAAAGAATAAAATACAGAGAAATAATTGCTCTAGGGCTGATAATTTTCTACTACTGAGTTTAGCTATCATACAAATAATATCTAGGATTTACAGTATTATGTGATAGGTTAAATAGTAATCAGCCTGGAATAAGGTCATGCCTCTACCCCAAACATCAACTACCACTGAGGAAGATTTCCCTGTTTGTTGAAGATCTGATGCCTATTAGCACACTGGCTCTAAGATGATTCCCACCTCTGTAAAGAGCATGTTTTGAAATAGATAAATTTCAAACTAACAAAGCCAAAGAGCAAGTCACTGAAATGATTCTAGACCGTTTTCTCCTCCTTTTATAGTATTAAACCTTTGAATTTTTTTTTTTTTTTTTTTTTTTGCGGTACGCGGGCCTCTCACTGCTGTGGCCTCTCCCGTAGCGGAGCACAGGCTCCGGACGCGCAGGCTCAGCGGCCATGGCTCACGGGCCCAGCCGCTCCGCGGCATGTGGGATCCTCCCGGACCGGGGCACGAACCCGTGTCCCCTGCCTTGGCAGGCGGACTCTCAACCACTGTGCCACCAGGGAAGCCCAAACCTTTGAATTCTGTTGCTATTAACTAAGGGTTCTCCTGTCCATTTCATTACACCTTGTAGATTGTGGAGAGTATTTCACTTAAAAGCTGACTGCCTTTTTTTTTTTTTTTTTTTTTTTAAGAAGCCCTCTTCTTTCTTTCTTTCTTGCTTTCTTTTTTTTAAGAAGCTTAAGCTGCACGGATGGACCTAGAGACCGTCATACTGAGTGAAGTAAGTCAGGAAGAGAAAGACAAACATCATATGATATTGCTTACATGTGGAATCTAAAAAAACGGTACAAATGAACTCATCTACAAAACGGAAATAGAGTTACAGATGTAGAAAATAAACTTATGGTTACCAAGGAGTAAGTGGGGGGAGGGATAAATTGGAAGATTGGGATTGACATATACACACTACTATATATAAAATAGATAACTAATAAGGACCTACTGTATAGCGCTCACTACTACTCAATACTCTGTAATGGCCTGTATGGGAAAAAAAATCAAAAAAGAGTGGATATATGTATATGTATAACAGATTCACTTTGCTGTACACCTGAAACTAACATGACATTGTAAATCAACTATACCCCAATAAAAATTTAAAAAAATTTAAACTAAAAAAAAAAAAAAAAGGAAGCTCAAGCTAGTTGCATGGATCCTGTAAGACTTTGTAATTAAAAAAAATATATGATTGAAATCAGAAGATTCAGGCTTAAATTTCTGTTCTACCACCTATGTATGTAGTTTTTGAATTTGGACATGTCAGAAATTTCTGAGTCTCACATCCCTCAACTGACAAATGGGATGAAATCTAGGTCACAGAATTACTGTGTGAATAAATGACTCAATATATGAAAATATACCCTGTAAAATATACAGTAGGATACAAATATCAGTTATTTATATATACATAGCACACACACATATTTGTCTGGGTCAAGAGAATAATTTTGGAAAAGGTTAATTTCAACTGGATACAAAAGGTTAAGGATGATTTAGTTATAAGCTTGATCAAAGGTTTTCTCTTATCAAGTAGTGGAATGCAATGATAGACACTGAATGCCTCTAGAAAGGCAGAACTGAAGAATTACATTACAGTTGCAGGGAGTACTGTAAAGGAAAATGTAAGACACGTTCACATACAAAATGAGTGAACTAAGCATGAAGGTGATATGAATGACTGTGACATACAAGCCCCTACTCTTGCTTCAAGTCACCGTATTGTCCTAAAAATCTGTAACTAACTCTCTAGGCAATCAGAAAATGGAAGTAATACCAGTTGGGCAATCTCCACTTAAAATTTTTCTTTTATTGCTATAGGATGCATGGCAATTTGTCTGTCATTCTCCACAAGAGACAGAGCCACCACACCCTTGAAAAGACTGTGTTTACAGAAATCTGGAAACACAATTTGCTTTCAATTACAAGTAGCTGTCTAACGGTGACAGGATAGAGTTCATATTTTGCCACCAATAAAGATCTGAAATAGGAATGCCATTTTTCCAGCTGAAAGTCATTTAGGAAAGGTCTGGGCAGTTCTGTCTACATTTAGAGTAGGTCAGTCAGTTACAGCTGAGGATGGAAGTAAGAACAGTAACTCTGAACTTCACCAGTGGACCAGCAGACCTGGTCCAATCTAATCAATACATAGCACAGCGCGATTCCCAGGGGAACATGCTGTATCTGATTATAACAAATGTCTCTGCAGACAAAAGACATTTTTTTCCTTCAGCTAGCTCTTTTAGTTGCCAAATTAAAGATTCAATTGTTCATTTCAATCAGAAATTTCAAGGAGGACTTCTTGGATAAGTTCCTTTCAAATGCAGTCTTAGCTGAGAATATATAATATTTGGGAAAAGACAGTGATTTCTTGGCATACAACTTTCAGCACCACCATTTAGACTGAAAATAATCAACTCCTTTCCTCCTCCAACAATAAGGATATTTTCTTATGTGTTGTTCAAATAAAATGGTAGGACTCCCTTAATTTCCATTTTCTTCAAAGACACACACATTTTTCAGGTACTGGCTCTCTTCTGTCTATAGAGGAGACCATGTAAAGCAAGGCTGTGCTAAATGACTCACATTCATTTTCTTATATTAGGCTTCTCAATATAGTTTGAGATAAACAAGGTTATACAGACAGAAACTGAGTCTTAAGGACATTAAATAAATTGCCTAAGAACACACAGTAATTAACAGCACTAGTATTTAGACTTAAGGACATGAGTCCATCTGACGTCTGTGTTCTTTTCATTCCCCCTCACCACCTGTCACGCTTTGATGGGTAACCTAAAGATTATATGGGCTCAGCTGGTTCAAAGCAATGCATTGACCTTAATCTGCCACACGTACACCCAATCCACTTTGTATCAGAGACTACTTTTCCACCCATTCACAGAATCTCATTCCTTTTCATATTAAAGGCTTTTTTTGTTTTGAGGCAACAAAACCTCATGCATTACAGCAGGCTAGCGTACTGCCTGGGTTTGAATCCTGCTTGTGGGACTTTAGACAAAATACATCAGTTTCATCATTTGAAAAATGGAAGACGGTTTTATGGGAACCATGACTCAGCATCCATGGAAATTACCTTGTGCAGTGCCTGGCACAAAGTGAGCCTTCAATAAAGATTTGCTGTTACTACTGTTATTATTTGAAACATATATTTCAATTATTTAAGACTGTTTTCCAGAAACTTCTCTTTATTTTCTTTCCTATTACTATTCATTAGACTTCCCGTTTTTCTCTCATTTTTATATTAAATTGGAATGGATGGGGCTTAATTCAGTAAAGTGGTTGGTAAAACAATAGTATTTTTTACAGCATTTGACAAAATTGTCTGCACAATGGGGTCACCAGCAGCTGGCAATTCAGACAGAAATCATTATGGTTTGTTTGTTCTAAAAAATCCATTTACTTTTTTGCTGATGATGTGTAAAGGAGGAACAAGACAGTCCTACTAACTGTTTTATAAATTTCAAGTTCTTTTCTACAACCTGTCACGTGTAATAGGACACTCATTTAGCAAATTACTTATATGTTTTAAGTCACAGATGCCTCATTTACAAAACAGTAAAATAAAATAAAGGAAAATAATGCTAATCTTTACCAGGAGATTATTATAAGAAACTTAAAAAAAAAATTATAAATTAACAACTCTAAAAAGAGTGAAAGTATAATGCAAATTCCCAAATTCAAAAAGGAAGTAGTTAAAATTTGCCTTACAAAAGGAAGGATTAGTAACTTTGCTATTTCACCAATATTTATAAAATGCTGGAAAAATAAATAGAGGGCAAAAATGATACAGCGTTTGTAGATGAAACATAAATCTCTTAAAATCTCCAGTCAAGAATGATTTCTGAGTCGTTACAGTGATTTTAAAAAAATTATTTAAAAATTTTTAGATTAGAAAAATATTTTTCAAAATTTCTGACTAGCATTTCATGACATGGGAAAAACACTTATGGTTCATTAAATAGATAGAAGGTGAAGAAGTAAAAAGCCAGAAGGAAGAATACTGATTCGAAGAAAGTATACTAAAATACTAGCAATAGTATTTTGGATAGGTAGGTAGGCAATTGTAATTTTCTTCTTTTCGTTTTTTTTTCTACTCCAATATGAGTTACAGAGGCGAAAAGGAGAACTTGAAGGGCTGAAGTGATCAGGGAAGGATACCACAGAAGACACCTGGCATACCGGACAGGGTTCTGAGCAGGGCCATGAACATGAACTACCACTGATAAACGCTCCCAAGATTTACCCAGAGGTGAGATGCTCTCAGAACCAGCACTGACAGTTAAGGGGACGTTTGCCTATAAAGGTGTGCACACTTGTACCGAAAGAACTGAAAAGTAATGTCTCCCTCACCCTTTTTTAACACCGACGCCCAAAGCACACCAAATCTTTCTAATACACAACAGGTTTGCTGAATCCATACTACTTCAGAAAGGGTTTTCAAAATTCACTTTACAAAAAAACACCAATGTCAACAGTTCAAAGAATGGAGGCCACACACACATGATTACATTGTAATAGCACAGGTTGCTTTTCACATACGGGGATTTACACGTCTCCTTCCTGGCTGAAACACAGTGAAAAGAAACCTATTCAGGGCTGATTATTTCTGACCCATGTGAACTTATCCAAGGCCTTTGACTCTTTTATATATTTTGAATTTTTAAGTCCAGTTTATTGCGATTGCTGGTTCCTCAAGTTTCAGCTCCAGCCTTTACTAAGCTGTGTTTCCATCACAGCTCTGCTCCAGTGCAGGATTCCCCTGAATGCAGCCTTTGGATGAGCTGAGTACCTCATGCTGCTCTCACTGTTCTCACCAAGACTAGACTTAGGATCCTGCCACCATTGGTTTCTATTTCCAAAGTACAGAGTATATTTTCACGAGATTAAAAAATGTATTCGTATTAACACAACATTGTAGAGCAACTATACTCCAATAAAATTAATTTTAAAAAACTGGCCAAATCATAGAGTCTATTTAAATATCTTATTTCCATGGAAAACAGGGTAAATAAATAAACCAAAGCTTTATAAACGGAAGCAAATATTGTATTGTACCCTATACTATGAGTTGGTGGAGAAAAACGTTTTTCAAGTCTCTTGTAGTAATAATATGTGAGTGAACTTATCAAAATTGATGACACGCACACTCCATGCATGAAGTATATCACTCTTTCAGGGACATGATTAAATTTCATCTCCTGGATCACTGGGAAGGTGAGGGCATGAATCTTTCAGTGGTGACCAAGGGGATGATCGCTTATTTCCTGAATTTTTCTTCCTATTCCAGTTACGATTTGACACAGGAATTATAGAAGTTGTGTCTCTTTTATTACATGTTTACTTACTTCTGGGACAAAACAAAGCTGTGCTCTTAAGTTATCACAAATAGAATTCAACCGTAGAGAAAAAATAAAAAGTATTCATCAATCAATTCAGCAGTATTTACTGAGAGCCCACCATGAGTGGGGAGTGATGTATGGTACACTGAAATATTTTAACATAAAGGTACACAAAGCCTTCGTTCTTACTTTTAAAACTTTACCAAATACAAGGAACAAATTCTGCTGAGAGTTAGAGATCAGAGTCAGATTTCAAAATTATTTCTCTCTCAACAGTAGTATTGCAGTGAATAGAAATGTAAACTGAGAGATTCATTTCAGTTCCCTAAGTATTTCTTCCATTCCCAAACTACTCGGATATGTTTAAGGATCGCCTCCATTGCCCCATTAATGATAGCATGAAGGGTTCCAATTACAAGAGTTTCCATAACTTTCTTCAATGAATCATGCAGGGGAGAAATTATTCCCAGACAAAAGGCCAGAAAGAAAACCCTAGTATTTGCTTTTATATAATAAACACTCAAAAATAGAAAACAAAGCTCATCATGATTCCTCAATGCTGGTTAGCTAAAATCTACATAATTATACTAATCTTTTTGTAAGTAGAATTAAATAACAAATATCCAAAGTCCCCAGAAGGGATTATCATTTTGGAGTATGTAATGAGTGTCCTTAAGGGAAGCCGATCTAGTCCTAGCATTTCATTTCCTGTTGATCTTACTAGATTGTTGCCATCAGTGCAGTTAAACGATGCTTTATCTAGCTAAAGTATAGCCAAAACATCATCCTTCATGCAATAAAAAAATATGTGTACCTTGTTTCCTTACAGCCTGGGTACCACCAACCCAAAGAGAATGGTTTTAGAACCAAACTGGATATTTAAACAGACTGGGAAAACTACTGAAGTTGCCAAAAGTAAATACTTTCTTTTCAAGTATTTTCTACCATGCTGATAGCCAAAGGAAATTGTTCATTAAACGCACTCTCCAGGCTGGAACAGAATAATTGGGAATATCTATGTATTGAAGAGCTTATCAAACTGAGCATGAGTTTTAAATAAAGAGCTAAAATCAGGGAGAGAAAGACTGGAGTTATAAGTTTTACTTTCAAGGCCTGATAAATTCCCCTGTTGCATATCAAAATTTAATTCTACGCTATTCACAATTTATCAGTATCAAAACTATTTTTACTAGTCCTTGCTAACTTCTTAAGTTCCCCTGACACGGCACAAAGCACCAATCAATCTAACAGTTGTAGACCTCCATAAACACAAAGCACATTTCACATTAAACACAGGAAAACGAATCTGAGATCTTGCCTAGGGACTTGCTTTCAAACATTTTCATAATTAGTCACTTGCTATAGAATTTGAATTGAGGGCATCTATGTACAGTTTCCTTACTCCATCACAGCAGACTTTATATGAGAACTGAGGTGCTTTGGAATAGAGGCCCCAAACAGCTGAGTATCTATCATGCCATAGGCAGTTGCTAAAGGCATCAAGACACACTTAAAAAAGAAAAGAAAAGAAACAACCCACAATGTTCTCTATTGCTCACCCAGAACTAGGCCTCAGAGGCTACGTGGCTATTTTCCAATATTTGAAGACATTACATTATCCTAAAACTACTACATATGTGGTATCTTTTAATATCCATATGTATCTCAGGGGGAGGGGATATCTGGTCAACCCCAACCATAGCAGGAGGTCATTTCTATTCCAAACAGCAAATACCATCCTGTTCGCAAACTTGATACCCCATCCCTCAATAAGGGCAGGGGCGAGACATGAACATAATCTTTGGAAGCAGATAATTGTCTTGGGTTAAAAACTAGTGAACAGAATATATAAAGATACTTACATGAAGAAGTATTTGCTCCTTCTGTTGATACTGATATTCTAATGGGAGACTCTATAAAACATAAAAGTGGAATGAAGCTTTATTGAGTCATGCCACTTGGATTCTTAAATTAGAAATTTTGCCAGGCTTGGGTATCATCTAGAAAAAGAGGCCTAGAAAACGGTGCAACAGAAAAGCTGAAAGCATCTCAAAGTCAAAGGGAGATATATGCAATATTCAAAGACCACAAAGGAATGTTTCTGTAGGCCAGACCCAAAGACTTTAGAAAGAGATGCAAAAGGGGCTGGTCCATCTGCAAAGATACCCCCAACACACCAACTGCTGGTCCATTTCCTAAAAACACTACTCTGAACAGATCCACACTCCAGGTGAGACAGATAATTCCTTCTCTTAGGTTGGTCTTGATTTTAAGAAACATGAAACCAAAGAGAACAATCCCCATTTTCAGAGAGAGAATGAAAGGCAACTTTCATGCTTAGAGGGGGGAAAAAAAAGAAGAAGAAGAATGACAATATTTTCAGGCGAACTGCTCTGCATAAACATCTTGGCCAAACGTGGTGCTGACTGAAGTCCATGCAAGTCCACTAGAGCAATTACTTCAGGATTGAATAAAACGTGCTAAATAAATACATAATACAATCATGGGGGAGGTACAGTAGCATGACTCTCTTAGGTAGCAAGGATAAAGGAAGGAAAGCCAGTACTTAAGTAAAGCAGAGCATAAAACATACCTCATGCAGAAAAAAAGCACGGGACCTAAGGGTTTTTATGAGTAAGAAACAAGAACAACTCAGTATCAAAGAAGGATGCTTCGCAACCAGAAATTCAGCAACCAGAAAGTTATAAAGACTCAAGTCATATCAGAAAGTACTAGTTACAGTCACTCCAAATTCCCAAGGCAAGCACCCCATGAATTTAAAAGCTCAGGTTTGTAACAGCATCTACTCGGGTTGGATAATGAAGTCCTTACGTTAAAGAAATGCCAGAGTGAAAGGTGAGGAAATTCTGAAACTCTATATATTTTTTTTCTTTTTCTCTCCCTCTCTCCCTTCTCTCTCTTTTTTTCTCTTTCTATTACTCAGAAAAGTAAGATTCTCTTACACTCCAGGATCATTCCACCTTACAACACACATACTTCCATCTCAGTAATGACAAATTAATATGCCCTCAATACGGCCAAAGAGGTCTAGGACATAGAGAAAGTTAGCTTTTATGATTTTGTACGATGGCTTTGAAGGGAAGAGGCCAAACTGGGGAAGGTAAGCTAGAAAATGGCTGTGTTAGATCACATGGCCTCCAAGAGCTTCAGCAAGGTAGAGGCCATAATGAAAAAAAAAAAAATCAATGAAGCCAAAGCATTAACTCTGGGGTAATGAAAAGAATACTGAGCTTGAAGTATCTGCTCTCCCACTTGCTGAGATACATGACTCAACATTTCTGCTGCTTCAGTTTTCTGATCTGTAAAATGAAGAAAAATACTGCCTTGTTTCACAGATCTGTGTGATTACCAAACAATACGTAAAAATCTTTGTAAACTGTGAAGTATCAAACCTCTGAAGTGAGTTCTGAATCTAGGTCTCCAAAAACTTGTTCCCAACTAAATGTTTATTTTTAAATATTCTAAGGTTCTGTTAACTATGGGACTGCAGAGGTTAAGAAAAAGTAAGAAAAACACTTAAATTCACAGTAGCTGAATTACATTCACAGCTAGTGGAGAAATCAACGAATTAGGGTTATACATGTGTTTAGTAGAGTTGGGTTTTAAGTAGCGAATATATGCTCAGACCACAACTGCTATCAGCAAATATGATAGGCAAGTGACAAACAAACAAAAACAAACCAAAACACCCCCAAAAAACAAACAAAAAAAGCAACAGCATTTTAAAAAGTCAGGCCTATAACTGTGTTTTTGTTCGAGTTTAGTGACCCACAACTGATCATTAAGAGCCCAAAGGTCAGAGGTCAGACACTGATACATTATCCAGGAATAAACTCTGATGGATGAATGAGGGCAGAGACAGCTAAGAGAAGCACCTAGAAAGATATAAAAACTGAAGTTACAACCCAGACATCTCCTTTCCTGGTCTAACGTCACTAAGTTGTATCTAGGTTTCTTTTTCCCATGCATGCCTCTTGGGTCCAAGTTCAGACACACAGCAAAAACCGGACTCTTTTAAGTAAAATCCAAAAAAGCAGACTGAGCTGGAGAAAAATACTGGAGCAGAAAACAAGAGCAGCTGAAATGTGGATGCAGAAGGGGTTCTGATTAGTAGAAGGAACAGCCAGCTGTGATGCCTGTCGCTCTGGTTAGTAAAACTTGACGAGCTTATTTTCCTTACCTGAAGACACATACGCTGTCTCAGTTGAGGCTGGCATGCCAGTGATGATCTCTGCAAAAAAGAAAAGGTGATAGGACATTATGATGTACAGTCAGGAGGCTGGGAGCCAGTTCCACAGCCTTCCTTCAAATAAAAAATGTGTGTAAAGGAAGAAAGTACTGCAAGGGGACGATGCAAGCCCAGGCCTCATACATACAGAGAGCGAGAAACGCAAATAAAAAAAGACTATCCGGATAAGTAGTTCTTCTTTCTTGCGCAAAGAGCATGAGATGGGCTGTGACAGAATAATTAGGAAGAATTCCCTGCCCCCACTGGGGTCAGTGAAGAAGAATACACAGCAAAGGGCTCCTCTTCAGAAAGGAAGACGGAAACGGCAGAACCAAGAAAAATCAAAGCTGGAAGATCAAAACTGTGGTCAAAATTTTAAAATATTAGATCTTTGGAGAATTACATTTCTGGCCAACCCAAAAGCAAGTCATGTTTCCAGTCGGGATTGATGAAAAACATCAAGTTCTGGTATCAAATGCTACATAAAATTGCCAGTGGTAATCAAGATGGGTGTCTCATCATTTCAGCTACTCGGAGCAGGGCACAGAGCAAGTAGGCAGCTCCCAGCTCAAGGAAATGCAGAATGAACCTGTACACTTCCGGATGCACTATTATCATGGGAATTGTGACGGTATTGTTCAAACTCTTGACTTGTTTTCTTACTGCCTTTATGAGGGAATAAAGGATGAATACATTGTCTAATTCTGTATTCATCCAGTCCTTCCGAAAAGGGCTTCAGTTCGTTAGAATCTAATGTTCTCGGTGAGGCATAGGTTTATTGGACGTAGAGATGCAATGGTGGATATTATTCAACTTTCACTGTGTGTATAATTATTGTCAAATGATTTACTATTTATTAACCAGGACAAAAAGAGAAGTTGAATCTGTTGTGATGTATATATTACGAAAGTTACTAGATCCTACTAAAATCCTAAGTATGTCATATATTATCATTTTATGTTGGAATTAATAGTCTGTTAATCATGGAGTTGGAAATGTTCACGATCAGTAGAATCACCTTTAAATATAGTTATGACCACTTAGGGCTTCCATGATAGAACTAGTCTAGTAGGTAAGATGAATTAATTTAAGTGGCAATGTTTCTTCAAGCTGAGAGGCTCTAGGCATAAATGGTTTAGTGGAATTGGAAAAAAAAATAGCATGTGAGATTCAGCAGGATGTTTAAGAATAAACATCAAGTTAAATATGAGTATATATAAACATGAGAAATATATCTTTAGTAAGACCAGTTTGTGTTTTTTCTCATGCAATTTAAATATGGACGGCCCTCTCTAATGAAGCATTAGGAAGACAAACCATTCAAGGTGCAAGATTATTATCAAGCCACCAGTCACCTACATTGGCTCTTACACCCATAAAAATGGGATCCAGTGAAAAGAATCAGCATGTGAGGGTGTATGATGTCCTCGGGACCTTCACAAGCAGCAGGCATTAAAGAAGATATTCTGAGTTGGTGTTACGGCGTTTCTGTTTCTGAAGTGGCTACAACTAGCTTTCTTCTTATGGGCTGTAGAAAATGATAACGGTTTTTCTTCGGGGAAAAGTTAAACAGATAGAAACATTTCTATCAAAGATTCACAGCATTTGTCTTTCTCTGTGAGTAGCTAGAAGAAGATCCAAGTTTCCAAGCAAGTACCCACATTGGGAGAGATGCTTTCTCATTCTGTTCACGGGACTCATCAATGACACAACAGCCAGACTGAAGTAAGAAGCTCAGGTCATAAGAACTGGGCAAAAATCCCCATCCTGGTATGAGTATCAAGACTCTTTCCACATTTATTTAGTTTCTTTTTTATCTGGTAAGCGGGCCTCTCACTGTTGCGGCCTCTCCCACTGCGGAGCACAGGCTCCGGACGTGCAGGCTCAGCGGCCATGGCTCACGGGCCCAGCCGCTCCGCCGCATGTGGGATCTTCCCGGACCGGGGCACGAACCCGTGTCCCCTGCATCAGCAGGCGGACTCTCAACCACTGCGCCACCAGGGAAGCCCTCACATTTATTTTTGACAAACTAAGTAGTCCCCTGTGACCTTCCAAAAAATAAACAAAACAAAAACCCCAGAATCAGAGCTATTCTATCTTCAGCATTAAAGATCTCAATGGGAAGAAAGGTTAACCATAACATTTCCTTGTTTCATTGAATGACACATACATAAAAATACCAGAACAGGAGGTTAGTACAAATATCTATCTACATGTAGACAACTTAAAATAACCTCCCTTTCTAAAATTAGAGTTTATCCTGGAGACCTTATAAATATCTTTAATGATTATGGTTCAAATAAAAAACTTTTGAATTATCTTGGGGGTAATACAAGCTCAGAACTTGTATACTTCTATACTAAAAGAATCTTGCTGATAAGAAAAGTTAATCTTTTTGATTAAAACCACTCAGCGAACATCTTTATGCGTTTTGGGTAGAATTCATAGATTGAGAAAACAACCTTTTGTTATAAGGGTGATTGAAAATAATTTTGTTACAATTACAGATTTAAAAAAAATTATCAAGTCCTGAAATCTCCTTGATGTTTATTTAAGCAACACATCTTTCCCCTTAGTAATGTGGTATAGTAAATTTGTTAATTTATAAAGGACACCCCCTTCATTACTGCAAATTAATAGGGATGTAGAATCATCAAGAATTGAATACAGCTGAGCAATTTATGCTGAGTAGGCAAGGAAACATGGAACATCAGTATATTTGTAATGTTCGAGTGTTTTAATAAACTGGATCTGTTCTCAAGAAAAAGTGGCAGTGTCTGAAAAATAACACCTTCTGGAAAGGAATGTTTCTAATTATTATGTATGCATGGCTTGTTTGAAATTTCATCATGAGCACAATATACTAAACATAACTATTTAGCAAAATACACATAAACAAATACAAGCATACATATATCTGTGTGAATTTAAATATCCAATTGTGTGACTCTTTCTTATTCTAAAATCACAGGTCATTATTGTGCCTTCAAAAATTGTGATCAAGTCATTTTTTTAAAGATTTAAGACGGGCATACTTATTAGCACTGGTAAAAACGATTTTGAGCATCTGAATCCTTGCTCATAATCGGAGCTTAGTCTTAAGCAACTGAGAAATTGTGAAATTAACAAATGGTGTAGAGGCAGGATGGATACCATGCATTGAAAAGACAGCTCTTTTCCACTCATATTACTCTTCCTTATTACACTTCATGAGAATCCTACATAATGCAACATACATGGAGACTACTATACAAACTATAAAACACATTTTACGTGCTTCTTAGTATAACTATAGGTTGTTCACCAATATCATGGCATTTCTAACAACACTGTCAATGTGGGTTACCCACATGAGCTAATTTTTTAAAGGGCCAATTGATATATTAATCAAATTTTGTGGAAATATTTTTTTCTGCTCATCTAAAATGAAACAGCTCTTTTATTGCTAGGAGCCCAATTGCTCCTATGGGATCTTGGATCTCACTCAAATGATTTTTCTCCTGATTAAAACAAGAAAACCTAGTAGAAGATATGATTGATTAGTTGTATATTCTCCTGTATTAATCTTTTAAAAGACAGCAGTACTTAATTAGTTTGAAAACCAGTTACGTCTATTATTCTCTTCCCTAATCTGCTGCCCAGGAGTTTTTATAGAGCTTCTTAGCTAAGAATTAATGACTAAATTAAGGTTTCCTCTATAAAGACCAAGCCAAATAAGATACAAATTAAAATCAACATACAGTGTATGATCTGTGTGAACATGGTGTATGTGGCCTTTTAAACTACTATATTTGAATTCATGAAAGGAATCCACCTGCAATCCATCACGTAATGATGATTGCCTACGAGATCCTGTTTTGTACGAAAACTCAATTGGACTTTGGTAGACTGACATAATCCCAGAAGGCATCAGCAGACTGTATAGGTTTATATCTGTCTACTGTATGACAAGTTCTTTTTTCTAAATAAGGTAGGGATTAAAAGGCATTGGAAAGGACCCAAAACATATAAATTTCTAAAATGCTTAACAATTAACCTATATGTACATTCTTTTCTAAATGCTTGAAGATATTGGAAATATGGTCATTGCTTCACTCAAGCATATAATGAGTGGAGGGGAAATTCACAGTTTTTTCATATTATTTCATTTCTATCTAGCTGTTAATCTCAGCAGATCTAAACAATGGATTTCATTGCAGGAAGTTTATAAGATTAGATG
Source organism: Aethalodelphis obliquidens (assembly GCF_003676395.1). Classification (NCBI taxonomy): domain Eukaryota; kingdom Metazoa; phylum Chordata; class Mammalia; order Artiodactyla; family Delphinidae; genus Aethalodelphis; species Aethalodelphis obliquidens. Next base: position 25,121,665 of record NW_020837969.1, on the reverse strand, counting down.
GAAGATTTTCATGATCTGTGCTAATTTTATTCTAATAGTTCTCCGGCTGTCATAATGGGATTAAAGATAGTGTCAAACAGCAAGCTCATCTCGCTAAATTTTTCTTTTTCTCCTAAGGAGAAAAGAAAACACAGTCTTCCATGCATGTTTCCTTCTAACTCCTGCCATCCCTCCTAGAATCTTGTCCTAAAGTATGAACATCTAAGTGCCAGGAAGGCACCTGTATGAGAATTTAAGTAAATCACAAGAAATCCTTTGCATAGAATGAAATTAGGATAATTAGCTCACAGCCACATACCAGGATCTTTCATCAAGGCAACCTATATAGAAATTATCAAACTGTAGTTACGTACTTATCGGAGAAATGAGTTAGACCACACAAAATAAACAAAATGACTAATATTTCATTGATAATATAATTAAAATCTCAAGGGGAGTTCTACATAATATAATATTTTGGCAACATGTTCTTAAGTCTTTTTTTTTTTCTAGGACACCCCTCCCCCATACTGGGGGTGGGGGGATTCTTGAGAATTCTACTCTCTCAGCCCAAGTCAATGGTAAATACACATTTAAGAAGAGATGGTTTATCTCTTTGGTATCCCTGATACCAAAACCAGACAAAGATGTCACAAAAAAAGAAAACTACAGGCCAATATCATTAACGAACATAGATGCAAAAATTGTCAACAAAATACTAGCAAACAGAATCCAACAGCACATTACAAGGATCGTACAGCATGATCAAGTGGGGTTTATCCCAGGAATGCAAGGATTCTTCAATATACGCAAATCAATCAATGTGATACACCATATTAACAAACTGAAGGAGAAGAACCATATGATCATCTCAACAGAGGCAGAAAAAGCTTTCGACAAAATTCAACACCAATTTATGATAAAAACCCTCCAGAGGGAACTTACCTCAACATAATAAAAGCCATATATGACAAACCGACAGCCAACATCATTCTCAATGGTGAAAAACTGAAACCATTTCCACTAAGATCAGGAACAAGACAAGGTTGCGCACTCTCACCACTCTTATTCAACATAGTTTTGGAAGTTTTAACCACAGCAATCAGAGAAGAAAAAGAAATAAAAGGAATGCATATTGGAAAAGAAGTAAAACTGTCACTGTTTGCAGATGACATGATAGTATACATAGAGAATCCTAAAGATGCTACCAGAAAACTGCTAGAGCTAATCAATGAATTTGGTAAAGTAGCAGGATACTAAATTAATGCACAGAAATCTCTTGCATTCCTATACATTAATAATGAAATATCTGAAAGAGAAATTAAGGAAACACTCCCATTTACCATTGCAACAAAAAGAATAAAATACCTAGGGATAAACCTACCTAAGGAGACAAAAAACCTGTATGCAGAAAACTAAAAGATACTGATGAAAAAAATTAAAGATGATACAAACAGATGGAGAGATATATCATCTTCTTGGACTCGAAGAATTGATATTGTGAAAATGACTATACTATCCAAAGCAATCTATAGATTCAATGCAATCCCTATCAAACTACCAATGGCATTTTTCGCAGATCTAGAACAAAAAAATTTCACAATTTGTCTGGAAACACAAAAGACCCCAAATAGCCAAAGCAATCTTGAGAAAGAAAAACAGAGAGCTGGAGGAATCAGGATCCCTGACTTCAAACTATAATACAAAGCAACAATAATCAAGACAGTCAGCTATATACATATAGCTGACTCACTTTGTTATATACCAGAAATATAGATCAATGGAACAGGATAGAAAGCCCAGAGATAAACCCATGCACATATGGTCACCTTATCCTTGATAAAGGAGGCAAGAATATACAATGGAGAAAAGACAGCCTCTTCAATAAAGGGTGCTGGGAAAACTGGACAGCTACATGTAAAAGAATGAAATTAGAATACTCCCTAACACCATACACAAAAATAAACTCAAAATGGATTAAAGACCTAAATGTAAGGCCAGACACTATAAAAATCTTAGAGGAAAATATAGGGAGAACACTCTATGACATAAATTACAGCAAGATCCTTTTCGACCCACCTCCTAGAGGAATGGAAATAAAAACAAAAATAACCAAATGGGACCTAATGAAACTTCAAAGCTTTTGCACAGCAAAGGAAACCATAAACAAGACCAAAAGACAACCCTCAGAATGGGAGAAAGTATTTGCAAACGAAGCAACTGACAAAGGATTAATCTCCAAAATATACAAGCAGCTCATGCAGCTCAGTATCACAAAAACAAACAACCCAAACCCCAAATGGGCAGAAGACCTTAACAGACATCTCTCCAAAGAAGATATACAGATTGCCAACAAACACATGAAAGGATGCTCAACATCACTAATCATTAGAGAAATTCAAATCAAAACAACAATGAGGTTATCACCTCACACTGGTCAGAATGGCCATCATCAAAAAATCTACAAACAATAAATGCTGGAGAGGGTGTGGAGAAAAGGGAACCCTCTTGCACTGTTGGTGGGAATGTAAATTGGTGCAGCCACTATGGAGAACAGTATGGAGGTTCCTTAAAAAACTAAAAATACAACTACCATACGACCCAGCAATCCCACTACTGGGCATATACCCTGAGAAAACCATAATTCAAAAAGAGTCATGCACCACATTGTTCACTGCAGCACTGTTTACAATAGCCAGGACATGGAAGCAACCTAAGTGTCCATCGACAGATGAATGGATCAAGAAGATGTGGCACATATATACAAGGGAATATTACTCAGCCATAAAAAGAAATGAAATTGAGTTATTTGTAGTGAGGTGGATGGACCCAGATTCTGTCATACAGAGTGAAGTAAGTCAGAAAGAGAAAAACAAATACCGTATACTAACACATATATATGGAATCTAAAAAAAAAAAAAAGTGGTTCTGAAGAACCTAGGGGCAGGACAGGAATAAAGATACAGACGTAGAGAATGGATTTGAGGACACAGAGAGGGGGAAGGGTAAGCTGGGATGAAGTGAGAGAGTGGCATGGACATATATACACTACCAAATGTAAAACAGATAGCTAGTGGGAAGCAGCCGCATGGCACAGGGAGACCAGCTCGGTGCTTTGTGACCACCTAGAGGGGTGGGATAGGGAGCGTGGGAGGGAGACGCAAGAGGGAGGAGATATGGGATATATGTATACGTATAGCTGACTCACTTTGTTATATAGCAGAAACTAATACAACATTGTAAAGCAATTTTACCCCATAAAGATGTTTGGAAAAATAAGAAAAGAAAAGAAGAGATAGTTTGGCCGTGTGGCAGTTTATAACCAGAGTACCTCTTCCCAGAATCTTGAGGGACAGGGATGTGACAACATGAAGGTAGTGAATTTGAGTCCCCAAGAGCTCAGGACCTGAGCTGAGACTTCTTGGATAACCAGTCTTGATCTGAATATAGCAAACTCATAGATGACAGTAGAAGGTGAACATCAGAACGGCTCCACATTTTCCTCTGGTGGCACCAGAACGAAGCCCGTGAGGTGTGGGAAGAAAAGAGAGTCCCCCAATGTACAGAATGCACTGGCCTTGTCTATCCTGGTGCCTGATGAGTACAGGCTCTGATGAGCTTCACATCTGACCCACTTCCTCTGAAAAGAGAGGGCGTTTCTAGGCAGCCACGTTTCTGGCTCCACTATCCTGGGTGAGCCCACGGTGGGGACCTGAGTAGAACACATTGATGATTTGTAAGCTCTCTGGATCTTTTGATGTGGTCTGGCATAGTCAGCTCCGCCAGTCAGATTCTTGCTAGGGGAATTTGATTTAGGAACTGAGGAAACAGTCACACAGTAGGAGTCAAAACTGGAAGGATGCCTTCAAAGGAGGCATGAAGAAGAATATGGCCAATTGGAATCATAAGCAGGTCAAAGTTTGGAATTATAAAGAAGCATATTTGATGGGCTTCCCTGGTGGCGCAGTGGTTGAGAGTCCACCTGCTGATGCAGGGGATGCGGGTTCATGCCCGGGTCCGGGAAGATCCCACATGCCGCAGAGCGGCTGGGCCCGTGAGCCATGGCCGCTGAGCCTGCGCATCCGGAGCCTGTGCTCCGCAACGGGAGAGGCCACGACAGTGAGAGGCCCACGTACCGCAAAAAAAAAAAAAAAAAAAGAAGCATATTTGAAAGCAGGAGAGGTTAGAAAATCTAAGAAACAGAAGATTCAAGAACATATCTGAGGCACATGAAGGAGAGACTTGAGAGAAAAGCCATAAATTCCTGGTGTTTAAACTCATAGATACACCCTGGGTACCATGTTCTCCTCGAGGCCCAGTTATAATGGAGTTCTAGTTCTTCCCAACGGAATCCCCCTCTCTTGATGCCTCACACCCGTTTTTCAGTTTTCGTTCTTCACAAACCAAGGAATCTACCTTAAACGTTCACAAACAGAGTCTGGTATAGAGTAAACTATACTGGACCGGGAATTAAATAATTTAAGACACATCCCAAGTCTCCATTTCTTTTTAAATACAATGAGAGGGTTGGATAAGGATGAACTAGACCTAACGTTCTAAGTAGAAAATAAAAACCACCACCTTATAGTGTAATTGACATTCTTTGTTCTCCTCCTTCAGATGCTTTCAATAAGCCAGTAGGAACCCAGTCCTTAAAGAATTTTAGTTGGTTGTTTAAGAATGACTTCCTTACAATACTCCGTCAACTTCTTTTTATTCTTGTCAGGTAAAAAAGAACACCCCTACCTTCATTTCTCTACACTTTATAATTGGTCAATACTACATTCAAATTCAAGACCAATTCTTGAATGAATTAATGTGGAACAGTAAGTTGGATGTCGCTCCTATGAAAGAAATGTGAAAAGCCATATTATCAAAACTTCTGCACCCCGAAATTAATTTTAAAATTCTATTAATTAATTATTTAATTCTATTTTCCTGGGACTTTACAGTACGCATAACTACACAAATCTAATCATGTCCAAATCATAATTCAATAGCCTTTACCACGAGGACACAGATTGAACCAAACAAGCAACTGACAAACTGAGAACAAGCTATTAAACACGGTATAATAGAAAGAAAAGAATAAGCCACTGACATTTTAAATTTGTGTTTCAAGTTGCATCCCATAAAATTCCAAGTGGGGAAAAATAACGCAAGCCAAACTCTACTGCTTAACCTGTGCTGATTAAAAAATAAAGCGATGTTATGTTTACTCTTATAAATTTTAAATGGTAAATGATAAACACGACCCCTAACCACAGTAAGGGAATCCACTTTTCACTGTTGTCCTTTGTTCTCTGTGGAGGGAGGTATTTAAAGCGAAAGTAATGAAGTGTGATTACACTGCAATAGAGCAGTTCATTGGGAAGTCCACAGAGGACTTAGGAATTAACCTGGATTTTCCCAACCCTGTTCCATATTTGTATCTCACTCCATCCTCCTTATCCTGTTAAGTCAACTGATATAAACAACATCAATCTCCTAAGGAGTTAACCCCTAAAGTCACTTTTACTCTTCCCTTGCTGGCTTCGCAATTTTATCTTATCACTTTAAGAGATCAGGCCTTTGCAGTGGACATTCTTTCTCAGCACCTGCCTAGAAGCGGTGCAGTTACGCTTTGTTTTATAACAGATGACGGGACTTGTGAAGGCAGCTGTTCAGTGCCATAACTCAAAACAGCACCAAAGGTTTTGAAGCAGCGTTTTATTGTTTCAAGAGATTTAGCTGCTCACTGCTAGCTCATCATCAGCTTCTAGAGATGACTCCATCGAGTTGTGCAGTGTTAGGGGATCGGGAACAGAGAGCCACCAGCTGTGGAGCTTTGCCCTTCCTCAGATAACTCAGAGAGGTGGTCGGAAGACAGGGGCACCTTCTGCCTCCAAGTCATTCATTTGTTTAACAAACATCCCCTGACACTGCCCTCAGAGAAACAGAAGCTGAAGCCTATACATAAAAAAGGCTTTGCCTCTAAGACTCTCTTAATTTCCGAATTAACAGGCCCAAAACAACCTGATAGGCCTAACTTTCTACTACCTAGAGCCAGATGTATATAAGAACATAAAAACTGCCAGGACTACGTCAAGATTGTATTCTGTTTACACACACGCACGCGCACACACACACAAGCAGAACATATATTCATACATAATACACATATGTATGTAAATATATACAATATACATATATTCTGTATATACATATGCATTCTGTACATAAATTATATGTATACACATATTCTGGTTTGATAAAGCAAAAAACTTACCTGCTCTCCCTGACTAACTTAAAGTGGAGGTATAATCTCTTTCTTTTAGCAAACCATCCTGTCTCTGCTATTCATGATGTTATTCAAATCCCTTTAAAAAAAATCTATGTATATTTCAGGTCTATTTCAGTCATGAGTAAAGAGCCTTATGGGGGACCCATAAGATAGTTGAAAGGCATGGTTTTCCCTCCACGATTTGTTTGTTCACAATGAGATTTAACACACCGATGTATTACAAGTCTTACCACATACCTTAATGACTCCTCTCTGAGACTGAGAAATAGGACATAGTAGGTGTCTCTTACCGTTTGCATCCACAATGGTGATATTGGCAGAAGCACTGTCGTTTCCTAATTTGCTGATCACTTTGCACATGTATTCTCCAGAATCAGCCAGTGATGCTTTGTTAATGCGAAGTTCTGACTTCCTGTGAGACCAGGACCAAAGCGGTTGTAAGTATATTTCACAGAAATACAATGACCATCAAAATAAAGCCCCTGTAGTTTCAGAGTTCTCATACCCCCCCTTCCCGCTCTACACACACCATGTTAAAACACAACTGACTAGTACACAGATGTGTGATTTCACCAAAAGTGAGATACATCTCATTTACATCATACCCTGGACATAGTCTTAATTTTATCACCCAGCTCAGCAATTGAAATAAATTCTTTCCTCATTTTTCTTATTATTCCTTTCGCACCACCACTAACCACATGATGCCTCAGAATTTTTTTTCACCCAAACGATAAATTTCCTTTCCTCTCTGTATCTCAATGTCACCAGCCACTAGGGTTAAGGAAGATAAAAAAGTGTAAAGCCGTTTCTTATAAATCCGGTAAGCACAGATACTTAATGAAGGCTAGACTAGATTAAAATGCTCTGCACTCCTTTTCCCAGCAGAGTGACATCAGGAATTATGTTAATTTTGAATGCAGAGGATTTATCACTTCCAAAAGAAAGGGAATTTGTCATTCTTTAAGAAGATTCTCACTGCTGGGAGCACAGTACCACACAAATGGTTCTTAATATTGAAATAAATATTCATACAACAATAGCACACACTTTTATAAAACTACATATTAAACCACTATTTGGCGCTCCTTCTAAGCATGGGCAGCACTGTGATTTGCATCTGTCTCTATGCTTTACTACTGCACATACCCTATAATTTAAGCAGTCTCTATGATTTAAAAACTCAGGCCTATTGGGATTGGCACAGCATTCATTAAAGCCTTTTGCTAGCTAGTGGGAACCTGCTGCATAGCTCAGGGAGCTCAGCTCTGTGCTCTGTGATGACCTAGATGTGTGGGATGAGCGGGGAGGGACGTCCAACAGGGAAGGGATATATGTACACATACAGGTGATTCACCTCGTTGTACAGCAAAAACTAACACGACATTGTAAAGCAATTGTACCAGTAAAACATTTAAAAAAAAAAAATACAGTGTCCTTGTATACAGGAGTCTGGTACTGACTGCCTGGGTTCTTGAGAGGAGGACATCAGGGAGAAAAGGCAGGAAGCAAAGACAGCAGCTCAGCATTATACGCAAACCTCCCGTAAACTACACCTTCCTCATTTTAAAGTGAATTTTCTGGTCTTCTTGTCAGATAATATTATTAATCAAATTGGATCAATTGTTCAAAATTTAATTTCTCCTCTTCTCCAGTCTACTGAATTGAACCACCCCTACCTGCCTTCCATGTTGGTACTTTTGCTTATTACTTCTTTCTCCTAGAATGGGGGCCCCATATTTCTACCCATCGAGATATGAGCTGATCTTTAAGGACCACCTCTGAGCCAGTTCCTTCGTCAAGCCTTTCATGATCATGTACCTGGAGCTGCTCTCTTTTTTTTTTTTTTCTAAATTCTGCCAGCCTTGAGTACCTCCCTCATGAGAGTCTTCTTAAAGAAACATGGTAATCAGACTTACAGTTAACATTAATTTACAGTTAATCTTAGAGGGATAGTTCTTAAAATCAAAATTCTCCTAAAAGACCTGGGCAGTGTTTACTGGAATACTATTCCAAGGAATGTAAATAAATGTTATGCTTAAAAGAGAAAGAGAAAGAGAACAAGGGAAAAAAATGTAATTTTCTATGCTGAAGTAAGTGTTGCATTAAACAAACAGAGTTCTTTACAACCTACCTCTTAGTCATTTTATGCAAACAGTTACAGTGAATTTCTAAGGCATGACAAGTGACTAAGGAATCCTTTCTGTAGAGACACCCTTGGGAATTCTATGACTGAGCATCAATGGGCCAAGACCAAGAATCAATTTAATCAAGCTAAGCATAACAAATACACTCAGGTTCAAAAATCAGCAGCAGAAATACAGGCTGGGAGGGATAAGCCTTGACAACAATATATACAGAAAAAAGGGATTTCAATCAGCTACACGTTTAACATTACTCCATTTTAAACAACTATTTAAAAAAGAAGAAAAAAGAAATGTACGCACTGTTTGGCCAAATTAATATTAAAAGAGCACGAGTCAAATTTTATAAAAGTCTCAATACACCGCTCACAGGCTGAATCACATCTAGAGTATTGCATTATGTTTCAAAGTGGCATTTGATAAAAAAATTACCAATAGCTAGAGGAGTTTAGAAGAGGGTGATCAGAATTGAATAGGGCCTAGAAATCTTATCACTAGAGAAGATGCTATTAAAGAACCAGAGGTTCCACTGGCAGGTAGTTATGAACAAGATATATTTAAATACATTTCATCGTTGTTATCTGAAAAAGGAAACTATTTGGTGAAGCTCTTAAAGGTAGAATTGTGTCTTACAGGAAAAAGAAGGTACATTTTGGATGATATGTAAGGAAGAACCTTTTGAGCGCCCAAAATTGGACAGGGTGTCATGTGAAAGAGTTAGGTTTTCTCTTTGGAAAGATTCAAGTCTGGAGGGCCACCTGTCAAGCAATTCCTAACAAGAATATCTCTAGGCAGAGAAAGATTAAATTAGATCAGTGGTTTCAATCAGCTTTGAAAAAACAAACCCTGTTTTAAAATGAAAGCTTAAATGAGACATGCATATTTAAAAATATTATGAAGGGAGAAAGTGTTTATGTCAAAAAGGTTGGCAACCCTTTTTGCAGTTCAATGGAAACTCAAAATTCTCCAGGGACATGAAGGGCCCCTTTGAACTCTAATGACACGTTTAACTATGAGATTCTTCAATCCTTGGGTCTTAGAGCAGGAACGGGAAATAGTGAGAGAGTAGAAATAGACAAACCTTCTTAAAAATTATACACTGCAACAATTTGGGGCTTTAATAAGTATGGTTATAATAGTCTTATTTTACTGTCTTCAGTAGGCTACCATATCTTGCCTAAAAGAAGAAAGTTAACTTGGAAGAATTAATGAACTCCCTTCCAATCACAAAATTAACTTTTTGCTCTTTAATTGATGAGTTACCTGGGGATCTGGGAGGGGTGAATATTTTGGCGGATTTTCATTTCTAAAAGTTTTAAAACAGTTAATTCATGTAACATGTTTAAAAAGATGCTTGAAATAGAGTAAGCTCCAAATAAGTGTTGGCTATTATTATAATTACATTCTACATGCCTGCAATTTTTAGATTTTTATAATAAGCATGCATTGGTTTGGAATAAGAAAAAATAAAATAATGTAACAATAAATTTATACAAACAGTTATAAATATTAATTTCTTTTTCTTTTTTTATATCAAAATGCAAACTGTGTTCTTCTAATGAGTGCTCACCGACAAGACAGATTCAAGGCTCCCATAGCTACTATCTCGTTTTTCTTACTTAACTTGATTCTTCCACCATGTTTTACAGGCTAAGGCAACTTAAATGCATATAGAACTGATCACCTCAGTTTATAAAATTCCATTCCTCTGATCTCTAAGGAATCATATGAACTTGCGTGTGTGTGTGCTCAACACAGCTTTCAGATACTGTTGAATTGCCTATGATGAGAAGGGTAAAGAAGAGAGAGAGGGATTTCACAGTGCAAACTAGAGAATGTCACTTGCCATCTGGTTCTACCAGAATGAAGTCACTTGCCACTGCAGCAACTGTGAAACTCTACAGAACCAGGCACTGCGTAAAATGCCTCACATAAACGCTATGAAACAGGCACTGCGTATTCCCGTTTTATACCCAAAGAATTTGAGATTTTCCTACATATAAAGTTAAAATGACCTGTCAGAGCGGCTCAACTCATAAAAGAAGGGGATGTGTAGAAACCTTTTCTATTATAGAGTCAAAAAAACCTGAAACAATTGATAACAGGAGAAATAATTCCTTAAAAAATTTTGTTAACTTGACCAAATCAATTAGAATCGATTTTAAACAAAATTAAGATGTGTAAGAACAGGGAATTCTCTGGTGGTCCAGTGGTTAGGACTTCGTGCTTTCACTGCCGAGGGCCTGGGTTCGACCCCTGGTCAGGGAACTAAGATCCCACAAGACGTGTGGCGCAGCCAAAAAAAAAAATGTGAGAACAGAAACGAAGAGAAAGAAGAGAAACGAAGAGCTGGTACAAAATTAAGGGCATCCAAAAGTGTGCGCCAGACGCTAACAACAGGAAGTCAGACTTTAATGAGGCTGACGTAGGACAGGTATGCAAATGAGGCCAACTGGTCGACCCCCAAATACGATCTGTCACACACCAAGCTCTTTAACCAGTTTTCTTGATCAAAATGGTCCACCAGGCAAAGGAAAGGAGAACAAGGGGACACTTAAGACCAGTGCAGTTTCCATTTCTTTTCATTGGTCCCACATATCGCTTAGCCAAATAAAATAAAATAAACAAAGGCTCGCACGTGAATGCAAAATCATAGGAAGAACATGTAGGAATGTCCTTTATTAGTAGGAGCAGGGACCGAAGGTGGATAAGACTTTACAAAATAATAGCAATTCCCTATCGGTATAAAATCTTTTCATAACACTAATAAGGGATTAAAAGGAAATTCTGGCTGCTACGAAAAATCTAGATTGTAAAATGTGAAAAAGAAACGGAGGCGAAGGACTGGAAGAGGGTCAATGTTTTACTTTAAACAAAGAGAATGCCAGGGAAATCCTAAACCTCACACTAAAATTCACCTCTGCTTGTGATCACAGTCTAAGATAAAGTTTATCCCTTCTTGGCCTGCTGGCTAAGGGCAAACGTAGTAAGATAAAGTAAAGTAAGCAAGAAACCACTGCAAACCACTGACATTTTGAACATCTTCGTAATGAAGAATTACGAGTAATGTAGATGAAGCTGACAAACAAGAATGTCTTTTACTGAAGACTTTACCCTAAGCCTGAACATGCCCCTTGCCTGAAGTCGTGATGTTACTGGATACTACAGCAAAATCACAAGTAGTTGTGAAAAGACAGAAGACATAGATTCAGATCAATTTCAAGTCCAAGTGTTACCATTCATTAACATTATATCTACAGGAAGAAACCTAATGGCCTTCACTCTTGGGATATTAACTTTTTAATGGGTATAATAACAATAGTATTCATTCTCTTATATTTCTAAGTTGAAATAATTGAGGATCTTGCAAATGTTAATTAAATTTAGATTCAGTTTGGTCCTTTAAAAAAAGGTGACAGCACTAATTTTTTTTTTTAAAGATACAACTTCAGAAATGACCGAATACCCAATTCTGAAACCCAATAAGCTGGTCCCTTATCAGTAGCTGCCCACTTTACACAAAGTATCTTATTTTTCAGAGGATCAAATATGCTCAATGCTTTGCCAAGAGTAATTTACAGTCCCATTACTTGAATAAAAGTCTTTCTTGTTCCCACTTAATTCTTTCCAGCAAGGCTATTGTTTAAAAGAAGTGATTTCTGAATATCGGCCTTTCCGGGATAATGGGATTTTATTAATATGTAGACAGTGCTCTTAGCTGTCTGGGCCTATGAAGCCAATATGAAAATGCTTTTCTGAATAGCAATGACACTTTTATATGTCATCCAAGCCATGCAACCAATTAGCTCTTTACCTATACATGTTCTCTTTCAAAACCGTATTCATTCCAGGCAACTCACTTGTTCCCCTTTTGTCCTCTTATTTACCCAACCTCATTAGCTTCTCTCCAGGCATCCTCACCTAGAATACCTGCAGCCTGCAGCTGCTTTGTTCTGTTCCTTCAGTCTAGATAATCCTCTCCTCCCTCTCTTCCTCCTCCCCTCTTTCTAGGAAGCCTCCACAGTCCTGGACTGGGTCCTCTCCCCGGCCCGTGTGAGCTTCTTTCTACAGCATTCCGTGATCATCACTATCGCTGAATTTACAACTGAGTCACACAACTGCTTACATTTCCCTCCCCTCTTGAGACCAAGCCTCTGAGAGCAGAGAGAACTTCTTCTTCATCTCTGTGGACCCAGCATCTAGCCCGGGGCCGACACGCAGCATCTGTCCAATAAAGGGCAAAATTCCCCATCCACTCCCCAACTGGCCTCTTTATTGCCCTATGAACAGAACCTGCTACTGACTGTTGTTTCTGCTCTTCTCTATAACCACCCCACCCTACCGCAGCCACCCACCTAGAGGGATTCTCTGTCTTCAGCAGAGTCAAATCTACCATCTCACAGTGACTCCCGCACTTCCCACAGGGGCTCCTGCACTTCCCAACTCCCATGGTACTTAGCACCAGTAACCTACAATTCAGTGTTTAGTTTTATTGTCTGATATGAAGTGCTAGATAGTTCATCTCCCTAATTCAATCTGGACTTACCATAAAGCAGGATTTACCTCAATATAACTAATCCATTTTTTAGATCACTATTTGTAAACAGATGGGCTGCTTAAAAATCTTGACGCTCCCCAGCCCTAGCAGGGTTTCAGCACTTGATCACTGGAACTCCTATGTTTTATATAAGGCTGAACTGGATAATCTCTCTACAATCTGACGACCCCCTGAGTGTAAAGATAACACCTAGGATTTTTCCGTTTCTCCACCTTCCTAGCATTTGTGGGCACTTATTTATTTTTGCTATTATATGACAGCCACATAGAAATGAATGAGACATGACCCTGCGTGTGCAGATAACTGAGTTTCTTACTAACTGGGCTATTTGATGAAAAACAAAACAGACACTGAAAGCTATCTAAAAGTATTTTTTGCTGCTGTGAAACTTCTCTAGAAGAATCATGCTTATTTTTTCAATTCGTTCACTCTATCTCCTCCCCTCCCCACATGGACACGTGATTAAATGTGTCTGCTTTCCATTTTTAAAGAAGGAATGAGGCATTAAGGAATCCAAGAAATAGATTTGTATTCCAGCTTAGTCACAGCTAGTTGGGTGACTCAAGGCAAGACAACACTTTTTTGACCCTTGACTGCTTAATCTGCAAAATTAGAGAGTCACACGTGCAGTAAACTGTCCTTACTACCTAGGGGAATGTTGTAAAAAACAAACAAATAAGAGTATGTATAAAAATACCCTGTCACTCTACAGCATTACTTTTTGCATCTTTGAAGTGTCACCTGCTACAGAAAGTGATATTGCCTTCACGCTGTATTCTTCTTCCAAATCGAGAGATGGTACGAACACAATCAATAACAAGAATAAGCAGTGGGTCTTCCCTGGTGGCGCAGTGGTTGAGAGTCCGCCTGCCGATGCAGGGGACACGGGTTCGTGCCCCGGTCCGGGAAGATCCCACATGCCGTGGAGCGGCTGGGCCCGTGAGCCATGGCCGCTGAGGCTGTGTGTCCGGAGCCTGTGCTCCGCGACAGGAGAGGCCACAACAGTGAGAGGCCCGTGTATCGCAAAAAAAAAAAAAAAAAAAAAAAAAAAAAGAAGAAGCAGTGTAGTTACTAAAACCATGGAAACTAGAACAACATCCCTAATTATGGTTATTACAGTCATTAAACACTGTAAGATTAAATTAAATTTCCATTATAATCACTTCATTTACTCTTGCACTTGCAAGAGTGTGTGGCTTTTTGGTAGATGTCCTATAAACTCAAAGTCCAGGCAGAGATTCTTTCATTGCTGCTTCTGTTGTCATAGCTGGGATTTCACTGGAATCCTCTGAAGTAGAGAAAATGTAATCTTGGCGCTTGGAGCCGCTATGATACACGTCACATTGATTAAAGGACTGTTCACAAGCAAAAATCCAAGATTTTTAGCTCTTCCATCATTTCAAAATGTAGTTTGATATTAGAAGAAAAATTTCTTAAATAAGGAGAAAAATAAAAATGAAGAGTGTAGGAATAATAAAAAAGCATCCTTTTAGAGTAGGTATAGAACATACCTACCAAGATGCTATAGGGAATCACATGGAGCGTTTCCAAATATGGATCTCCTCAAGGAGGGCAGGAAAATTTAAGATTCTTGCTACCCAGGATTACTGGATGTTTTAATCTGCTCTAATGGTGATATAGTTGAATAGAATTGTCAGTCAAACATTCTTATTAGGTATTTTATGTACTAAACTTTTACCTGAAAATAGTTCAAAAGCGACTGATTACATTCTAAGTCTTTCCATAAATCTCGGTATTTATTGATCTTTATAACAAAGTCAGGATTTTGATTGTGCAAGGCACTGGTGCTCTAAATGGGATTTTAGGATCCCACCTATTACTTAGTATTACAACAGCTGCTATTAATACTACTTTCCCTCATCCCTTCTATTTCCACCCACACCCTACAGTTCTTTCCACATCTATCCTTTCCTTTCTTCGTCCAGAAGTTGTAAGAATCAGAAACTTTAAATTCTTTCCTATATAATGACACAATTTCTGGCCACCATATAATGAAAAATCTTTTCACTTATTATATATCGTGTTTTTTGATGGTGTACTTATTTGCTAGGCTGTTTGTAATTTTTATATTTGATATCATTGTATTGCTAGGTATTGCCCCTGCTGTGATATGCATGATACTTACCCTGGCCTTTTTTGTATCTTGATGTTTTGTGGTTTGTTCTTTCGGTTTAATTCATTCCCATTCTTGAACCATCTGAATTTGAGAGAGGAGTATTCAGAACTGGTCTCGCACCGAAGCACGAGTTTTGAACCTGCTGCAGACTCCTGACTTTTCATCTCTTTCAATCGGGGAGGCAAGGCTAAAAAAGAAGAGAGAAGGAAAAAAGTTCCGATCACCTGGTAATCTTTCCAAGAGAAACATACTAATTTTGGTAAGCTTGATCAAGAAACCATTCCCAAAGCCTTTACTAATTGAGAGAGAAAAGAAAAAGGGGAGGGGGGGTGTCAACCAAAATGGATCTCAACTTAGAAGAGAATAAAATGCTCACATGAAATATATTCAGGGGGAAAAAGAAAAGAGAACTTAGGTAATGAAATTACTCTTTAAAACACACTCACAGATATAGAGAACAAACTAGTGGTTACCAGTGGGGAGAGGGAAGCAGGGAGGGGCAATATATGCATAGGGGATTAAAAGGTACAAACTACTATGGAGAAGATAAGCTACAAGAATATATTGTACAACACAGGGAATATAGCCAATATTTTATATTAACTATAAATGGAGTATAACCTTCAAAACTGTGAATCACTATATTGTACACCTGTAACGTATAATATTGTACATCAACTCTACTCCAACAAAAAATCATCTTTAAAAAATTCCCAAAATTTATACATACATATATTTTATATATATATATATATATATATTTTCAAGATAGTAATTTCCTCAATCTTTACATTCTCTGATACCATTAAAAATCCTGAACACTGGTCATTTCAAAGAATCAAAATCCTATGCTAAAAAAGAATATGTGACTGGGCCATTATTTCTAAAGCACATTCATATCCCAGATGACAATTTGTCTTCATCACAGTTCTGTGAATAGGTACAGCAGGTGTCATACCCATTTTTTAAATGGGAAGTTTATTTTCAAAGACAGGTAAGTATCTCTTGTCCATGGTTATAACATTCTGGAGAGTCAGACTATCCTATCACCAGCCCAAAGAACAAAGAGGACTCATAAATCTTAACAACGCTCATTTCTTCAAGACAGAAATTCTTTGGTGACATCACTCTTTTACTGGACCTACAGTTACTGTTCCACAAACGAAGACTGACCATGCAAGAAGGCCACCACACTCCCGTCAAATTATCAGTTTGATTGGATTTCACCCTTCTAAACCTTCTCAACAGAGCCTGGGAGCACTTCAATTGTACATTAATTTGTAGGACACTTTACATTAAACACATATACCACTCCTACTTTAAGCAAGACTGCTTCAAAGAATATCTATTCTCTACTGAAATATTTATGGATAAAATGTTATAATATCTGAGATTTACTTCAACATGAAATGGTAGCGGGGAATGGGTAGACATAAAAATGAAAAAACTTTCCCAAGAAGCTGATCATTGTAGAAGTTAGGCAATACGTAGAAACAGGGATTTGTTGTACATTTCTATACAGTATGTCTGATTTTTTCGTAACAAAGCAGTTTAAAAAATAAAAGCATAACAAATGGATTCTCCTCTGCACACCAAATTTCACTTACTAATCAACACAGCAGAACCTGAGATCTCAACATCTCTGTTTCCACTGAGTCTTAGAAAAGCCAGCTACAAAGTCTACTTCTGCCCCAGTTCAAGCCTTAATGGGAAGTTAATTCCTCAAATCCACCAAAGGAGACTGCACCTCCTGGATCCAGTGAGCAATTATTCACTGCGTATAGCCTCAAGACTCCAAGGACAGCAGTCAGAGCCACGTTAGACACCAACAGGAAATGGAGTACCTTTCCTACCCCGGGTAGTTTTTTCTACAAGTCTGCCCTTACCAAGAAAATCCTCCCCAAATGTCAGGAATGAGCATATAAATTTTCCAGTAAAGTACGGCAAAAACTATTTGAACGTGTGGCTTCTCTGCAGTATTCCTACAATTATGTGTCCCTCTTTTTACTTATTTGGAGAGGCGGCAGAGAAGCAGGCGCCAAATATGGAGACACA
This sequence comes from Aethalodelphis obliquidens, assembly GCF_003676395.1. Taxonomy (NCBI): domain Eukaryota; kingdom Metazoa; phylum Chordata; class Mammalia; order Artiodactyla; family Delphinidae; genus Aethalodelphis; species Aethalodelphis obliquidens. The sequence goes on along the minus strand of NW_020837969.1, from coordinate 25,104,509 downwards.
GCAGCGAGTCAGGAAACGTATTTCAGCTGTTCTTAGCCTTTGATACCTGATGATTTTCTCTTTTTTTTTTCCTGACAGCTTGAAAATAAGATTTACTTCCTGAAGAGCTTTTCTAGGAGTCTTCCTTTTAAGATACGGTCTGCGAATCTCTGTTTTGGAGGTTTTAAAAAACACTAAATTCTCATGTATCTGGAATAGTATTTGTATATTCCTATTAACGCCTTAAGATCATTTTCAATTTTGTAAACCTGGTGAAGGGTTTTAAAGAAACAGATCTCCTGGCGTTAAATGGCACCAAAAACTGGTTTATTTACGTATATTAAGAAAAATAAAACACCTCATTTTTTCAATGTACAGATTAAAAGAACTAGTTTGAATTTTTTTTGTTGTTTTCACTTCATTTTGTGTTTAACTTGGCACACAACCCGAACTCTCAAGGTTTCTTCCCTTGTCTCTATGCAAAATGTTCTAAACACAGTATTTCAGATACCCTTGCCTCTCAATAAGTACCATGTTCCCTCACTCACCACTCCATTCATTTGCTTATCAATACAGCCTGAATACAAATCTACTGGATGTGGTTTTCTGGTGTGAAATCTTCATGCAATTTGTTTGCATCTCTTTTTACTTTCTTTTCTCTTATTCTGTTCCCCCCTTTCTCTCACCTCTCCTTCCCTTTACCCTCCTGTCTTTATTTATTTATTTATTTATTAAGAGTCTTGATTTCAAATGTGAGGAAACAATCGGACAAATTCAAATTGAGGGATATTCTACAAAAACAACTGGTCTAGGCTTCAGGAATGCCAATGTCACGAATGATAAAAGACTGTGAAACTGATCTAGATTAAAGGAAACTTTGACAAATAAATGCAATGTGTAGCGACTGATTGGACCTTGGTTTAGGGGAAAAATAGTTATAAAGAACATTATTGGGACTATCGGGGAAATCTGAATAAAGGTATTGTAACAAAATTAAATTTCTCAAGTGTGATAATTGCATTGTGGTCATGCAGAAGAAATGTCCTTGTTCTCAGGCAGTATCTGCTGAAGTATTTAGGGGTGAAATGTCATCATGTCTACAACTAAATTTCACATGATTCAGCAAACAAGGAAATGCATGCATAAAGAAAGAAAGGAAGGAAGGAAGGAAAGAAGGAAGAAAGAAAGAAAGAAAGAAAGAAAGGAAAAAAGGAGTCGTGGTGTCTCTTAGTTTTTCTGCCTTTTCCGTGTGGTCTTTCTGCCATTGAAAAAAGCCTCAGGATTTCATTAAGTTCTTTTAAAGTCTTGGCTAAGTTTGCAGTCATGGAGATTCTTGGGAATATTTGTGCTATAATTTACAAATGTAGCTCTTAAGACTATATCCTCCATTTAAATTCTGTGAGCGGTATGGCACTGAAATCCTCATATGTTTAACCTGATAACCATGACTTTGGGGCTCCAACCCCACTAGGTCCTTTGGGGCAAGGAAAATAATCACTCATCTGGCAGATCAACACATCCATCCTTTCCTTTGGGGGTTCATGTGCAAAGACCAGTAGATCTTTTGCCCTTAAGAGATGATCTATGACGTAACAAGGCACAGACCTTCAGATACAAGGTCTTTCTTAACTAAAATATCCACTCCTTAAGCTGACCCTACTGTATAAACATTTCTTGATGTTTGGGATTCGGATACACCTCTGTTGACTAGCCTGAGTTTCTCTCGTGCATGCAGTCTCAAGGCTGTCACAAGCGCAGAAGCTCCCAGCTACTCTGACTTTGCCTCCTTAGAAGTCCACTTGTCATAATGTCCCTGCATGTCTTCAGGGGAAATCACCTATGACACGAGGATACCCGGCTTTTCAGAGAACAGCTGTTTTAAGGTGTTAACTCAAAATTCTCCGTAAATGGAGAAACAAATCTGTGACCCACCAACCCAGCTACGTGACTCACTGTTGGCTCATGGGTGTTCTGAGGTCAGTGGTACCTTCTAGAAAAGTACCATAAAAATTCCTCACTCACTCCAGGTGAAGCCCAAATGCAAGCATCCTATAGACTGGGCAACAACATAAATTCTTCTTTGTCCTCTCATATAGCCATCCTAACAGAATAGCCCTGGGTATTTCACAGACTTGATAAAAATACAAACTAATATTGAGCACATATGGTCTGTGTGTTTTTTCTCCTCTATTCATAGTGAGACAATTTTCAATAGAGTAAATTTTCTTCAATTATATTACAGAATAATAACTATATGTTACTAGAATACATTTTAGAAGTATGTATGTTTCTCACATATACGGTTTACTTGCATGAAATAATCTCATTTATTTCACTGAAAAAGTACGCCACAGGGCTTCCCTGGGTGGCGCAGTGGTTGGGAGTCCGCCTGCCGATGCAGGGGACGCGGGTTCGTGCCCCGGTCCGGGAAGATCCCACGTGCCGCGGAGCGGCTGGGCCCGTAAGCCATGGCCGCTGAGCCTGCGCGTCCGGAGCCTGTGCTCCGCAACGGGAGAGGCCGCAACAATGAGAGGCCCGCGTAACGCAAAAAAAAAAAAAAAAAAAAGTACGCCACCAAGTACTTTCTAACACTCAGGTATAACTTTATAAGACCAGGGGTAGTTTCTAAACCTTGGGGCAATTTTTTAAAGTGAGTACTTGGAGTTTAAAACTGCCAAAATTTTTCACTTGGATTTTAAAACTGCAAAAAAAATGTACGTGCCTTTCAATTCTTGTTTAAGAGTAAATAGTCTGCTAATTAAAAATTGGTTGAAGGCAAACACAATGCTAAGTTAATGCTTCCGGTGCAGTAAGTGGTCTGAGCATCTTTGGAATGATTTAATTGTATTTGGTCTACCACAGTTCATAATTCTGCTTTCATTGTGATGCTGGAGAAGCAGCATTTCCACATCCTGAAACAATTTAAGGATAGAGCAAGTTTTAAGCAGTCTTTTCCTAAATCTATTTCAAACCTGCCTGACAATAATATGAATATATCCACACCCTTAGAAATGTATCAACAAAGACAGACAGTAAAGTGCAAAAAGGAGCAGCCTATAAAAATAGAAACTCAAAAACGCTCAGAGCAATGCCACATGTTTTACCGGCACTCCTTTTCACAGGTTTTAAGTGTTTCAAAGGACTTTAAAAAAAATAGTGGCAGTAATCCAAAAAAATTATTTGACATGCTCAGCACACAAAAATTGAAGGCATTAGGCTCATTTATTCCAATACTTTCATGTGTGAATAAATATTGGTAATAAAGGTGAAATAAATTTGTAAGAAGAACCATTCACCTAAGCAGTCCTCTTGTTTTACTTGTCTCCTGGGCACTTATTCTTTTTTTAATAGGTTCAGCACTGCCATATCAAATATTGTACCGTATTGTTAAGAACAGGAAACAAATTTTAGCATGTGTATGCTGCTGAGACATGCCGATAGCATGGGACACTAGATAAATTATTTCTGTTCTTTGAAGGTGCTGACACTGCAAAGCTAGCTCACGTTATAACTCTCCGTGTCTGTGCAGTTAATCTGAAGAGCCTCAACACCCTGAACAAACTAAACAGGAAACCTGCAAAATATTATCAAATAACCGCGAGCTTTCAGCTACGACCCCAGTGAAGTCTTCCCTGCATAAAACCATTTAAAAGCCTGATACCGCACACGTGCAGATCTCACGGTGAAAACTGGTGACCGGCAACTGCGTTAGTTGATAAAAGTCCCACAAATATCATGAATCAGTCCTCAACGCTGAAGGATGTCCTTTCTTTTTTATAGTCATGTTAAAGGTAAATTAGTGACGGAAGTCTCTAAAACTCCTTTCTCAAGAGGATTTTGGTCACAATGAAGAGAGTAGATAAAGTTTAGGCTTTGCCATCTGGTCGTCTCTTCCGGGCTGCACTCACAAATTTGACCATAAAAGGGAAAACTTATCTTATCAGGTTTCAATTTTGTAAATATAGCCATGTAAAAGGCAGCGACTTCTAGTGGCAATGGTATTTCCCAATACACCTAGGATTAAAACTACTGCTCCTGGGGCTATGTTAAGGACCGTCCCACAGGTCACTGTTTGTGGCCACATGTGGTGACCTGCTGCTCACGCTGGCCTATGTCCAGCCGAATCATCCTTCAGATAGACTGTTCCTAACTCCGGTTAACTAGAGTTCCCCGTGAAGCTTAAATGGGAAACTACCACGTGTCCCTGTGTATTCAGCAAGGATATTTGGAGAATGAGATAAAAGCATGTAGGTGCCTCCACTTGTGAGAAAGTCACTATAAAGTTCAGGGATTTATTATAAAGTATCCTCAAGCTGACTCCCTAATATTGGCAGCAAACTAAGCCAGTCAACACATTGAGAATAGGCTTCAAAGTATAGTGAAGATCGCTGGACCTAGAAATACCATTTTAGCAGTTCCATGTCCAACTCCTTATACAAGAATGTGTGAACTACTGAATAACACCTTTACGAGCATTTTGAACAACCCTCTTAACACCTGCATGGAAGGTGTCATTATACAACAGAAAACAATAAAACCAGGGGTGATATTCAGCATTTTACTTCTATTATTCACAACAGTAGTACCTCTACAGCCAAAGTTGGCATCTTACTAGCGTTAACCTCGATTTCCCAAACATTTCAGTCTCCACTGATGGGGATTTTCACACATGGACAAGCTCAAAGTTTCCCTTCCCACAGTTCACTGCTACAAGTTGACTGAACAGTAGGATTCTTTTAAATGCTCATTTCTAGGGGATGAGCCACAACCAGGCTAGTCAAAAACTATGCTTATTCTAAGGTCATAGAAAATGACTTATCACATTCTACAGCTAAACACCATACCCAACGGGCTGCACTGAAGAGGCACATGTACAAAAGAGAACCATTTAAGGAATTTATCCCTACCCAATCAAAGGGGGTCAGGTAAGAGCAGTCATTAGTAGGCGGTCACAGTCCCTATTTGGAAGCTGAGGCTTTTGATGGTGGTGGTAGTGGTGTGTCCATTTTGATTGGCACTATATCGAAACATCCAAATGTCTAAAGGTATCAGGTGGAAGATATATAGGATCTCAGGGACCTAGCACAAAGTAAGACCTTAAGTGTTTGCTGAAAAAATAAGTAGAAGGAAGGATCTAGAAGACACTGATCAAGAAGAGACCCAGTCCAAACATTATCCCAAAGTCCACACCCACCTTCTCAAAAGACTTTTTAAATTTGAGATCAAAGGGCCCCAGTGACATTATTTTTTGTTTTTATGCATTCCACTGAATTAGGACTCTTAACACTCTCTGCCATGTGATGCTAATAGGTAGGGAATGTAAATTTAACTGGAAAATTGCCCGATAAGCAGTACTGCCTTTGCTTTGCAATTTTTGTATCCTCCTATCGTTCTCTTATCTGGTCATCACTGTTAGAAGGTTCTCTACTCGATTCCTGCCTCAGTTAAGATGCTGGTCCTCGAACTGTGTTCTTCTCCATCTCCTTTAATGTACCTGATCTCAGAGTCTCCCACAGAAGCCAGGCTGTTCTTCCATTTCAGCAGGAGAAGCAGACGTATTTTAATATTATCTCTTTTGCCTTCAAATCAAAGTTGATCGACTGTCTTCATCGACTGATCCCAGTCTATGAGGTCTAAATTTGTTCCCTTAACTCTTAAGTTATTTACGATCAGTGCATATCCCAGATTTACCATTTGTGTCAAATTCCCTCTTCCCTTGTCCTTGTATGTATTTCTTGTAGGATGGATAATTATTCTTTCTGTTTTATAGGCGAGGATATGGGGGGTTATCCAGGCACTTGTTCAAGGTCACAAGGCTGTCAAGGTGCAGACCAGGATTTAAACCCAGGACTTTTCCCTCCAGAAGGATGATTCTGCACAGTTTAGGTGGAGATAAGCAAAAGGGAAGGAGGACGGCAGACTAAAGATCTAGAATGATTATTCCATTTCGTAGTCACTATGGTAATTTTATGTGTCTTATAATAAGCTACGTCAACTAGATCACCTCTCCACACGTGTCTGCGAGAGATTTACAACACTGTACAATTCCACAAGGGAAATGAGCGCAGATTTACTAGGTAAGAGAATTTTTCAGTCTGAGAAATTGATATCATGTTTGTTGAAATTAGCAATCTTCTTCTTCTATACAGTTCTGTAGTGCCTGACCTAGTTACTTCATAGGTTGAGGGTCAAAGATAAAATTATAAAACTACTACAATAGTGGTCCCAAGACCTACGAGATGAAGTTAAAATAAGGTTCTCTTAGTACTTTCAGCAATAAACTCCCAATAATAGCTAACAATGGTTGAGTACTTACTACGAACCAGACACTGCTCTAAGAATGTCATGTTCATTAACTCTTTTAAGTTCTGTAACAATTCCAGGAGATATGTATTATTATGTACTATTCCCAATTTACAGATAGCAAGACAGAGACAGAGAAGTAAAGCAACCTCCCACAATCACACAGCTTGCATATTGTGGTGTCAGTATCTGGACCCTGGAAGTCTGACTCCAGAGCTCCTGCTCTTAACTCCTAGGCAATCAACTGAATAATTTGCTCTGTTGGATACGTTTATATGTCAAACATAAGATTTAATTTATCGCTATGTTAACAGTGCCCATATTTCCCTGATAACACCTGGCATACACCATAGGACAGATCATTTCTGCATATTCCAAGTGCAAAAAATAGTCTGGGAGAGAAAGTTGATATGAAAATGGCTGACTCTTCTAAGCTACTTTGATGATTTACGGGGAAACACATGTATATGTACAGCGGATTCACTCTGTTACAGAGCAGAAGCTAGCACACCATTGTGAAGCAATTATACTCCAATAAAGATGTTAAAAAACAATACAGAATACTTGAAATTGGTATCACACAAAAAAACTGTTTTTTGAACTGTGTGATTGCTTGTCATCCACCAAATGCCACGGGGTGGACTGTATATCACTCCAGCGTTCACTGAAATGCAATAGCTCCCACGTGGGGACACGGCAACAAGAGGGCCTTAAGAGATTATTGATGTTCTTTCCAGGTGTAAAGGCAGATCGCCGAGAAGCTGGAGTCAATCACGGCACCGCTGCTGGCAGCTTTAAGGTAAGTGTTCAACAGGCCTGCCTAATTAATGCTGTCAGCACAGCTGTCCCCAATTATAAGGACATCTCACTTACAGACGCAGAGAAGCTGTTCTGCAAGCTTTGCTTAAGGCCATCAATACACAGGGTTAAAATGGATCCATTACAGTTTGACCTAATTGACGTGTAGCAAATTTCATTTGACATAAGTTTATAAATTTGATCTTTTCTGCTGTCAGAAAGCAGGGTTTATCTTTCCCCTTCATTTGCTATCCATACCTTCCATATTCACTTCCAATATGTCACTTAAAGAGAGACCTGGATAAATACCCAGTTACTGAAGGTTTGATATTCTATTTATTTATTTTCCTGTGGTAACGGGGCTCTTCTCTTCTGATGTGTTCATGACTTAAGTAAATTTAGGACATTAGCATGACCTTGATGTGTTAATAATATGTGTCTGTGACCATTATTTCTTTGTTCAAATGGAATTACAATCATTTAATTAACTGATGTCACTAAAATTCTCTTTCTTCCTTTGAGAGAAGGACCTTATTTCGATGTTCTGTACTGGAATGAAATTCCCAGATGAGTTAGTTAACACTTGATTATAACTAGTTTTAAACAATAACAGCTGTGGGAAAACTTCTAAGCACTGCATAAAACGTAAAGCACTGCTTTTGAACAAAGCCCTAATTTATACCAGTATTAGTACCCCATCATCTACTTTTCACATAGCCACTTAAAACCTACGTCTCCTGTGAAGAAGAAAACACTCTAGCAGAGCTAATCATGAAATAAACGTGTTTCCTTTCGGGACCTCAAAAGTGTCTTTCTTTGCTATTTAGGCAGGTCAACTTTTCTGGTAACCATGTTCCTTATTTTTCTACTTTATTCACAGATAACTTATTAAACTGAATGACACTTCAAAAGTGCATGCCAGGGGCTTCCCTGGTGGCGCAGTGGTTGAGAGTCCGCCTGCCGATGCAGGGGACACGGGTTCGTGCCCCGGTCCGCGAAGATCCCACATGCCGCGGAGCGGCTGGGCCCGTGAGCCATGGCCGCTGAGCCTGCGCTCCGCAACGGCAGAGGCCACAACAGTGAGAGGCCCGAGTACAGGAAAAAAAAAAAAAAAAAAAAAAAAAAAAAAAAGGAAAAAAAAAAAGTGCATGCCAGGATTGAAGGGAGGCTTCTCAGTTCACTGAGGCCAACCAGATCAAAGTTAAATCTGTCTTTGTTTTGCCTACTACAGTTAAATAACCAGCTCTGCAATCCCTCCTTAAGTAGGGCCCAAGTTTGACTTTGGGGGCATCTTTAAAGCTTGTGTAGCTCTTTGCATTTTTAAGCTGGTCCACCGACAACCTAACAACTAACAATCCTTATCATTTTACTGCTACCCCACAGGAAAGACTAAGAAAGGCAAGCTTCTTATCTTAGCGTTCCCAGCGTCACAAGTTTGTCGAAGAGGCAGAAAATGACCAGAGTCAAATAAACAGATTGTTTACAGTAAGAAAATCTGTGCTATATCATTGATCATCTAAAGCAATATAATCCTGTGACCTATATAACAGAGCTACAAGGCTGTGATGCTTTCCCGCACAGTCCTTGGAAGCCAAACTATAAGATCAGAGCCAAAGGAGTCTGGTTTCAGACAACACACACACACACAATCACAATAAGGAAGACTTCGAATTCACAGTTTCCCTTATTTGACATAAAAAATTAGTTCACTAAAGCATCTCTTGAAAGTTCACTAAAGCAGCTCTTAAAAGTACAAGCTGCTTCCTGTGCACTCTGAGATAATCCACTGGTTCTCAAATTGCAATCAAATTTTCTCAGCACAAAGATTCACAAACATGGCACAAAAGAAACCTAAATGAAGCTTACTTAGCATGTCAACATTTGCCTTTCATTTCCTCCACAGGGACACTGGCGCGCCACTAGAAATATCTCATTTTGTTTGTTTTTATGTAGAAAGAAGTTTAATTGGCTTCTTTGCTAATGGTTTCTAGCCCATGGATTTAACTGACTAAACTCCACACATAACATTCTGTGCTTCCACCTATAGCTTTTCATAGTCTCTATGAACAGTAAGAATCAGGAGTTTGCAGACCCAGGATCTAATGCTTGTTTGGTCTGTGGGACCAAAGAGGCACTGTGAACCTCAATAATCTTATCCATAAAAAGGGGTGAGGGGGACTAGATCTGTCTTATCTATTTCACAAAGCTGGAAAAGTCTAATTAAAAATGGTGGTGCTGGGCTTCCCTGGTGGCGCAGTGGTTGACAGTCCGCCTGCCGATGCCGGGGACACGGGTTCGTGCACTGGTCCGGGAGGGTCCCACGTGCCGCGGAGTGGCTAGGCCCGTGAGCCACGGCCGCTGAGCCTGCGCTCCGCAGAGGGCGGGGCCACAGCGGTGAGAGGCCCGCGTATCGCAAAAAAAAAAAAAAAAGGTGGTGCAACCATTTTGCATCTTTAAAAAAATTGTGTTTTCATTTTTAGTGCCGACTGGACTGTCATTATCTATAGATCATCTGAAAAGTCAAAAAAGGTTAGCTCATATATATCCAAATGACACCAAATCACGTAATTAACAGCTGAAAAACTGCATATAGCTGTGGTCACTCCTCAAGACTAAAAAAAAAAAAAAGCAGCTGGAAACTATCAAGAAGGGTCACTAAAATGTTCAAAGGGAAGTGCTGCCAGTGTAAAGGAATAGACTAAACATTCTACAAGCCTCAAGACTGATACAAGGAAGGCCAAGAAAGGAAAACAATGGGTCTTTAAAGTCATAAAAATTTTAGATTCATAGAAGAGTACTACAATGCATGGAAAGCCCTGCAAGCATGAAGCAGGTAGCATTAGAATAAAAAAGGAAAAGAAGCACCTTCATACGCGATTTTATTTCAGCATGAAAGGTTATACTCAAGATGGCAAAATCTGAATAAGGTCTATAGTTTAGCTAATAGCATTATACCAATGTTAATTTTCAGTTTTGATCAATATATCAAGGGAACGGGAAGCTGGAGGAAGGGTATATGGGAACTCTGTCCTATCTTTGCAATTCCCCAGTGAATCTAAATTATCCCTTCCCCAAAACATACTCAAGATGACCAGCCCAATTCATGTATTTTTTGTACAGTAAGTTAAGTGTCCCTCTTCTGCGTTCCCATAAAGCCATTATTATTCCATTTAGTACAATGCATTTTATCTTTATAGGCATTTGTTTCACCCAGGAGACAGAAGGCTCCTTTAAGTCAGGGGCTTTTTTCTTTTAATTCAGCTTTTATCCTAGTAACTAGCACAGTGCCCAATAATACTTGCTGAATAGGAGAATGAATAAAGTAATAAAGTCAGTCTAGGAGTCAAATACTCCATATCAAATGAGCCACTTGTTTCTGTCTAATGCACAAGATTTATGCAAAAACACACTGGCTTTATCAGGGTTATCGTGTACCTTTCCTACTCATATGATATGAATGTATTACATGGTCTTTTCTTAGCCAAACATATTAGAATATTCCATATTGAAAAGATCTTCTGAAATCCAACTAGTATCGAGATACTGGCTCATTCATAGAGATAACCAGCTTTATTCTCTTAGATATTTCTCGATTTCCATTCTTTCAACAAATATTATTGAATGTCTATTGAATGGATACTACTGTTTTAAGTACTCAAGATACAGACTTGAACAAGAAAAACAAGATCCCTGCTCTCCTTGGAGCTTACATCTTGGGGTAGGGACAGGCGTAGAGGGAGAGCCTATTAATCATTTAGACTGTTATATGACTTGTAAAATAAATTCTTTATCTTTAAGTCTAAGAGCACTAAAAAATTGTTGAGGTAGCTGTATAGTTTCCACTTAGTCATGCAATATAGCTTTCTTTTCTATTTAAATTGAGACTGAGAATTGATCCCTAAATCTTATTTATAACCAACTAATATTAATCAGTTAAACACTGCTCAATTGGTAAAATGGCATTTTGAAAGCTTTTATTCATGGTAGCAAGTTATTTTTCATATTAAAAACAACTCTATTAAGGAGGCTTCCTCTGCATAAATTATATTCTCAATATTTCATTATACTGCATTACACTTTTACCATTATACAACTCAATATAAGTTGTGAAGTTTCCTGGTTAAAAGGCTGAGTCAGACAGACCTAAATTCAAATCCCACTCTGCCATATACTAGTTGTGCAACCTTGGGAAAATTCTTTAAATTCTCTAGACCCCAGTTTCCTAAAATTTAAAATGAGATTACAGTAGAATCTACCTCATAGGGCTGTTAAAAGGATTAAAAAAGATCATGCAATTTAAGCACTGAGCAGTATGTGTCCCAGTGCAAGCACTCAATAAATGTTGGTAGCAATTCTTATTATATCTTTACTTAAGCCTTCAATACATTTCAGCAGTTTATAAAGCTTTCTAAATTAACATAAAGTTTTTAAAGTGACTGCTCACTTAGAGCTAAGACCAGTGAAAGCACATTCATTCCTCTGGCAGATGGAATAATGGCTCCCAAAGATGTCTCAATCCTAATTCCTAGAACCTGTGAATATGTTGCCTTGTATGGCAAGAGGGACTCTGCAGATGGGATCAGGGTGAGGACCTTGATGTGGGGAGATGATGCTGTATCAGCTGGTTCACCCAATCTAGTCACGTGAATCCTTAAGAGCAAATAATCTCTCCCTGGTGTAGTCGGTACAAGAATGGTCAGAGACGTAATGCTGCTGGCTCTCGAGTCAGGGGAAGGGGCCCTGAGCCAAGGAATGCAGGCAGCCTCTAGAAGCTGGGAATGCCAAGAAAACGGATTTCCTCCTAGAGCTTCCAGAAGGGAGTGCAGCCCTGCCAACACTGTGATTTTTAGCCCAGTGAGACCTGTCTCGGAATTCTAACCTATAGGACTTCAAGATAATAAATGTGTTGTTTTAAGCCTCTAAGTTCACGGTAATTAGTTACAGCAGCCATAGGAAACTAATACAATTCCCAGAGAGAAATCGATTCTGTTGATTTTCCAATATTAAGAACGGTGCAACTCTATCTCATGAAATGGTATATAGGATGTTCGTGTATAAAAATTGATATATCAGGGTTAGTAGAACTACTAGCTATGCATCACTTCACCTTTCATAGCCTCCTCTCAGGGGCCGAGAGAGGATCCACACTGAAGGAATCACAGACCCCAGGGAACAGAGGTTGGAAACCATTTAGGAGTTCAGGAACCAAGTTCAGCCCCAGAGACTGACCCCAACCAATCGTGGCCAAGACCATCGTTCTCTCTCTCGGGACTCAGCTTCCTGTTCATAAAAACAAGAGGTTGGATCATCTTTCAATGCTATTAAGCTCCAAAGTGAGTCAGGGAGATCGTTTTTTTCTCCTTTTTGTACACTGTGTTTCAGGAATTTATGAGCTGAGAGTCACCAACCTAATTTTTATATTTAAACATGATTTATGAACACTACCATCCCAATGACAACAGTATTGTCACACCACCAAAAAAGAGAAGAAAGGACTTCTATGAAATTTTCCAAGGTTCTCAAGAACCCAAACCTACATATTGGTAGAAATGTGCTTAAATTTGACAGTTAAGGTAACAAAATAAAATAAATCATTTTTTGAGTAACTTTACTATTTAAGTAGCAGTAATTTTTTTCTTGATTTCTGGAAAACATCATTTAGGGATTTTAATAAACAAAAATGTAAAACAAATCTTCAGACAAAGACTCTACAGATTAAACATTACATTCACTTCTGGGTTGATATATGAAGAAGCCCACCACTTGGGAATCATATATCTTAGCTTTAGGCCATAATTTCTGCATGACTTTGGTATACCTCAAATATCTCACATAACACGAGGGAAAATTGTGTAATGGGACCAAAAGTGTGCAGTGAATCTGTTGAACAATGATCTATCTGTAAAAGGGGGAAAATCATCCTGACAGAAGTTAACAGCTATAGAAATCTGACAGATAAGAACATAGCCTAAATCAAGCTTTTAGACAGGTCATGAAAGCCATTCCTAAATCATCTTTAGTATCAACACTTTCTGACAAAGATCCACCAGCAGTGCAGTTGACTTCTTTGATTTAACCATTAGAAAGTAACTGCGAGAAATCAAACTTTAAGAATTTTACCATAACAATGGTGACAAAAAATAGAGAGGAAGCAAAATTTCTATAGTGGTTCTGCTATAGCATGTTTTAATGTATTAATAAGTAGGTCCTAAGTAGGGGCATGATACCAGCACATTATTGATTGAAAGCACTAAGGGACAAGCTTTCTTCTGATTAAAGAGATAGCCATGGTAAGACATGAAGATCTTATGGAAAAAAAGCTAATATCCTCCAGATGTGCATTGCAAGTTGTAGCTAGTTCAGTGGCTTCAAGGATCACTACATTTTCCACTATGTAAAGCTAAATGGAAGAGCTGACGGTACAGATGAAAAAGGTACAAAGATATTTCCCCCTTTTTGTAAGAAGTGCTATAATGATGGCATGAACCAGTCTTTAAAAAAATTGATAAAGAAGTTAATACTGATCTTTGCTAGAAGAGAATGCCCTCAAGAACCAACGCCTGCAAAATAGGTACCAGTCTCAAGGTTTAAGGATATAAAGATTCGACTAAGTTGTTAAGAACAAGTATCACCGGAGTTGTAACTGTACTTTCTTGTTAGTGCTCCAATTACAGTTCCATACGTTTTCACTTCTCTTCACCCAGACCTACTTTTCCCAGAAGCCCCGATATTTTTAGCTTACGATTTTGTAAAATGAGGACTTTTTTCAGGAATGCAAACATGGAGTTTCAGCAGAAATATCTGTAAGTAGGACAGGGATCTGTCAATGGTCTGGCAGACTGTCTTCCACCCAGCCAGAGGTTCTCAAACCTTGTGTACATACAAGTCACCTGGGCAAGTTTATCAAAACAAATAGGAAATATTCATAGACCGCCATCAGAAGACTCTGATACACTAGAGTCAGAGAAAAGCCCAAGAATGTGTTCTTTCGGAAAGCACCTCAGATGATTCTGATATGGGTGATCTGGGCACAATATTTTCAGAAACATGACAATGCTCTGAGGAAGCAGTTCTGTCCAAAAGTTGCCCAGCATTTACAGAGTTAATGCCCACTCCACTAAGACTTTCCAGTAAGACATCTTTTTTTGGAATGCTTAACGTTTATTTTCCTAGGTAAATTCCAAAGAAATAAGGTTTGATTTCCCTTCTGGAGAAATTGAGAATCTTACAGAAAGAGACAAAAGTGAATTATGAGAAGTTTTACATTCTTATAGGAAGTGCTATAATGGGTGGCATCTGCTTAGTTACCTACACGGCTCAAGTTCTAACCCTTCATATCCAAAATAATAGTAAGCTAGGTGCTGGATGTAAAAAAAAAAAAAATGTTTTTTTGAAAACAATAAAAAAGGAGAGAAAACGAGAAAGGGAGAATCAGATATTCCAAAAAATTTCTCCTGAACTAGACACCTGCATGCAGATAGCTTTATGTGTTAGGAAAGGTAGACTATTCTCTATGTAAGGGCAGAGTCATTTCATAATATTTAAACAACTTATTTAAAATATATTGTACTAATCAGGCACACATTTATTTTGGAGAGTTCATATGGACGTTGCTTAAAAATATTTTTCCCTAGTCTTTAAAGCTGTGTAAGAGAAAGAAATAAACAACTTTAAACTTGTGCTTTCTTTAAGATGAGTATATATGCCTGTCCTCAGATTGGAATGGCTAGATCTAGAAAAGGTAGTTAAAAACTATAAAATATGGTATAAGAACTTTGCATTCCCAGACCTAGTTTAAACTTCATTCGAAAATTGAAGCCCTACCTTAGTGTCACCATTCAATCTTCACAAGATACTACCTCCAAATCTTCTTACTCATCCGTCTCTCCTAGGCGACCATGAGCATTAATACCTGTGTGGATATTAGTATCTCTAGCCTAGATCTCTTGGTTGAGATCTAGATCTTTGTTAGTGTTGCTTATCTCAAAAAAAAAAAAAGCAAAAAATGTCACAAACATTCACTCAGTTGAGCAAATATAAAATTTCATTTTCTCATCAATTCACACCCTATATCCAGTCCACTAAAAAAATCAGTCAACTTTACTACCAACTCTCCTCCTCCTCCCATGCCCATCCCAGGTCCTTTCCTGAAGGGAAATTCTGAACTAGAAATTAGGCAATACGCAGAGCCGATGAACTAGAAATGAGTCGACTATAAAGCAATCGCAAAAGAAGAAAAGAGGGGAAAGAAGAAGTAGGCCAACCACAAGGGCAATTAAATACCGACTGAACTAAACTGCATCCTAGGAAAGGGGGAAGTCACCAGAAAAGAACTGTCTTCATGAAGGATAGCAACGTCTGTTATGGATTCCACATTAGAGAGGTAGACCCAACCGGTATGGACACTGAGACAAAGGTCAGCTGTGAAACCTGGGGAAAGATTAGAAGGTGTAGTTGGAAGGAGTATTCCTAGGTGGGGAGCAAAGAGAAGGATTTATAACCTGCTAGTTAGCTTTATTCTACATCCGGCCTTAGATGTGTGGGTTCACTTCTGTTTCTGAGCCACCTGGTTTTCCCTAATAGCACAGAACTCCGTGCCTTTAAGGGTGAAGCATAACTGGTTCTCTCACAACAGCTTGGCATCCTGAACAGAATTCAAGGTTCAGTAATTATGAGAACAAATGCGGGAGAGGTGGATGGTGGACTTGTCGCATAAACTGTCTAAAATAAAGGATACTCAGATCAACTACTGAATTTGAGACTTTTTTTTAGGACTATATTGGAATAAATTGATCAACAGCCTTTGGAAGGCCTGATGAGAATGCAGGTTCCTAGTAAAAAGATAGAACAGGCTGGAGAACATAAGCAATGTCAGTTACAAAAAAAAGTCAGAATAAGGACTTCCAGAACAAATAGCAAGGATATATATCTTTATGGCAGAATATTGAGACGACAACAACTTTTCAAGGGATATTATAGAGCAGAGGTAGGCAAAATACGGCCCTCAGGCCAAATCCTGCCCATCACCTGTTTTTGTAAGTAAAGTTTTACTGGGACGCAGACACTCATTTGTTAGTAAATCATCTATGTCTGCTTTCACGCTAAACTGCAAAGTTGGCTCTTTACAGAAATGTTTGCAGACTCCTGTTACAGAGCATCAGTACGTCATCATAGGGTATCTATAGAATTTCATCTAGCAATTGGAATTGGCTGGTTTCATAAGGACAGATTACAGAATGGGAATAATTCATGTGGGATCTACATTTTGAGGTCCAAGAATGAACTCAGTATACAGAGTGGAATTTCCAAAATACTATCTGTGAATACAAAAGAAACAAGCTCCCCGTCCAGACAAGCTGAGGGGGCTATGATACGCTTATAGTAAGTGCTGGCATTACCTAGTTCAGGACAAAAAATGCTTGCAATTTATGGATGGGATAAATAGATTAGAAAAGGATGGTGGAGAAGTCAACTTCAAAGTAAGAAAATAAATGTTATAAATTTGTGAATTAATGCTTTATTTGGTATATAGTTATTTAGTGTATATGATTCTTTTTGACGATGATTTCCTACCTAGAAAAAGAGGAAGACAGATTCACCCAAACCCTGACTCACAGAAGCGCCCCCTGGATGAGGACCGTTATCAGAGACAGGAAATGAGGTCTGTAGAATAGAAAACTAGAGACATAATCATGAAATATCTCACCCATTTAGAATCTGAAAAACTGCATCTACCCAAAAGAGGAAAATTCTGATATTACTTTGTTAGTAATTTATAAAATCTTCTATTCTGTTTAAATTTGAGAGGTTATGCCATTATGTCCCTGATGGCTGTCGATGATTTTCAACTATAATCAAGATGGCTGGGAAAGATGTAAATGTAAGTTGGAATAATACATTGTAGTTAAGCAGGAACTATTCCAGGATTGTGACAATGGATTCTTATTTTAGAAAGAATGGACTTTTGGCTTAATGAATCAAATTTGGACAGTAACAGTATTAGGAGGCTCTCTAAACTTTGTATCTCAGAGACTTGACTCTGTACCTCGCTTATGCTGTCTGGATGACATTCCGTCCAGTTTCTTCCTGGGAGAGCTCTGAGATCATTTACGTTGTTTACAAAATTATGCTAAGTTTTTATGACGAGGATTAGCAGGAAAAAGGTAAGTGACTTTAAAACCGAAGATTGAGAAATTGAGGAAAATAGATTTTAGAAAGACTCGGGAAGTGTGTTACACGTTGTAATTATTTCTAAAATGTGTTGCAATTGTCTCTTTGAAAGGAGGAAATGAGAATTATAGAAGTGGATTGGGATGAAATACTTTGGGTAAGAAGTCAGACGAAAGACATATTTTAAAAATGCAGGCAACCATTTGAATGTCTTGCTATGCTTCTAAAGTTGAGTTTATAAAAGTGTAAGTGACAAGAAAAAAAATGCAGGCAACATAAGAATATAAGACAGGGAACTCTAATGCGCTGTGGTGACCTAAATGGTAAGGAAATCCAAAGAAGAGGGAATACACGTATATGTATAGCTGATTCGTTTTGTTGTACTGTAGAAACTACACAACATTGTAAAGCAACTATACTCCAATAAAAATTAATTAAAGGGCTTCCCTGGTGGCGCAGTGGTTTAGAGTCCGCCTGCCGATGCAGGGGACATGGGTTCGTGCCCCGATCCGGGAAGAGTGGCTGGGCCTGTGAGCCATGGCCGCTGAGCCTGAGCGTCCGGAGGCTGTGCTCTGCAGCGGGAGAGGCCATAACAGTGAGAGGCCCGCGTACCACACACACACACACAAATTAATTTAAAAAATACATAGGAAAGATAGAAGATAAAGATGAACGTAAAAGAAAAAGGGTTGGTAATGAACTACATTTAAAAATTACATGGGTTTTGGAATCAGACATAGTTCAGAGACTGAATTTTCTCAGTATTTATTTTTATGGGCATTTATGTATTTGTAATTTAAAGCATAGACATATTATTATCATGCATATGCGATTATTTACTAACTGTGAGTTGTATTACCATGGAATTTACTCCTACCTATTCCTTTTGAGTAACTCTGTTGAAGGCAAAGGAATCCAAGACTTGTATATGAAGGCTGAACTGAGAAGGTGGGGAAACACTGAGGCAGAACCCAAGCAGGAAGAAGACGCAAGTCCAAACCTTGAAGACAGAATCTCGAAATCAAAACCTCCTCCCCTGTGCTGTAAAATCACAATGGCACTGATTACTTGGACACAGGGCCAGACCCTCAGTGAGGGGTGGTGCTAAACACCTCCTGTGTGCACGTCATTCACAACAGAGCAAAATGAATTTATAGACATCTCAAACTGCAAAGGAACCAACATCCTAAATAGTTCTAGTGAGTAAAGGATGCTAAATAGAAATTAATAATAGAGTCCAGCATCCATTATTCCTAGTTTCAGATGTACATGTCACTGTTGTGTCTTTAATGAGGACCACTATTTTTATTGTTTTGTTTTATTTTATTGCCTATAAAAATATTCATAAAGGCTACTGCAAGTTCATCCTACCTGCAATCCAGTTGACCCAACTTTCCCACCATAGATTTTTCCAGTACTTAACCAGGCATAGCTCACGTGTACATCTATATATGCACTGCCCATATGTTCACTGATAAACTATACCCTTCTCTCATATGTAATAAGGATGTGCACTTCTTAGGGATTTGGTTCAAAGATTAACGCAAGCTCAATGGACATTGCTATCAATCACCTACACTCCTGTCCTTTACCGATAACCTTATAATCATAATTCATATTAGCATAATCACCTTCTCACTGATTACTGAAAGACCCAAAATCATCAATAATTCAGTTACGTATGTGATACTTTATCTTAAAGAAAGGTTTCTTTCAAACCAAGGGTTGATATCCAGGGATTTCTGATTAATTCTTAAATTAACTGGAAAATTTAATTAGCAATGATATTATATTTGAAAATATTCTGGTTGAGATTTATTCATCTTAAAAACCTTAATAATAGAGTGGAGCAAAATACTTATTTAGAAATTCCCATTTCAGTTTTTGTTTTGTTTTGTTTTGTTTTTTTTGATGAGCTCATGAAGTTCAAGTAGTGGGTAACACAAAAATTTTTAAAGCAAGACTTACTCTTCTTGGAACTTATGTGTATAAGAGTTTTGTTAAAAAGTTCTCTATAGTATCATTAGAATATAAAGGACTTACTCCTTTGGGGTAAGGATCATTTCTATTCTATTCATTGTTTATTCCCAGCACCTAGCGCAATGCAAGGAACTATTAGGTATATATAATTAATACTTATTTGTTGAATAAATGAATGCAAAAACTTCCTGTAATAAATCAGTAATTCGACACCAGCTTGTCTTCCTGATGAACTATTAAATTCTTAAGAAAATGTATCTGAGAACTATAATATCGAAGTATAGAAAAGAGTACATGAGAAAAGGAAGGACAAGTGCTTCACTTGCAGTAATAACTGTTTTCATATAATTTTTCTGGCAGATATCAAATATGATGGGTCTTCCAAAAATGGTTTTCTTTTTCAAAGGGGAAAACAGAAAGTAAAACAATAAGATTATAGTTTTCTACTGAAGCAATATTGACCTAGACATACCCACTCTTTCTTTAACCACAGTATTGCTAGTGAGCCATGAAAAACACACATGCATGCACACACACCCACACATATGCACACACACCCACACACACACTTAAAGCACACCTTTACACACAAGGTCTTTACACATAATTTTATTACTTCCGTAAGGTACTGTGAAAGGCTTGGCTCCTTTTTCTACGTCAAAGACTTTCATCTCTGCTTCTGTGTCAAGTGGCTCTTGGATGGATTACTCATGTGCATGTTTATCATCTTTTGGGTTTTTAAAAAAACTCCCTGTACTAACTACTAACTAGACATCACCTGCACATGACAGTTTGCTTGAAACTATATAATCATAGTAGTCTCTCAGATATGGATATTATTTTAAGACAACTCTTCTGACTTATTCAGATATGCAAACTTTTATAGTGCACAGGGTCCCCCATAAGCACGCTTCTCAAACTTTGGTAGGCATCAGAATCAAATCTCCTGAAGGGCTTGTTAACACACAGACCGCCAGGCCTCATCCCAGAGTTTCTGACTCAGGAGGTCTGGGTGGAGGCCAGACGATTTGCTGATGCTGCCAGCAAATTGGTCCAGAGACCATGCTGGGTTGGATACATCCTGAGGAATAAGAATGAAACAGATGACACAGAACTGACGGCAACCCGTGAGAAAGACCTGATATTAAAAATATATAAGGTTACTAAGAAAATAATGGCAGCTAATCTAAATTTCCTAAAACTACAGAGCAGAGGATGGTGGATGACGCCTAAGAGATTTGAAGGCTTTTCCTTTGACCGAAACTTGGACACAAACAGCCAAACCAAAAATTCTATTTGACATACATTTCCTTACCAGGAGAACGCCTGCATTGTGCAGAATGAGAGGGGCTTTGCAGCTGACCTTTATGTGGGTCTTAACTTGAGAATATTACTGGAATATGAACAATAGGTTATAAATGGTAATAGAGTGGATGGCACAAGTAACGGTCAAGGTTAACTTTCTAGGGCAAAAGCCATGGGTTCCACAAAGTAACCATTACTTAGATACTTCCATTCTTTCAACATGTATGGGGTACCTTCTGCACGCTGATACTGTGCTAGGATATCAAAAGATCTCCTTATCGGGAGAGAAATGGGGGAATAGATTTTTTTTTAACTTATAATAAGCAAAGAGCATCCCAGCAGAGGTAAAGGAGATGGTACCATGGAAGCATGGGTGAGGATGTAGCCAGTTGTGTGAAAGAGTCTGGAGAGGCTCTGGAGAGGAAGGATTTATGATGAATTTTAAGGAAAGGGAAGAACTAGACAGGTGGAGAATGGGAGAAGGACATGCCAGGGAGAGACAACCACGTGATCACAGGCACAGTGCTATGAGCCCACACTGCTGTCAGGGGAACAGAGAGCTCCATGTGGCTGAAGCACAGGTGGGTGTGGCTGGAGGGAAAGAATGGCAGAAAAGAAGTGTGAAAATGCCTGGGGGCAGATCATGATGTGAGGGGCCTTGGAACAGAAAACTCAATCTGTAGATAAAGGAAGTTAAGAAGGCCTTAAGGCAAAGGGCTGTCATGGTCCAATTCAACTCCTAGTAAGTCTCTCAGCAGCACAGAGAATGAAGGAGAAGTGGGGATGAGGCGGAAGAAACACAGGAAGAAATTAGACTCATAAGCTAAGCAAGGGCTAAGGTAGAGAGCAGAGGTCTTCCTTGAGAGGCATTTCGGAGGTATCACGGGTAGGACTTGGCCAACAGGCAAGCATAGGGAACGCCACAGAAAGAAGAGTTGGAGCTCACTTTTAACAACTCTAACGGATTCATTTGGCCTGTTCAACTTGCTGATCCATGGTATGTGTGATATTTACTGAGCTCTAATTATATATAAGGCACAGCTGTAAATAACTATAGCTGCAGAAGACAAGCTCTCTGCCATCAAGATGCTTACTGCCCAATTTCACTTTAACTTGGAGCCACGGTCTTGAGAGAGAGAAACTTATCTCAGGAAAAATTCTCTGCAAGACTGCAGGCTGCCACAACAGGGAATTCTCCAGAGAGGATCACAAAGCTTAACAAAGTATGTACTCCCTTAATTTTGTATTTGGGACGAGGAGAAACTGAAGGAGGACAAGGAAAGGAAAGACATAGATGACACAGCCATGAGACATCTGCAGCCACTCCCCGCCATGCCAAAATTACGTGTCCGAGAAAGATATCACTTATCCTTCAGGAATAAGGTGAAGAATGTCTCTTCACCACTATATGGATTAAGAATGGCTTTCTCGGGGCTTCCCTGGTGGCGCAGTGGTTGAGGGTCCGCCTGCCGAAGCAGGGGACACGGGTTCGTGCCCCGGTCCGGGAAGATCCCACATGCCGCGGAGCGGCTGGGCCCGTGAGCCATGGCCGCTGAGCCTGCGCGTCCGGAGCCTGTGCTCCGCAACGGGAGAAGCCACAACAGTGAGAGGCCCGCATACCGCAAAAAAAAAAAAAAAAAAGAAAAGAAAAAAGAATGGCTTTCTCTTAACCCATAAGAAGTTCATACCTAGATTGAGCTTCGACGAACTTTACCAGGCATTAGAGGTTAAAAACAGAAGGTAAGTAACCCTAGAAAATTCTACAGCACTAGGCTAAGATAAAACAAGCAGAAGTTGTAAAGAAAAACCTGTCTTAAACAGCACTACCGGTTACCCCTCATCTTTTTTGACCCTGACTTAGGAAGTTCCAAAACCAACATTTCAACTGTCAGAAGCATCTCTTAGAAAATGTCTCATGGTGCTCTAATATCTATCATTTAGTACTTGGACATCTTTCTAAAGCAGATTTCTATCACCCATCATTTGGTAATACCTGAGATTTTTGAAAAAAACATAATGATTTAAAATTTCTTCATCCCGGATTTAACCTGGGAACTTGTGGCTATGCCCACACAGAGTCCAAATCCTGCAGGACAAAGCATAAAACTCTCAAAGAGATTCACTGAGATAGCATCCTCTTGAAGACAAAAGTGATAACAGCTCACTTGGAGAAAATTTTACTATTGAAACCAGCACTTGAGCTTTATGGTATATTTTAAACATGCAGGAGCAATTGTCAAGAGAGAACAGGCTCTATTACAAATCAGTGATTCCCAAGCAGTTAGTGCCCAATTCCCCCCTCTTCGTATCCTAGAACACATTATTTTTTTGCTTTAATAATACTTAGGCAGTAAGAATAACGGAAACACCTGGAGTTGATTTTAACAGGACTTTGCTAGCCCAGGGTAGAGTCCAAATCTCGTCAGGCTAAATCTCACCCTTGACCTGCCAAATATGATTACCAGAATCCAGCCACTTCCCCACATCCTGCAGCTGTTCTCCCCCGCCCTCCCCCCACATAAACATCACATCTACCTCTCCTCCTGGAACTCCAACGGCAGCAAGAACACATGTCGCCAATTCAAGTGGAATAACAATTTCTGCAATGGACACTCCAAAGCAGAGACGCCTGGGTTTACCTCTGCACACACGCCTCTAGCACATTACAGGGCACTCTCCCTGGTGATGGTCTGAAGCAGTCACTGCTGGAGTGAAATAGCAGCAACCTCAGAGCCCTAAAGTAATAGAACACAACAGTTTATTTAAAAAGAAGTGAGGGGCACGTGAAGGTTTTAATCCCAGGCAAGGCAAAACGTGAAGCGTCAGGCCCACCTATGTAAACAGACATCCAGGGGCACCATATGATGGGCTGTGAGACCTTGGTCAAGTCAGCTAACTGTTCATTGTTTTTCTCTTGAAGACGATTGGACGATGTTTTTTAATCTGGGTTCGTGATGCATTGGCAAAGTCTTGCCCCTTCTCTTGTAAACTCGGTGGTAATCACAGCAATTATGTTCAGTGAGATTTACACCTTGTTTGATTGTATCCTGAGCCACATTTTCTCCTTATTTCATTGAGGTTTTCACAACTGACCTTTTGGTTCATAAAGGTCATCCTTACCTCCACTTGAGGCATTTCCTAGAGATCGCCTTAACTGGAAATTGACCAGCTATAACCTTTCTTAGACCCTAAAGGTCAACAAAACCAGACAATTCATCCTCTAAATGTTACCTTCTGAAAATCCCTAACTTGAGGGCTCTTCAGGCCAACACATCTCTTGTGAGGCATTCATATTGCCTTAAAATTTTTCGCTTCTTACTAATTAATGACTTCTCACTGATTAATGACTTAGTAATAGAGGGTAAGTTTTCCACAGTAACCCTCTGCCGCAAACAAGTAAAAATGCTGAGTTAAATACAATAAACATCACCTTAAAAGGATGAGACAAAAGAGGGAAATTTTAGGACAAAGTGTGAGGAAAATCTTGAGCCCAGAAATACAAACGAAATACCTGGGCAATACAACCACATCTCCTCTAAGGGCGTTCGCCTACCCTAAGGAAGGGACCAAATGTCAAGGCACAGGGCCTGCCCAAAGTCAGGAATCTTATAGTAGACCCTCTCCATATTAAGCCAGACTCCAAGGGGCTATTCCTATATAGAAGCCCCCAGAGGAACTCTCATCTGAGGTGCCCAGCGCAGCACGTCCACATGTGGTACCCTACGAGCAAGTGACACTGAACTAAGCACAGGACGAAAACAGTCTGGTTTCTGGTTTGGATGCACTCAGATGACGGGGGTCTCCCAGCTAGCTGACAACCCACAGGAGCCATGTGGCTGACAGGGTCCTGGTGCCCCGGCCGGGTGTCAGGCCTGAGCCTCCAGGATGGCACTGCCAAGTTCAGGATACTGGACCACCAGAGACCTCCCGGCCCCATGGAATATCAACGGGCGAGAGCTCTCCCAGAGATCTCCGTCTCAACACTAAGACCCAGCTCCATCCAACGGCCAGCAAGCTCCAGTGCTGGATGCCCCATGCCAAACAACCAGCAAGACAGGAACACAACCCCACCCATTAGCAGGGAGGCTGCCTAAAATCATACTAAGTTCACAGACACCCCAAAACACACCACCGGATGCAGCACTGCCCATCAGAAAGACAAGATCCAGCCTCATGCACCAGAACACAGGCACCAGTCCCCTCCACCACGAAGCCTACACAATCCACTGAACCAACCTTACCCACTGGGGGCAGACACCAAAAACAACGGGAACTACGAATCTGCAGCCTGCAAAAAGGAGACCCCAAACACAGTAAGTTAAGCAAAATGAGAAGACAGAGAAATACGCAGCAGATGAAGGAGCAAGGTAAAAGCTCAACAGACCAAACAAATGAAGAGGAAATAGGCAGTCTACGTGAAAAAGAATTCAGAGTAATGATAGTAAAGATGATCCCAAAATCTTAGAAATAGAATGGAGAAAATACAAGAAACGTTTAACAAGGACCTAGAAGAACTAAAGAGCAAACAAACAGTGATGAACAACACAATAAATGGAATTAAAAATTCTCTAGAAGGAATCAATAGCAGAATAACTGAGGCAGAAGAGCAGATAAGTGACCTGGAAGATAAAATAGTGGAAATAACTACCACAGAGTAGAATAAAGAAAAAAGAATGAAAAGAATTGAGGACAGTCTCAGAGACCTCTAGGACAGCATTAAATGCACCAGCATTCGAATTATAGGGGTCCCAGAAGAAGAAGAGAAAAAGAAAGGGACTGAGAAAATATTTAAAGAGATTATAGTTGAAAACTTCCCTAATATGCGAAAGGAAATAGTCAATCAAGTCCAGGAAGTGCAAAGAGTCCCATACAGGATAAATTCAAGGAGAAACACGCCAAGACACATAATAATCAAACTATCAAAAATTAAATACAAAGAAAAAATATTAAAAGCAGCAAGGGAATAGCAACAAATAACATACACGGGAATCCCCATGAGGTTAACAGCTGATCTTTCAGCAGACACTCTGCAAGCCAGAAGGGAGTGGCAGGACATATTTAAAGTGAGGAAAGGGTAAAACCTAAAACCAAGACTACTCTACCCAGCAAGGATCTCATTCAGATTCAATGGAGAAATTAAAACCTTTACAGACAAGCAAAAGCTAAGAAAATTCAGCATCACCAAACCAGCTTTACAACAAATGCTAAGGGAACTTCTCTAGGCAGGAAACACAAGAGAAGGAAAAGACCTACAATAACAAACCCAAAACAATTAAGAAAATGGTAATAGGAACATACATATCGATAACTACCTTAAATGTAAATGGATTAAATGCTCCAACCAAAAGACATAGACTGGCTGAATGGATACAAAAACAAGACCCGTATATGTGCTGTCTACAAGAGACCCACTTCCGACCTAGGGACACATACAGACTGAAAGTGAGGGGCTGGAAAAAGATATTCCATGCAAATGGAAATCAGAAGAAAGCTGGAGTAGCAATTCTAATAACAGACAAAACAGACTTTAAAATAAAGACAATTACAAGAGACAAAGAAGGACACTACATAATGATCAAGGGATCAACCCAAGAAGATATAACAATTGTAAATATTTATGCACCCAACATAGGAGCACCTCAATACATAAGGCAAATGCTAACAGCCATAAAAGGGGAAATCGACAGTAACCCAATAATAGTAGGGGACTTTTAACACCTCACTTTCACCAATGGACAGATCAACCAAAATGAAAATAAATAAGGAAAAACAAGCTTTAAACAATATGGACTTAACTGATATTTATAGGACATTCCAACCAAAAACACGTTCTTCTCAAGTGCTCATGGAACATTCTCCAGGATAGATCATATCTTGGGTCATAAATCAAGCCTTGGTAAATTTAGGAAAATTGAAGTTGCATCAAGTATCTTTTCCAACCACAACGCTATAAGACTAGATATCAATTACAGGAAAAAAACTGTAAAAAATACAAACACTCGGAGGCTAAACAATATGCCACTAAGTAACCAAGACATCACTGAAGAAATCACAAAATACCTAGAAACAAATGACAATGAAAACACGACGGCCCAAAAACTATGGGAGGCAGCAAAGCAGTTCTAAGAGGGAAGTTTATAGCAATACAATCCTACCTCAAGAAACAAGAAAAATCTCAAATAAACAACCTATCCTTACAAATTAATCAATTAGAGAAAGAAGAACAAAAAACCCCAAAGTTAGCAGAAGGAAAGAAATCATAGAGGGAACTTATCTCCACATAATAAAGGCCATATATGACAAACCCACAGACAACATTGTTCTCAATGGTGAAAAACTGAAACCATTTCCACTAAGATCAGGAACATGACAAGGTTGCCCACTCTCACCACTATTATTTAACATAGTTTTGGAAGTTTCAGCCACAGCAATCAGAGAAGAAAAAGAAATAAAAGGAATCCAAATTGGACAAGAAGAAGTAAAACTGTCACTGTTTGCAGATGACATGATACTACACATAGAGAAACCTAAAGATGCTACCAGAAAACTACTAGAGCTAATCAATGAATTTGGTAAAGTAGCAGGATACTAAATTAATGCACAGAAATCTCTTGCATTCCTATACACTAATGATGAAAAATCTGAAAGAGAAATTGAGGAAACACTCCCATGTACCATTGCAACAAAAAGAATAAAATACCTAGGAATAAACCTACCTAAGGAGACAAAAGACCTGTATGCAGAAAACTATAAGATACTGATGAACGAAATTACAGATGATACAAACAGATGGAGAGATATACCATGTTCTTGGGTTGGAAGAATCAACATTGTGAAAATGACTATACTACCCAAAGCTATCTACAGATTCAATGCAATCCCTGTCAAACTACCAATGGCATTTTTCACAGAACTAGAACAAAAAATTTCACAATTTGTATGGAAACACAAAAGACCCCGAATAGCCAAAGCAAACTTGAGAAAGAAAAGCGGAGCTGAAGGAATCAGGTTCCCTGACTTCACACTATACTACAAAGCTACAGTCATCAAGACAGTATGGTACTGGCACAAAAACAGAAATATAGATCAATGGAACAGGATAGAAAGCCCAGAGATAAAACCACGTGCATCTGGTCACCTTATCTTTGATAAAGGAGGCAAGAATATACAATGGAGAAAAGACAGCCTCTTCAATAAGTGGTGCTAGGAAAACTGGACAGCTACATGCAAAAGAATGAAATTAGAACACACCCTAACACCATACACAAAAATAAACTCAAAATGGATTAAAGACCTTATGTCTCTATGACATTAATCACAGCAAGATCCTTTCTGACCCACCTCCTAGAGAAATGGAAATAAAAACAAAAATAAACAAATGGGACCTAATGAAACTTAAAAGCTTTTTCACAGCAAAGGAAATCATAAACAAGACCAAAAGACAACCCTCAGAATGGGAGAAAATATTTGCAAACAAAGTAACTGACAAAGGATTAATCGCCAAAATATACAGGCAGCTCATGAAGTTCAATATCAAAAAACAAACAACCCAATCCAAAAATGGGCAGAAGACCTAAATAGACATTTCTCCAAAGAAGACATACAGTTTGCCAAGAAGCAGATAAAAAGCTGCTCAACATCACTAATTATTAGAGAAATGCAAATCAAAACTACAATGAGGTATCACCTCACACCAGTCAGAATGGCCATCATCAAAAACTCTACAAACAATAAATGCTGGAGAGGGTGTGGAGAAAAGGGAACCCTCTTGCACTGTTGGTGTGAATGTAAATTGATACAGCCACTATGCAGAACAGTATGGAGGTTCCTTAAAAAACTACAAATAGAACTACCATATGACCCAGCAATCCCACTACTGGGTATATACCCTGAGAAAACCACAATTCAAAAAGAGTCATGTACCACAATGTTCACTGCAGCACTATTTACAATAGCCAGGACATGGAAGCAACCAAAGTGTCCATTGACAGATGAATGGATCAAGACGATGTGGCACATATATAAAATGGAATATTACTCAACCATAAAACGAAACGAAATTGAGTTATTTGTAGTGAGGTGGATGGACCTAGAGTCTGTCATACCGAGTGCAGTAAGTCAGAAAGAGACAAACAAACATCATATGCTAACACACATATATGGAATCTAAAGAAAAAAATGGTTGTGATGAACCTAGGGGCAGGACAGGAATAAAGACTCAGACAAACAGGATGGACTTGAGGACACGGGGAGCGGGAAGGGTAATCTGAGACGAAGTGAGAGAGTGGCATGGACATATATACACTACCAAATGTAAAATAGAGAGCTAGCGGGAAGCAGCCGCATAGCACAGGGAGATCAGCTCAGTGCTTTGTGACCACCTAGAGGGGAGGGATAGGGAGGGTGGGAGGGAGACACTAGAGGGAGCGTATATGGGGATATACATATACGTACAGCTGATTCACTTTGTTATATAGCAGCAAGTAACACACCATTGTAAAGCAATTATACTACAATAAAGATAAAAAAAAGAACCCCCAAAAGCTACCCCCACAGGTAAGCAAAATGAAACCTACTTCTCCTCCAACCCCAGAGAACTAAGAGACATTGTCTTGACCCTGAGGGAAGCAGGAAGGGAAAGCCGAGGTTAAAGTCTGGCTCTTGAAGCCCAGATACACAGAATGAGAGTCCTTGGACCCTCAGGCCATGAACTTGGTAGGGTCCCAGGTATCCAGCAGCAACAAACACAGACCTAGGCAGGCATGCATGCACTTTCATCTTACATCTTGAGAAATGCCACAGATCATTTTCCTGAGCAAGAATCAGCACAGAATTGGAGACAACCAAGCACGGAAAGAAACAGGCCTTGAGTGAGAACTACCATATACTGGAATCATCATACACAAATGAGGAAACAAGTGTGCTAACTCTGCTAAAATAAATCACAAACTTGAAAATATCTCCAGGGACCAGGAGAATATACAATGCTACACAGAAGATGTGAAAAGGGGTCAGCCAAATAAAGCTGCTAGGGAAAAAAAAGAATTGAAATGAAAAACTTAATGAATGATCTTAGCAGCCAACTGTACAGAGCAGAAGAAACCATGAGTGAACTGGAAGACAGATCAGAAGAAATACAGCAATGGAGTTAAATGATGGGAACTCTGAAAGAGATGTAAAGAGAACTGATTAGGGTGAGAAGGTCCAACATACTTTTAATTAAAGTTTCAGGAGAGAAGAGAATGGAAGAGAGGAGACCTTTGAAGAGATATGGGTGTGAATTTCCCAGAATAAACTACATGTACAGAAGCCCAGTGAATCCTGAGCAGGATAAATAAAAAAGAATCCACACCGAAATACATCATAGTGAAACCAGAAAAGAAAAGAAAAAAAGACAAAATCTTAAAAGCATCCAGAGAAGAAAGGCAGATTACTTTCAAAGCAGTGGCAGTTAGAATGACAACTAACTTCTCCACAGTTCTTGATTGATTGAAGTACATTGACAGCTCACTGCATCTTAGTTTTAGGCCAAACTGTATATTTTATCTATTACCGTAATTGCCTGCTGACTAAGCCCCTTCTCTTAGCTCTTTCTCAAGGTAATGGGAATAAGGAGGAAGTAAGTTTCTGAAAAAGAATCCTGAAACATTTGGTAGCTTTTAGCTTTATTACCCAATAATGTGGTAAAGTCACTGTACTAGAAATAATGGTGCTTGGCTTGTAAGTTTTGCCTGTGTTAAAACCTTCCCACCAATCAATTAAAATTTCTTCCTGGAGCTGTACCACAGAGAAAGAGAAGAATAAGTGGAATTGATTCTCTCCTGGTAATAAATGGACCTCGGGATGACACACCTAAATATATCTCGAGGCCACAGATGAACCACCTGGTGCTTACCCACTTCTTTTTTCTCTTAGATTAAGTTTTTGAGAAATAAGTTTTCTTTCATATACTTCTCCTCAGACCTTTGATTTGCACTTTATATCTTATCAGTAAATCTTTAATTATCATTGTGAAATGCATAAAATGAAAAAAAAACATTTTTTGTTTCTATATGTGGGACCCAGTGGTTTTCATGTTCAAAAGGCAATCAAAATGACTCGGACACATTCACGGTAACAATCACAGCAGCTTGATCCACTTCACTTAAAAAGCAGTCTCCGGCTTTTCCAATAAAATATTTGCTTTATCGAGAGGAGAATAAATTTGGGAATCTTCGTAATGGAAAGTTTACAAGTATCCTTGATGACAATGCAGAGTTACTACAGAGAAAAAAATATGGTATATTGAATTAACTTAATATTATGATCCTTCTGTTAAGATGATCGACAAAGTTAAAACAACTTCTTGAGGAATTTCGCGCAGGAGATCATTTCTGGAAAATCAACAGAGCCTATATTAAAAAATAAAGCGAAATGTCTTACATAGAAAGTTGAGGATGGAGAAGAACAAAAATTAAATCTAAAGAACATACAACACTGAGAAAAATTAAACAATTTTATCATTTTTAAAGCAGATATATTAAGAATTTCTCAAAAGACTATCTAGTCTGTATTCTTTGCTGATTCACACATGCTGGTCCTCGGTAGAGGTTAAATCCCGTAACTCCTATGTCATATGCTTTTTAGGAGCAGCTACATTAAGGGTATCAGAGATCATAATTCACAGCCAGCACCCAGTTTCTATTGGGAATTTCACATAAAAGGCTTCTGTACTAGTAATTTATAAATACATTTATTACCATGTTCTATATTTTCACTAAATAATTCACATACCGAAACAGATCTTCTAGGTGTTTCCCAAGATAAATTAACCACATTACTAGCTCACCCATCAAAAATTATTCTATAGAAGATAGACTATTTCCTGCATACAATCAATTTGTTATTTGCCTAGACCTGACGCGACTATTATTTCTCGAATACCCTAAGATTTCTGAAAAGGTATTCACTACTAAAGCCTCTGATGAAACGTACCAGGAAAGCATTACCCAAAATTTTGCAGGATTGTCTTGCAGAGACCACTGACGAGTACAATGCAGATTTTGAATCATAGTTCTCTTTTACATCTAAAATGTTTACACTTCATCTAAATAAATCTCCTTAATCGTCAGATAAGAATATAAAGCCCAGACATTTTAAACGAAGGCCAAAACCATAAGAACGTCGTGTTTTCTCTCTCTCTCTGTGTCTTTCTGTTCTGCCCGCCTGAGCCGTGCCCTTTCCACCCCACCACATCGGGGCTCCTTCACTGCAGCTCCTGCTTCCCTCTTTATCCCAAGAGATGACTGCTTATTATACAGTTTTATAGGTTCAAACACATTGTAAATCAACTATACTCCAATAAAAATTTTAAAAATGAACAACAACCACCACACACACACACACACACACACACACACACACACACACACACACACTGAAGCCAGGCTTTCACTCTCCAGCCCTCCCAGCCTGTAGTGCTTCCTTAGTTATGACCTGGAAGAGCCTTTCCATCTGTGACTGGCTGGGAATCAGCATTGTCTGCCCTCCCAGCTCCTTGGATGGGCTCCAAATGAACTCTTCAGTCTCTTTCTAGCCACTAATTAAGGCCCTCATTAATGGGGCCAGTTGAATATGAATCAGCCAACTTTACAAGTTCCTACCTCCCTCAAAGGATCTGCGTTGTCCTCAAGGCAAAGCCCCTCCCTGCTCCAACCTGGGGAGGGCCATTCTTCTGTGAAGGCCCAGTTTTTTTAAAACTTTTTATTTTATATTGGAATAGAGTTGATTAACAATGTTGTGTTAGTTTCAGGTGTCCAGCAAAGTGATTCAGTTATACATATACATGTATCTATTCTTTTTCAAATTATTTTCCCATCTAGATTGTTACATAGCATTGAGCAGAGTTCCCCATGCTCTACAGTAGGTCCTTGCTGGTTATCCATCTTGAATATAGCAGTGTGTACATGTCAATCCCAAACTCTCTAACTATCCCTCCCCTCACCCTTCCTCCATCCCCACCCCGTAACCATAAGTTCATTCTCTAAATCAGTAAGTCTGTTTCTGTTTTGTAAATAAGTTCATTTGTATCGTTTCTTTTTAGATTCCGCATGTAAACAATATCATATGATATTTCTCTTTCTCTGTCTGACTTATTTCACTCAGTATGACAGTCTGTGAAGCCCCAGTCTGACATGGTTCCCAGTAAGCTTTAGGACACCGTGTGAGGCCCAGACGAAAACCACAATGTGTTGAGTGTTGGGACCCTCCTTTCTTTTAGGATGCTAGCAAAATCCTCCAGTTAAAGGTCTGGACTAAATAATAATCCTTTAGGGGAGGAAAAAATAACAACTGCATCTGTCATTCCTCCTATTTCCCTCCTCCTCCCTCACCCAAAGCTAAATAAATAAATATAAATAAATCTCCTAATGCAAATTGAACTACCACTCTGGAAATTTAATAATGGAGTAGGAGGCCTTTGACCCCCTAGGTCTCTGGGTCAAAGATAATTCAGGTTGTTAGTGATAAAATGTCACTGTGATCAGTGACTGGTCAGTGGCTCACAGATGCAAGGGGGAATGACTTGGTGGCCTCAGAGCAGCTGTCAAGGCACAAGTGTTCACAGCTTTTTTTGCTTATACATCATTTCTACAGAGGATCCAGAGAGCCTACAGACATCTCTCTTGTTAGAGCCTCTTGCATTAAGGTATCGGTGCTTACAAAGTTTTAGAGCACTGAGACAGCTCACACCCACACCATACATGAATCTCTCTCACACACACACACAACACACAACACACAAACACACTACCCCCGTCTTCCAGGTTATGACATTAGGACTACTTACTTTACTGGTCATCTTGTCAGTTAATATTTATTGAATCCACTTGGGCACACGATATTATAACAAGGAACAATTAGATGCCAAAGTTTAGCTGATTTAAATCTACTGCAACCCTCAAAATAATTAAAGTCATATCAGTGATGGACCCCAAAGTGCTATTTGATGACACAGAAATACATCTCTCTTACTTGGAAGCATAATAACACCTAAAGTACTATAAATGTTGAATTCACATACAGTGTCCGTCTTAGATCTGTAAGTGTAGCATCATGGTAATTCAGATCCCTACCTTGAAACCTGGATGCCTGGGTTCTAGTACTGGGACAGATACTCTGGCTGGATCTTGTGTTTTCCTCATTTGAAAAGATATGACTCAAGGACATGGCCTCTAAGTTAACCTTTTCAGTTCTAACATTCTATGATTTCCCCCCAGGGCTACTGTAGTTGTATTTAAGAGCTTACTTTTTAGGCAGTATTAATATTGTTTAAGATTATTTTCATTACTTACCAGGAACGGTTGTTTTTTATTTATATAATGAACTCTTAACATAGCAAACACGATGTTCCAGGCAACAGTCTAAGTATTTACAAATATAAACTCCTTAAACTGCATCAGATTAGTTTCTTAACTGCCGCTATGTTCTTAAGAAGAAATGTAACACAAACAATTTAGGGTTAGCAAGAATTGTAGATTGAACAAACCTCGAATTCCTATTCATTTGTCTGAATAATTAAGCACTGATTATTACTTACTGCGAGCTTTAAGAAAAAGTGTGCAAATTTCAAGCAGGAAAACCACATATGATCAGTTTAGGAACAAATCCATGAATTGCTAGTACTGGTGATTTGCACTCATACTTGCTTATTAACTGATAGAAACATAATAATTAAATTGCTCCCCATAAGCTCCCACAATGCGTTGTTTTAAGCAAATTAGCTATATTCCCTCATTTATTCAATCACTGAACAAATTTTTAAGAACAACAACTATGTTCCCATCACTGTGCTAGCCCCTGGTGATATGAAAATGCATAAGACAGACATGACCTTGAGAGGTTCACAGTCTGGAGATATTAACTGCTAAAATGTGCTCATGTGATCAGTCAATTAAAAATTCCTCTGGGTGAGGACAACCGTTTATTCTCTAAGAATTAAAATTATGTAAGTGACAAAATAAAATGCTCGAAATAAAACTGAGATTCCTTTGATCTCTATCCTGCAAACCGAAAACGAAGAGGATAAATTTAAAATAAATAAATAAAATAAAGTTAATAAAATAGATAAAAATAGTCCAAGTATACTTTCTGTTTTATAGAAAATAAGGTGATAGAACATAGAAAGTCACCTATTTTTTTACATACATTTATAGATGTCCTTACAGTTTAATGACTTCACATTTATACCAAATCCTGAAATATGTATAAGGATTAGTAATCACAAAAGTAATCCTATAAGTAAACCTATCTAACCATTTAAAAGGTAGCTGTAGTCTATCTTAAGTATAATTATTTATTAATACTTTTTGAAAGTAACTGAAAAGAAACTCTGTTCCCATAGAAAGCATACAACCACATATTAAGGCAATGTGCAAATTTAGTACTTAGGCCCTCGTGTATGTATATCAGTATAATCAGTTCCCCTTTCTTATTTTATCGCGTGACCAGAAATAGAGTGACTCTGTCCATGGAACCAGCAGTTCGTACTTATATAAGAGGCTTTTAGTAATGTACCGTGAAACATGACAGTTCAAAGGATGGTTATTATTTCCTTAATTTGTCAAGGGAGTTTTCAACAAAGAACCACCATATTCATAATAAAAAAATATTCTTTTAAGTTCTAAGTAGGGAATTTTTTTTAATATATATTTTATGAGGAGTTGACATGCTAATACTAGCAAAACACTGAATCTTCCAAAGGGTGACTTCTCTCTTTGAGTGAATGTGAGAATGGTAAGACCACTGGCGGATGAATACATTGTTCTCTTGGTACAGTTGTAACTTATCTTTGCTCAAGTGCAACAGCCTTCTTCAGAAGCTGTGCCATCCATCTGCCCATGAGTTTCACAGAAACAAATCACAAAAGGGCGTCTGCATTAAGGTCAGCAGTAACTTTACAAAGTCCCATGTCCAAAATGACAAAAAGAGCATTCAGCCCTATGGCTGCCTCTCTTAGTATCCCTGTCGCTCGAAGGTGTAGGCGCCGTGAAGTTTCCCCAAACATACCTGTCTAGATGCAAATTCCTGTAAGACAGTTGCTACTACCCTTCCGGCTACAGGGAGTTTTATTCCCAGATTGCTGGGCTCAAGGCAAGATGGCTGCATCCTGCCTTTTCATCATGATTTCAAGAGGTGGAATGAAGTAAGCCTACCTTCAGTGGAAGGTGCAAGGAAGCACTGAAACTTGTCTTTACCTTACAGAGTGTGACTTTAGTCACCAAATTCAGATACAGGGCTTTCACTGAGCTTTTTATGTTTTGTGAATATTTATTCTGTCATCAGTAGCATATTGTAAGCGGTGACATTTCTTCCCCCTGCACAGGCCAACTTAGATGCTCCCTTGGTGAAGGGGGTCTCTTTTACATTCAATGTGAGAGGGCAGTGAATCTGTAGGTCTCAGGGACTATATGCTCTACACTGTCCCTTACCTTCTGCTAAATCCTAGGGAAAGATAATGGCCTTTGTCTTACCTGCCTCCCTGAAGTGGATCCCAGTGCTTTCTGATGGGGCATAAATAATGAACACAACATTTAAAACTCTAATGTTGCTTTCCAAATAGCAAAATATTTAAAATAACTATTTCTATCGACATTTCTCCTTCCTGTAAGGTTAAGGGCAAAGGAGAACATACAATATAATCAACATGTTAAAACAAAACCCAAAAAACAACCCTTAAGACCTAAGTCTCCCATTTCTATTCAATTTAATATATGGAAAATTATGTATTTCATTTTCTATTCAACTCAGTATTCCAATAACTGGTTTTCTTTTGACAAACCCACCAGCTCATTTCCATAATTCCGGTATATGTATAACTCTTTCCCAAAATGGATAATGCATGAGCCGTTTCCTTTTCCCAACCCCCCCAGGGAAGATTCCAAGTATACAGCAAGGTGACCTCACTACAGCAAATTATAATCGCTATCTATTTTCTGTGTTCGAACTAATCTTTCTGGGGGTAATGTACCAGTCTTCAATATATCTCTCAGAAATAGATGACAATAATTTTCAATATTACTGCGATCACAACTGTTTATAAAAATCTACCATTTCACGAGCTTCAAGACAGGCTCCCCTTTTTTATTTATTTAAAAACCATTTAAAGTGGAAAATGTAGAAAAGTCCATAATTTCAAACAATGAAATATTGTGCTTAAAACAGATACTGTCACTCTGTTGGCAGAGAAAAGAGAAAATATCAAAAGAATATAAAAGCAGGCTTGTATATATATACACAAAATAATGTCAACTTAATATACAAATGGAAAATTTTGTCAGACAATAAAGTTACACACACACAACACAATATGCTCCAGTTAAATCAATTCATCATTACAATTATCTATCCTTGTAGTTCAGGGAACAAAACAGTCAAAAAATATAAATAGAAAAATGATTCTTACTCATTTATTCTGTAAATATTTGTACGTAAAGTACTCCACTAGGCCCTATGTGTAAGACAAAATTATCCTTGCCCATCAAGACATGGGAGATTAGGAATAGGAAAGTTACATCTAAAGAACTAACTGGCATATATATATATTTTTTATTTTATTTTATTTTTTATTTATTTTTTTTGCAGTACACGGGCCTCTCACTGTTGTGGCCTCTCCCGTTGCGGAGCACAGGCTCCGGACGCACAGGCTCAGCGGCCATGGCTCACGGGCCCAGCCGCTCCGCGGCATGTGGGATCTTCCCGGACCTGGGCACGAACCCATGTCCCCTGCATCGGCAGGCGGACTCTCAACCACTGCGCCACCAGGGAAGCCCTACTGGCATATATTTTAAAAGAAGTGTGTGCGTGTGTATTATTTAAAAATATAAGTGCACATAACCTATTTTTGCATCAATCTGTTAAAACATCACTGCCAGTGTTCCTCCATTCTCCAAAAATGAGTTTATCTATAGACCAAAGTTCAAGGTCAGGAATATCTGGTTGATCTCTTTATGAATGTGTTATACATATATGACATCCAACTCTCACCAAGAGTCCAAAGCCATAGAATATAAACCTAATAAATATTTGATATGTATTATCAACATGATAATTATTTACAAAGAACCTCTGTGTATAAGACCCTGTGAAAAAATGTACAGTATTTATAGTTATTTGTGGAGGGCTTAAAGTTCAGACAACATTGATACATACATAGCAAGAAGACAACATTAGATGAACACACATTGGAAAAGTGCTTAGATTTTGTTGATATTTAAACTCAGTAAAACTGATCATTTAGTCCTTACTCTGTACCCAGCACAATACTCAACACTACTGCTTAGAACAACCACATGAATTACATAATATTATTTCCCACAGTGTACACACGTAGAAACTGAGGCTTACATAGTTGTCATCACTGTCAGAGTTCACACCACGCAGTCAGAGGACAGAACCAGAGCCTTGCCTTTCAACCACTGCTCTGGTCTTACTAAAACCAGCACCTCTCAATCCTGGAGGAACACAGCCACCATTAAGCCAGGGCCATCATGCAAGTGGCCCAGAAACCTCTACTCAGGGTTGCTCAAGGTCAAATTTTCATGCTGATGTGTTCTGAATCACACTATATGCAAATACAAGAATTCTCATTCGGCCTGCTGGTTAGGAAAGAACACAGCTAATTTTTCTTTCTAGTGGTCACATTCAGAAAACAGGTTTTTTATTTTTAAGGCGAACAGGCCAGATAATTTGGGGAAAGGGCAAAATACTGCTCAGTTCTCGAGTGCTGCCGAAAGTCAGGATACTGCTGGTTTGGAGATGGCTGGATCAAAGGTGTCAGAGGTGGGACCACACCCAGGGGGGCTTGAATCCAGGTTTGTGCTTTTTAGGGGGATTATGTTTCATCCCATCTCCTGCGGAATATATAGATTTGGATTCAAAATGTCATCCAGGGACTTCCCTGGTGGTCCAGTGGTTAAGAATCCACC
Organism: Aethalodelphis obliquidens; assembly: GCF_003676395.1. NCBI lineage: Eukaryota > Metazoa > Chordata > Mammalia > Artiodactyla > Delphinidae > Aethalodelphis > Aethalodelphis obliquidens. The sequence goes on along the minus strand of NW_020837969.1, from coordinate 25,066,011 downwards.
TTCCAATGCAGGGGACCAGTTTCCCCGTCGGGGAACTAAGATCCCACATGCCCCAGGGCAACTAAGCCCACGCACTGCAACTAAGACCCGACGCAGCCAAACAAATTAAAAAAAAAAAAATGTCATCCATACTTCATACTTCCTTCACTCCAGTGGGTTTGGAGAGAAGATAAGAGAATCATCAAAATGAGGATTTAGAACGTTCATCTGGGTTTCGCTGAACTGCATAGGTGCACGTTTTAGTCTCAGCTCAACTCCAACTGAGGTTACAAATGGATATGACATTGGACCCCATCCAAAGAAGTCTTCCTACTGTATACTCATATATTACATGAATATATAAAACAAACACAAAACAACCCTTTCATTTAAATATTTGCAACCATTAATATAGTATAAGCTCGTAACTAAAAGTCAACTTTCCAAGTTTGGAAGGGAAGAGAGGCAAAAGGAAGTTCCACAAAAAAATTTTTTCATATACTAAATCATGTTAAACATAATACAAATGTTCACACTGTAGACACAAAACCATAGTGTGCTGTGTCCCAAATGAATCCTGCAGCCCACTTCACATCGACTACTACTGGAGCAAGTTACCAATCCTCTTCTGCTCCCCTTCTTATCTCCCAGTACAACAGAAAGTCCATGGCATAGGATGAGGAAAGGGGAGAAAAGACACATTTAGGGAAAACCAGAATCTTCTCTAAGTCCTGATAAACTTAAGAATAGTGAGAACACTTGATTCACAAAATACATATCTCTAAACACTAAATAGCAACATAGGTATTGTTATTTATAAAAGAAAACTCTCTTATCATGAGCATTTGTTTTCTTTTAAATACCTGTTGACCACCTCCTTCATTTTTTTTCTTTGACTTTTGGATACCTTTCTTATCAGTTCACTCATAAATACGATTTCCTATTATGATATATACAAATGAAAAATTTTCAATAAATGATGTACTAAACAGTTAAGATCAAAAACTCTCTTTAGGGCTTTAACAGAGAAAATTTTCTATGCATAATTAATATCCAAACTTCGCTTTACCTAGGGTTGAAATATATTTTTTGAAAAAGTTATAAAATCTGTAGGAATTTTAACTTGCAATTCTGGAGTCCTTAAATATAAGACATTCAGTATTCAGAACATTTCAGTATATGCATAAAATTTATTTGTTCTGAAAAATACTCCAAATTAGAATTTAGACATTTCCTTTTAAATATTGGTTTTATATTTACTATGGAATAGCTAAGAAGACTGTCAAGTCCTTTAAAAATGCAGTTTGTCTTTACAACTGTGAGATCATATGTAACAAACAGATGAGTTACAATTACAAACAGAAACATATGCACTTTAAAAAGCTGGCTTTACCTAAGTTCTAACCTTATTTATAAAGTAATATAGGCCATTGATAATGAGCATATTTTCACATGGCAGTAAATTCCCACTTATTAAAACTACTGGAAAAATTGAATTGTAGTACTGTAAAACTGAGTAAAGTTAAAAAAAAATATTATTCCATAAAACAAAGCCAAGTTTGTTCACTAGTCACTAATATTTCTCACTCACATCTTTGTAATCTCTGTAGAAATACGGTGGGTAAGATAAAGCATAATAACAGTTTGCTAACAGGTTCAATAAAAATCCAAGTTACATGTTGTGATAGAAATGTACTACTTTTCTCTCCAAGGGAAAATGCCCATTGCCCTGGCACTCTACCTTTATGCCGAATTCATTTTATATGGCTATCATATGACCTATTTATTGGAGAAAATGTCACTGGTTTAATGACTTCCTAGCCCAGCTTCCTTTTATACATTACTTTAACCTCACTTAATTAACTTCTACGACTTTTTTCAAAGTTGTCACTACTATATTTTTTAAAATACCATGTAGGGCTTCCCTGGTGGCACAGTGGTTGAGAGTCTGCCTGCCGATATAGGGGACGCGGGTTCGTGCCCCGGTCCGGGAAGATCCCACATGCTGCGGAGCGGCTGGGCCCGTGAGCCATGGCCGCTGAGTCTGCGCGTCCAGAGCCTGTGCTTCGCAATGGGAGAGGCCACAGCAGTGAGAGGCCCGCGTACCGCCAAAAAAATAAAAAATAATAATAATAATAAAAATACCATGTAAAGCATAAAGTCAAACTACTAAACAGAGTCCAAATATTAAACTATATGACATTGACAATATTCAGTCATGTATCATCTACAGAATTGACAATTTCTGATGGTTCCACCTAATAAAACATTCCCTGACTCTCACATCACTGAAACTAAAATGCAACAGCCGCCCAGAGGAGCCAGCTGCCTGCCAACTGAAGCTATGAAACAGAAGGTTTGGGACACTGTCGCAGACCAAACGCTACTGCCCATCAATAATACCTTTCTTGGACCAAAACAATGTGAACAATATTGCCCTTTAAAAAGAGAAGGAGAGTAACAAACTGGGAGTAACTCACAATGAACATGACCAGTGCAGAGTGGAATAAATCGTGAGCAAATAACAGTGCCTCTGCGACAGTGTTATAACGTTAGCCCGTGATCCAAAAGAATTAGTCATTCCAACCCATTTTCAAAAACATGTAGCTCAAAGTAGAGTTCTTAAACATTTTAGCTAGGGGTTGAGGATAAGGTGTGAAGACGTGAAAACATGGGCTCCTAAAGATCCTCTGTGTAATTTTGAGGTGCTCATGTATAATTTTCCAATGCCACAGTGGAACTTTTAAATATGACTAAATGTCTTTGCAGGTACTGCCCGAACTTATGCAAGAGGAACTGCTCTAAGGGACGACTGAAAGATGCTTATAAGATGCTAAGTTCTCTGGGGACAAGTTGTTGGCTGACATATACACACTACTGTATATAAAATAGATAACTAATAAAGACCTACTGTATAGCACAGGGAACTCTACTCAGTACTCTGTAATGACCTATATGGGAAAAGAATCTACAAAAGAGTGGATATATGTATATGTGTAACTGATTCATTTTGCTGTACACCTGAAACTAACACAACATTGTAAATCAACTATACTCCAATAAAAAATTTTAAAATGAAATAAAATAAAAGTAAAAATCACAGATGTGCCCTTGCAGGTTTTTACAACTGCATCGTCATCATCAGAATGATGTTTCGGAATGTTCTTAGCGAATTTGGTCTATTTTGGTCTAGCTGGGAAACAAACTCCAGTTGAGGTAGTAACTGATGAAATCAGGATCCTATTCTTCCCCATAGATTGCCCAGAATATCTAAGTCACTTAGAAAAGAAAAAAGGAGTCGTTCTTTGGGGAATAGCAGTGTGATGCTCCTGGAGCACCCTCTGGAGGCCAGAAAAAGGTGACACTAGTGAAACGGAGAAAGAAGAGAATTCTGACCTTCCAAAGGCAGAACTCCACAGATCGTACTTAAGTTGGACTCAAAAACGCACTTATGCAATTGTAATCAAGGCGACCTAAGAAACATGCGTACTTAATTTATAGTTTACAAATGCAAATAAATCCAAGGTGTATGTAACAACATTCTCAAATAATTGTTCCTTCATTAAAAAAAAAAAAAAGGAATACACTGATTAGTGTATTTCAGCCTGCATTCTGAATTCCTTGGGGAATTAATTGTAGAGGCATTTTTTTCATAGTTAGAAGAGAGGTCTCAATGTGAAAATGTGACATTTTCATTCACAAAATGTAAGTAAGCAAGGTTATATAGGGTATTACTAATTGTCAAACTTTTCAAAGTAGTCAGCTGTATGCTTATCAAAACTGAGAATAAATTAAGCTTTTTTTTTTTACTTCTAACACCTCACTTTTTCTAAAGCAACAAACACTGACATCTATTGGCATTTTGGTAGCTCGCTTTTAAAAAATCTGTTAAAACCCACGAAAGGACACACATGCAAACATGCGTAGGATTAGGATGAACCCAAAACACCACTTGGTCCTTTGAAGAAATTTCATTTTATATATCTGACAGCATATTTAATAGATGTTATTTTCCTCTGATAAAGATAAATCAGTTTTTAAGCTAATCCTATATCATTTAAGTTTCTGTATTTTCTGTTTGTCAAGAGGAGAACTCGAGGGTTAATCAAAATATTAGAAGTCCACTTTCTTTTTCTCTGAGCAAATGAAATCACTCACCCAAAATACTGACACTTGGTTTTCGTCTATCCTAACAGAACAACAGGATAAGATCAATACCGTTAGTGTCAAATGTAACTTGTCACTTTGAGAACGCTAATAAAACACTGATTTGCTAAGAATCACACTTCCAGAACTTTAAGCACTACCTACAGCCATTCTAGTGTGTGTGGAGGGGGGGATAATGAAAGATGTAGATTTTTTTAATATTCATTATTTTGTTTATATTTAGAAACACCTGCACTGGATTCCATGAACCTTGTTGGCAATATACTCTTACATTCGATAAAAAGATAACAAAGAGCATGTGGATACACATTTTCTTTTTCAATTTGTACTAGTCCCAAAAGACTACGCGTGCATTCTATATAAGCATCAACTCTTCAGTGTGACCAGAAAAGGACTCATGTTTCAAAACCTTCTCAAGTTTGAGACCTCAACCTTTTTCTGCCAGAGATAAAACGATATTGCACCTCACTCTACTTTCAATATTTAGACTGAATTCAGGACTGTTTTCATAATACCTATATGCAGTTATGGTATTTGACATACTTATCCACTTTTCTCTCTATTTACAAGTAGTACATATTAATATTTATACTCACTCTAATCTAAGGCCAGCTCTGGATTATTTTTTACCGTACAAGGTAAATGTGGAAAATTGTGTCAGATATCTTAGCAAAGGCACAGAAGATCTGTGTCTTAAATCATTTTCTCAAGAGAGCTAACATCGATGGGGCACTTACTACTGCTGTTATCTCATTTAAGCCTCGGCATAACTTTATGATAATAATTTTATTATCCCAATTTTACAAATAAGGAAACAGGCATGGAGAGATTAAGTAACTTTCCCATCACTATACAGGTAAGGAGCAGAACTGGGATTTAACCACCTTTTTTTTTTTTTGCGGTACGCGGGCCTCTCACTGTTGTGGCAGCCGCTCCACGACACGTGGGATCCTCCCAGACCGGGGCACGAACCCGCGTCCCCCGCAACAGCAGGCGGACCTGCAACCACTGCGCCACCAGGGAAGCCCCAGAACTAGGATTTAAATGCAGGCAATCGGGCTGTAGCACTAAGTACCAGGTACCCTGTAATAGTGAGGCATTTTCGTACTAAAGGACAGGCGATGAAACACACAGAGCATCTGTCACACTGCCTGGAACATGGTAGGATATTTAGTAAATAGTAACTCCCTTATTAAAAGTATAAAATACTAGTGCCTGGCATGTAATGTGTTCATTGCTCTCACTGGTTCAATATTTTCTGATTACTTACATACTTTATGGTCTTTTCTTCCCATTTTTCCATCATATCATTTTCTCATTTTGCAGATATGAGAACAGTATCCCAAGTTTCTCCCACTCTCTTAAAATCATTCTCCAAAATAAACCCGCTTCATTCTAAAATTAGTATTTAATGTCTTTAATAATTACATCATCTAAGTGGTCACAAGTCACCAGCTTGAAACAGATCACTGGACATTCCTCCTGTTCTGTAAACACGCGCTGCCCTGGTAGTGACGGGGCACTTCATACCCAAGAATGTTTGACAAGCACTTCAGCCTGGGAAGCCACTGAGTTAACAAAACAGGTGGGTGATGTCACCCGGGAAGCACATGGCCGGCTTCTAGCCATTTGGGATACTAAGTGTTTTGATGTTTCCACCACTTGTACTGACAAACGCCCCTTTTGCCAGGGGTGAAGGGAGACCCAGTAGCTCTAGAACTGAGCTAGGCTTGATAATGAATGGGTTCCAGGTCATTTAAAAGGAAAAATAAAAATAAAAAGAATCCTTTGCAATGTTTTAATGAAAGAAAAACATCAACAGAGATTCATAGAAGAAGCTTAGAGCCAAATACCAAATGGGTGGGGGGAGGGGGGGAAGCTCTGGTTTTGTAATTCAGGCTTCAATAGATAAAGTTTGCTGAGCTGAATCAATACGAAAAGTCTGGATATGGGAGATCCAGCATCTAGGAGGTGCAGGAAGTTACAGCACCCTTGGTACATGGATCCTCGTTACAAAGCCCAGGATTACGCTGAGGTTGCTTTTTTCTTTTTTTCACTTTTTGAGCAAAGAAGAAAAATCAATGACCCCAAGGGCCTGGGAACTATTAGAGTCATTACTGCGACACAGATAATTCTGTTGAACATCTGCCGCCACAACAGCGTGCAATTCAGTATAAAAATGCGATGCTACGGAACACAGCTACGTATGTATCACATACCAGTCACACGTGTCGCATGAAAGTTAAAGGAATCTTGTTCCCCTAAAGCTGTCCCTCCAACAGATGTGTTTATGCCTCCGCATGTAATACAGCACACAGCGGGGCTGAGGGGCTGAGTGCTCTCAGCCTTCTCTCTCCCTTGACTGTCGTGAAGTAATGTTATAACCTCCAAAAAGAGGCTTGGCTGTTGCATGGGCATCGTGTAGGACAGCAAGTTTCAGCGGCTGTTTTAAGAAAGGGGTGAAACCTGGGATTGAAGGGCACTGATGGAGGAGCTATTTAAGAGATGGGTGTCCTGTAAGCCCTGATTTGAGCCGGTATGCCAAGTGGCAATGCTATAGTTATGGCATCTAGAGGTCATTCCTTTGAGGATGCCTGAGGACTACAGAGTGCAAAGAAGCTTGAAAAAGAGGTGTGGGTTTCCCTCACAAACCATTATGGCTCTCAGTTATTTAGTCTCCTAAGATAAGGAAAAGTACACTGACAGCATTACAAGGGAAATGACAAGAAGGAAAGAAACGGTGATTTCAAAGCAATACTATTTAACGCCAGGTGTTTTTACCTAAAGCAGGTTTCAAGTTGATCGTTGTTTTTGAATCAAATGAAGAATAAATATTCTTATCTGCTTTATAGGGTTTAACAAGCACAAGGTGCCCTGGAGGGGGGTAAAAAGTTCCTCCCCAAGGAAGACAACTACCTGATGGAAAAGAGAGATACACTTTAAAACCAACCTAGAGCCAAGTTCACTCCAGATTCTCTGGGAAGATAGTCAAGAGAATGTCACTTAAAGATGCCAATCTATCTGGTTCAGAGGGAATCACAGCGGTGGGACTGGAAAGCATAATGAGAGTCACCAAGGAAACTCTGGGACGCTGTGTCAGGAGAGAATATTAGGTAGTCCCAACACAGCTGCCTACCTAATAGATGAGATCTGTAGGACACAGAAATGCCTGTTGGTTCTTAAAATCTCTCCCACCCACCACGGGTGCTTATCTGAAATGTCTATGTTAACTAAGGCATTGCTGCCCTGAAGCCTTGACGAAGTGCAGACCTGTTACCTGAAAGGGATGCTACTTCAAGCCACCGTCCCCTCCTTAATTCATCAGACCTCCTCCAGAGGACCACAGAAACGTCTGAAGGCAGAGTACTCCCAGGCAGGACAGGACAACACTTAAAGAGCCCCGCAAATAACTCTTTACAACTTTACCACTGTGGTCAGGTCTAAGAGCTCTTTCATTTACTAAGATAACCTGCGAGAGGACAGTAGAGAATGTCACTTAGGGAGATTGCTAATCCAGCTCCCCACTTCAGCCCTTGTTGAATAAAATGCGATAGGGTGTCTCCAAAACAGGGATAAAGTAAGGAAAATTTCAATACACCCTCATGAGAGCTAATGAAGGGTAATGAAGGTGATCTGCCCAGCAGCATCCTATCATAGAAGCATGCACAGGAATGGTCAGTGGCCAAACAATTACTCTCTGTTCAATTTGTTTTGCTCAAAACCTGTTTAAGGTCTCTGCCAATAAGCCAGGCTCTGAAATGCTCTCAGCGATGCCAGTAAGAGAACTGGGCAAATCTTGTTTACTTCCTGCAAGGAACGGGCAAATACTTCTGTAAGATAACAGAATGCCATTGAATTAATTCTTCAAAAATACTTTACGAAGTGTGCTGGGGGATGTTCTAAGTGCCTTGAGGTCTCTGGATCAATTAATAATTGGGAAGTGCAGAGGCAGAAAAAAGCCCTTATATTCTTCCCCCTCCCCTCCGTTTTTTTTAAAGCATCCTCTTCACTTAATGACTCATAAACAAGTATTTATTTGGGGCGCCTCCTCTTTCCAAGACAGTGGCGAAAGCATCAGCCCTTCTTAGGGAAACAGAAGGTGAAACTGTCATTCACGTCCGTGAACCGATGATCACGCACTAGACTTGTCTCTAGAAAGCCTCAGCTGCCATTTCATTCTATTATATAACCAGTGGGCAACTGGGTTCAAAAGTTCAAATGAACTTTTGCTTTGGGGCATCTCTTGGGAACATAAATTAACCACATTTATCAAAGAGGTACTGAAAAATAGAACTGCAAAACCGAAAGTTTGAGAACCTTTTTGGGGACCTGATTCCTGGCACTGGGCTGGATTTTATCTGCTTCGCTGACCTCTAGGAATCCCTCTCAGCTGATCTGAGCTCCGATACCGCAGGGCTGAATCCGAGTGAGCGTCCGCGCACACCGCGACCCTGCACTCCCTCCCCGGAGCCCAAAACACCGCCGCGCGACCGCTCGCGTTCTCTCTAGAGCACCCCGTTCTTCCGAGCCAGGCGCTGCGAGGGGAGACCCGTTCCCGCTTTTCTCGCTAGAGGGCAGGCGGGGCCCGTGCAAAGCGCTGCTGGCGCTGGACACGCGCGCACCCGGTCTCCGCTCCTGCACGCCGGGTCCCGCTCCCGGGCTGGGCTCGGCTCTGGGGTGCTGGGCAAAGGCCGTGCCAGGGAGCGCGGCGCGTCCGGGTCCTCCGGAGGCGCGGTCCCGGCTTCCGTCCTCACCCTGAGCGCGGGTTGCTGGCGCCCGGGTGGGGCTCGACGCCCAGGTGAGGGGCGGCCCCATGGAGGGCGAGCACCGCCCGGCCCCGCGGACGGCCGGGAGCAGGGCCAGGCGCCCGGAGCGCAGGGCGCAGGCAGGCGAGGGCGAGGCGGCGGCATCTGAGAAGGAGAAAGAGAAGGAGAAGGATCGCGGAGCCCCGGCCGCGCGGCGCACTCACCTGGGCTCGGGCCGCCCGCCGCGGGCGCAGGCTTCTTCCCGGAGCCTCGGTCCTTCTTGCCCTTCCCCTTGCCTCTGCCTTCTTTGCGCTCCGACATCTCGTCCGAGAAGTGCACGCTCTGCGCGGACGGCGCCCGGCGGAGGCGACGCGCGACAAGTTTGGTCCAAGGGCTGGGATCGGCTTTGGGGAAAGTTTGTCCCTCGAGGGCGGGGGGCGGAGGCGGGTAGAACCACCGGCCGGGCTGCGGCGCGCGCGCTGCGCGGGGGGCGTCTCCTGTCGCCGGCGGGGAGCGCGGGGACGCGGCGTGCGGTCCGGGCCACCTGGGACTGGCGGTCGCTGCGTCCGGCGGTCGCGCTCGCTCTCGGGGCGGCCCCTGTCGCGCAGGGAAGTGCTCGGTTCCCGCCGCTGTCGGCTCCTGTCGCGGCCTCTGTCCGGCGCGCTCGCAGCCCGAGGAGGGAGAGGCAATCACCGTCCGGCCAGCGCTTGCGTCGCCCGGCAGCCGCAGTCACCCCGCTCCTGCCCTCCGCGCGAGCCCGGAGTTTCGACAAGTTGGGGGGAACTCCTCGCCGGCTCTTTTTCAATTGCCCCACCGCCAACCACCTCCCGCCCGCAGGTTGGACGCTGGCGCCTCCTTCTCGCCCTCCCCTGGCCTCGCCCCCTCCCTCGTCCCCGCCACACCCCCACCCCGAGGCGCGGACACGCCACCGGGAGGAGCCTGGGCTCGGCGCTCGCGGGCGCAGCCCCTTTCCCTCCCCGAGCCGGCCTGGGCGGGGGGCGGTGCGCTGGGCGGCTGCCGGACACCCCCGACAGGGGTCGCTGGAAGCCGCGCGCAGCAGCCGCCGCCGCCGCGCCCGCGGGAGCCGGACCACGCGTCCCGGGGAGATTCCGAGACCCAGGAAGGGATCCGGACCCGGGGCCCTCGCTCCTCGCTCCTCGCTCCGCTTCCCCGCCAGGCAGCGCCCGGGAGGGCTGGTCCCTTCCCTCCAGCGCGGAGAAAATGGTGGAGACAAATTTTGCAGCTCCGACACCTGCCCGGCCAAATTAAGGCCCTGGAACCCGTGGGAAGGAGAGAAACGGCTGCTGTTTTCTCATTAGAGTTTGGGGTTCCGTCCTTTCTTTCTTTAGTGAAAAACCCCACACGCACGTAGGGCAAAGATAAAACTCTGGGTGGAAGAGTAAGGCGACTGTGGATACACAGGAAGGGCTCGGGGGACCGTAAAGATGGTTAGATAAATCCATCTTCGTCGATCTGCTCCTGGGATGTGTCTGTGTCCTGCCTTCGTGTGTTTAACAACGTGCCTGACAGACTTCTCATCTTCAGCTTTTCCTAAAAGAAATAATAATAACCTGGCCTCTGCTAAGGGGGAGGGGGGTCTCCTAAACTGTATCTCTCACTACAGCTTAATTATTCAAGTTGTAACTTAACTGATAAAACCTGGGTTGGAAAGCAATCGACAATAAAATTACTGCGCTAGCTAGAGTCACTCAGTTCTGCCGAGAGAGCAAGTACGGGGAGGTAAAGTGGAGAGACAGAACCAGAGGTCCTGAATTCGTCAGTGCTAGCTTTCTCCGATTCAAACTTCCCTCAGAACTGCGGGTGAAACCTACTTCGCCTTCCCTTGTCCTCCCTCTGGTGGAGAATTCTACAGAGCAGTGAAATCCAGAAAACGTTAGCACCCTGCTGCGAAGGACAACAGTGAAAGGCCAGGGTAATCAGCACCGCGTAATGAGCCAGAATCATGTAGAGCAAACGTTCTCATAGATGTATGGCAGCTGTGGCTAAGTCAGAATGTTCATTTACAGTGACAGGCCCACGTGTTGTTTTCTGGAACAGGTGAGTACCGTCCACCCACATGTGAAATTTACTTAGCCCTCTTTAAAAGTAATTTGCTCCTGATTTTCCGTCCTCCGGGATTAATGCTAACTGAACCATTACCTACTGACAGCCTTCTTGGTATATTTTCCAAATGCCACCATTTAGATAAAGGTGAAATCTGGGGTGCCTTCTTGCTATGTATGTGGAGAGGGAGGGGGGACAAAAACAGTTATTTAAAAACTGTCCTAAATTAAGAATGATTTTATTCTCCTTTAATTTGTACTGTAATAAGAATCTAACTCTATTGGGTGGGTTAAGTCGTTAAAAGATATCTTAGCAGTAATGCCATCATTTATTTTGAAAAATTTGATGTCCAAATATCTTCTGATAACCTTCCAACGAACACCACACATCAATTATACTGGGCCATAAAAACAGCAAAATCAGGGAGATTATGAATACTGAATAGCACTATAATATTCCACAGAGTCTAATGTAAACTGGAACTGAATGATGGTTGAAATAACTCTGCTTTCCCAGGTGGGGCCACTACTTAACAAACAGGAAAACAGCAAAACTCAGAAAAGGCGAGCCCTTTCAAAAAGGGTACTTTTTCTCCAGGATATGAGACCCTGTAAGGGCTTAGTATACAACTGCTACATGTTACCAGATACATCATTATTTTAGAACTGAAGGACAGAAAGCAGAAATGTCTTTTGAATTAAAAAATAAAGTTTCAGATCTTTCCAAATAAAACAGAAAGCCAGCTGGAAAATCCAATTTGAAATTGTCCTTAAATTATTCATCTCTGTGGTCAGGAAGTAGCAGATGAATTTGTTGTTGTTGTTGTTGTTTTGCATTTTTATAAATCTTCGGAAATGATCAGAACAGGGATGGAGAAAGGAGGAAACCTTTCTTTGCTTTCTTGAAAATCAAAATATTAACCTCAATTTAGAAACAATGACATGTTTTCATGGTATCGTTTTATTAATTTGTTATGTATTGTTCAGCTCTTAGAGTCTGTATCATACAGGGTATATCAGCTCTCAGGTAATATATGTCAACCTGTCAACATATGTCAACTCGTGAAAACTAGAGTGGGTATTTATAAATAAGCAACTTGAGAAATAAAGAAAGACAAAATGGAGCTCTTATATTAAATGACAGCTTATAATAAAGGCAATCCTGTGCCATAACACTTTTCTTTGGCGAGGCTTAACTTTTAGAAGCACTCTTAGAATCCACAAAGCTGGCCAAATATACCCTTTCTCTCATGAATTCCCATTTGGAAAATACTCCAAGAAAATCTTAAAAAGAAAAAAAAACCAAAAGTGAAAGAACATTAACATGTGAACATTTTTAAATTTTTGCAAAATATTGTGCATACTGACAGTAATGGGAATTTCATTTTAAATTCTGCAAATAGATATTTTTAACTTTTAAAAAATGAAGTAACAAGATAATTTATGTAGATTATTTTTTTAAACTTTGCAACAAATTCATTGTTAATAAAGATGCACGGATACAAAAGAAAATCTCTCTCACCAGAGCCAGCTCCAGCACGATCACTAAAGGCGCATGACTTATTCATTAATTCACAAAGCATTTACTGAAGTAAATGCTCAACAGTAGAGAAACTGAAAGAAAGAAAAAAAATTGCCCCATTCTCATGAAGCCAAAATAATATGAGAAAGGCATGAAAACAAATTAATTATTACAATACAAACGAAAAGCAGAGCCAGATAAGTTTTCCAGGGCCTGAAGCTCATGAGATTTGGGAGATCTTTTTAAAGGGAAAGAACACAAACTTAAAAATACAAATTTAGATCCAAGACTGTTAAAGGGAGCCTTGGAAGTGAGAGGCCCTGAAGCTTCCTTAGCTTCATGGCAAATTCACTTCTAGTGATTCCAAGCATATTCCACTATCTGCACAATTATATACTAATTCAGAAATTAGATACTACTTTCACGTACTATCACTATAAAGAGAAGACATTAACAGGCAGTCAAAAGGAATACACATTTTTTTTTAGATTCCATATATATGTGTTAGCATACGGTATTCGTTTTTCTCTTTCTGACTTACTTCACTCTGTATGACAGACTCTAGGTCCATCCACCTCACTACAAATAACTCAATTTTGTTTCTTTTTATGGCTGAGTAATATTCCATTGTATATATGTGCCACATCTTCTTTATCCATTCATCTGTCTATGGGCACTTAGGTTGCTTCCATGTCCTGGCTATTCTAAATAGAGCTGCAATGAACTGAAACAAGCAAAGACTATAGTGTAAGGAAAATAAGATGAAAGCAGCTTTAAGAATTCACTAATCAGCAATTGTCCTGTATGTTTAGTTAGACTCTTAGAATAAACACGCAAACCGAGTTCATTAAACAAAAGTCTTCTGACCGACAAGATACCCACGCAAAACTGGAAATCGTGTGCTCCGGTACATTTGGAAAATATTAAACAAAATTCTTAACTAATCATATTCTGTCTGCTGTGAAGAGTCAGTTTGATAACAAATTGTGAGTTTAGAATCCTAAGAAAAATACTAAAAACGGTAACATACAAACAACACTAAAATGAGACCTGTGTTTATACTCTTCTGCTTTGTGTGATTTTTAAACATTATCCCACACCAATGATTGTTATTATTATTATTGTTTATCATTATTATTAATGATAAGATTACTCTCATGATTGTAGAGATACATCATAGATTAAAAATGGATTATACAGCTGAATACTAGTGCCTACTTTCTTTTTGTGGACACTATCTGAAAAACAGGCCTAGTGTCATAAACCTCTTCTCTAATAGGGTGGAGATGTAAGACTTAATAGTCTTTGAAACGTTTTATTTTCTTTTAAGAAGAATACAATCTCATGCAGCTTTTTGATTTCTCTTTCTGACCTCCACACTAATTATTTATCTTTATCTTTCTCATCCCCTTGCAACACATACTTAAGATGTGTATGTGATGCAAATACCTCAAATGTATATATACATGCATATATGCATACACATATACATATGTAGATATCCATATGTATACATATGTATACATCTGTATTTGTGAGTGTATGAATACATATGTGTGTGGGTGTATAGTTATTGCTTCTCTTTCCTCTACTGGAAATGAGAAACACTGTCTGAATTTGAACACGAATCTATAAAAGATGGAGATCATATATCCTTTTATCCACTTTTTTCATATCGCTATCCATGAGAATTCTCAGCACCGTACTTTGCACGCAGTAAGCACTAAATGGCTTTGCATATAATGAATTTAAATAGAATAGGATGGATATAAAAAGACTGGTTCTGATATTACCATTTCTGTCAATCAATTACCAATCACCTACCCTGACAATCATCTTTGCCACCGCCTTTCTGCAGCCAACCCCTCCCCAAATCCTGTCATTTTGACTTGTCTCCTTTTATTTCTCATCACTAAGTACCACCCAAATTTAAGCCTTCGTCTTATCTTTTCTTTGATCATAGTAAAGCTTTCCACCTGGACTCTTGCTCCCTCCAATTATTTTGCTACATGCAGCAGTCAGAGGAGTCTTTTTGAAATGCAGACTTAACCCAGCCATCCTTTGCTTCCCAGAACCATACCCAGTGTCCTTGTAGGGCTAGCCTGTGCCTAACTCCAGCCTGATCTCACTACGCTTCATCCCTCCCTCCCTATGCCTGATGCATGAAGGCTTCTTTGCAACATGCCTCTAATACTTGTCATTCTTTCCAGCCTCAGTGCCTTTGCACTTACCGTTTCCTCTGCGTGAATTTACCACACTTGGCCTAATTCCACTTACTGCTCAGGCTCCAACTGAATTTCATTTGCTTAGAAGGGCTTTCCATTACCTTTGAAAATGATTTTAATCTCCCATCCCATTTTACACCTCCTTCAGAACATTTCTTCCAGTTTGTAATTATTTTTTGTGTGTGATTTTTATTTTTACAAGGATTTTTTAAATGATTTTTTACAGTGTTTTTCTTATACAATGATCTGTTCCCACTGGACATTAAATTTTTTGAGGGCAAAGACTGACTATTTCATGTTCTATGTTATATCTCTAGCACTGTGCCTGTTTCATCATAGCCAATTACATACATTTTGTTAATTGGTGAATAAAGGAGGATAACTAGAATTGCTTTATATGTATATAAGACTATACATACATACATGTATGTATGCTTATGTTTATTTGGTCAAATTTTAAAATGATAATGATGTTTATGGTACCAGGCATGACATTTGGGGATAATTTCTGTTGAATAAGCCTTTCTAAGAATGGACATATAGAATAAGAATCTTGACTTATAGGTATAATTTCTCAAAACTTTAAGAGGTGAGGTGATAACTTCTGTGAAATGGTAAAATCCCAAGAAAATACTTACCTTTTTTTTTAATTGCCTCTGCAAATTTCACCTGTAGATTACATTTATTGGCTCCATTTCCTTCCTTGCATTTGTATGAGGTGTTAGAGAGACCCCTAAAAGAGCTGGGTTTTAGCAAGGCTGTTCTAACAAAGTGATAATGGATGAAAACCTTTAAACACAGCATTGTTAACAGAGAGTTAAAAACCCCTTTCTAGCCTTGGCATCATACAAGGTTCCTATTCCCATAGGATTATTTTTCACTTAACACACTAGTGGTAAGTCCATATATAGTCATTTTAGCAAGTTGCACCCAGTAACCACCTTACAGTTATCTTTGAGTTTAGATTTAACTCCCTTAGTATTTTCCTCACTTCCCATCATGCATATCCATATAACAAAGGGATCTGTCCATACATGCATCGGGTTCAGATTCTGTGAACATCTAATACACAGCCCAGAGAGAGATTCAGATGCTTCGGTGTCTTTTAAGAGTCATCCCACAGGATCCTCCAAGGTTAACATCTTTCCTTTCAAGAGTCACTTTATTCATTATTGTGAAAAGATTCACCCCTGCTAAATGTATAATGATGTTAAAATACAAATGTAAGGTCGTGAGTGATGAATTAGTACTTCAAATATTTGAACAGTGCGAATAATTTAACAGATCAACTCCGCTTTGGTATGTCCCAGAAGAGACACCTGGTAGAAAGCATTTCCAAAACAGATTATAGTATATCGGAAATTACTTCACAATGTCATCAGGATAACTGGTCTGTATGGAATGAAACCCTGACCCACAACGTTATATACCTGGCCTAGGCATGTAATAACACCACAATTATTCTTTTTCCTTATTTCTCACGTAATTCCTTCTAACCTTCTTACTAAATCTTTATGAATACTACCCTCCCCGCCTTTTTTTTTTTTTTTTTTTCCAGCTCCTGTTCAAGTTAGAGCCCAATACTTCATATATCTGACTTAACTAGGGATTTTTAGTTTTGAGCTCAGAGCCAAAAGTGAAGTTCTCAGTGGAATGTTACAGTCATCTCCACCCCTGGACCCCAGCCTAGAATTCTAGTTCCTTTGCAACGGACCAACTTTCAACATACTAGATGTTTGGGAAATTTTGTGTATGTGTGTGTTAAAAAATTTATATCTTTCACTTCTCATTCATTTGGGAAAAGAATTTCACAAGTATTAACAACTCAAGAAAGCAATTCATCTTGTAAAGATGATTTAGCAGAATAATTAGATAACTTGACAGAAACTAAATGACCATCCAAAAAATAACTGGTGACCAACCATGCAGAAGATTACATTCTTATGGAAAATGCTGTCTTTTCTGCTTAATCATAAAGACTGTGTTTGTTCCAGCTCTTTCCCATAAATACAAGATGGAGACCACCTCGTTCAAATGGTCCAGGAAACTCTGGTCTTGCCTAGGGTCTTACTCAGCATGTAGGGTTCTTTAGAGAAATTCTGGGGGTGATCCCAGAAACTAGATATTCAACTGAATGTCTAAGAAATATGTTTGGATTAGTACTTGAGTGATCTTTGTTCAGTCCTAGAGCAGACTGAACTCTTTAAGATCCTATTCAGCAGATACATTCAGGCACAAAAAATTCTGTCAGTCCATCTGGGACTTCTGTCTTCAAGACTGACCAAAACCAGCCCTGGTATTTGTAGGTAGGAAGAGAAAGTCACTTTTACTTAAGTGGCAATTATCTTGCTTCGGAATTACATCAACTTTTTTTTTTTTTTCCTGTTGTAGTTGTTGTGGTTTCCAAAAGATCATCTAACAGAATGAGGTGGAAATCCACTATCACTTTTATTTTCATAATAATAAGTAGACCCCTGAGAGCCCGCAATGTGCTAGGATTTACATCAGTGTGTGTTTATTATGGGTACTAAAACTATACAGTATTTCTAGCTCAGAAGTGCAAGGTAAAGAACTTAATACATATTTTCTCAACTCATTGTTTTCTTTTAAAATTTACTTTTTCCCTCTTCCCTGAGAAACTTTCATTAAGCTATTACCAATTCTTTCCCTCCCTTGTCCTACTGCTGAATCCGCCCTGACAATCCCTGATGCCAGGTCACTCCAATTACCCAATTTTCTCCAGGAACATTATCTTTCCTTGTTCTAACAAAGAAGCCAGAACAAAAAAAAACCCTCTCTTAACCCTTCCTTTCCTTTTATGACCAAACACTTTCAGTTCTTTTTTTATCAGCTCATGGAAACCACCTGCTCCCCCAACTCACAACCAATCTCATGGAACTGCTCGGAAGTCACCAGTGCCTTCCTTATTGTCATATGAAGTGTCGTCCTCCTTAGTCCTTATGCTTGGGGACACTGATACGCACATCATTTTGAAACCTTCTCCTGGAACTCACAGTAATATCTTGGTGGCAGAACTTTCTGTCTCTTTTTGCCAATTCTTTTTCTTTTTTTTCTGCCTATATCATAAATGCTGGCTCATGGCCCAATATTTAAAACTCTTTTTCTTAACTACATGATAATCCTAGGAAAATATCATTCACTACCACTGTATCAAATTTTGATAATTCACAAATGTGTGTGTGTATACTTTTTTTTCTAAACTCCAAGCCTCAATCTCCACTACCTCAAACTGACCAGTTGGTTAATTCCCATCCCTCTCCCCCGCCCGCCCCCCCACCCCGAACCAGACATGGTTCAAGATCAGAAACTAGGTGTCATCCTTCATTTTTCTCCTCACATCCTCCTTTCCTCCCCGATTCCAGCCATTTGATGCCCCAGTCCCAGCGCTCTTATCTGAAGCAGCTTTAATCCTCATCACCTGTCTCCTTTGCTTCTCCCCTGAGCTGGGTCCTCAGTCATTCTTTGACCGTTTTTCAAATACCCCTCTTACTGCTTCAGCTTCCATTCTCACACCCAGCCATCCTCCTTCCAGCTACCGGAGTTAATCTTCTAAAATACAGCTATTATCTTGTCATCTTTATGTAACATTTCTATGGATTCCTGTTGCTATAAAGTTGCAACTTCTCCTTAGAGGTTAGTCAGGTCCTTCCCAATTCAAGTGCTGCATAAATACTCAATCTCTCTTCTCTTCCCCCGGGTAGTGAGTATACTCTGGTCACACTGAACTGTATCTTTTCTTACTTCTATGCCTTTAACTCTGTTTTTCCTTGTCCCTAGAATTTCTTTCCCTTTTCTGCCTAGCAGGCAGACCCAACTCAAAACTCACCTTTTCTATTTTTCCCTGATGCTCCCCTCACAATCGCTGCTGCACATGTGTCTTCCTTATATGTCTCTTGAGCTCAGCACCTTTATTACTATCATTATTTGTTTTCAAGCCTGTCTCCCTGCTCTGCAGGAAAGATGCCTCAGGAATCATCTCTCTAGTTCCATAAAGTACACATCTGACATATGTATATTAAAATGCATAGACTATAAATGTGTTCAAAGAATCCCCAATTTACATTTAATTCAACTTCAGAGTGACTGAGTAGCAGTTGAAGGGCTTTGAAATCTTTCCAAATTTAACGTTTTACTCCAACGCAAATGGGACTTTCGCTAAGTAATTACAACTTTTCCAAGCTCTGCAGCTGTATGAGCCCAATCTTAACTGACTTGTTCAACCGGAGTTACAGTTAGCAGGATTCAAGAACAAGGCTTGCTGGTTTCTACCACTATATTTTTGTATACTGAAGTCCATTTAAGCCCCCTTGCTGACCTACTCTATGTCTTATTTGCCCATATTAAAAAAAAAAAACTTGTATAATAATATCAATACTTGTTACACATTAACCATCATAATGAGGTATTATGAAGTTCAACTCATCCCTTATCTGTAAATTCCTCTATAAAGAAAAATAAGTTTATGATGTAGAACCTTCATCTTGATTTCTGAAAACTCTAATGATAACTCTGGAAGGGAGAAGGAGTGTCCCTTTATATAGTTGATATTTTTTTTTTTTTTTTTTTTTTTTTTTTTTTTTTGCAGTATGCGGGCCTCTCACTGTTGCGGCCTCTCCCACCCACCCTTTCCGCAGCATGTGGGATCCTCCCGGACCGGGGCACGAACCCGCGTCCCCTGCATCGGCAGGCGGACTCTCAACCACTGCGCCACCAGGGAAGCCCTAGTTGATATTTTTTGATTGCTTGAAATAGCCTCCATCTCAAAGACTGCTGGTAACTCTGCAGCCCCATCTACCATTCCCCACTCTCTGCTTAAGTGTCTGAGAGCCTCTGAGGGTCACAGTCTCCACCTTGGACCGTAGATGGAAGCCTGTCTTCAAGAAAGCACCAATGAACCGGATGGAACTTTGAATTCTGACTCTGCTGCTTCACAGCTGGCTACTCATCTGTAAGGGGGGGACTATACTACCAATTGTAATAGATGACTGTGGTGAGAACTAAGTGAGCTCACGGGAGTCGTGTCCAACCTACAGGAGGCGCTAGAGAAATGGCACCTCAATTGGTCGTCAACTGTCCGCTGACTTCTAGCTGCTGCTGCTCCTATCAAACATCTCTGAGTCCAGGCCAACTTTACTAAAAGAAGCATTTTGCCAAAAGGATAGGTGATTTTTTTTTTTTTACCATTCAGTAATGACTGAATAGGTAATTCTGAATTACCCCAGGCCATTGGCACTTAAGGCTACAAAGAATAAGTAAAACTAATGAAAATCAGATATTTTTATGGATTTGAAGTTTTCACCACACTGCTCCTAATTCACCTCCTCTCATCATCCCTTTCTGGGTTTTCTGTAGGACAGATGACTCTTCACTGGCTCAGTGGAAGGCAGCAAAGGGAAAAAGGAGGTAAAAAAGGAAAACTAGTATTTGAATGAGTAGAATATTTAGCAGAAGGTTTTATAAGTAGAATTCTGATTCTAATCACAAGATTCCTGTCCCTCGTTCACACACCCTGTATGATCCCCTCTTCTTGAGTATGGGGGGGGACCTATGGATATTATGGTTATGGCTCCTGTGCTTAGGTTATCAATCAGTTGACTATGAGTTAATCCAGAAGGTGGGTCTGACCTAATCAGGCGAGTCCTTAAAAGGAGGGCTAAGCCTTTCCTGAAGAGAAAGATCATCCTACTGACTTTGAAGAAGTAGCTGCCATGTAATGAGAGGGTCACATGCCTAAGAGTGGAGGGTGGCCGCTAGGAGCTTAAAGCAACCTTGGCTGACAGCCAGTAGGAGAACAGGGACCTCAGTCCTACAACCACAAGGAACTGAATCTTGCCAACAGTGTTGATGAACCAGGAAAAGGACCTGAGCTCTAGCTCAGAACACAGCCCAGTTGATGGCTTGATTTCAGCCTTGTAAGACCCTGAGCAGAGGACCTAGTTACGCCCTGCCCAGACTTCCGGCCAACAGAACTGGGAGCTGATAAATGAGTGTTGCTTTTGGGTGCTAAGATTGGGGTGATCTGTTACAAAGCAATAGTAAGCTAATGCAGTTATAAAAACATCTTAATTTATACAGTGCTTTAGAAAGCAGATATCGAAGGGGCTGGAAAATGACAAATGGGAAGAAAGTCTGGAATCTGCAGTGACTCTCCCCGCTCTGCCACTTCCTAGCTCCATGGATTTGGGGAGTCACTTAACTTCCCCAGCCTTAAATTTCCTTGTCTGTAAAATGAAGGACTGAATGATGGACAAGATGCCTCCAAGGTGCTTTTATATTTTACATCCTTAGATGATAAAACTTTTATTTTTTGAGAGGATAAAACAAGGCACATGGGGAAGTAATGTAGAAACTTTCACAGATGGCAGCTCAAACCCAACTCAGAAATCCTAGCTCCTCTATTTGTAGACCATCCTGTCTCCAGCCCATTCTCTGAGCTTCAGCCAGACTCACAGGCATTAAATGGACTCCAAGAAGGTTTATAAGCTTCACCCACAGGTCCAAAGGGGATCTGAAGAATTGTGGCTTTTTTCTATTTTTGGAGGGTAGGGTTTTGTTTTTATTTCTCACAGGGAGATTTTTGGTATATGTTTTCTGCCAAAATAATCAGTAAGATAAAGCACCTGCCATGGAGATGAATGCTGTATAAACTTTGATGTGCATCCATGGTGGACATAAAAAACTTTTCTATAAATAATAACAATTTAACTCAAAAATATATCACAGCCTAAGGATTCTTTAGGGAAATGTGTATATGTTCCTCAGGAAGGTCCATGGTCCTGAAGAAGCAAACTTTTTGGCATGGACAAGAGAGACGTTTAACAGAGCTGTTTCTGCTCTAGTACATAAGCTTTCATCTGTTGATCTGTACAAATAACCCAAATGGAAACTTCTTTATGAGACAGAAAAGTACAGTGAAATGTTTCAAGTCCACAATATCAGCTGGAATGAAATTATAGCTGTGTCGTTTAGAAAGTGGTTCCTTTCAACAAGATTTACTATGTTACTATGACTAGATGAATTTATCTCCTTTTCCCAAACTTATTAAAGCATAAAACACTTCCCTAAAGCCACTTTGGCTCAAATGTGTTTTTCAAGGAAAGCTGTGGTATGCATTAACTAACTCCAAGAAACCAAAGTAATCTAAAATTTTCAAATCCTGGAACAATCTCAAAACGCTCAATAATAGAACATGCTTTAACTCAGCTCACAGATTATCTATATAGGCAACATAGAATGGATTCTGAAAGACCACAGTGAGCCCGATTTTGACAGACTGAACCCCAATGCTGAAGGAAATTTTGGAAGTGAGATCTGGGCTATCCAGTTTGGTCTATAGACATTGATGAAATTGTCTACGCAATCAAACATCAATGTTTTTGTAGACAGAGTATCAAATCATCAATAAAGGCCATTCATGAAATATCCTTAGGTGTTTTAATGGGATGATGGAGCTGATATTTAACTGGACCTATATGCCTCTAATCACTCTTCCCCGTGTCTTGAAAATATCTGCAAACTAAGATGGAAAATGTGAAACCAGTAAAACTTAAGCTTCATGGCTCCACCCTTGCAGGAATCCCTTCCAAGCACTGTAACTAATTTTGTGTTAATAATTTTCTTTTTTTTTTTTTTTTTTAGGCTGTGCCATGTGGCATGAGGGATCTTAGTTCCCTGACCAGAGATCCAGCCCCCTGTACTGGGAGCACAGAGTCTTAACCACTGGACCGCTAGGGAAGTCCCAATTTTTTTTAAAAGGACCTCCCAAACTAACTCCTCTTTAAAGGAGACTATAAATACAGTTTGAGGAATATAGTAAAAAAGGCAGACAAGTTTAACAGTTAGGGTTTACCATATTGACATTGGACTCAATAGTTGGGTTTTTTTCCTTTTAACTTTTCAAGTCATGGTTTTTGCATGATCAACCCTGAATGATGGAGATCATCCTCCTATTCTCACTTCAGAGAGCATCTCTGTTTGCCACGCTTTGAGCACATGGGTTTGTAAAGCTCATTCAAGAGTTTCAGGGTAAGGGGCACATGGCTGACGAAGGGAATAGAGTGATCCGTACCTGTTATGTTGAAAATATTTGATGGGTGATGAATCAGCCTATCTTCTAAAGTGTTCAGTTAATTAACTGTTCAATTTTGATAGATCCTAACCCTAATATTTTTCTCTTTAAAATTGCTAAATATATTATTGTTAAGACAATTATTCTGGGATAGAGTTAAGTGAAGAATGCCAATGGTAATAAAACAGTATTAATTCAAAAGAGATCGTGCCAGCTCTACATGATTCCCTGGTTCTTTCAAAGGAGGAAGATAATACAAGTTAATCATTCAATTGACTAAATTAATCTAGTCAAAACATTTAACTTGTCCAATGCAGACCTAGCCTAAAATTAGGATATAGAGGTATTTTATAGCTACATGACGAATCCAGATCACGTTAATCTTACTTAAATGTCTAGAGTTTCATATCCTGATTTCATGCTATTTCCAAACAGAGTCTAATATTATACTTTCAAGGTCAAGCTATGAACAGCAGTAATGTTTTTCTGTTGTCACTGTGGGTAATGACGTCTTCAAGCATTATTATCATAGGAAATTGCGTATTTCTTCTGTTGTTTGTAAACATGTATTTATATATACACAAGACAACATTTGTTATTTCTCCCAACGCTGTGGATCTAAACTACGAAAGATCATGAAAAAGTGTTACTATGTGGAAATAGAAACAGGTTTTTTTTTTTCAGGTTTTAGAAAATCATCAGCAAGCCATGCCAACATGTAGTAAATTAAGACATAGGTTGTATCTACAAAACACCGAAACATACAAATGAAAATGAAAATAAGAATTAGCAACTTAGAGAAACGTTTTTCCTAGACTATGGAAATTATCTGCAATTTTTGCTTTGGGGGGAAATTTTTTTTTAACTTATGCAGAAGTGATTTACTTCTTAAGGCATTATAAAAATTAAAATTTTAGCATAATCATGAAGAAATCATATCTAGTCATGAAATGAAAATTTTGTCGGGAGACCTTCCACATACAAGCCTTTAAAGACAAGTCTTCATAAAATTTCTATTAATATATGATCAAGTGAGCCCGCCATGAGTTACAAAAATAAAGATTCTCTTGGTAACCGAAGAATGAAAATAGCATTATCTACAATGTCGATGATAATTTTTAAAAATGATATATCTTAAAGCACATGTTTCTAAAAGAGAAATTCTAATACCGTTATGAGCAGCTTGATAAATACAGCTGTTTTCATCTTACTTAGAAAAAACCCTTTTTCTCCAAGTTGGTTTAATTGCATTTCAAGTGAAAACGTGTTTTGTTCTCATTAAGCATCACTTTAATTTCTGATAGGAAATCACAGGCACTTTTAAATAACAGCACCTTAACTGCAAGGACAGTTAAAGAAAAAAAGCAAACATTCTGAAAACATTTGAAACACGTATTAGCTTCAATCAGGCAGATAATAGAACCTTGGGAAAATTTCTGGTTTATAAGAAAAGTGGATCTAAGCCAAGTTAGCTTGTGGACATATTTGAAGAATCTTTGATGATCTTTGGTAAACACAAGCTCTGATTAAACCATATTCCTAATAAATATTATTTCTTGAAATTTTAGCTGAGTTGCTGATACACAATTGAATCAAGGCTCTGCTTGTCTTGTGTATATATATATATATATATATATATATATATGATCTCTGAAAAAGAAAACGTTTATTGCTTGCTATGATAATTGATTACTGATAGAGCAACCACACATTCTAGTAGGCCGGGACCATCTTGATTTATACCTGTGGTTCAGGTATAATTACTAGTAGGACCTTTGTTCACTCTCAAACAATCCTTGTAGTGGTCCATAAATTATAGTCACTCTAGTTATACAGTATTTTTGTTTAAGGAATTGTCTTTATTTTTCGTCATCACTAATGTAGCATTGACTTGTATCCCAGGTATTGTGCTAAGTGTTTCATATGTCACTATGTCATTTAACATTCAGAATAATTCTATGAGGCAGGTCTTATTTTTCACTTTATCACTTTTAGATGCATAAATTAAAGTTGAGAATTTCAAAATTCTATACTTTAAAGAGTTACCTAAGACTGTGTCTATGCAATACCCTTAGTAATACTAAAACCATTTCAAAAGTTTTAAAAAGTTTTAGGTATTTGAGCATGCAATATCCTTTTACACTGCCCCAATAACATTTGAAAATGGATTTTTTTTATTCAACTTGCATAATTTCCCTTTTTAGATTCTTCTTTTATAAAGTTGGCTGAAAATCTTTGGCAAGGAAACAGTAAGAAACTTCGCTTTTCTTATCTATATTATCAGAGCAATCTCTCCTCTGAATGTAATTAACGTTTAATTGCTTTTTAGGGAAAACAAAAAGAAAAAAGAAAGTAGAAAGAAACATAAAAATGGACAGAATACAGTGATTTTCTTGGAAGTACTTATAAGTGACTGGGGTTTTACTCTCCTTAATTAGGAAAACTTCCAGTAGATGAAAGGGTATTCTCAGTTTCCTTCTTTCTCTCATTCTCTCCTTTTTTCTAGATTTGTTTTTCAGAATTTTCCCTGAAATGTCATGGTTAGTACTTTCCTGGTTTTCTCATTTCCACTAAATCACAGATAGCATTTCCCAAATACAACTTTTAAGCCCCAAATACCCAATTGCTATTAATATGTGATTTGGTTTGGGGATATAAAAATAATTACTCACTAGAAGTAAATGCCTAACTTTTACTAAGACAACTTTGCACAATCTCATTTGTGAGTCTGGTTACCAAAAAACTCTGTATGTCGAATGGGGATGGAACTGATTGGAAGGGGATACGAATGGAGATATACATCAATTCTAATTAAGAGACTGGAAGACTACATGATGAACAAAGTCATTTTCAGCCTAGAAATTAAACATCTTAATTTATTGTTGAAAATGGTGTTTGGAAGTATCGGCTCTGGACTATTCTATAAAGCTATAGTTGTCACACTTAAGTGTCAGTCAATTGTCTAGTGGACTAGTCTGTCTCCCATGTTTCTATTCAAATTGCAAACTGAGGCCGGGATTGGAGTAAGCCATACAATTCTCCAACAGAAAGGTTTCAGTGAAAGTTATACAGGGACCAGTCACGTGGTGAATTAAAGCCATGACGTATTCCAGCTCTCTATTGTCTATTCAATTGGTGGGGGAGCGAGAACTACTCTAAAAAAGAGCAAAGATAAAAAGAACCACATGACAACCCACGAGTAGCATTGCTATCACTAATTCAGGTTTAAAAAAATCAACTTCTATTATATATATAATATATATATAACATATATTTAACATGTATATATGGTGTCATATATAATGTAAATATATATATACACACACATATATACATATATATAGTTATACTATATGATTAACTGGATGCAAATGACTGGATACAAATAACTGGATACTTCAAGGTTGTTTGCTTGAGAAAGCAGTCTCCCAGGTGCAATCCTATCTAACAATTTGTTCACATAGTCAACACTTAACTGCATACCTACTATGTACCATGCTTTGTTCTGGATTACAGGGACACAGGGGTGAGTGAAACGAAGCACTATACTCATAAAGCAATAAACATTATACTCGGGCAATAAACAACTAAACTAAATGTATAACCACAGGCAATACTTTCAAGTGGTCACAAGTGAAAATCACAACAGTGAAAGGGGGTAGAGAAGAGCAGAGGGTTGGCGATTTGGTGGGGAGGGGAGACCAAAAAAAAAATCAAGAATTCTTCATTAAGTTGTTAAATTTCGGATGTCTGCAAGTCCAAGTGCAGGTCCCAGTTGGGTACTGTCTGGAGCTCACAGGAAAGGTTGGAGCTAAATATATAAATTTGAGAGTTATCAATACATAAATGGAATTTAAAGTCGTGAGACAGGGACTTCCCTGGTGGTCCAGTGGTTAAGACTCTGTGCTCCCAATGCAGGGGGCCAGGGTTCGATCCCTGGTCGGGGAACTAAGATCCCACGTGCTGCAACTAAGTTCATGCGCGCCACAACTAGACAAGCCCACACGCTGCAACGAAGACCCAGAGCAGCCTAAATAAATAAATAAAAATTAAAAAACCACAATAAAGTCACAAGACAGGATTTCTTAGGTAGAGTGTGTAATTACAGGAGTAGAGGATTGCCAATGAAGTCCTGTAGCTTTCCGACATTTATAGATCAGGAAGAAAAGAGAAAGCAAGAAGAGGAATCTGAGATATAAAGACAAGGAATCGAGGGGAAAAACCAGAGAGGTGAGGTATCCCCAAATTCAAGGGAATAAACTGCTTTAAGAAGAGACTAGGTCAATTGCTGCTGGTTATTTGGGGATGATGGAGTCTCAGGATAGTTCATTGGATTTTGCAAGGTGTAGGTCACGGTTGACCTTGACAGGAACAGTTTTGTTGGACTTCCAGTTAGTAATGGGGACTTGGACCCACGTGTTCATCACCTATGCATGCCATGCCAGGCAAACTCTAAGACAGCCCTCAATCTACCTCCTGCTATTTACACCCTGGTAATACACTTACCTTGAGTGAGTGCTTCTATCCAACAGAATGTGGCAAAAATGATAAGATGTCACTTCTGTGATTAGGTTACATAAAGTAGTGACTTCCTTCTTGCTAGCCGACTCTCTCCATTGCTGGCTTTGGTGAAGCATGCTGCCATATGGAGAGGACCATGTGACAAGGGACTGAGGGTGACTTCTGGCCAACAGTCACTAAGGAGCGGAGGCTCTCAGTTCAACAGCTCATAAGAAACTGAAACTTCCAATCATTAGCCAAGCATAGAAGAGGATGCCCTTGAGCCTTTCCATGAGACCCCAGCCCTGGCAAGCACCTTGATTGTAGCCTTGACCCTGAAGTAGACCCAGCAAAGCCATGCCAGAGCAATCCTGACCTACAGAAATTCTGAGATAATTCATGTGTGTTATTTTAATCTGCTAAATATGTAGTAATTTGTTACAAAGCAATAGATAACTAATACACTTTTTGAAATGCCACTAAGGTGAGGGTAAGGAAGAGAATAAAATGGGTATTAACCCGCAAGGAAAGGAAAGAAAAGCTAGAAGAGACTAAAGGAAGTAGATAAGATATATCCAAATTTTGTAAGATGGGAAGCTGATGGATTTGTAATAACTAACTTAGTAAAGCCACAAAAGCTGTTTCTATAAAGGAGAAAACCAATGAAAGGAAAATGGGTCCATGCTAAAGAACTATAGAAAGGCTCTGGAACAGGAAGCATCAGGTACACAGGAAGTTAGGGCGAAAGGGGGGCAGTGTGGTACTGAAAACAGAAGGACTGAATGAATGAAAGTATGAGTAAGAAGCATTTAGATACACAGGTCTACTCCAATACCTTGAGTAGCAGATAACTC
Source organism: Aethalodelphis obliquidens (assembly GCF_003676395.1). NCBI lineage: Eukaryota > Metazoa > Chordata > Mammalia > Artiodactyla > Delphinidae > Aethalodelphis > Aethalodelphis obliquidens. The sequence goes on along the minus strand of NW_020837969.1, from coordinate 25,037,867 downwards.
CATAGCCTAGAGGAAACTTCAAACAGTTCTTCACTCAAGTTTTCCGTGATAAATCCACCTGTACAGCCCAACTATAGCTAAATATTAGGATTAAATTTTTTGGTGGAAAAAATGTTTCCTGGTTAAAAATAGAAGTTGAAAACCCATGATTTTGATGGTCATTCTGATGGAATGTGCAAGTGAAATTCTATGTGGGTAGAAGCGGAAGACAGTTACTAGCCCAGGTTTGTAATCATAAGTTTCCAAACACGCATTGTCTGGGAATCGATGGGAGAAACACAGAATAAATGGAACACATGCGTGTGACATGATGGGGGAAGGAGTAAAAAATTACTCTGGAGTTTAAAGATTGGGTAACTAAGAGAACTGAGCTTCCATAATAGAAGCTGCTGAATTTGGTTTTAGACCCTTGGACACTGAGATACGGGACTTCAGCTGGCAACTGGAATGCTTTTTGTTTCATACCATGAGAAAGACTTCAGATCTAGAAAAACGATAGGAAAAATATCTTTAAGGACAAGCATGTAGAGACAACTGAGATGAAAAAAAATCCCAGGGAATAGGACCCAAGAGAGAGAAAGAGGGGTAATCAGGAAGGTAAGGAGACAACCAGAGGAGTTTGCTGTCATAGAAGAAAGAATTTTAAGAAAAGGGAGGTAAGCAATGTTAATCATTGCTGAGAAACAAGGAAGAATAAAAAACTGGGGAAAATTCTTCAATACAGAAAAAACTTTGAAAAGTCTGATGTAGGGTACCATGGGGCCGAGATAAAAGAAAGAGGGGAGAATGATGAAGAAAAGGAAACATGAATATAGATCTCCTGTTCTCAAGCCTTTTTTATCTCAAAACTCCTTTTCACTCTTAAAAGTATTCAGGACCCCCAGAGAGCTTTTGATTTTGTGGGTCATATCTACCAGTAGCTATGACCAGCCTACTAGGAAGATAGATAGTATCAGCCTACTAGATAGATAGTACCAGCCTACTAGAAATTTAAAACGAAGGAAGACATTTTCAAATTTATTAATTCATTTAGAAGTAACAATGCTGGCTCCATTATATGTTAACATAAATAACATCATTTTATGAAAATATAACCACATTTTCCCAAATAAAAATAATTTTAGTGAGAAGAGAGCTTTCGTTTACAGTTTTGTAAATCCATTTAATGTCTGGCTTAATAGAAGACAGCTGGATTCTCCTATCTGCTTCTGCGTTCAGTCTGTTGCAATATTTTGTTTTGGTTGAAGTATAGGTAGAAAATCTAGCATCAAATGGATAGGTTACAGAGGGGACTTCTTGAAGAGTGTCAGGACCCCTAGAGGTCCTCAAACCATGCGTTGAGAATTGTGACGTAGGGAACTTCTTTGAGAAATTTAACAATGAAAATAGACAAATTGGGTGGCAACTCAAGGGAGTATCAGGTTAGAAGGAAGGATTCTGAGTTCATTTGTTTTTAAGAATAAGGAAAACCGAAGGATGTTTGTAAGTCCAATGGAAGGGAAGGAGACAAGAAAGGGAAAAATAGAAGATGCAGAAGAGAAATGGTAAATCTCAATGGATCTCAAGGTCCCAACGGAGGACAGAAGTGAAGGGATGGGGCGCAGGGTGGCAACTTTAGCCTTATGAAGAGGAGGTGCTAACTTTTCCTCCTGACACAAAAGCATGAGCGAGGATAAGTGGTTCCATAGCGAAAATCCATGGCAGTGCGAACATGGTAACTACTGAAGATGAGGAAAGATGAGGCGCCTTCAGTCTTTTCAGCCAAGAATGAGATAGTCATTTGTGAAAAGTGAATAACGTAGGAGCAATACTGGAGACTTGAGTAAACATGGATGGGGTGGGAGTGGGGTTCAAAAGAGAGAAATTAAAATCGTGATTAGATGAGCAGCATATGTGGAGATACACAGCAAGTGCTCAGTCCATAAGGAGTGCCCATGAAATGTTCTCTTTAAATAAACGAAAGGGCATTGAAGAGGGGTTCTCAGTGGAGGACACCAGGCAAGGTAGCATGACTCTCTGGTGATCTCGTTAGTGGCTGAAGTCCAGCACAGCTGGACACACTTCTGCTTCCTTGGTGACTTCACAGACTCTCGCTGACGTGGAGCAAGCCCAAGTCACATGGGAAATATTCACAAGAGAAAGGGACCTCTGGGTTTGTCGATAAAACATGATCCTGTAGTGTGTGCTCGTCTTCTTCTTCTGAACATAATTCGAGCAAGCACTATACTCATCTGTCACTTATTTCAGGAAACCTCTTTCCAACTGTCTGTCATGTATTTATCTATTTTTTTAACTTTTATTTTATATTGAAGCATAGTTGATTAACAATGTTGTGTTAGTTTCAGGTGTACAGCAAAGGGATTCAGTTATACATGTACATGTATCTATTCTTTTTCAAATTCTTTTCCCATTTAGGTTGTTACACAGTATTGAGCAGAGTTCCCTGTGCTACACTGTAGGTCCTTCTTGGTTATCCATTTACAAAATAGCAGTGGGTACATATCAATGTCATATATTTATTAATATGTCTTATATTTACCTAGAGAAGGAGGAAGCTGGAGGTAAACTAAAGGAGTTTTCCTAACGAAAACGAATTGGGCACACCCAGCATCACTTTCAGCTGAGAGGGTTAAAGGAGCCATTTCATTCCACATCTTCTTTAGAAAGCTACACTTGAATCCACTTCCTTTGCTTTAGGAATAGCCAAAGCTCTCATCCTCCTAAAACGTTTTCACTCAATTTAAATCTTTGAAGCTATCATCTTTCTCTTCAATACCTGACTTTGTTTGAGATCATTAATTCATAATGTTAAACAAGTTTTAAACTTACTCTTTGATTATTTCTCTCACGAAAATGAATATTAATATGTCTTCTCTGTCTTTGATTTTATTTTCCCAATTTATTTTGTTAGGTAAACACATTAAAGTTCCCTCTGTATTGATTGCTTTCCATGGGGGCAATGGAGAAATAGTCAACTTGGTTTGATTTGCAGTTATTGTTTTATCATGGGCCTGTTCCCATAATGAGGAATAAGGATTTCCAACCTCAGTGCCTTAACTTCTGCATTTACAAAGTTAAATATTGGGAAACTAAGTACGGAAAAAGCAGAATATAATAAATCTATCCGATGCCAAAATCAACCAATCATTTAGATTTTCCTAATTTTTTTTAATTTTAGGGTTATAAAGACAAATTCACAACAAACCCAAAGGGTATTCTATGTCCATTTGCCTTTACTGCCATACAGCTATAGCCTATAATTACATTTTCAATAAATATCCATAGGGCTTAATAGTACATAAAAGAGTAAAAAGAATAAATACTATTTATTGGTCCTTACTGTATTGCTGGCACTGTGGTGAGAGGTTTATATACATTATCCCATTTTAATTTCACAAGCAACCCTATAATATAACTACGGTTATCTCCAGTTTACGAGTGAAGATCTTGACCTAAGTAAGTTAGCGAAGTTCACACCTATGCTGAGTGGCTGAGTTCCAGCCCCTTCTATTATACACTCTATTACATTGCTTCCATTTTTATTCTTTAGACTATAACTCCTGAAGATTGAAGAATTGTGTGTACCTGTGGGCTATACACATGTGCACGGCAAACACCGAATAAGAAGAACACTTGTGAAAATGCAAGAAATGTAGGTAAAAGTCTACCCCATTTGTACTTTGCTTCTGTGTCTCCAACACACAAGAAATCCCGGTTCCACAAACAAGGAAATATAGGTTTGGGGGAACTGACAAAGTCACTTTGATGAAACAAGGTCACAAAAAAATTCAAGCTTATCTATCACAGATTTCAAATCTCTGAGTAAAACTGTTCTGCTTGGCTTGGTTTTGATTTGATCTTGCAAGTCTCCTGTGTTATCTGAAAGAATGCTCTAGGTGTCCTTTACATCATCAGATAATTTAGAATGTAGTAAATGCAATAACACAGTACGTGAGCCACAGTATTTTTAGTTTTTCTTAGGCTTCCTCAGTGGAAATCTGGTGTGTGGAAATCTCCGTCCAAATCTGAAAATGTTTCAAATCCCACATGAAGTTCCATTATTATGATATTTTCATAAATATGATCTGAAACCATTTGCTTCTACAAGGTAATGCCTTCCTCCCCCACAAAAATTTATAAATGATACATTTAGCTTAATGAAATCTCAACCTTTAATTGGTGGCAAGAGTCATCCAGCAGATATACAGTCATCCCTCCCTATCCAAAAGGGTTCTGCATCTGAGGATTCAACCAACCATGAATTGAGAATATTCGGGGGAAAAAAATTCCAGAAAGTTCCGAAAAGCAAAACTTAAATGTGCCATGCACTGCAACTATTTACATAGCATTTACATTGCTTTAGGTATTATAAGTAATCTAGAGATGATTTAAAGTACACAGGGGCATGTGCATAGGTTCTATGCAAATACTTCATTTTATGTAAGAGACTAGAGCATCCGTGAATTTGGGTAGGGGGTGATGGACTGGGTCCTAGAATAGATCCCCTCAGATACCAAGGGATGATGGTATACATTTTATGAGTTAGTGAGTTTTAATGTTTAAGGTAAAAGTATCCATCACACAAACTGGTTCTAATTACAAAGCTACACCAAGTTTTAAAAACAGACAGCCCCTGCTTTCCTTTACAAGATTTTAAAACAATCCAGTTATCTCCAGGAGCTAAGTAATTCTCAAAACTAAATTAACTTTAACTTTGAAATAATAGCCAGATTATATGGCAGTATTCAAGGGTCTTTTAGTGTAGGTCTATCTCATATCTGGAAAAAATTTTCCAAGTCTCAAAAAATCTCTTCAAGGGAGAAAACAACACATTGCTATTGTAATTATAGCTTAATTTTATAATATTATTCATTAGTTAAAATGCCAAATTTTAAAATGGCTCGTACGAAACTTATTTATGACTTAATAATGTACATTGTATTCAGTAGCAGTAGTTAATGCTCCTGAAAATAACTAAACTCTCAGAGGCTTCCCTGGTGGTGCAGTGGCTGGGAGTCCGCCTGCCGATGCAGGGGACACGGGTTCGTGCCCCGGTCCGGGAAGATCCCACATGCCGCGGAGCGGCTGGACCCGTGAGCCATGGCCACTGAGCTTTCGCATCCGGAGCCTGTGCTCCGCAACGGGAGAGGCCGCAACAGTGAGAGGCCCGCGTACCGCAAAGAAAAAAAAAACAAAACTAAACTCTCAGTGACGTCAACCAGATTTTTAATTATGTGCAAAGTTACTATGGCCATCGAATCCTATTCATGTCTTTAGAGCTGACTTTTCTTCTTTTTAAAAAATTGCCTCACGGTAAATCAGACAGTCTTCTTTTAACAGATAGAAGCACTTTTTCACAGCTTCTTGCCTTCCTATGAAACTTCTGCCTGTGAATTTTTTTCTCTCTGAATCTTCATGGTAACAGACTCTTCCTTCTATTCCCTTTTCATCTTTTCCTTATATTTTGACATCCAGGCCTTTTTTTACTACACAGTGTTCCCCTGTTCTGAGTCCCATTTCCAGATATTTTTTGTTTTCTTCCCCTTTTTCTCTGTCTTGGATTTGTTCTTTGCTAGAGAACATGTAAAACAATTTGTGTTTACAAGGTAATATTTTAATACATTTCTAGTTTAGCTATCTTATAGACAATTTAGTAAGTATACTGCATCAACCCAACTGAATATTGTGGGAAGGTACTACAAGTTAAAGAAATCTTGTCTCAGCTCTCCAATGACCCCATATAAGCCAGCCCCTATACATGTCACATGGTCTAGCACATCATTATACTATAGCCAATATGAGTCTATAGAGAACATCTCTCTGTAGTTATCTCCCCAAATAACTCTCAAGCTTTAAAAAAGCTATATCCTTAATCTCCTATATTTCACAGAGCTTGGTATGTTAATATCCACACATTAGGAACACAATGCTTGTTAACGCAATTTTTGCCATAAATAAATAAATGCCTTTGAGAAATCTGTCTAAACACATTCTTTGTTTTCTTCTGCTGAAGCTTCTTACACTTAGTCCCCTCCCTCTCAAATGTGACACTGAATACAAAATCTCCCTCTTCTAGCCTTACCCCACATGCACGACTTGGAAGTTATATTCTGGATGAGGTAGGAGTGTTTAACAGGAGGGGTAAACTTAGACTTTATTACAAGGAAGTGAGCTTAAATGGAGACCTTCCTAAGTGAAGAGTAGGGGGGAAAGGACTCCAGACAGAAAACAGCAAGGGGGGTTGGTGCATTCAAGGAAAAGACGAGAGGGCAAAATGGCGGAAGAACAATGAAGTCATCACAGACTCCAGCTGCTAAGGGTAACCACACAGGCAGACCACGGCTCACCTCAAATAGGGGGGAGCAGGCAGATGGGGGAACAGCACAGGTTTCAGCCAGATTTCCAGAACTTAGTCTGACCAAACATTACCCATTTTTACTTACAGAATTGTTCAAATATATTCCTATTGCCACAGAGCATCAACAGAGTCTCCTTCCAATCCAGTAGACAATTTGTCACGTATCACCAGGGTATAGTAGTTGCTCACCAAACAAAACCACGAATTGCTGTTCTCGATCGATTCTCTGGTCACAACTAATGATAACTGATAACTCTCTCCTGAACAATAATAAAAACGGAACACCCAAAAATACAGTTTTATTTAAAGCAATGGGCTTATTAGTCACTTACATGTTAACAATAAAATTTTCAGTGTATCAAATTTTTAAGCCTAGGCAAATCTTCAGCAGTCATCCACCACCTGACCCCAAATACTTGGCTTTTTCCTACATATTGGGGTAAGCAACAATTAAATGATGTTTTTACATTAAAAAAATACCCACATGCATTTATTTGGTAGTATTTGAAAATCCAGCTCATGTGGCAATAAAAACAGACAATGGCTTACTTTGCCAAATTTGTGTAAACCATATTTTAGGATATAGTAAAAGTTTCCATACAACAATGATGAAAACATTTGTTGTATGATATATGCACCATATAAATGTAAGTATCCAATGGTTTTGAACATGAAGTCTATTAGAAACATTGGATCTCAGAAAAGATCAAATGATATTCACATATGCAAGTGCTTTGAAAATGGTAAAGCACTATAAAATATATCAAGTAAGGTATGAAAGTAATATACGCACACAATAGCAGAAACCAAATGTAACTGCGTGCAGTCGATGATGTAATGATTCTTATTTGTCTAATTTGCATTTTCAGAAAAGACTGTTCATATGTTACAACAGCAGCTAAGTTTACAACAATTTTTCTTTGTTCCTGGCAAACAAAAAAAGGTTAAGAATTTGCAGACAAGTCTTGGCAAAGAGATATTCTGATTCAGCTTTGCCAATCCCTGGGATCTACAGTACGCAGCTGGAAAATGTATGTAGGTTATGGAGTTGTTTGAAAATTTTTCAATTAGTATTGCTAATCAGTACAAGAACATCTTTGGGTCATCAACGGGTCCTGAGGAATATGAAAATACTTCTAGAGCATTTGACACCCTAGCTGGTTCTTCCCATTCCCATTGCTATGCAGAACTGTTATTTGAGTTGAAATAGGAAAATAGCATAACCAAGAGTTCCCTAGCCCATCTAAATATATCATCTGATTTGGAATACCACAACTTTGTACTGTCAGAGATTAACTGGACTATTTCCTCAATCACAAAGTTTTGTTTTCTGACCCCAATTTTCATTGACATGCATAAAAATGCTGCTAATTTTATCCTCAGAAAAGATACAAACTTTTTTGTACCCGATGTTACTTCTGGCTGGACATGCATATCCATAGACCAAGCCTTAGAGATTCAAAGGTGGTGTAACTGGAAGGGAATTTATCAATCATGTAATTGATCAATCATGTAATTGATTCCATTGACCTACTACCCCATTAGACACATAAAGACTGAGCCCCAGGGAGGTATTTCTAGTCTAGCTATGTTTCTAGAACTTTTATTTAAAGTGACAAATCAATTGCTGTGGAGAAATGATGGCCGCATTTTTGTTTTTTTCTGAAGAGCTAAATGTTTCAAGAATTTTTCACTCTCCTTTCTCTTTTTCTTGCTTGCTCAGACAGGATATATTTCCTCTTTGTCAGCCTGCCTCACAGCCTCCAATCCTTTTGCCCCTTATATGGAAAGATACCACTTGCTTAAACATGTCGAGAAGCACAAATAAAAAGAAACCACTAAAAAGATTTAAATGTATATCTTATATGTAAATACATAAAGCAGGTTCAGTAAACCAGCCAATACAAAGAATTAGTTAAAATATACTATTATACAAAATAGTTGACCATGACCTGACATTATCCTCATGTCATTAAAATGGCCTTATACATACCTCTCTGTTTTTTACAGAAAGGTCGCAATTTTACCGTCCCAAGTTTTCACATATATCTATCTTCATTTGAATTATTTTAAAACTAAAAGAAATAAAAGGAAAAGAATCTAGACCAAAATAGATACCCCAACACTATCTTTTTAAACCAGTTTTTCTATTTCTTTTTGTTCTTTTCAAGTTACAAAATAAATGCATGCTTATTATAAACAAATGCAAACAGCATATGACTATAAAAAAAAGAAAAATGGAAAATCCTCCCTCTAAAGCATCCTAGTAATCTCTCTTCCAAAAGCATCCGTGGTACACGGGAGGTAATACAGTATTGTGTTGAAGACTGTAAGTGCTGAAATCAACCTGCCTGGCTTCAAATCTCATTCTGCCACTTACTAGCTGTGTGATCTTGAACAAGTTAACTAGCTTCTCTGTGCTTCATTCACATCATCAATAAAAGGCACAAACAAAAGCACTTCCCACATAAGGTTGCTGTAGGGGATAAATAAGATAAATGTACTCAGAAGAATATCTGGCATAAAGTGGATGCTCGATAAATGTCAGCTATTATTACCAGGTCCTTTTGAAATGCAAACAAAAGTATAAGGTAAGAAGGAATCGAAAACTGTAAAACAGAAGAAAAAGTTTATCTGTCAATTCTATCTCAATAAAACTGGGGGCAAAAACCTACTACCACCACCAGCAGCAACAAAAAGCTATAAAAAAAACACAGCTATTGAAGGAAATTGATGGAATCATGAAGCTATGATATAAGTCAACATTTCATCATTCTGCTACCTCAATGTCAAGTTTAGTTTATTAAGTGATTACGAGTATGGCAAACTGGCTAAATTTAAGTCCTATATCAAAACGTTTTGATAAGTAGATATAATTTCTGAAGTCGTTCAAATAAAACTTATTCAATGAATTTTGAAGGTAATTCAAAATATATTGACTAAATATGTATTTGTATTAGTATCAAATAGAAATATCTTTCCATCTAAATTCCAATTCCTCTAGAAGTGTCTCCACTTTCCATCATAACGCAGTGCCTTCTCTCCCACTTCTTACTTCTCCTTATTCCAGAACAATGAGGAAGGCCACCTGAGGGGCTAAGAACCTGTGGCGTGGAATGACTGCTGCTCAGGTTGCTGCCACCCACTTGGTGTGTGCTGGGCAGTGAAAAAAGCATCACAATGTCCACCCTACTCCCACCCTACTGGTGCTGGCTTCAGCCGTTAAATCTGGCTTCCCAGAGGCCATAACATCACGGCATCCTCAGGCTGTGCTCTCCATCCAAGGTCACAGCTGCCTGCTCCTAACCTAATGCTCCCCAGTTACTTCTCATGTGCTCTGAAATTCCTTTAAAGCACACCTTTGCCTGTACAGAGCCTGTTTCATGTTAGTAGAATCTTGCCTCATTTAAGCGTCCTTAGTGTTCTGATTAACGAGTACATCGGACTGACTCAGACACAAGCCATGCAACTCTACTGACAAACACTGGTTTGGACACACTTGGGAAAGGTTCTTAGAGCCAGTTAATCTAAGAGGATTAGAATAATCTAACTATGGTTGCTCCTTTCACACTAAGTATGAAATACCTGTGCATAATCAGGGCTGTGAAACAGATCAGAAGTGTCTGGGATGATCTGAGAAAATAATAAGAAAATGTGTAATACTTCTGTAGTGTTAAAGAAAGAAGAGGCCTTCTCTGGTATTTCAGAGCTATAAGCAGCTCCTACCCCCTCATAATATACATGTTTCTCGGGAGTCTCTATGTCTCACAGAATTATGTGTGTGTGTGTGTGTGTGTGTGTGTGTGTGCGCGCGCACGTGCGCGCGTGTGTCTTGATGAGAAACAAGAATGCTGAGGTAGCGTCATATAAGTTTGCCTACTGATGTATTTGTCGACACAAGTCTGTTGTATGTCTTTTCATCATTGTTTGAACACATATGTCTCATTGCTCTGTGAACTGGAACAGTTTCCACCTTATCTGGTCTAGAGGGTAGAAATCTCAGTCCATAATTCAAAAATTAAAAAAATATATACTCTCATTTTCTCAAAGTTGATTTTCAATCCATCATCTCTGGGACTGGTGAGAAAATTAACCTCAGTCTTCTCAGTTCTCTCAGGATCCTATACCCAGAGAGATTTTCTTCCAGGGTACTGGGTGGATGAAACAGGAGCAGAGCAGAGGAGAGCCCTTGGTCCTAGGTCATCCATCCTCCTTGAGTGCCGAGAAGAGACCACGTCTCCGCTTGCGTGGCCCTTAGGGTGTGGTGGCCCTTGATGCTTTTGGGTAAAAACTTGAAGCTTTGCTGTGGCTACGGATGAAGGCATCAGCCTCAACAGAAACACAGCCACTTTTTTCTGGGGTCGTTCTTCCTGCACTTGTGTGCTTCCACATCCCCTCCCCCCGCTTCCTGCCAAGGTGAAGGTCCCTATTAATTAGGACCTTAGAAACTTGGGTGCCTTGCCGTCTACTTAGCAGCATCACCCAAGAAGTGGAGGACAGATTTTTCATTTCCTCTCCCCAGGTACCTGTAAACATTTCTCTTTTTTTCTCTTTGCCTTCATTTTATTAGAATCTCTTTTTATAAAGATCTATCATAGTCATGTTCTTTCACCTGTTTTGGCCAGGACAGTTTTTCCCAGCAATTAGGAATTTTCTCTCTCTCCTGGGACCAAGCTTGAGTGGGAAGTTAAACCAAAAATAGAATCTCGCAGGCCATGCTGCATTCCTTCCCTCCAGCAATAATTTCAGGGTCTGAAGGAAAGGAAAGTAAAAGGATCAACGCAGATAAAAATGTTAATCCCCGAAGACATTAACTCCCGCCACCCATAGACACATCTCAACCTGCCAAGACTTCCTAAATAGTCATGACTTTCTAAGACGGGCAGTAGAATGGTTCAAGGCAAGTGTAGAGATGCATTTCCAGGACCCTCAAACATATCCAAAGTGAGACTCAAAAGCTCATCTTCTCAATGAAACTCTCCTGTCTTCTCTTTTCTCTATTTCTATTAATAGAACCATCCCACAATCAATCTACCAAGCTAGAAATGCTGGGGTCACCTTCAACTCTCTCTCCTCTCCCTTAATCTCTTATATCCCTCAAACACCAAATCATCTCCAATTTAATTTGGCGGTGGCTTCCACAGTCCTCTCACTCTATGCTGCTGCCACTGCCTTAATCCAGGTATCTCTGTTTTAAAGTCTTTAGTATTTTTTAGATTAAAAAGTAATGTATGAATAATAGAAATAATTCAAACTATTAACAAGCATAAAAAATAGATGGTGAAAGTCTCTCAATAATTCTACGTATCAGAATGACAACCGCTCCTATTCTGGTATATACATTTTCCATATTTACATAGCCACATAGAAAAGTTTGTTTTCACAAATATAAGTTCATATTATATACATTGTCTTTTAACTTTAAAAAACCCCTTATACTGTGGACATTTTTTCAGAGTAGGTTATATATCTCTACAGTTATTTTTAAAGGTTGAAAAGTATTATTTTGTTCAGCTATATCATAGTTTAATCAATCTCTGGATGGACATATTTGTTGCTGCCGCATTGAATGTGATTCTACGTGTATCTTTGAACCCTTGGGCAAAGATTTTCAAAGGGTTATTAAATACTAGCAAATTACCTCCCAAAAGTGTTGTGTATTCCCACTGCAAGTGTATTACTCTTTGACTGGACTATTGCAACATGATCTTAACTCTTTTCTTTGCCAACAACTGCTCCCCACTCTGGTTTATCATTTTCACAGCCACCGAGAACAAAGTAGATCATTTCCCAACTTAAATGCCTCTGTCAGATCTCTGTAGTCAACAAGATGCAACTAACATTCCAATGGTGTTCGCAGACTGGCCTCAATCTACCATTTTAGTGCCCTTTTTAGATATTGACTGCTGCAAACGTTATGCTTCTATCACCCGGGACACTGGGAATTTGTTTGTGCTTCGAAGATTTGAAACATACTCTATCACTAACCTGCTCCGCGTTCCACCCCTTGAACCACCTACCCTCGAACTGAATTCCTACTCTGCTTCAGAATTCAGTTCTGAATTTAACAGGCTGCGTGCTCCTTTCTTTATGTGTCCACAGTACTGACTTAGGACTTTGCCACGCACATATTTTCTCTCTCTCCTACTATAGGGTAAGAATTTTGAGTATGAAAACTGTGCCAGGTTTATTTTGGGGTTTGCGTGGCCCCAAAGCAGAGTCTTTGTAACGAAGCATATATTTAATATAATGTTTGCTGAACAAATGAATGGCTGAATGAGTTGGAGGGTAAATAATCAGAGAATAGATAGAGTGACTAGAATATACATCCTTAAAAAACTGCTCACAGAATTGGGCAGCCCAAGCTCTTTTGCGCCTATGACTGACCCTTTGCCCTACCTCCTCCATCAAAGGCGTGATCTAAGTCTGGAAGTGCACCCTACCTTTCTTGACGCTTCCGGTTTGGCAATAAGAAAATAAGGAAGCAGAGGGACCGTGCTGATCTTCACGTAAGAAGAGAACCTATCGGTCTAGTATAATTGAGACGAGTTGCCCTAAAGGAGCCAAGTTCACCCTGAAGGGGATCAGAATAGAGATACCTTGTTTTATTGTGCTTTGCTTTGTTGCACTTCGCAGATACTGAATTTTTTTATTTTTTATTTTTTTACAAATTGAAGGTTTGTGGCAACTGGCACATGAAGCAAGTCTCTTGGCGCCATTTTCCCAACAGCATTTGCTCACTTCGTGTCTCTCTGTCCCATTTTGGTGATTCTCAGTGCTTCCAACTTTCACTGTTAATTGTATTTGCTATGGTGATCTGTGATCAGTGATCTTTGATGTTACTGTTGTGATTGTTTCGGCATTTTTTAGCAATAACATATTTTTAAATGAAGGTAGGTATTTTGGGGGGGGCATAATGCTACTGCACACTTAATAGACGGCAGTGTAGTGTAAACTTAACTTTTACGTGCACTTGGAAACCAAAAACTTTGTGTGACTAGCTTTACGGTGATAGGTCTGGAACTGAACCCACAATATCTCCAAGGTGTGTCCATATGCCACCCCTAAATATGCCGATTTGACGTAAGGATTCTTTTGAGCTGACCATAATCGGGAATCAACAGATGTGGGAGGAATCCTCTGCCCTCCCCCTTATCTGCCTGAAAGTAGGGTGTAAGTTTCCCTTTGAGGAAGGTGCTTCCTATCACCAAACCCCACTGCCTCCATACCAGGAAGAAAAAGTGACTCTTAGCATCAAAGATGGAGAGTAAATACCAAGACGAGCTTGCATAAATGGATATTACCCCAAATAGCCCTTATCTTCTGTTAGTTTCCCGCATATGTTACCTAGCCACTTCCCCATGATTTATTATCCCGTGCGGTCCAAATGCTCTCTCCTTTGTTAAGAAGGGTCTATAAGCCCCATGTCTAACCACTTTTTTGAGTTTTTCTTGTCTGTGAACTCCTATGCACATAAATATTAATAAAAACTGTGTGCTTTTTCTCCTGTTAATCTCTTTGGTTATTTTAATATGCAGGCCCCCATAAACTGAACCTAAGAGGGTAGAGGAAAATTTTTTTCCTCTCCAACTGTTCTTTTGCATAGTCCTCCATCCCCAGATTAATAACGTACATTTATTAGTTCGCTGGTCAGCTGTGTGTATAGCTTGTGATGTGAACCAGAGCTTGATGTGAATCAAGGTCAACTGTTTGTTACTAGAAGCTGCCTGGACTTGGATCTTCACGGTCTCCAAACCTTCAAACCACTAGTAGCAACATGGTAACCTAGGGTTAAGAAACCATAATTACATTCAATTTTAATTCTCCAGTATTTTAATGTTATTTTAGATTTTAGATATTTTTGTTAAATTCCTTATGATAAGACTCACAAATCAATTAGAAATATTAAAAATCATATCTGGGTTTCTGGTTGTGAAAACATGGCATTTGAAGCACAAGACATGGAACCAAGATTCCATTCTTAATTCTGATTCGATAGCTGTGTGATTCTGGGAAACTTCCTAAAAGTCTCTGAACTTATTTCTTCTGCATAAACGGGGAATAAGAATTTGTATCTGCTTTACCTATGTTACAAAACTACAGTAAGGATCAAATGAGATGTCAGCATGTACTACATAGTACTTAGTTTTCAGCATGGAGAGGAAAGATTCTAGGCTTGCTGAGTCTTTTCCAAGCTTATTGAACTTAACTTGAGAATTAAAATAATAATAATAATGCAAGTGGGTCCTCATATGCATGCTCAAACATAAAAATAGACTGAGAAGAATTCAAATGAGGGGCAAACCCTAGCTGAGCCCATGTACTTTGGTCAACCATCTCGCCACCTACACATCCTTTCTAATCTTAGATGAGAATCTCCTCAGCAATTTCTAAAGTGTTCAAGGTGGGCTATCTATGGTGGGCTAATCATATGAAAGTCAGCTCAGACAGAATAACAAAGCAATTGCTTTGCTATCATCTTGTACTTCGCTAAGGGAAGAGCTGGAACCATAGGAACCTGTCAAGAAATTTGACATTGTGTCTGGGGATTTTTGCTAAAATCTTCAGGGCTTTTGTGACAAAGCTAAACAACTGTAGTGGAGGATTTCATTCCCCTATTACCTAGGACTATTTGTCCAGCTTAATATCATATATTTTACTAAAACTCCTGGAGGAATCTTTTTCAATTGTTACGAAGCTACTGCATTCAGTCAGACTACTGCAGAGAGGTGATTCTGTTCAGAAATAACTGGCCAGATGCCGCTCACCAGAAAGCCTTATTTGACAGGTCAAAGAAAGTAATCTGAGAAAAGGACAGATTGGCCCGTGAAGATGCCTTTTGCCTGTGCTGCTGTGAAAATACAGAACCCCTTGTCACGATCAGCTATAATTATCAGTTATCACCCTTTGACTCGGTTTCAGTGTTGAAGCAAAGAACCAAAGGGAAACGAATCAGAACCACAGAAGCAGTGGGAAATTATGCATTTTCTTCTGTACTGTTTCTTACTCTGACTTTGTCTAGGTTTACAACTCCTAAGGAGTATTTTACATATCGGCAAACCATTCCCCTGGCTAAGAACTATGTATATGCAGGACCGGAAGTGCATACTTTGTAATTTTACACATATTATATTTGAAGGTTTGGAAACAGAAAGTATACAAAATTTACCACTAAGGACAATGAGACTTGAGGTACAGGCACATAGAAGAGCTAAAGAATTATACAAAAATTGCCCAGGGTGAAAAAACAGTCTGAGTAAACCGGGATACTGGTTTTTCTAAGCTCTTACTTTCAATAAAATCTGTATTTTTCTAGTTTTATTTTTATTTTATTTTTTGTTGTTTGTCTCCATCTTAGCTTTGATACATGGCCACTATAACAAATTCTTTTTGTCAGTTTAGTGATTTGGGCTTTATATCATGGCTGATTGCTATATAATCGATCGTTATTATATAGCAATATAGCACAGAGAAGCACTATATATAGCATTATATAGCATTATATAGCATTATATAGCAATATAGCACAGAGAAGCACATCTCTGTGCGGGAGGAGATCAGGAGTTACTCGGGTAACTCCTGATCTCCTCCCGCACAGAGATGTGCTTCTTGTTGTCCAGTCCATCTAGACAGGATTTTTAAAATATTAACAAATGTATCACTTTGGCTCTGTTTTGAGACACAATTCTGTTTTGAGGTACAATTATATTATGAGGTTTAAAGAGCAGGTTAAAATAGAATGCATAATATGAAAAATTATTGTGAATTTGAATACATACGGAAGAAATACACCAAAATAGTAAAAATATTAAGAATGATCTTCTTTAAGGGGAGCAATTACGGGTTCATGATAGTCCCTGGTAGCTTCAAAATGATCTGTAATAACATATATTACTTTTATCATCAGAAAAAGAGATTCATTTTACAAGGGAAGCTTATAAATAAGCTTTTTTAAAGGGTAGGAACCCCTTTTATTCTTCTTTGAATTCTTCACAGTGCATTTAATTGAAAAGTGTTTTATTATTGTAAAAGCCACTTGATTACAACACGGCATCTGCCACAAACAAGCAATTAAAAAAATTATTACAAAGTGAGGTGACTGCTTATCAGCAACCAAAATAAAACCGTCTCTGCATTTCCCCTTTCGTTATTCTATCATTTCCTTGCAAACACCTTTAAAAGTTCTTTTAATACAACGATGGATTTTACAACCATAGAATCTCAGGATTAGAAGGGACCTTCAACATCATCTATTTCAACATCACCTGGAATTATCTAACTGAAAATGGAACTCTTCCAACAGTGGGGATTTCATTCTCTTTCCAGCGAGTTCATCCTTGTATCTTCAGCAAGGTTAACAGCAAAACTGGCTGATCTATTTGTATTTATTAAACGATTATTTTCCCCACAGAGAATAAAGATGTCTGAAACGGATTTTAGTTTTTTAGTAACAATTTGCTCCACTATACCAAACTAGCTGAGGAATGCCAAATACCACGTGGAAGATTGCAATTTCGAATGAAGCATTTACAAGGATGTAATTGTGTCTCTTTGAAAGGCATGACCCTTCTATTCCACTTGCTTTTTCAACCAGTGTCTCAGAAGATGTAATCCCCCATTCCAAAGTCACAAAATCACTTCTCTTATTAAACTTAAGCAAAGGAGAAATAACTCAGCTATAAGTATAAAGGTAGCTGCTCCTGGCCGCTCCTTCAGAGTTCATTATTTTCTGAGATGGGAAATGGGAGGCAGAGGGAGCATCGCCCAGTGAGTGGTCTGTTAAGCAGAGCTAATCCAGATCCTGTTTTCACTTCTCTGTGGGTCTCAGGACCTTTCATGGAGCTTCTTAGTTCAGTTATTCTAATGGGTTGAGAGTCACTAGTCCGATGTCTTACGAGATTTTTAGAGCATGATTAACAAGAAAAGAGGCTCTGGTTCACAATAAAAATCTGAAGCTTCCCCACCCCTGCAGATACCTAATTTAACACACAGAAGGACTCTTAATTACCTCCATTTGGGTAGAGGTAATGTTGCCACTGGAAATCATTTGTGGCAGAGTTTGTTTTTAAATGAAACAGCAAGCAGAGGTCTCTAGGATCTACCTTGGATGGAAAAGCTCTGTTTTAATGAGAACTCTGTCTCCACCTTACTATTACTACTCTTTTTTGCTGTTATGCTACCATACGTTTTGAGAAACACTTCCAACCCTTCTTAACATTGTTGGCTAAAAATCCAATGAACTTAAACCCTCTAACACCCCTCCTGTCTCCTGACCTCACACGCTCAAAAACTTGTTTAATGAAAACTTGTTTCAAGTAACAACTGCCTAGACAGGGACAAACAGCTGTAAGAAACTAGGACCGTGAGAGTACAAAGCATCCTAAAGGTTGCAAATAAATGAAAATACGGGGGTGAATCACATGTGAGAACATGGGGACAGAAAGCAAGAGCCATTTAAAGTATTTCTTGGTTTCATGCACTTTCTTTTCACCATAGAAGTCCTCATATTTTAGAGTTTATTTTCTTCAAAAATAAGAGATTTGCCCTGAGATCTTTAAGGATGTCTGGCCACAGCGAAAGATCAATCGAGCCTTTGGTGTGTTTCATGGGCTAAGCTAAGTGCTACCACTCAGCTCTGGGGTGTGTTGGTGGAGATTTTGTATGTGGATGTGTGCTTTCTCATAGAAAGAAAGAAAGAAAGAAAGAAGAGTATAAAACAAAAAGTAGAAGCAAAGGACCTACTGTATAGCACAGGGAACTCTACTTTATATTCTGTAATAACCTACATGGGAAAAGAATCTGAAAAAGAATGGTCATATATATATATTATATAACTGATTCACTTTGCTGTACACCTGAAACTAACACAGCATTGTAAGTCAACTACACTCCAATAAAAATTTAAAAAAAAAAGAGTAGAAGCAAAATTCTAAGAGTATTGGTGGATGGGAAGAAAGTGAATGCAAGGCTGCAAAATCAAATGTCACACAGGTCAACTGGAAGTAAGTCTATCAGGGACTCACCCTCTTAATCCAACGCTTGGCCGAGTAACTGACTTCCATATAACTCAGTTCCACAGGGATTTGTTGGACGTTCTAGCATGTGCTCAACACTGGGCTAGGCCCTGATGAATCATAGAGGCAATCTGGTCCTCCAGACTGTTTGGGGAGAAAATTGCTTTTTTATGTCCTGACTCAGGTTTTTATGTCTCAGCTGGATGAATTTCTCTGGTGGGTAAAATAAGTACGGGGATGGCAAAGCAAAATGCAGATGTACGCCTAAAAAATAATATTATATCTTGATTCTTCTTGGTTATAAAGCACATTTGACTTGACATTTCTAATCTAGAACTGAGTCCAGTTTTCCAGCTTTTCAGAAAATAAGCTGTGGTGAAAGTTTTATAGCATATGAGAGAGAATGCCACTTCATCCTGATTGCAGATAATCAGAAGCAAAAACAGTGTGTATCCGTGTGACCTCATAAACCCCAGAGGACATGGCTCAGGTCCAGGAAGGTGTATCCATAGACCAGGTACGTTAGGGTGTATCTTGCACTGTGCAAGCGGGCATTCTGGACTGATTTCCATGAACATCATATAATTCCCTGAGACATTCTTGGAGTCAGTCGAGACAGCCTTTCCCTCCAGCAGCTGTGCAGATGGCCAGGGCCTGGGGAATCCAGTCTAAACCAGACTGCCTGGGGAGCCCATCTCTAGCACATGGTATGTATCCAATAATACGGGGTTGATTGAACTGAAGGGAAGAAAAGCTTCTATTTTGTTTGCACAGAAGAACATTCTGCTCCTATCTTCCTGGCCTCAAAAGCAAATTCATCTGCTTGTTCCTTAGTCTCCTATTATGATAATTAAGGAGTAAAACATCTTCTTCTACATGATAGGAGTGATTAGGAAATTTATTTAAATGGTGATTTTTTTACTAGCATACCAGGATAATAGATTCAAACACTATCTCCTTGAATATATTATATCCTCTTTGTGCAATAATAAAATAAGACTGATTTTCTTGCAAATTCGTTCCTTATGGTTAGTTCCAAAGGTACTCATCTGAAAGAAACAAAGAGAAATTTCAAAGTAACCAAAATAATTGTGTTGGCATCAAATAACTGATCATAATTGGTGGTCTGTATGGGCCAGACTCTATGCTAAGTATTTTAGGGATTTTTTTTTCTCCTTACCTTCCCAAGGTCTCTGTTGTTACCCCTACTATAGAAATTACTTAGGAACTACAGTAACTAAGATTAAACAATGCCTCCCTGAGCATGAGGAAGAAAAAAAATTAGTCCCCTCAGAAAATATGTAAACATTCATCCCTGATTTGTATTCTTCTGATACCATCCGCACAGGCATAACAAGTGCCAAGGATATAAAATGGAAGATTGGGGACAGGAGGGTGAAATCACAACGGCGGTGGTGAACGGTGATGGGCAGGTAGAGATCAGAACGAGATGGGCAAGCACTCCTCCCTCAGGACAGAATACGTGGTCGATGTTCTTTCCTTTCCATACTTGGCTTCTCTTTTTGGACGTGGGGAATAAAACAGGGAGCTGAGTGGCCAACTTCGGTAAATAAATGATAGAGTTAAACACACCCTGTAAGCAAAAGGAGTGTTAAAATATCTCACGACAAAGGGTTTTGGTCTCTGGTGGTTCTTCAGGATGTAGGTGTCCTTGGGATATGACATCCTAATCTTTCTCTGTGTGGCCATGAGTGTGCGGAGCCATGCTTCTGCTTTGTATTTAATACAAGTGATACGAACAGAATGCTTCACACCTGCAGGGACTGAGATAACATTGATCAACGATTGCCTAGTTCATGAACCACAAAGGCTGCCTCAAGAATGGTCCTTCAAGTCATCATGCCCTAGTACCTGCTCTTCCCACAGAACAGCAATTCTCAAACTTGAGTGCACAGCAGAATGACCCGGAAGTCTTGTTAAAAAAAACAAGCTGGCCCACACCCCCCAGCTTCTGATTCAGTAGGCTTGTGGCAGGGCCTCAAGAATTTGCATTTCTAACAAGTTCCCCAGGTGATGCTGATAACTGCTGGCCCCGGGTCTACACTTGAGAACGCTCCCCATAGGCACATGCAATTTAAATGTTAGAACATCCAAAGTCACAAATTAACAAAGAAGAATCAAGGGAGGCAGAGAAGTCTTTCAATCGGGCTCCAAATACAGTTTTTTTGGAAGAGTCTTGAAATATTCATCTTGTAAATATTAAAGTGGTGGTGATGACAACATTTTGGATGAGCCAAAGGTTGGCTGTAGTTTCCACTGACATAATATTTGCCAACTATTGTTTTTTTTTTTCCCAACTATTGTTAAATGAAAGCCTTTTACTGACATTTGGACAACTCTTATGAGTTATTAATTTAAATATTTAAATTAGTTACTATTAGTTACTACCTTTGATTATCCGCAGCCTTAGGATCAACACAGTCTTGGTCCTTCCCCAAGACGACGGCTGGAATGACCCTTAAAAAAAGTCTACCTGTGATCCCGGCCCTGGGCTGCTGCCTGCCATTACTTTCAACGTTGAAGTGTCATTGTCACCCAGGTGCTACAGATTTCTGTGCCATCTGAGGCTCCTCCCCTCCACCCATTTTCTTTCCATATCTGCCTCCTTCCATAGATCATAGTTAAGAGAGCATTACCGAAAAACTCAGGGGACCTTTCAGCCATTTCCTTGGGGTGCTCCCCAAAGGGTCAGAGGTACTGTGATCTGTCTCTTCAAGGGCCTCTCATTTGCTCCTACATTTCATTTCCTGTGTTACGATTACAATCCCAAGAGAAAGATTACTTTCACATTCCCAGTCTTCCATGAATTCCCCTGATTTTGCTTTGACAATGCACTTGCTCAAGCAGGACTTCTAGGCAATAGACACTGCTACAGATTTCGCCATGAAATTGAATTCTTTATTATTTAGTCATGTTCATAGGGGGTGTTGAAATAAATGAAAACCAAATTAATCATGCTGTATGTTCTGACACAGGGCTTTAAAAAATGGGGCAAAATATATCTTCCAAGGATCACAGAGTTTTGCGATACTGAAACATGAAACAAGAGAGCTTGAATTTTAGAAATCGTCCCTCTATTATCTCGTTTCCACCTTCCTTCAATTATAAGAGTGAAAAGTAAGATGAAAGCAATGAAATCAGAGTGGCTGATTGAAACTGTTCATCCCAAAATATTTGGGGGAAATAATAGAAGACTCCATCAGCCCTACTAGAAACGGGGTCTGGGATTAAAACAAAAAAATCAGGACACAATAGAGAGGAAAACGCTGCAAGTTAATTAGTCAGCAGGATACTTTTCATTTGGGGGTAGACTGTGGTGCTGTAAGAAACCATGGGTCTCTAGAAAGATCCCCTCTAATGGGGCCCAACAATTAGAATCATGAGCCGCCTTTGTAGCCTGTTACACAACCTCATGCCTTTAAAATAGATCTGTCAGGAATGACTGAAGGCGGCATGCAGTTGACCTCCCTCTACAACCATCTGCTGAGTATTCTTAGTTCTGACTCCAGTTGAAAGGGATCCGTAACGAGCTTCCTGAGTAGACCTCCCCCAGCCCTTTAAAAATCCTTTAGACTCTAGTGTTTAGAGAAATGCTTCTGATCCACAGAAACCAGACTGTGCTCCTCGACAGATGCTGCACGCCTGGGTTTTCAGGGTTCAGTGGCACCAAATGCTCCACAGGAGAGTCTGGACTCCAGGGGACAGGACTATAGGCAGGGGGAATCCAAGGATGAAATGGCGCACACTTCATTTGTTCAGGGATTTCTAAGCTCTCATTTGGCTCTTATTTCTGGAATGGCAGACGACAAAGACATCCACTAAGACTCCTAGAATCAAATACTTAACTTGGGATGGGAAATTAGGGGATTGGATGGGACCAGAAGAAAGTAAGTACAAAACTTACAGCAAGTACAAAACAATACCAGTCTCCAAAAATCTGTCTTTTCGGATCAGCTTCTCTCTGAGCTAAACATCAGAAGTCAAAGGAGTAAAAGTTACATTCTGTGTCCCTTGCACCCTGGTAGAGTGGAAACTGAGCTATAGGCTGGGTTAAAGTTGCCCCTTCAGTCTCACCTTGTCCATGCCTTCAGTGGCAGATCTGAGGCAGTATCACAACTTTCAGTCAAAGCTGATTTTTACTCCTTTTTTTTTCCAAGTTAAAAAAAAATTAGAATCCAGTAG
The DNA here is from genome assembly GCF_003676395.1 of Aethalodelphis obliquidens. Lineage (NCBI taxonomy): Eukaryota > Metazoa > Chordata > Mammalia > Artiodactyla > Delphinidae > Aethalodelphis > Aethalodelphis obliquidens. The sequence continues at coordinate 25,015,292 of NW_020837969.1, read as the reverse complement.
TTGGCTGGGGACATACACATAATGTTCTACATGTTATTATTGGCAAGAGTAGAAACTCCAAAATTTAAGAGATGAGATTTTGCTTTGCCTATTATGTTCATTTGACAAAAACGTACTCTAAATGTTTTTTAATAAAAAATGACTTTTTCATTCGCTCCAAATTATTTAGTCATTTCCTCATGAATGCGTATCAGGCACCTGCTATCTACTAGATCTAGGAAAAAAGGCAAATAAGCACCATGGATGGACCTAGAGATGATCATACTAAGTGAAGTAAGCCAGACAGAGAAAGACAAATATTATAGGGTATCACTTCTATGTGGAATCTAAAAAAGTGACACAAATGAACTTATTTACAAAACAGAAACAGACTCACAGACATAGAAAACAAACTTATGGTTACCCAAGGGGAAGGGGGGACATAAATTAGGAGTTTGGGATTAACAGATACACACTACTATGTATAAAATAGATACACAACAAGGACCTACTGTATGTATATATATATAACTGGATCACTTTGCTGTACACCTGAAACATTGTAAATCAACTAGACTTCAATTAAAAATATTCTATATCCAAAAATAAGACAAATGGCAGTTCATAAGTCTCTAGCAGGGCAAAGACAAAACAATATAAGGCACAGGTATGCTACGATGAGGCATATATAAATATAAATATAAATAAATAAATATATATATATATATATATATATATAGAGAGAGAGAGAGAGAGAGAGAGAGAGAGAGAGAGGGAGAGAAAGAGAGAGAGAGAGGGAGCATAGATTCTATCTCACACTGCCTGCCTGCTGGGTAAGAAACTTGGATTTCAAATAGTCACCTTGACCTTAAAACTGAACTCATCATGTCACCAAACCCATCTTAACTCCTCTATTTTCATTAATGTTATCAGCGATCTGCTTGAAACCTCTGTCAATATTGCCTCTCTTCTCTCTTGTTTTCTCCATGTAAGTCTGTCCCAAATTCCAAATGTGAGTTGCCACTGTCTATTTCTTCTCCTGCCCAATGACAGCAACACATTGCGGATGGCTAATACTTTCCACCTGGGCACTGTAGTAGCCCAACATGGTTTCTTCACTCCATTTTTTCTCATTCCCACTGTGTATTTCACAGAAGCCAGGTAGTCCCCTTGGAACACCGTTTGTGTTCTATTTACCACCTGAATCGAATCCTCAAATGGCTTCTCCTGAAGCTCTGTGGTTCTGCCCAAGCTTTCTTATGGTCAGTGGACATTTGAGGCAGTGACAAAGATTGTGAAAGGGATGAAGTTGTTTCTGGAGGTTCGTTCTTACCTGTTTCTCCCCTTCTCAGCAGTGAAAGGAAATTGATGGGACAGCAGTACCCCTACCTGAGAAAGAGAGGCCAAACCTTCAGTCCTTCCTGCCCGCACTTAAGTGGGGACACAAAAAATACTAAACAGAGTCCCTGCTCCTGCCTTCAAAGAGCTCAACATAAGATAGTTATAAGGTGGGCGATGGAGAGAAGGACATTCTAGGGAAGGGTTATAGGTGGAGGATGGGAGTCTAAGACATAAGCACCGGTGGCATGAACTGAGCATGGGAACTAGAAAGAGTCACTTGCTCTGAGTCCAGAGTCATGACCAAGAGGGGACTGGGAACATGACATCTATGGTGAGAGAAGAGGTTGAAGATGGTGGCAGGGGTCAGATTACTTGAAATCCTTCCAAGCACTATGATTCTTCCGGTTTATTATGTGAGTGTCTCTTGGAAGGCAAGGGGAGTGGTGAATTCCTGGGGGGGTCTTCCTGAAACATCTTCCATATTTCAGATAATAGACTGGTATTCCCATGAGTAAAAGGCACTTCCAGCCAGGCTGTACCTTGAGAAATGTAGGATTTAGTCAGAGACGTGTGGATGAGTAATAAGACAGTGAACTACAAGAACTGGAAGATCTGGGAGAAAATGCTCTCCTTACCCTTTCACCAGTCAACACACACGTGCGCGCCCACACACACACACGTGCATTCTTATACAGTCACAGGCTCCCTTGGATCATGCTAACTCAGTGTCATCCAAACACGCATTGAGTGTGTATCATATGCAAAGTAGGAAACTGTGGGAAGACACTTGGACAGCCTAACACCCGCTCCCCATGGATCAAAGACTTCTCTCAAATGAGTCATTTTGCACTTTGGTGTAAATGAGTTTTAAAGCCAGGGTTGTTCCCTAACACCAACCCGGCATAGATTGAGAAGGGGAATAGAATTAGATTGAGAAGGAGAATGTCTCTGGGGCTTTAGCTCAGCCCATCTGTCTGTAGGTTATTCTGCCCAGCTCTTCCCTCCCTCTTCCCACACCGTTCCCCCCTCCTGACTCAACACTCCAGAGAAGCTTGGAGTGTTGAGTGGGACCTTGAACCCACTGGGCTTATTCCTTTTCCCTGCTCTACACATGTCCTCCCGTGGACCAGCTCCTCACGTATGGAAGACCACGAAGGGACTGGGCTTCTTCAGAGCAACCCCCAGCCCTGGGGCCATCCCTTCCTAATCACACCAGAACAATGGAGGGAGATCAGGTCGGGCTGATTCAGGGAGGCAGGGCCCTCAGGGCACAGAGGTCTCAGCAGAGATCTGCTCTGGAGGACACACAGGTTTTGATTTTTAGCACATATCAATGATGTGTGAAGAGTAAACTCAAACGTTGATACTATTTACAGATACTAGAGAATAAAGGGAAAGAAAGCAAACGTAGTGTTTAGTTGGCTCTAGAAAGGCAATGCCAATTACCATCATTTTTCAGATCCATTTATGTATACCTACATACCTATATGTATCTATGTGTGGGGATATAGAAGAGGAGACAGAATAAATTCCTGCTTTCAGGGAGCTCATTCTGTGCTTGTAGAGACCAAGTGTAACGCAGTGCTCACACCTGCTCACACCTGCTCTCACCTGCTCACAATAGCCAACTGTGCGAGTCTCTTTTCAACTCCCTGCTTGGTGACATCACTTTGGTAGTTTCAACTGACCATGATCAGCGTATTTATACAGCTCCTTCACCAGACACTGTGCTAAGCACTTTCTTAACTTATATAGTCCTTACAGCAACTATGCCAGACTACCATCAGCTCTGTTAGAGATGAAAAGTTAAAGCAGGGAAAGGTTAAGTAACTTGCTTGAGGTCATGTAGCTCCTTGAGGTAGAGCTGAGCTTTGAGTCCATGCAGCGTGACTCCAGGCTCCAGACTTTTAACCACTGTGCAATCTCAACAAGAACCAGGGCTCAGGGCTTCCCTGGTGGCGCAGTGGTTGAGAGTCCGCCTGCTGATGCAGGGGGACGCAGGTTCGTGCCCCGATCCGGGAAGATCCCGCGGAGCAGCTGGGCCCGTGAGCCATGGCCGCTGAGCCTGCGCGTCCGGAGCCTGTGCTCCGCAACGGGAGAGACCACAACAATGAGAGGCCGGCATACCGCAAAAAAATAAAAAAAAAAAGGAAGATATATATATAAAGTCAGATTTTCCTTACCAGAAAACAAATAATAATTAAGAAAAAAATTTATGTAAAGAACTGAAAGGTCAATGATCCTCTAGACCTTCAAGTGTGCTACTCATCTGCATCGAGCCCCTTTGCGCTACTCTCTCCTTTCCTTTGAATTTGATAAATAAATTGGGCTCAGTCTATTAATGAATTCATTTCCCCCGTGAGTTACAGGGACGGGGAATCTGACTGAGATTCCCTGGGACCCTGCGAGGATCTATCCCTTAATTTTATTTTCTTTGAAATTACGTTTTCTATGAATTAGGTGTAGATTTACACTTCATTTCAGTACCCTAGAGCAGGTGGGCACAGCTCCTTCTTAGTAAACAGATACCATCATGAGAAGTCTCCCCGGTAGAAATCAGTACAACAGTTTTCAGTGAGCTGAAATAACAGGTCTGAACAGGTAGCACTGGAAATAATTTCCAGACTCAATTATAGTCTTTGCTGAGGTAAATACACACACCCCAAAAGAGGTAGTTTCAGTTGTGGGCATCAGATGAAACCTAAAGTATATTGAGCGTTACTGACTTCCTTTAACTTGAATTCAGAAAGAATTGGGATTATTTTAAGGCCAAAGTATATTGAGCGTTACTGATCTCCTTTAACTTGAATTCAGAAAGAATTGGGATTATTTTAAAGCCAAAACCCTTGGCTTTCAATTACCTTCTGCTCTGCCTGTATTCAGCCATCACTGTGTGGTTTATACACCGGTTCTATATACCCGCACATAACGTACTTCCGTTCTCATCTCATCGCTGATGGTTGATGACTGTTAGTCTGCGCTTCACTGCACTTACAGTGCCGTTTGATTTTAGGATACAATGATCTCGATTAAACTTTGAAAAGTGTATTTGGTTTGTTTGCTCTCCATTAATGGCATCAAATAAATAAGTAGATAAAACCTAAAAAGTAGCTGACATGACCTCTTAGCATAGGCATGTCCTACGTAGTAATTTTTATGGCATTATATTGGTGTCCTAAAACATTCTGAATGCAGCATGGATCTTAAAGCAGTAACTGAACACAGTTAACTCAGTGCAAAAGGCCTTGGCCCGCAGAGACTGCTCCTGCTGAGAGTCACCTAAAAGGGCCCCCAGGCTGCAAAAAGGCTTCCACATAGAAGATGCCCACTGGGCAAATACCTCCTTGCCTCAGGGCTAATCCCAGCCAGGCAGCTCATAAACACCATTAGTAAAGCCTACTGCTGAGTTATTATGTGGCAGAAGGATGCTTGAAACGGCTGGTTGGTATTGTTGTTTTATTTCTCCTTTGCCTGGGTCAAAGTGGCAACATTCACTTGAAAAGATCAGGCAATTTCAACTTCGTGATTGCTGCAGAGAAAGAGCAGTATATACGGATTTATTATCGGTTGTGTTTTCCCAAATCTCCAATGTGTCTCTTGTATATGGACTGTGTGGTTGGTAAAGATAACTCAGCAAGCTGAGCAAAAAGGAAGACAGCGGAATGAAGCTACCTCTTGTAGCATCTTTTCCAAGATTCAAACCAATAGCCAAACTGAGACATTTGATTCACTAAACTCTACAGGCAGTTAAACTATATTTTGTGAGAGACCAAAGAACACACGTAATTATTATGGGGAGGAGACACTAAATTAATATTTCTTACCACTTAACCCTACTTTTTGGATTTAGCTTTTTTTTCTTTTTTTTTAACATCCTTTCTTCTTCTACCACCATCCCACCTTACCTATTCTTAAAAGTCATTAAAAGTTGAAATTTTGAAATGGCAGTTGAGAGAGGTAGGTGGCAAAAACTAGGCAGTTTATTTTAAAATATATTTCATGTTTTGTAACTGCATGTTTTTTAATGCATTTTAAAATGTATTTCATGTTTTTTAACTCTTGAAACAAGACACCCTATCACAATGTCTTACTTGTTACCATACCCTTCTATCACCTGAGTCATGACATTAATAGATGAAGATTGAAACAGAACACTGAAGGCATGAGTTTCCGTTTTGTTTTATTTCTCGGGCAAGAAAAAGTTTCTGAGGAAGTGACACAATAATTTCCAAATTGTCTCATTCACTGGGGCTCATTGGTGTTGATGACGCTAAGCCACTCCTGCTGAACCACAGTTTGAGCTGTATTCTTTATGGGGTCGGATGGGATGAACTCTCAGTGGTGGTTGCTGACCTCTGATTCACGCCATCTTGCAGCCGGCTTTCCGGAATGAGAGCATCCTTGAGGGCTTTGTTCTTTCCTTGTGTAGACCTTGAAAAGCTGAGGAAACTTCCTAGAGGGATGGGTCCCAGTGAGCCGACGGGACTTGTTGCTAGAATGAATATTTAACTTGATTGGCTTTCTGCTTCCATAATCATCAATCCTCCCCCTGGAATCGTATTCACATTTTATGAACTCTCTGTCTCTTCGGCTCCTTTGATCTACAGACATTGTCTTGCAGTTGGGCTTTTGCTGGCCTCCCAACTCATCAGCCCCTGAGTCCATCTAAATAATGTGCTACATAAGAACTTAGTGTTTCCCCAATAACAAAAGATAGATCTGAATGCTTCAGTGCACCATGAAAGGCTGTTGAAACCATCAATCTTGCCAGCTCTTGTAGAGGTCAAGTGACGGCAGGGCCAGCTGGCCAATCAATTAACCAAGAAATTCAGTTTGGAGCTTAAGAAAAGCTGTCCTGTGTTATTCTTTCCAGCAACATAATTGTCAATACTTACAGCAGGTCTTAGATAAGGAATGAAGGAAATGAGGGGAGTTACTATCAAGAGCAGCAAATGCTCTAAGCATTGGTGATTCTCATGTGTTACCAAAAGGAGTCAGTCCTACAGAACATACAGTTTCTCGAATCAAAGTGAAAATGGAAATGTCTTATCAACCTTCTGGAAATGAAATTGTACGGTGCCCACCCATAAAAGTTTATGCTTGTCTCTCTCCATTGTCATCATGGTTGATTTCATTTAAGTCAGAAAGAAACATCCTGTCTAACCTTCTTGAATAAAACTTTTCTATAATCCTATAGGATCAATTGTATCCTTAATGCCTGTGAGCACATACAGGAGAAAAATAAATTAATTAACTGATAGCTTGTGAAAGGAGATAGTATCAGCAGGGGAGGACCCCTGCAGAGTGAATTGTCTCTTTCACATATGACCTTCTGCTCTACCTATTAGATCTAACCCTAGAATTCTACACATACCTTGCTCTTATTCTTCAGGTAATTGGTCCTTCTTTTCCTCCATTTGTCCTCGATCATACAGATATAGATATCTTCTCTAACAGACTTTCCCTTTTTCACAATTTCTGTCACATACGGTTTTTTTATAAGTTTTTTTTAATTAAAAAACTTCTTAAAATTTTTTGGCCATGCCACGCGGCTTGTGGGATCTTAGTTCCCCAACCAATCAGGGATTGAACCCAGGCCCCGATGGTGAAAGCGCCAAGTCCTAACCACTGGACTACCAGGGAATTCCCTGTCACATGTGTTTTTAGGTCAGTTCCCATTTCCCTCACATCCACTCACTGAGACACTTAATACTCTTTCCACCCTGCAGGATTTTGATGCTACCTGTTTAATTTTTACTACTCCTCAATGAGATAGACATATTTGGCCTCATTTTTTAGAATAGAAATAAAAACTCAGTGTGCTGAATTAACTGAGACAAACCATTTAAATACCTAACTCAATGCCTGATCTATAAGGGTCAATAAGTGTTCTGTGATATTAATGACTATTATTTTCAAATAATTTAATTTGCCTAAGGTCACGTCACTTGTGAGTGACGGAGCCAAAATTTGAATGTAGATTTATTTAACAGCTAAGCTTCATATTTTTGCCCCTCTACCCCACTTCTTAAGTTAGAAGTGTATCTATTCTTAAGACAGGACTGATCTCAAAGTGAAAAGATGGAAGGAGGGTATCAGAAGGGACTTTCTAAGGAAGGGCTCAAGCAGTGGTACCCAGGGGCCTTTGGAATGATGGAAGGAGGCAGGGCAGAAGCTGCTGACTCTTGGGGCTTTTTGACAAGGTGGTGAGTAAGGTCTAGGAAGCAGGCAGGGAAAATTAGTTCCAAAATCTTAAAGATGATGGATTTCTAAGGTAAGAAATATCTATAAGTCTTCTTGTCACTAATACTCTATAACAATAGAGAGTGATTCTATGTGCTTTGCGTGAAGAAACCAATAATCGTCACAAAAATCAACTGAGACCACATCAGTAGAGCACCAGGCATCGTCCCTGTCCCATCATACTTGCTCCATAACATATAACTGCAGCCATAGAAACAGGAATAACACTGAGAGCAGTTCCTGGGCAGAACCGAAAGTGGGATTATCAGCATACTATAGGGAGGGGGATACTTTTGGGGGAATCTTTGTGCCTATAGAATAGGAACCTCACAGGAGAGAATGTGAAGCTTAGATTCCTGGAATATGTCTTCAAATATAATCAGTCTTCTCAACTTCCAGAAAAATTCTTCTTACCATAGTCAGTCCTCAATCCAGAGATTCCAAGGAGTTCCCAGAATGCTTTGAGAAATGGGCAATGTTGTTAGAATAATTGTATGATACTCAAGATAACTATGCTACATGAAATTTTAATTTCACATTATTCTTCTATTTACAAGGATGGGAGAATATGTCTGAGTTCATTAAAACATTTGGGTGCTGTCCTCTGTCACAAATGTGCAGGAATATATTACTATAAATACATTTGGTAAGTAAGTAAGAAAAGTATGAAATGAAAAGGCATCTCAATAGGATTGTGTGCAGGGGTCAGGATGCCAAGAGAGAACATTTAAGGAGGGGAGGTCAGGATGCTGTAAGCCTGAGGCAACCATACAAAAATGGACCAGGTTTCTCACTGGTCAGCTAATTGGAGGTTGAGGGGTTGAGCGAATCAGGTTGGTCTAGGATCCGGGACCGAACTAGAAAAGGAAAGATGGAGCATTACATTAAAGGTAAGTTGACTCAAGAAAAGACTTTAAGCAACAAATCTTTTTTGTTCTTTGATTTTAAAATATTATTATAAACATTAAATATTTAACAGGGGTAGTTTCTAAGTAGAGAATGTGTCTTATGATTTTTTTCATTAAGAAAAATATGTATAAGCCTTTGTTTCCAAAAGTTTTTGTTTGATTCTTACTAAATCCAAGTAGGCTCTACTTGGATCATCCATTGTATGTAAAACAACCACTTCTAAACGAAATCTAGAAAGAAGGGTACTTCTCACTGGCTTGGTATCATGATTGATGGTGATTGATCTATAACCACAACCCTCTTATCAGAAAAGTCGATTCAAAACAATCCACCAGAAATGTAAATGTGATAAATTACAAAATGTGGGGAAAAACACAGACCCACTTGGGTCCGAGGAAAAGTGATTAGAAAATGGATTTTCTGAAATAAAAGAAAGCAGCAGGTCACGTCAGCGTGTCCTTCCATCTACTAAGCCACAGAGATAAAGAACCTGAATTGATGCTGAAAAAGATAACTGGATAGAAACAAAGATAAGTCCATCGATCTGAGTCAAACGGAAACAGAATTAGTGCTTGCGTGGAAATGGACAAGTCCTGAAGGGAACTAGCTGCTTGTATGTATATAGGCATAAATAGCTACCAGTTTTGGTGAATTCTGTAAAGAAGACCCAACGAGAGCAGGGAGATGCTTGAGTTGCAAAAGGGTCCTAAAAGATTAACAGCAATTAAAAAAAAAAAAAAAGATTAGCAGCAACATGGTGAAAAGTTACATACTGCATCAATAAACAAAGCAAGAATTCTAAAATAATTAAAATTATACTTTGTCTCTTTAAGATCCTGCTTATTAAAAATCAACAGACCCATTCCCAGTTACCACAGCTAGTAGATCTTTCCAAAGGGTGGTGAGAACTATTTTTAGATAGGCAGAGCAAACAGCTAGACTCTGACCTGGCTATAAAGAAGAAAACAGAATGTAAATGGACTAAAGGTCACGTGGCAAAGGAGGCAATTCTGTTTTGTGGTCTATATGTTGGAGCCAAGAGTAAGTTTCTGAAAGAATTTCACTGCTGAAAACTAAAGCTCAAATCTGTATATATGGAGGTGCTAACTAGTGACAACTCAGGGACAGCTGCATGAATAGAATAATAGATGGAGAACAGAAAAATTATTTTTCTGATGTGACTGCAAGTGGTTGGAAAAGTACATAAAAAGAACTTTCCCTAGAATGAATGAATGACTATATATGTGTGTGTGTGTGTGTGTATACACACACACACACACACACACATATATATGCATATATTTTAAGGAAGTAAGAGAGATTCAAGTTATTCAGAAAAATGCTAACAGCAGCTGTGAAAAGTTAAGTTAATCTGGATACTCAGGGCAAAATTGTAGGAAGGTTAATTTCTGGGTGATGAAACATTAAGAATGCAGCTATAAGTTAAGAGGGTTCAAGTAACTGACTGTAGGGATTTTTTTTTTTAAGTCGGAGTCAAGATTTGGGGCCTGGAAGTATAGACTGAAAGGGTTTTCTCAAGAACCAACTAAAAGAATTAACGACAGCTGACCTCAGGTTACAAACAGACAAAAGCGAGGAAGAAGAACAAGCTTTATCCCTTAAAGGGAGGCAAAGCTGGACTCTCTAATTATCTTGTGTCCCTGTAACTTTCTGTCTCTAAGAGTGAGTGTCCCCCCACCGGCCCCCTTGCAGGCAGGTCATTTCTTGTGCTCTAATGGTTGGCTAAGTGTGATGCTCCCGACGAGACAATAAAGAGAAAAGGGACCAAGGGATTAGGAGGCAATCCGCGGAGCATGACATACTGTTTAACGGGTTGTGTTTATTGCTTGCTTGTAGGTGGACGCCGACGACACAACTTCCTGGAGGAGGCTTCTGTGCTGGGTCCAGATGTTTATCATTGGGATTGTCAAAGTACCTAAGAGGTACCGTGCATTAGACTATTTCAAGCAGAGAAGGGAGATGGTCAGCAGTCCTGAAAGGCTGCCCTGTATGAAGAGCTGGGGTGGGGGAAGCCAGACCATAAAATCTTGGGGCCCCTTTCTAATGCCATTGACCTTTCACACCACACTGTTTCTGGCTTCCATAACCCTCTAACTGTATCTTTCCTGTGGCCCTTACTCACTTGTGACTTCATCATTATTCGTACAGAGTGTGTAGTTCTCCCCTACGCTGCGTACTCTTTAATGGAAGGATCTCGATTTGCCTTATCTTTATATCCACCTTAGCACAATACATGGTCCCCATTGGGAACTCCATGAATGCTTTTTCAGTGAATAAATGATTTCTATGAATTGAGGTCTTTGAAAAAATTCCTCACTCAAGGGAAGAAATAGTCTTCTGCAGCGGCTGTGTGTTGGACTTGAGTACGCACTGGGCTTCGCTCAGCATCTATTGTAGGATTCAGTCAAGGACAAGCGATAAGAGATGCACACTAGCAGATTCAGGGCAACAGCTCTGGTCTATAGCGCAGGTGATTTGGGCTCTAGGACTAAGAAGGAGGCTGTAAAAGAGGACAAGTTTTCTTCCTAATCATTTTGCCAAATAGCTGTTGAAATTCCAAGCAAACACCAAAAACTAAAATACAGTAAAATAAAATAAAATTAAGATAAAACAAAATAAAATAGAATACAGAACCACATGGGCATATTCACTTCCTCTGGATATGGTAAATGCTCAAGTTTCTTTCCTCCATTGTTTTGTCTTTATATTGAATTCATTCTAAAAAGATACAGCATGTCCTTGTACATTTTATATCTGAAAGATTTGTGTCTTTATGTGAGGCAAGGTTAAAATTGTGCTAAGTTAAAAAACGATGAAGAGGATGGGAGTTGAAGGGCCTGGAGATGAAATCCTGAGGGGTTGCGTGTGTGCTTTTATTATTCATTACTTAGTTTTCCTATCTCTTATTAGTTATTGCTTCAGATCAAATACTTGTGATTTAAAGAGAAAAACGTGTTGGGAAGAAAATGTTTCTGGGAAGAAAGAGTTGCAAGGCCCTTAAACACACTGACCAGGTAAAACTATCCTTATCCTCAACTGTCCCACAGCAAACTAGATTCCACAAGGAAATGGAGGGGAAAGCACGCTGGTGACGTAAGGATGCCTTTCTGTAGGTCTTTAGACCTCATCGTCCAATGCTCTTGCGAAGAATTATCACATCACAATTTAGAGTTGGAAGAGATCTGAGGAATAATCCAGTTTAACTGTTTCACTTTACTTTTGAAGAAATGGAAGCCGAGTATTTAGATTATTTCTTTGTGTAACATGACCAGTGTCTATGTTGGAATCAGAACTCAGGTATATATTCAGATGTAGTTTTCAATGCTACCAAGGGATCATCCAGCCATTGGATTTTTTTTTTTTAATTGAAGCGACAATTTGTATCATCAGAGAAAATTTGGAATATATAGAAGTATAGAGAAAAGTAGTAGTTTGGGATTGACATGTACACACTGCTGTGTTTAAAATAGACCTACTGTGTAGCACAGGGAACTCTGCTCAATATTCTGTAATAACCTAAATGGGAATGGAATTTGCAAAAGAATACATACATGTATACGTATAACTGCATCACTTTGCTGTGCACCTGAAACTAACACAACATTGTTAATCAACTATACTCCAATATAAAATAAGAAGTTAAAAAAACATTACCTGAACGCCCATCACCCTAATTACTATTGTTATCAGTTCCTCCTTGCATTTATTTGTTTTGCTGACACACTTTTACATTTTTTTCTTTGTTCATTATTCTTTTTATATTGTGCTTTGTTATGCTAATACTTTCTCGGAAGTATTCCTCCCACCATGATTCTATGACTACATAATATCAAAGGAGAGTATAGGCTATATTTTATATAACCATTTCCATAATGTTGGGCATTGCCTCCATCTTTTTATGTTCGTAAATAATAGTGCCCCAAAGACCCCTATTCAGAAAATGCTTTGTACGAAAAGATAATATTCTTAGAGTAGCTTTCCAGAATAGTACTTGCTAGATTAGGGGGTATAAACATTTTGAAAAATCATAATACATATGGCAAAAAAGCTCACTGTTATATATAGTTTTAAATTATTGTCTTCGTTGTAGTCATATTCCCTCAGAAACAAATAACATTAAAAAAAAAAAATCCTTCCTTAACTGGCCTGCTCACCAGTTTGGGGAAGTTGACTGTCAGCAACAGGCCAGGTATGTGCCCAACAACTTTTTTCCTTAAAGAGGTAAATTTGGTCAAATTTACCTCTTTAAGGAAGTCGTGCCCATTAGCCTGAATCCTGCAGCTACTACACAGGCCTGAGGCCTCTCTCAAAAAAAGAAAAAGGAAGCGGTAGGTTTCAGTTATTATGGCAGATATGACAGCAAGAACTGGCCTGTAAGACCACGTAACCAACTGCAGAGAGGCTGGTGGTCGTCCAGGAGAGCATCCTTTGCAATGATGCAGGACTTTGCCAGTCACGGCAGGCTTTTCCTTGTTTAGGGGACCACTTTACCTGGGATGAGATGGTTTGATAAAAAGAAAACAAAAACCAAACATGGAAGAACCTCAGGATTCTAAAATTTTACAGCTGGAAATGCCCTAGATATCAGCAAGCTCTGGTTCATCGACAATATTTAATAAAACTAAGGCTTGGACAGATTTAATGGCTTGTATAAGTAATGCAACCAGTTAGTGCCAGAACCTCTTCAAAAAGGACATCTCAAACATTGTCTAAATGAAAAATGAAACTGTCTCCCAGATTCTATCGCAGCAGCGTTAACATCTCTGTTTTCAGAAACTGTGTTTTCTGACAAGAACACAGTTTTTCTTTTGTATCATCACTTTAGATGATGTTTAGATTGGGGGTCATTCCAGGACTGCATAAAAGAGCAATGAACTGGGATTCTTACCCAAATGAAGCCCCAGTCTATGAGCCAGATACTTCAATCCCCTAATCTATAAAATAGTCCTGCTCTGGCTACACCATTAGGCCAAAACAAGTTTAAATTCGGGAATGTATGTGCAAGTCATTTGAAAACATCAAACTTTACTTGAATGTAAGGAATTCTAAGTATTGATATCATGTTCCCTATTCAGAATGTACCAGCAAGGCTGGTCAATTTCAAGTTAAAAGAACTTCCGGTTGGGGCTTCCTTTTTAGAGGTGGTAGTGAAATTTAATTTTCAGGAATATATTTCAGGGCTTCAGAATCCTGACTTCAGAATTTAATGATGGAACACAACTGAAAACTGGATTCTCCAAAATAAGCAAGTGAAAGAAAATGTTTAAAAAATCCACATCAGGGAAACAGGGTGCCAGGTACACACAGCTTCACTTCCTTTCCTAGATTTTGGGGAATTTAGCATTTAAACATTTTCAAGTACAAGCCTCTTATTTTATAAAGAAGAAACAGAAGTCCGGAGAGGTGAAGTGTGATTTTACTTAGTTATTGGAGGTCTGTGGCTATTTTATTCAACTTCTCTGGTAGTTGAGGAGATTAGGCAATTTAAAAATAATTGGCTAAATGACTAAATGTTAAAAGGGCACAGGAGGTGTTCTGGGTGATTGCTACTTGAAGTTAGATACAGAGGTAGGTAAATAGTTGGAGGATAGCATCTCTAAGCTCTTCTGTTGAATACAACACACACGAAGCTCTTTGCTTATAGACAAGTGGCTATCCTAGTATATTAGGCTGTTTTAGAAAGCACTTGTTTTGTTCCCTCTGTGGACTGTGGTTGAAATGAGATCAGAAGACATGTTTTTTTTGCAAATCCGTTTTCCAGAATATGGAAGTTTCTTGTTTACACCTAACCTTTCTTTTAAAAGGAATTTTTAAGAAAAAGGGTCTTTAGCACTATTAAAACAGGAGACAAGCTGAGTCAACTTGAAGGATAAAAGCTTCATAGGTGTCATCCATGATATTTTTCCATTATCTGCCCATCAGAGCCAGCATTTTGAGAAAGTTCTATTTTAATGAGAAAGGAAAAATAAGAAAAGCATCATTGAGCTCAAAAGGATTAATCACAGAGCCCTGTATTCAAAATTCAGCAATTCTTGCATCACTCGTGTATACACACACACACACACACACACACACACACACATATTCTCTTTTTTCCTTTTTAGCTCGATGAAAATTTACAGTCTGATAAGATATATCATCTGCTAACATCTAAACAGAGGTTTCATGCTGGGGTGTGTTTTGCCTATATGAATAGAATCATTGGCTTTTCTTTATTTCTTGGAGAATTCTTAAAGTGGAGACAAAAGACACAAAAAGAAAAGAGGAGGACAGTATATTATATTCTGTATTCAGATGGAGAACTGAGAATACCTCTTTTTATTGTAGTATGCTCTTGAAAATTATTTAAAAGCAGAATCAGTGAAAAACAGGGTTTTTATTCCCCAAGCCTGCAGTGACCCCCTTTTTATTCACAGGCTGGCAGAGCAAAATGCTGACTGAGTTTATAAATGGATTTAGAGAAACTGATGAATCAGGTTCTAAAACTAAAAGATCCAGCCAGCAAAAAGTGAAATCGAGGTGACTTTTTCAAGCATCCAATGTTCCAGGTTGAAAGGCATTCAGGTTCACTTAGTTTGCTCCCCAATTGTAAACTTTGACAGGTACTTAAAAGTCCATCCCAGAAAGTGTTTCAACAGATCATCTGCAGTCAGTTCGTCATGCTCACAGCCTAGACCAGCTGATGACCCACAGCTCACTTCAAGTTAAATGTTTAGTTACTTTCACAGACAGCCTGTTTGTTCATCAGCTCCATAAGGAGTGAGACAGCTGTATACGGATAAACAGTCTCCAAACTGTTACTAATCACCATGTGCAAGAAGTGAAATACATGGTCTGATTCATTTGAGATCATGTTTTCTGATGCTTTTCATTTGTTCACTCTATATGTTTATTGGGCCCCATCTATGTGTCAAGCACTCCTGCCGGGGCTGGAATTACTGCCATGAACAAGCAGGTGAAGTCCTTCTTTCATGGAGTTTACCTTCTATTTCAAGGTTTTTTTAGCACCATTCAGAGAAGGGGCAGGAGACAGACAAAAGACAAATCAGTAAGAGCAGTGACAAACACTGCATAAAATTAACGTGAGGTGCTCTGAAGGTCAAGGACTGGTCGCCACACTAGACTGAGGTCAGAGAAGCCCTCCCTTAAGGGTGTGATATTTAATCTGAGATCTGATGACAGACGTCCCCTTCTGCAGATCTGAGGGGAAAGCATTCTAGCTATAGAAAGTAACAAGTGCAGAGACCCTAAGGTATAACAGAGGAGCAGCAACAAAGGCCAGTGATGTTGGGATACAGCAGACAAGAGGGTGAGTGATGGGGAATAAGACCAAATACGGGCAGGATAAGGAGTTTCGATTTTATTATAAAAGGAGGGAAAAGCCGTGAGACTTTAAGTAAGAGAGTAACGGGATTTAATTCATGTTTTAAAGAAATCATTCTGGCTGTTCTATGGAGGATTCATTGGAAGGCGCAAATGTAACATCAAAAAGATGAGTTTGAAAACCATTGTGAAACTAGGCAAGAGGTTATCATGGTTTGGGCTAAGGAGAAGAAGTAAAGATAGAAAAAACTGGAAGGATTCTGGGGATTTGGGGAATTAGAAATTATAGGATATGTGGATGGATTAGATGTGAGGGTGGGAAGATGGTGAGGGAAAGAGGAATAACTCCCAGAGATCTGACTAGAGTAATTGCTATCTACCTAATTACTTGAGTAAATGGGTAGATAGCAGGGGTATTTACTGAAATGTACAAGACCAGCAAAAGAGCTGGTTGGGCGGAAAGTGGTGTTTTGACTGTGAAATTGGAGATGCCTAGTTGCACATGAACCTATGAGTCTTGGGGTTCTCAGAGGCAGGAGCTCGACCTATAGACCGTCAGTATGTACATGGTATCTGAAAACATTTGACTGGGTGTAATTAGTGAAGAGAAAGAGGCCCTGGAACACTTGGACATTTGGAAGTTCAGTAAAAGAGAAAGAATAAAGGACACTGAGAATGAGGGGTCGGTGACAGAGAGGGAAAACCAGGAGAGAGATTTCCTAATGGAAGACCTGTCTGATCCTTCCCTCCCGCTTAGCTGTATTTACGGGGGAAACAAACACAAACTCCAGAAGAAATGAGAGTTTCTTAGTAATGCCAGTCCTTACAAATAACATTACTCATTGGTTTCTCATGGATGGCATCTTCTGAGAGAAGGGAGAGGAAGCCGTGATATTAGGAAATGATTTCATCTGCAACGAAGGTATAAAAGGTATGCATGATGAAAACATGCATATACATGATGGGACTATCACACCAAAATTCCCAAAGCAAACCCTACAGGAAATCAAAGAAAACTGGGCAGAAATATGTTAGTAGTGGGAGCCTTTCATTCCCCTGTCTCAGCCTATGAGTAATCAAGATTTGGCTTCTGACATCTGAAACAATGGGCATGAAGTCTCTTGTTATTTTATTCTCCTTTGAGCTTTTGATCCATGCTTTAAAAGTTAAAGCTATGTAAGGTCAGAAAAAAACTGTCTGAACCTGGATCCAATGCACCTTTTAAATCCCCTACATTCTGAAGGCCAAACCTTCTGTAGCTAGGAAGAGTGAACATTTGAATAATTTGCATATACCACATTAATTAACCATGAACCCGCACATATATTCCTTCTGTGTATGTATGAATACACTAACTACCAACCTCTCTCTCCTGCTCACTATGCCTTGTTTGGTTCAGACAGAATACAACAAAACAAGAATTTTCCCCAAAAAACCCTCCTGAATTTAGGGGTCCCTTAATCTGTATACCACATCCTGGTTGCAAAGTGATCTGGGTCAGTAACCGTGCAAATGAATAAAGGAACACTGCAATTCGAAAGAAAAGATTAAAGTAGAAACATTTTCTTTTTTGCCAGGCGTTGTTTATTCTTTAACCTAAGAGGAGTCATATTACATACATATTTTAAAATTAAATTCACAAAAAGGAAATCTGAAGAGAGATTTTTTAATTTCCTTTTAAATTAAGAGGGAGTCTTCTAGTCTAGTTTCTATTGTTTGGGCTGGAGAAAAAAAGATCAGCAATGAGGCTGAAATGATGTACTTTCTTCAAGGATGGAAAAAGCAGGAGTGCTCCAGGAAAGGAACCACTGACAAATGCGAAAGTACTTTGCAGAAAGGAGTTGAGAGCCATACACCACTAGATCCCATGTTCCATGCCATGTTTTTGCTTACCTCTGAATGTGGAACAGAGTCTGACAAACAGTAGATGTTCTAAAAGTAGCTCAGGAGTGAGAGAACAAACGTAACCACTATGTAGGCTGCCCTGTGACAGACCGCAGTTGAGGAGACACCCTTCTTTCAGCAGCAAATAACAATAAGGAGGCATATTTTTCTCAGGTGCTTTTAAGAAATCAAACCCATTCTCTTTGGGGAAGAAGAAGGGAATATGAGAAAACCACAGTGCAAGTTACGAAGACTAGAGGTCAGAACACAGTGCTGAATTTGTACGAAACAGAAAGATGCAAAAAGCACTGTTTTTCACTCAGAGAGTTTGTTGTTATGGAGAAGAAAATTCTGTTGAGCCTACATAGGAAATAATTCTAAAAATAACATAGCTCTATGAAAGAAAGATTGAAACCATTTCTCCCTCAAGGACTGGCATCCGATAAAACAATTAGTAAAGATCAAGGGCATTAGTCATAAGTAGATTCCCCTATTCAGCTGTTGATGGGATCTTTTAAGGGTTTAAAGCAATACATTGTCATCTTGCTGATTGGGTTCCTCAGCTGTGACGATCAGGCTCCTCTGATTATTAACCTAATTACTATCTAAACCAAGGAAAGCTATTCAGTGATTGCTTCTTGATTTTTTAAAAAATATTTTGACTCGTTAATGCAGTATCTTTTATTTATCTTGTGTCTTGAGCCATGCCTGCTCTACTTTTGTTTTGATTCAACTTGGAAATATAATTTATCAGTAAAGACCTTAAAATTAGCAGTATGTTATTATTATTTAAGGGTCAAATTGGGCTGTGATGAAATCCACAGAACTCAGAAAATCAACAAATCATCCATAGAGAGTTGATTCCACGAGGGAAGGACTCTATGGTCATCGAATTTCAGAGAGAGAGAGGCTCTTGAGATAGTACACAGCCTTTATTTTATAGGTATAGAAAGAGTGGGTTAGCACTGAATGTGCACTTATTTGACAGATGTTCTTCCGGTTGTATTATGTGTGGTACCTCATTTCGTGCTTACAGTAAATCAGATGAAAAAACTGAACGTTCATAAAGGCAAGTGCTTTACTTATGGTCAATCACGTTGTCTAGTGAAGCTAAATCAGGGCCTCAATGTATTTTCTCTGCCTTCTCCTATACTGTTCTTTCCACTACTGAGCACTGCCAGTGGCATTCTTGAATGGAAACCCGATCGAGGTCATGGGTGTTTTTATTTTTTTTTAACATCTTTATTGGGGTATAATTGCTTTACAATGGTGTGTTAGTTTCTGCTCTATAACAAAGTGAATCAGTTATACATATACATATGTTCCTATATCTCTTCCCTCTTGCGTCTCCCTCCCTCCCACCCTCCCTATCCCACCCCTCCAGGCTGTCACAAAGCACCAAGCCAATATCCCTGTGCCATGCGACTGCTTCCAACTAGCTATCTACCTTACTACGTTTGTTAGTGTGTATATGTCCATGACTCTCTCTCGCCCTGTCACAGCTCACCCTTCCCCCTCCCCATAACCTCAAGTCCGTTCTCTAGGAGGTCTTCGTCTTTATTCCTGCCTTACCATGGGTGTTTTTAAAAAAGGAGTTTAGATCAAGAAAAAAATCTTAAAACAGTGAAGTTTCTTCTATAGGAAAAGGTTTTCAGAGAAAAGGAGGGGGAAGGCTTCCCTGGTGGCGCAGTGGTTGACAGTCCGCCTGCCGACGCTGGGGACACGGGTTCATGCCCCGGTCCGGGAGGATCCCACATGCCGCGGAGCGGCTGGGCCCGTGAGCCGTGGCCGCTGAGCCTGCGCGTCCGGAGCCTGTGCTCCGCAACGGGAGAGGCCACAACAGTGAGAGGCCCGCGTACCGCAAAAAAAAAAAAAAAAAAAAAAAAGGTGGGGGGGAAATACATCCAGGTACTAAATAAGAATATAATAACAAAAATTAACCTTTCAATGGGAAGTGGCTCATGATTATTTGTTCTGTGTTCCCTCCTATAGTTTTTGCCCCAAAGAGTCACTTGCGGTTCACAGGCTGAGGACAGCCTGTGGTCGATGCATCAGAAGAGAAATGGGAGGAAAGAGGGCAGGATTCAGAGTCCAAGACTTGGGTCGATGCCAATTCCTTCTCTTACTGAGATTGAGGTATTTGACAGGTTTTTAAATTTCCCTTGTAATTTGGTTTTCTTCTCTCTAAAATAAGGACCTATCTTACAGGGCTGTGGTGAAGATCAAATGAAATAATGTAGATTTTTTTTTTCATAAATTTATTTATTTTTGGCTGCGTTGGGTCTTCGTTGCTGCACGCGGGCTTTCTCTAGTTGCGGTGAGCGGGGGCTATTCTTCATTGCGGTGCGCGGGCTTCTCATTGCAGTGGCTTCTCTTGTTGTGGAGCACGGGCTCTAGGCACGTGGGTTTCAGTAGTTGTGGCACATGGGCTTCAGCAGTTGTGGCTCACGGGCTCTAGAGCGCAGGCTCAGTAGTTGTGGCACAGGGGCTTATTTGCTCCGTGGCATGTGGGATCTTCCCAGACCAGGGCTCGAACCCGTGTTCCCTTCATTGAAAGGCGGATACTTAACCACTGAGCCACCAGGGAAGACCCTGTAGATTTTTTTTTTAAAAGGCCATGCATTGGTGGTTCTTTACCCTATCAGACCGAATGTCCTCTTTTTATAATAGTTTGTAAAGCACCTTAACTATCTCAAAATGAAGTTTGTAGATGCTATATCTTATCTACAAAGATACCTTTTTAAATAATCAAAATCATGTCTGTCACATAGAAGAGAAATAGGGGAAAAATTTGTAATAAACAATACAATACATATCCATAATTCTTCCACAATTCTACCACCCAAATGACTCAGAAATTCAAAAACACTTTGTGACTCGTTTGACAGCAGACCCTGACATAAACACACGTGAAACTGATGTGGTCTTTATTTTTCCCAGTTAATGTGAATAGCCAGAAGCTTTTTCTGCAGAAAAATTAATGTGTTTGATTATAGGTGCTCTCCTGGTTTTCACTAATAAGGTTACACAATATGCACAAGACATGCACCAGATTATCTGTGAAAACTATATAGAATTCTAAAGTGCATCTAGCCCCAAGAGTTTTAGAAAAGGAACGTGAACTATTGTTTTTAGCCTTCAAACCTTTTTAATATCTACGCGGTAAGTGCTAGTCTTATTCCCACTTTACATATAAGGAAAATGAGACACAGAGAGGTTAAGTAACTGGCCCAAATTCACACAGCTAGTGTGTGGTAAGGAAGGATGGTAAGAGAATGCAGGCAGTATGTAGCCACCATGCTTTTGCCACTGCATTATACTGTATTTCAATAGGTACATGCTCAAGAATGATTGCTCTGAAAGCCACAAAGAAGTAGTCAGATGCTTTCACCTCTACCTGGAAGACTTATACATTCTCACATTGTAGGGGTGACTTAAATAAGAAGCTATTGGTGTGATATGATTCTCTGAAATGATGAAATAGGCAGTAAATTTCTTAGCAAAACAAAATACATTTTTTTTGATTTACATGTTCATTGCATGCCTAAAATTCAGTATATAGCAAATAATTTTAAATGATATATAAAACAGAGTTAGGCACTTAACATAAATGATTTTAAATAAGTTTAAAATCTGTTGGACAAGTATCTGTTGGACATCAAGCATTAGGTGGGATGCAGGACAATTCTTCATTGTGCCGTAGCTGTCTTGCCCACCCTTCGCCCTGCCCATCTAAGGCCAGAAGTCCTCCAATACTTGCCAATAAAATGAACCCAGAAATTGCCGAAAGATCCCTCATTGGTAGATACTTCCCAGTTTAGAACCACAGCTGTAAGCCATAAGCCATTTTATAAGTACCAGTTACGGTTATAGTACTAATAGTAATCAAACCATTCTTTCATTACAACTTTGAAGACTGGGTCAACTAAAATCTGCTAGTAGGACATTCAGACTTTCAATTCCATCATACTACAAAGAAAAATGCAAACAAATTTTGACCGCATAGATTTTATTGTCTGCTATCTTTGCTATTTTTAAAGTTTTATGTTTGATATTTGTTTTGTTTTCTAAAAGATTCTGCCTTTCTGACAACAACTATAAATAAAATGCACCACATTTTAAGTCATGGGCAAGAAAGAAACCCCAAAGGAAAAAATTATATCATTACTTTAGGTAGTCTACTTGTCTACATATATATGGAAAAGGATGAAGAAAGGAAGGAAGCAGAGAAGGAAGGAAGACATCCAAGAACATGAACAAGGTATTCTTTTGCTTGTTTTATTTATGAGCTCTCTGAGCATCACTTCCCTTCTTTCTACTTCTGGAAATCAAACTCATCCTAAAGACTACTCGAATGCCACCTCTTCATGAAGTCTTCTTCAGTCTGATGTCCATGCCCATCAGAATTATTCATTCTCTGGTCTTTGTGCTTCCACGGTACTTTTTCAGTACATACAGCGTAAATAAAATGTATCACATTGAATATCTGTCATAGTTCTTTGTTGACACTGCTCTCTTATCTCTTGCATTGTAAATGTCTTGAATTTAAAACTTTCTTATTCATTTCTTTATCTATCTCATGACACCTTCCAATAGAAACATAGAGAAGAGAGGGTGAAGTGTCTGTTTCTGTGTGTATGTTGGGGTGGGGCGGGGGATCTTTCTGACTGAGATAGAAGAGAGGGGGCCAACTACCTAACTTCCTTAAGTTAAGGGGAAACTACAAAGGATTTATTTTTCATTGCTCTGGTCAATAAACGTTTGGCAAATAAATAAATACGTAAATTGAAATTGAGTTATTCTTAAGGGATTATACCACCAACATAATGTATGTTTAAAAATACACACAGGAGCACCTAAGGTTTCTGTGCCACAGTGACTTTCTGAGGGTTTAACTAAGATAAGCTTTCACCTTATCAGTGTAAATGAAGTAGGAGAGTCAGAGAACATGGCAGAGGCCTTGGGACTAGGTCTGCCTCTTCTTTTGCTAATCTCAGTCACTACGCCTTGAATTTAGACAAACCAAGAAACCCTGTGTCTAAATTAATCTGAGGGCCGCTTGCAAAGAGATGTTGCCTTCCTATCCACCTAACACCTAGTTAATGCCCAGGCTATATTCAAGATACTTTTCAGGGCATGACATGCTTTACGCATCAGGAATTAAACCCTTACCGAAGCCATTGAACATACAGGCTGTTTTCTTAGAGCAAGTTCAAATTTGCAAAGCCCTGACGTGGAAAACATGACGGTGGATTATATCCAGTGTTTGTTTTGAAGGTCAGCACGAGTTTCTCTGTAGCACACTCTGCAGGGCAGGCATGCAGGGGCTGGATCCGTAGTAGCCACAGCTGACCGGAGGATGGGTTGCACGGGTGCAGCTGGTTCCTAGCAGCTCTAGAATGAACCTCGTTTCTTAAGTTACTCTAAATGTTTTAGGTTGGTGTTATTTGTTTCAGGAGTTGAATATCAACAACAATGTTTGAAATGACAAATAATTGCTATGGAAGGACCATGTGTTGCCTAAAATTTAACCAAACATTGTATCACAGAAAAGCCTTCTGGGCCATATGGTCCTACCCACCTCCTGAAGGACATTTGTAGTTCTCTCTTTCCTATAAACAGTTTAAAGTAACCATGATAAACATTCTGGTGAAAAGCTAAACTTGCATTTGCTCCTCTCCTGTTGATTATTTGCGATAATAAGAAAATGTTTATGCACACAGAGGCGAAGTTTACGTGGGCAGCCCTAATGCATATACTCCCTTATGCGGTGATTTACTGCTCGTTTATACTGAGAATGAGAAATGATGAACAGAATCTTCTGTACTGACACAACATTTCAATAGCTCCTGTGTACTAAGCTCTAAGACTTAGTTCATAATAAGACATTAATTCCAAACGGAACATATTAAGGAGAACGACATATGTCACCTCAGTTATTTTTTTTTTCTTCCATGGTTGACCACAATATTTTTTCCAAGGGGAAAAAAAGTACCATGAAAATTTTCTTTCCAGAAGCATTCTGAATTTTCAAGGAAAGACCTAGAACCTCAAGAAATTCTTCAAAGTCATGGCAATGTTTAACTGAGCTATAGGTACTGAATCTGGGTCTTAATACCTGAAAAACAGTCCACACACACAATAGCATAATTTTCTTAGAACTTTCTGGAAGGTTCTACTTAATAAGAGTAGACACCAATGGAGAGTGACATTCCAAAACTGGATATTCTGTGCAGGTTCTACCTACTCTCTTCATTGTTACTAGCTATGGAGATACTGTCTATTTGGGGTAAATGTCTATTTGGGATAAATTAAAGGGAAAGTAGTAGGAATTAGCTAAAAGAGATTTCAATATTGTATCAGAGAAAACACTATTATTTCTATTCTTAAATGGTTCAAAAAGCATCAAAAGAATACCGGAAATGGGGCAAACATACTGTATACTCTTGGACTCACAGTAGCCTTTTACATATTGGAATATCATCATCTATATTTCTGTTCTTCCATCAGATCTTTTGAAACATGTAATGGTTCATCGTTGCCAGGAGATTGAACTCAAAACTTCTCAGGGTGACATATAAAGATTTCTATAATAAAGCCCCAATCTGTCTTTCTAGGATTAGCTATTCCTACTTCCTCTAGCCTCCAACCTGTGCCCCCGAGACTCTAGTACCTGTCCTATTTATTATCCCTTGGATAAGACATACCCTTCCATGCCTTGTACCTTTACCTATACTGTCTTCTCGTCTTAGAATGCCCTTCTCCCTTTTCTATATCAAGAAATACTATTTCTCAAAGGCCAACTCAAGTATCACTTCTTCTGTGAAGCCTTCTCCATCTCAAAGTCCCAAGCATCCCCTCTTCAGTTTACATCACGATGTGTTACATTTCCATTGTAGCACCAAGCATAGCCCATTTTTGATTGACAGTCCGTTCCATATGTGTCTTCCCTCCAGCTAGATTCCGAGCTCATTTAAGGCAAACACTGTCTTGTTATCACTGTGATAGGTGCTCAGTTAAATGTATATTTTCAGAATTCTCTTGACCAGAAAGAAGTCTGTTTGATAGGTGAGCATCCAAACTTTAAATTCCCCCAATAAGCAAACGAAACAGAACAAGACACAAAACACAAGATTAAATTAGAATTTAAGGATATAAAAACTATTTCCCAATGACCCTGATCCAGAGTTAAAAGTTCAACCAAATAAACCTTAAGAGTCACTGAGGGTCAAGAAGCAAAGAGTTGCTATAAACAACTCAAATTATTTAATCTCTGTCTTAATGGAGCCAGAACCGCAGTCCTCCCAAATTTCCTAGTTCAGTTGCCAGAGACATGAAATTTCGTTTGAGGCACAAAGAACCACTGGATAGAACATGAGTGTGCTAAAGGTAACTATCGAAGAGAGAAGGAAGAATCTATTCCCCCAGAAAAAAGAGACCTCTCCCTGCTCCTGTGCTGGGAAGGAGGGCTCTGCATCTGGGTTTCCATTCCCTTCTCACTGCCCTTCTGCCAGAAAGCAACAGCTGGGGGCAGTTCAGGTTTCTGGGTAGAAATGAGTTGAGCCCATAGCATGGTTTCTGGGGCAGGAGAGAGAATAGCAAGCTGGGCATAAAAATGGCGTAACCAAGCAAGGAACCAGATGGCCCTGCTGGTGAGATCTAAGGGCGAATTAGACAAGAGATTTCTGCAGCAAGTCAAACAGGAGTTCAAATGGACATCTTCCATGTCATTCCCCCAAGCTTCCACTTCGGGGACTTTTGAGAAAATTATAATTACTATAATATCAAGATATGGAATGGTACTAAAACATGTCATGGTTTGAAAGGTCAAAAGAGATCTGTGCATTCCATTATGTTTTTAAAAAAAATCTGCTATTTTTGTTAAAAAGGAGTTGAGGGCAACCCCGAGACGTAAGGTTTCCCAATTTTTCTCCAAATGGTTCTGGGAGACCTCCTACCTTCTTCACTCACCAACCAACTCCTCTTTACTTCAGAAAGTGCACAGGTACCCAGATAAGTGACTAAACCACTGCAACCTGCTATCACCCCATTTCTTTCCTGAAGTGCCCCTCCCTTTCCTGACACACAGCCTGAGACAAAGATCTAAGACACTGTGCTTTCTCATTTGATCTTCATTGATTGCTACGTGTATTTACATCATACTTTATCAACCTTAACTCACAAGGTTGTGGTGAGAGTTGAAGGAGACGAAATACATAAAATAAGTTGTGTCCACCCCACATTAGGTGCTCAACAAAATTATTCTATTTCTGCTTAGGCCCCCCGAAAGTCTAAATGGTCTATCTTCGCTCTTAGTCACATACCCAACGTGTTGCCAGATTTCTTTTAGACATTATCCTATATAAAATTCAATCACAGCTCAGTTACTTTGGCTCAAACGATCCCTTCTTGTGCCAGCCCAATTCCCATCCCAGAACTTTACGTGCCAGCCATCTTGAACTGCCTGCCCTTCCGAATACACGGTGCTCTGGCGTGACCACACACTGCGGCACTGGTGGTTTCTTCCCAGAACTATTAGCTCCCCCTTCTGTTTTCACATGGCACATTCCCCTGAAGATTTAATGAAATATTCTTACTCAGTGATACCACTGTATCCAAATATATATTGCCACATATATTTCCACTCTTTGCTTTTATGTCCCGTCTGTCAGACTGTGAATTCCAGCACATCTTTGTTGGTACACTGCCTGGTGTATAACAGGTGCTTAATGAATAAATGAATGAGGGAATTTTCCTATGATCTGGGCCAACAAAGTTACACTGTCTATGATTACACTGCTTTTTTTCAGTCTTATGTTTTTTATTTTACTTATTTTTTAAAATTTAGTTTATTGAAGTATAGTTGATTTGCAATGTTGTTAATTTTTGCTGTACAGCAAAGTGATTCAGATATACATATACATATATCCTTTTTCATCATGGTTTATCACAGGATATTCAATATAGTGTCCTGTGCTATACAGTAGGACCTTGTTGTTTATGTATTCTATATATAATAGTTTGCATCTGCTATATGATTATATTGTTTTTAACATCTTTAAAAAATGCCCCACACCTAAAGAAAGATAAGTGTCAGCAATTTTGGAATTAAGTTCTGTTGTTCTTCTTTTTTTTTTTTTTTTTATGGCTAGAGACACAACCAAGTCCTTACTGAGCTCTTGGCATTTTCGTTTTATCAGCAACTAAGTGCACTTTGAACAATTTTAATTTTAAAACCACTTTCCTTAATATTCTTCTTTCAACTTGTTATTTAGAGACCCACCTCTCAATCCCACTTACATCCTTCGAAAATACCATACACACACACACACACACACACACACACACACACACACACACACACACACACACACACTCTTCTGAAGATTCTCCCACAATAATTCAATGTGCTGATGACCTTCAAGGTGAAAGCAGAGTAAACAATGAGCACTGTTGGGGAAAACACGTTCTGTTGTCAGCTTAACTTGGGGTGGGGGGAATGAGGCGCCGCGTGGCAGAAGAAATCTCTGGGGAGGGCTGGAGGTACGGAGAGCATCTACCGTAAAAGCTATAACACCGCCACCCCCCATCACTTGTTTACAAAGAAAAAGAAAATAGCTAATTGACGTAGGATGTGGGTGAGCTTGGTTTTCGTCTCCATCTGTTTTGCCTCATCTTGCGGTTGCCTTAGGAGCACATCAGAGCCAACCATTTCCAGTGCTTTAGGGGGTAAAAAGAAATAAAATCAAATAACTCAGAGACTCTGGATCCTCCTCTCAGACTCAGGCCAGCTAAAAGAGCAATTCCAATCCCCTGAAGCTACTATTACGTAAAAATTATGAAAGTGTCGAATTCAAGATCTTGAGAGATTACGCTAATTTAAGCCTTGGATATTTTATTCCTAGTGATTAAATAAATAACCTGGTTAGAAGTCCTCTTGAAAGCAAAATCTCAAGCGAGTGGCATCAAACATTAATCAATGGCAAAAGAAATCTAGAGTAGGAAAATTTCAAATTCTCCTGGTGGCTTGTGTGTTTGATGTTTTTTTTTGTCCAGGTGTGTACATCAACATCAATTGCTGAGAAAAATAAATTTATTTTCCTAGCTTAGACCCATGTAATATTGCATGACTAAATGTAGGAATGATTTAACAGTTGCTTCCGTGGTGTTAAACAAAATCATTTTGTTTTTTCATTCTAAACTATGGTAGAGACTCAAAGTGAAGAGAACATAACTAAGCTCTGAAAAGCCTGCCTCATATCATCTGATTAAATATCTAAAATTTAAAATAATGTTCTACTGAAGTTAATAATCACCCATAAAAATTTCAACCTCTGAGATTTACA
The DNA here is from genome assembly GCF_003676395.1 of Aethalodelphis obliquidens. Taxonomy (NCBI): domain Eukaryota; kingdom Metazoa; phylum Chordata; class Mammalia; order Artiodactyla; family Delphinidae; genus Aethalodelphis; species Aethalodelphis obliquidens. The sequence continues at coordinate 24,987,246 of NW_020837969.1, read as the reverse complement.
TTTTGGAAAAAGTCTTCGTAAAGATTTACAGTAAGAAAGACATCCTTTCTTTTCTCATGCAATCCATTGTAAACCAACTGTCACCTTAAACTTTAGTTTTTCAGTTTCAGCAAAAATTGGAACTGACTGAGAGAATATGTGAGTCAAGCATAAGATGGATGTATCTCTTGGTATTCTTGTACCTTGATATCCCAACATCATCTAGTTTCCTCTTTATATAACAAAGTATGATGGAAATGTCTCCCCACAGTGATTAGCATTGTTGTGATTTCATGCCTGCAGAAGGCGTGTGTCAGAGGATTTGATCAGACCATTTCCAACAAAAGGCCAAGAGTGCCTCATTTTTCTGGCAGCTGTAATTTCCTAGGGCCTTTTGGACTTTGGTGTTCCTATCATGAAGGATATAGATGAAACAATAGTATTCAATAGGTATTTTTAGTTTACTGAGAACTAAGCGTCCTTGGGCATGAGTTCAGAGAAACTCTTTCCAAATTTTGCCCTGTGGCTTATTACAGTATACAACTTAAGTTCATCTTACCTGATTGTCCCTCTCAACCCACACCTGGTCAGGGTGGAGCAGTTGGTCATACAAACGAGAAGGCTCCCAAGCCTTTTATTCATTTCTTTCCTCAAGTACTTTAATAAACCAAGAAGAGATACTATGAAATAGTCAAGAGGACAAGCTCAAAGTTCCGATTTTCATTGATGCTGCCAACATTGGCTTCTCTTTTGCCAACAAGAACAGTCTTTCTATAAACTCCGATCCTATCCAGATAATGCCCCTTCCTAGTCTATTCAAAGGAAACTTGACACTCAGCTACTTTTAAAGGCACATGCTACACACATCAGAAAAAGACAGAATAAGTCCTTCTGATACAAGGGTTAGAGTGAACAAACTATTATTTCAAATCTGATTCTGTGCATGGCAATTCCAATTTAAAATTTTGCCTGAACATTCTATGACATAAATCACAGTAAGATCCTATTTGACCCATCTCCTAAAGAAATGGAAATAAAAACAAAAATAAACAAATGGGACCTAATGAAAGTTAAAAGCTTTTGCACAGCAAAGGAAACCATAAACAAGACGAAAAGACAACCCTCAGAATGGGAGAAAATATTTGCAAATGAAGCAACTGACAAAGGATTAATCTCCAAAATTTATAAGCAGCTCATGCAGCTTAATAACAAAAAAACAAACAACCCAATCCAAAAATGGGCAGAAGACCTAAATAGACATTTCTCCCAAGAAGATATACAGATGGCCAACAAACACATGAAAGAATGCTCAACATCACTAAAAATTACAGAAATGCAAATCAAAACTACAATGAGCTATCACTTCACACCAGTCAGAATGGCCATCATCAAAAAATCTACAAACAGTAAATGGTGGAGAAGGTGTGGAGAAAAGGGAACCCTCTTGCACTGTTGGTGGGAATGTAAATTGATACAGCCACTATGGAGAACAGTGTGGAGGTTCCTTAAAAAACTAAAAATAGAAGTACCATACGACCCAGCAATACCACTACTGGTCATATACCCTGAGAAAACCATAATTCAAAAAGAGTCATGTACCACAATGGTCATTGCAGCTCTATTTATAATAGCCAGGACATGGAAGCAACCTAAGTGTCCATCGACAGATGAATGGATAAAGAAGATGTGGCACATATATACAATGCAATATTACTCAGCCATAAAAGGAAACGAAATTGAGTTATTTGTAGTGAGGTGGATGGACCTACAGACTCATACAGAGTGAAGTAAGTCAGAAGGAAAAAAACAAATACCGTATGCTAATACATATATATGGAATCTAAAAAAAAAAAATGGTTCTGAAGAACCTAGGGGCAGGACAGGAATAAAGACGCAGACGTACAGAATGGACTTGAGGACACAGGGAGGGGGAAGGGTAAGCTGGGACGAAGTGAGAGAGTGGCACGGACATATATACACTACCAAATGTAAAACAGATAGCTAGTGGGAAGCAACTGCATAGCACAGGGAGATCAGCTTGGTGCTTTGTGTCCACCTAGAGGAGTGGGATAAGGAGGGTGGGAGGGAGACACAAAACAGAGGGGATATGGGGATATATGCATACGTATAGCTGAATCACTTTGCTATAAGGCAGAAACTAACACACCATTGTAAAGCAGTTATATTCCAATAAAGATGTTAAAAAATAAAAATAAAATAAAATAAATGTTTTGCCTGACAGTAACAGTTCTGTATATGTGCCATGATCTCAATAAATATCTGGTAATACGGAAACAAAGAAACAGAAGTTTAGTTCAGAATTCAACAAATTAGTCTGTTTATTTGAGATCTGGTTTCCTTTCAAGTCCCTATTCCGGGGATATGGAAATAAAAGAATAACACATTTGCCCAAACTGGATTTTATTTTATTTTTAATTGAAATATAATTTACAATATTAAATTAGTTTCAGGTGTACAGCATAGTGATTCACGATTTTTACAGATTATACTCCATTAAGAGGAACTAATAATAATAACATATTTGCCTTTTTAGCTATAGAAAGGGGTACTTCCAGGACAAAAGCAGTCTTCTTGGAGAGTAGATTCACCTGAGCCATTCCTCGTCTCTAACAAAGCCTAGTCTCTGCGGAGCCCAGTGATGCTCAAGTGCGTGGAGCCAAATTTAAAGCAATTAGGAAGATTGGTTCAAGATGGCGGAAGGACGTGCTCTCACTCCCTCTTGCGAGAGCACCAGAATCATAACTAACTGGTGAACAATCATTGACAGGAAGACACTGGAACTCACCAAAAAAATACCCCACATCCAAGGACAAAGGAGAAGGCGCAATGAGACAGTAAGAGGGGCGCAATCACAATAAAATCAAATCCCATAATTCCTGGGTGGGTGACTCACAGACTGGAGAACACTTATACCACAGAAGTCCACCCACTGGCGTGAAGGTTCTGAGCCCCACGTCAGGCTTCCCAACCTGGGGGTCCGGCGATAGGAGGAGGAATTCCTAGAGAATCAGACTTTGAAGACTAGCGGGATTTGACTGAAGGACTTTGACAGGACTGGGGGAAACAGAGATTCCACTCTTGGAGGGCACACACAAAGTAGTGTGCGCATCGGGACCCAGGGGAAGGAGCAGTGACCCCATAGGAGACTGAACCAGACCTACCTGCTAGTATTGGAGAGTCTCCTGCAGAGGCAGGGGGTGGCTATGGGTCACTGTGGGGACAAGGATACTGGCAGAAGAAGTTCTGGGAAGAACTCCTTGGTGTGAGCCCTCCCAGAGTCCACCATAAGCCTCACCAAAGAGCTGGACAGGCTCCAACAGGGAGGGAACCCAGCCCCACCCATCAGCAGACAAGCAGACTAAAGTTTTACTGAGCTCGGCCCACCAGAGCAACACCCAGCTCTACCCATCAGGAAGCTTGCACAAGCCTCTTAGATAGCCTCATCCACCAGAGGGCAGACAGCAGAAGCAAGAAGAACTACAATTCTGCAGCCTGTGGAAGGAAAATCACATTCACAGAAAGATAGACAAAATGAAAAGGCAGAGGACTTTGTACCAGATGAAGGAACAAGATAAAACCCCAGAAAAACAACTAAATGAAGTGGAGATAGGCAACCTTCCAGAAAAAGAATTCAGAATAATGATAGTCAAGATGATCTTCACTATCGGAAAAAGAATGGAGGCAAAAGGACCTCGGAAAAAGAATGGAGGCAAAGATAGAGAAGATGCAAGAAATGTTTAACAAAGACCTAGAAGAAGTAAAGAACAAACACCTAGAAGAATTAAAGAACAAACAAACAGAGATGAACAATACAATAACTGAAATGAAAAATACTAGAAGGAATCAATAGCAGAATAACTGAGGCAGAAGAACAGATAAGTGATCTGGAAGACAGAATGGTGGAATTCACTGCCGTGGAACAGAATAAAGAAAAAAGAATGAAAAGAAATGAAGACAGCCTAAGAGACCTCTGGGATAACATTAAATGCAACAAAATTCACATTATAGGGGTCCCAGAAGGAGAAGACAGAGAAAGGACCCGAGAAAATATTTGAAGAGATTATAGTCGAAAACTTCCCTAACATCGGAAAGGAAATAGCCACCCAAGTCCAGGAAGCACAGAGAGTCCCAGGCAGGATAAACCCAAGGAGAAACACGCCGAGACACATAGTAATCAAATTGGCAAAGATTAAAGACAAAGAAAAATTATTGAAAGCAACAAGGGAAAAACCACAAATAACACACAAGGGAACTCCCATAAGGTTAACAGCTGATGGTTCAGCAGAAACTCTACAAGCCAGAAGGGAGTGGCACGATATATTTAAAGTGATGAAAGGGAAGAACCTACAACCAAGATTACTCTACCTGGCAATGATTTCATTCAGATTCTACAGAGAAAGCAGAAGCTTTGCAGACAAGCAAAAGCTAAGAGAATTCAGCACCACCAAACCAGCTCTACAACAAATGCTAAGGGCACTTCTCCAACTGGGAAACACAAGAGAAGAAAAGGACCTACAAAAACAAACCCAAAACAATTAAGAAAATGGTAACAGGAACATACATATCGATAATTACCTTAAACGTGAATGGATTAAATGCTCCAACCAAAAGACACAGGCTTGCTGAATGGATACAAAAACAAGACCCATATATATGCTGTCTACAAGAGACCCACTTCAGGCCTAGGGACACATACAGACTGAAAGTGAGGGGATGGAAAAAGATATTCCATACAAATGGAAATCAAAAGAAAGCTGGAGTAGCTATACTCATATCAGATAAAATAGACTTTAAAATAAAGAATGTTACAAGAGACAAGAGACAAGACACTACCTAATGATCAAGGGATCAATCCAAGAAGAAGATATAACAATTAGAAATATATATGCACCCAACATAGGAGCACCTCAATACATAGGGCAACTGCTAACAGCTATAAAAGAGGAAATCGACAGTAACACAATAATAGTGGGGGACTTTAACACCTCACTTACACCAATGGACAGATCATCCAAAATGAAAATAAATAAGGAAACAGAAGCTTTAAATGACACAATAGACCAGATAGATTTAATTGATATTTATAGGACATTCCATCCAAAAACAGCAGATTACACTTTCTTCTCAAGTGCACACAGAACATTCTCCAGGATAGATCACATGTTGAGTCACAAATCAAGCATCAGTGAATTTAAGAAAATTGAAATCATATCAAGAATCTTTTGCAAACACAACATTGTGAGATTAAAAATGAATTACAGGGAAAAAAAGTAAAAAACACATACAAATGGAGGCTAAACAATACGTTACTAAATAACCAAGAGATCACTGAAGAAATCAAAGAGGGAATCAAAAAATACCTAGAGACAAATGACAACGAAAACACGAAGATCCAAAACCTATGGGATGCAACAACAGCAGTTCTAAGAGGGAAGTTTGTAGCAATACAAGCCTACCTCAAGAAAGAAGAAAAATCTCAAATAAACAATCTAAACTTACACCTAAAGGAACTAGAGAAAGAAGAACAGACAAAACCCAGAGTTAGCAGAAGGAAAGAAATCATAAAGATCAGAGCAGAAATAAATGAAATAGAAACAAAGAACACAATAACAAAGATCAATAAAACTAAAAGGTGGTTCTTTCAGAAGATAAACCTTTAGCCAGACTCATCAAGAAAAAGAGGGAGAGGACTCAAATCAATAAAATTAGAAATGAAAAAGGAGAAGTTACAACAGACACCGCAGAAATACAAAGCATCGTAAGGGACTACTATAAGCAACTTTATGCCAATAAAATGGACAACCTGGAAGAAATGGACAAATTCTTAGAAAGGTATAACCTTCCAAGTCTGAACCAGGAAGAAACAGGAAATATGAACAGACCAATCACAAGTAATGAAATTGAAACTGTGATTAAAAATCTTCCAAGAAACAGAAGTCCAAGACCAGATGGCTTCACAGGTGAATTCTATCAAACATTTAGAGAAGAGCTAACACCCATCCTTCTCAAACTCTTCCAAAAAAGTGCAGAGGAAGGAACACTCCCAAACTCATTCTATGAGGCTACCATCACCCTGACACCAAAACCAGACAAAGATACTACAAGAAAAGAAAATTACAGACCAATATCACTGATGAATAACAGATGCAAAAATCCTCAACAAAATACTAGCAAACAAAATCCAACAATACATTAAAAGTATTGTGTATTGTGTTATTGTGTTAAATAACACAGTTAAAAGTATTGTGTTAAATTGTATTGTGTTAAATAACACAGTTAAAAGTATTGTGTTAAATTGTATTGTGTATCTAATTTAATTTGATCATTGATCAAATACCATGATCAAGCGGGATTTATCCCAGGGATGCAAGGAATCTTCAATATACACAAATCAATCAATGTGATACACCATATTAACAAACTGAAGAATAAAAACCATATGATCATCTCAATAGATACAGAAAAAGCTTTTGACAAAATTCAACACCAATTTATGATAAAAACTCTCCAGAAAGTAGGCAGAGAGGGAACCTACATCAACATAATAAAGGCCATATATGACAAACCCAAAGCAAACATCATTCTCAGTGGTGAAAAACTGAAAGCATTTCCTCTAAGATCAGGAACAAGAAAAGGATGTCCACTCTCGCCACTATTATTCAACATAGTTTTGGAAGTTTTAGCCACAGCAATCAGAGAAGAAAAAGAAATAAAATGAATACAAATCAGAAAAGAAGTTAAAACTGTCACTGTTTGCAGATGACATGATACTATACATAGAGAATCCTAAAGATGCCACCAGAAAACTACTAGAGCTAATCAATGAATTTGGTAAAGTTGCAGGATACAAAATTAATGCACAGAAATCTTTTGCATTCCTATACACTAACAATGAAAGATCAGAAAGAGAAATTAAGGAAACAATCCCATTCACAATTGCAACAAAAGGAATAAAATACCTAGGAATAAACCTACCTAAGGAGGTAAAAACCTGTACTCAGAAAACTATAAGACACTGATGAAAGAAATCAAAGATAACACAAACAGATGGAGAGATACACCATGTTCTTGGATAAGAATCAATATTGTGAAAATTACTACACTACCCAAAGCAATCTACGGATTCAATGCAATCCCTATCAAATTACCAGTGCCATTTTTTACAGAACCAGGACAAAAAAATCTTAAAATTTTTATAGAGACACAAAAGACCCCCAATAGCCAAAGCAATCTTGAGGGGAAAAAATGGAGGAGGAGGGACAAACTCCCTGACTTCAGACTATACTACAAAGCTACAGTAATCAAGACAATATGGTACTGGCACAAAAACAGAAATACAGATCAATGGAACAGTATAGAAAGCCCAGAGATAAACCCACACACCTATGGTCAACTAATCTATGACAAAGGAGGCAAGGATATACAATGGAGAAAAGACAGCCTCTTCAATAAGTGGTACTGGGAAACTGGACAGCTACATGTAAAAGAATGAAATTAGAACACTCCCTAACACAAAAATAAACTCAAAATGGATTAAAGACCTACATGTAAGACCAGAAAGTATAAAACTCTTAGAGGAAAACATAGGAAGAACACTCTTTGACATAAATCATAGCAAGATCTTTTTTGATCCATCTCCTAGAGTAATGGAAATAAAAACAAAAATAAACAAATGGGACCTAATGAAACTTAAAAGCTTTTGCAAAGCAAAGGAAACTACAAACAAGAAAAAAAGACAACCCTCTGAATGGGAGAAAATATTTGCAAATGAATCAACGAACAAAGGATTAATCTCCAAAATATATAAACAGCTCATGCAGCTCAATATTAAAAAAACAAACAACCCAATCAAAAACTGGTTGGAAGACCTAAATAGACATTTCTCCAAAAAAGACATACAGATGGCCAAGAAGCACATGAAAAGCTGCTCAACATCACTAATCATTAGAGAAATGCAAATCAAAACTACAATGAGGTATCACCTCACACCATTCAGAATGGGCATCATCAGAAAATCTACAAAGAACAAATGCTAGAGAGGGTGTGGAGAAAAGGGAACCCTCCTGCACTGTTGGTGGGAATATAAATTGATACAGCCACTATGGAGAACAGTATGGAGGTTCCTTAACTAACTAAAAATAGAACTACCATATGACACAGCAATCCTGCTACTGGGCATATACCCAGAGAAAACCATAATTCAAAAAGACACATGCACACCAATGTTCATTGCAGCATTATTTACAACAGGCAGGTCATGGAAGCAACCTAAATGCCCACGGACAAACAAATGGATAAAGAAGATGTGGTACATATGTACAATGGAATATTGGCCATAAAAAGGAATGAAATTGGGACATTTGTAGTGAGGTGGATGGATCTAGAGACTGTCATACAGAGTGAAGTAAGTCAGAAAGAGAAAAACAAATATTGTATATTAATGCGTATATGTGGAACGCAGAAAAACAGTACAGATGAGCCGGTTTGCAGGGCAGAAATTGAGACACAGATGTAGAGAACGAACGTATGGACACCAAGGGGGAATGTGGCAGGGGTGGTGGTGGTGGTGTGATGAATTGGGAGATTGGGATTGACATACATACACTAATATGTATTAAAACAGATAAGTAATAAGAACCTGCTGTATAAAAAATAAATAAAATACAAAAAAGAATAAAATAAAGCATTTAGGAATCCATACGAAACACCCTCAATTTTGATGAATTCTGAGATGGTTTGTGACAGTCAACTAGGATTTCTCTAATTGATCTCAATAGATACTAATCCTGGACTTCATGGGAAGAAAAGAAAAACGAATCTAGGCCAGTCTAACCAAAATAAATGAATTAATGCAAAGCGAGGAGAGAAATTAGAAATCAATTGGGCAATGTCATTGTTGCCCATCATTTGGGGTTATGTTCATTTTCAATCAGGGCTAATATTTAGGCCTTCAATTGCACATTTGAAGCACACGTGTCACCCAGAAGGTGAAGCAAACAGAGTGAGGTTGTAGAGAAGGGCCAATCAGGTGGTTCAGTAATCCTCAGAAACAAAGAGATGGACCAGCACACTGTTGAGGAGATTCCTTAGTAGACAGGGCACATGAACAGATGGCCTCTTTGTTGGCTATTCCTATGTGGTCGTCAGGTGATGATCCAACTTGTTACTGCCTTACAAGAAACAGCCAGGGGTGGCTACTTCTTCTCTTTGAATCACCCACTATTATAACAGCAGCAGCTAGGAAGTGCTTCTTTGTTTGGTCTTGCTCCAGAAATCAACTGTAGACATTTAAAGCTTTCAGGAGCCTTTGAGGTGAGTTAGTCCCACCTCTTACTTTCGAGGCAAAGTGGACAAGGCCCAGAGGGGCAGAATGACTTTCTAAAAGTGGCCTCGTCTGTTAGATATGCTCTTTTTAATCACCGGATTTGCACTAGTCAATAGTATCTCTTCTACTTTTGACAAAATTGTCAGACTTCCAAAAAAATATGATGCTCCTTATCATGGCATTGGGGAACAGACGGATGAAAGTACATGGGATTACGCAAATATGGGTTCACCCTTTGGAAAATGCTTGAATTATGTCAATCCATTAACAAGTCAACTGGTTTAATGACTTGGCTGATGTTGCGTTGGCTGTTTTACAAAGTAGAAAAATAGAAGATGAAGATGTGTTTCATCTACTCAAAATACCGTGCAAGTAAAATTATTCATATGTGGAAAACATAAGGAAATTGTATTGTGTATCTAATTTAATCTCCAGGCAGTATGAAAGCATTTTGCCATTGATATGACTCCAAGACAGGCACACACGGAGAGTCCACAATGTCAAAAATTACTAGGCTATTTTCTAGAGCCATACATTTTTTTTTCTTACTTTAAATTTAAGAAACTTCACAATGACGTGCATTCTGGAAAAGCATGACTTCCTAGCAAAGGCAGGACCAGGTTTATGTAAGTGACAAAGAATCATATATACTCCTGTCTAGTAAAGTTTGGTAAATGATATGTAGATTGCTAGTAGCTACTGCGGGAAAAAAATGTACATCAGCCCACAACACAATCTAGAATCCTTACAAGGAATTTGTGTTCATGCGGAGAAATCCTGGTACAAAATGGGAAACTTTGTAAAATCTGTCCTTGCGTTCTTTCTCCAGGCATCAAACCATTGCTGTTTTGCTGTATTAGCTGCCACTTTTCCCAATTTCCCTCCTATTCAAGCTCCCAAGTCGATTTCTTTCTTTTTTTTTTTTTTTTTTTTTTTTTGCGGTACCGTGGGCCTCTCACTGTTGCGGCTTCTCCCATTGCGGAACACAGGCTCTGGACGCGCAGGCTCAGCGGCCATGGCTCACGGGCCCAGCTGCTCCGCGACATGTGGGATCTTCCCGGACCGGGGCACGAACCCGTGTCCCCTGCATCGGCAGGCGGACTCGCAACCACTGCGCCACCAGGGAAGACCCCAAGTCGATTTCTTAACCAGGTCCACCTGGTGGCATCTTTGCACCTGTAACAATCCACTTATTCCTCTCTCCCACTATTCCTTCACTTATCTTTCTTATCGTTTACCAAACTACCATCGTAGTTTGTCACTAGAGGAAGTACATCATCAACTTAACCACTTAGTGTGATGGGAGTAGATACGTGAATGGCCTGGGAAATGTTGAGCCGTGGGTTTACGAAGAGGTGAAAGACAGAGAAAACCTTGACCATTTAGTATAAAGACAGACGTATGCTTTCCTGCTTTCTGAGATGCATTTAACATATTCAACAATCCTCCACCAAGTATTATTATACTTAACTGAATATAAAAGCTCACTTTATTTCAACTTTGGAATCCACCACCTACCTTCAATAGACTAGTTCAAGTTTAGCTTGGCAACCCTCTGAAAAGACAGTAGGTTCAATAGAGCCTGTTTTCAATGGCATGTCCTCAATAAATCTATTTCTAATCTTTGTGTTTTCTTAATCGATGTATATATACTCTTTTGGGTACACAGGGAAACAAGCCTTCTGGCCCAATCACAAGCTTTGCGATACACTGTTAAGGAGGATTTTGAAATTTTGCGAAGAATTTTTAAAAAGGTAAAACAATTGCATTTTGGAATCTCTCAGGGGCAACTTGGGTTTTACTCTGAAAGCGTTCCTTCCAGGGACTTGCACTATTCTGCAGGCCTGAGTGAGATATTTCCCCTTTTCCCTGCAGTTGAAAGAAGCAACAATAGGACTGCTTTGTGAGACAGAAAATGATGAAGCCTTTCCAAACGAGGAGGGCATGGGAAGTGCCAAAGAGCCAGAGGGCCAACGCAGCAGAAAGTGGATCTGACTTCCTTTAGCTCATAATGAATGCAATTCTTTTGAGTTGAGGCTCAGGTAACCCAACACAAGGAAGACAGTCTTTGAATTGGTGCAAAGGGCGGGGGGAGGGTGTCAGAGTATAGTGGGGAGAAGCAGACGCTTTCCTCTCTTGTGTAGCTCGGTCTCTCCTGTTACACCAGCTGAGTAACAATTGTGTGTTCCACAGTGAGAGTGGGATGGAAATGGTGAAGAATTCACCTTCTGTACGCTTTGGGAATGGCAAAAGAAATTCATCCTTACTTGAGTGAAACATTAATGGGATCAGACCTTCCCGACATCTGTTGTGGAGAGGAAAAGTCACTACCATTTACTGAGCACTGACCTTATAATACCATGCACTGAACTAGGAGCTTTAAATACGCTTTATTTTGAATTCATACAACAATTCTGTGATACAGTCAAGGTTCTTACAGCTTAAGTTTTAGGAGAAAATTAAGTATCAGAGTTGAAGGTCATACAGTCATAAAATATAGTCTATAACTCAAGGTCGTGATGCCTTTTCCATTAGTCTAGGCTTTGAGGCCAACTGTCAGCATTCGATTTCTAATTTCTGGTTGAAAAACCAGTTGGCTGTTTGAACGTTCTCTCTCGAGACTCCAAAGGAAAAGCTGCTTTCTGAAATCCTTGAGCACCCTTGAAATCAAAGGAATTGTCTCGATATTGATATCAAAAAGTGAGAGGAAGGTTTGCAAATTCCCAGGTGGATAAGCTAAATTGATTCATAGCGCCAAGTATGTGCTTCTCGTAGCCTGGATGTTTGCTACCACGGAGGTGGTTACAAACAGCAAGCAGGCACCATCACTGCCAATTCATCTGCATCTGCTTTTGTCATAGAAACCTAGCCTAAAGCGTGTACCAGCCGTAACTATCAGGGAAAGAGCCTAATTTTAAATCTAAAGCTATGTGCTTAATCTCTGAGTCTGCGAGCACTAAGACCTTTTCTCTCTATTTACTCAAGGCCAATATTTTAAACTGAAAAACAAGACCATTAACTCATCAAAGAGTAAGTATACTGAAAAAACCTTGCCTGGATTTAACTGTGATTAATGAATGAGCAGGCTTTTCAGAATGTGAGAAGAAAGGGTCTTTTCTTATGAATACACAATTCTAAGTCAAATTCACCTTATGAATTTTTTTGGTGTTTGAAAAACCTTCCATTTAAAACTGGCATAGCCGTGTTCAGGCATGTCTGAATGCATGTAATATCTTTAATATTATTTCACTAAGAGAAATACCCAGCCCTTTATTTTAATTAATAACATCAAATAAAGCAAAGATGGCATACATCCTGGTGAACTTCTACTTTTTATTATCCTCTGTCTAAATAGTCATTGAATCACAGTCTTAATGAGGTTGTAACATCACAGTTCCTCACCATGGAAACAACTATGATGACACATGTTATCCTGTGGCACTCTTAGTCATCATTCAATTCTCTCTGCTAAGCTCAGCTGAATCAAATTCACCTCCACCTTCTCAAGTTAAGAGATGCTCTCTCTAGTAAAGATCATGGCAACCAAAAATAAGGACGGTTTTTAAAGTAATCAGACACTAGTAAAAATAAAAACATAGAAACAACCATTTATAGTCCTACCTTTTCGCGTTTCAGTAGTTAAATCTAAGTATTGTCCAAATGTACATTTCATTTTCATGTATTTATAAACACGGCACAGTAAAATAGCCTTTCAATTTTAATACGATAAGTAGTTTTCAACAGTGCTTAGTTATCATGACTTTTTATTAAGTTCTGATGTATTTTGAAAGCAACCTTTTATGTCCTAAGAAATAGCATGGTTTGCTAAATAGGGTTTGAGAAGGAAAAGTCAAGATTGGGAGAACGTTCTGACTGTGTTTTGGGGAGGGACGTACAAGTTATTTCATTTTATTTCTTCGCGTGCCACAGTCGAAAGCAAAGTTAAGGCCTTATTTCTCTTTTCATCATGAGGCAGGGAAGATTTAGAAAACAAAACTATCATGAGCTTCCTGGATGGAAATTACCAAATAAAAATTTAGATGTAATCAAGCAAACGTAAGTGCCTGAAGAAAATAAACCACAGATTGAGTTTTGTATCCTTATGACTCAACACAGAGTAGGTACTCAACAAATGTTATCGGAAGTGACTTTATAGCGAAAGATTGGAGCAAGAAAAACAATTAGCCGATTTATAATTTAGGATTCTGTTTTCATCGTTACTGTGAAGGTTAAATTTGCATGACATAAGGGGAGAGATCTCTCTGAATACATATAAACGATTTTACATTATCTTGGACAAGCTTTTCCATAGGTATCTGGTTGCCAACTAAGTGTAAAAAATTATTTTTATCCGAATTAAAAACTTTTGCTCTGGAAAAGACTTGGTAAAGAGAATAAGCTACGTACTGGGAGAAAATATGTGTAAACCACATCCGATGGAGGACTGCTCTCAAGAATATATAAAGAACTCTCAAAACTCAACTGTCAAAAACAATCCAATTAAAAAACGGGCAAAGGCAGGGAGAAACATTTCACAAAAGAGAACATACAGATGGCAAATAAGCACATGAAAAGAGGCTCAACATCAGTAGCCATTAGGGAAATGCAAATTAACCCCCAAATGAGATATCCCTATACACCTACCATAATGGCTAAAATAAAAAGGTGACACCACTAACTTCTGGGGCGGGGGGATGCAGAAACACTGAATCACTGTCACATTGCTGTTGGGGATATAAATTGGTACAGCCATGTTGGAAATTTTTGGGCAGTTTCTTTAAAAAAAAAACCACTAAACTAAACATGCGATTACCATATGACCCAGCAATCACACTCCTGGGCTTCTTCCCAGACAACTGAAAATTTATGTTCGCGCAAAAACCGTAGTACATGAATATTGATAGCAACTTTATCTGTAATAGCCCCGAGTTGGAAATCACCCAGGTGTCCTTCAATGGGTGAATGGTTAAACAGCCATCCTGTGAAATACTATTCGGCAATAAAAAGGAATGAACCGTCATACAGAGTAAAGTAAGTCAGAAAGAGAAAAACAAATATCATATATTAACGCATATATGTGGAGTCTAGAAAAATGGTACAGATGATCTTATTTTCAAAGAAGAAATAGAGACACAGACATAGAGAACAAACCTATGGGTACCAAGGGGGAAGGGGGCGTGGTGGTGGGATGAACTGGGAGATTGGAATTGACATATGTACACTATTGACACTAGGTATAAAATAGATAACTAATGAGAACGTACTGTACAGCACAGGAAACTCTACTCAGTGCTCTGTGGTGACCTAAATGGGAAGGAAATCCAAAAAAGAGGGGATATATGTATATGTATAGCTGATTCACTTTGCTGTACAGCAGAAACTAACACAGCATTGTAAAGCAACTACACTCTAATAAAAATTGATTAAAAAAAGGAAAGAACTAGTGATATTCACACCATCTGGATAAACCTCCAGAGAATTATGCTAAGGGAAGATCTCCAAAGAATTATGCTGAATGGAAAGAGCCAACTCCCCAAAGTTATAGACTGGATGATTCCATTTATATAACATTTTTGAAATGACGATATGAATGTTTGCCAGGGTTTAAGGTGGGAATGGGCAAGGGAAAAAAGCAGATGTGGCTATGAAAGGGCAACAGGAGGCATTCTCGCAGTGACGAAAATGTTCTGTATCTTGACTGTAAGAGTGTTAATATCCTGCTTGTGATATTGTACATAGTTCTGCAAGATGTTAACATTGGGGGAAACTGGGTAAAAGGTACACAGATCTCTCTGTGTTATTTCTTATAACTGCAGTGAATCTATAATTAT
This sequence comes from Aethalodelphis obliquidens, assembly GCF_003676395.1. Lineage (NCBI taxonomy): Eukaryota > Metazoa > Chordata > Mammalia > Artiodactyla > Delphinidae > Aethalodelphis > Aethalodelphis obliquidens. The sequence goes on along the minus strand of NW_020837969.1, from coordinate 24,972,090 downwards.
CCCAAGATACAAAGTTTAATTTAAAATGTAATTTTTAAGCAAGGTGCTATTTTAAAACTTACTAACTGCAAGCAACAAAATATCTAAAGGAGTTAACTATCAAAAGTGCCTATCATGTTTCCAGAGTGGGATTTGCATGCTGAGAAAATGTAGCTCATGAAGTGTAATAAAAATATCTAAAGAAAATGAATTTCAATCCTTTTTTTTTTTTTCTGGTTGCTCCACGCAGATTGTGGGATCTCAGTTCCCTCACCAGAGATTGAACCCGGGCCATGGCAGTGAAAGCCCAGAATCCTAACCACTAGGACACCAGGGAACTCCCTAAGAAAATGATTTCAATCAAATGTTTCCTTTTGAAAACAGTATTCAAAGCCATAACAATAGTATAAGAAATGATGATGTTACAATAGAGAATGTGAGTAGTTAAAATTCTGAAATTTAGTTTTAAGGATAATCTTCACTGATAAGAGCCCCCAAATTACAGGTTCTTGTTCACAGGGCAGTAGTAAGGTGTTTTACAAGCTAATGCTCTTCCATCCTCTTTCCCTAACCCTTGGCTTTGTGAAACACAACCAGATGAGATGAAGGGAGACTTCTGGTGCAAATAAAGAAGTCCCTGTGGGATTCTCAAAAATATATTTAACGGGCTTCCCTGGTGGTGCAGTGGTTGAGAGTCCGCCTGCCGATGCAGGGGACACGGGTTCGTGCCCCCGTCTGGGAAGATCCCACATGCCGCGGAGCGGCTAGGCCCGTGAGCCATGGCCGCTGAGCCTGCGCGTCCGGAGCCTGTGCTCTGCAACGGGAGAGGCCACAGCAGTGAGAGGCCCGCGTAACGCAAAAAAAATATATATATATATATATATATATATATATATATATATTTAACCACCCAGTGAAAGTTTCTTCAGAGTTTATTCTATAGCCAGGCTCTGTGTTGGGCATGGGGGAGACAAGATAAACTTGGCTCAGTCCTTCCTGTTAAGAAATCCACACGTAAAGGAAGGAGAAATACTTCCCTAGTAACAGACTCTTCAATACAATGCAATAAGGGCAGTGACAAAAAAAATCACTGAGGGGAGCACACAGGAGTGACACTGAGTTCAGATCAGGAGCAGGGGCAGGCTGGGGAAACGGAGGACTTTCCCAGATGAGTTAGGTCATGAGCAATGCATCAGTGTTAGCCGGGTTAAACAAACACATACCCACGAGGAGTTCTAGAAAGAACCTGGAGCCTCGATTTGGATAAATTCCAAGTCTGAGTGAGCTTAAAAGGTAGAAGGTCCCCTGATATGACTAAAAAAATGAAGCTCAAATTTCTCCCATCTATCCCTGTACCCTATTATGCTTATTGGAGCACATCCATGAACATAGTTCCAAACATTTCTGCTACCTGCCTGGCTAGGACACACTGTGACAGAGTTGTAATGAGGGTGTTGGTGTTGAGGATGCCATAACACAACAGAATTTCTTTAAGTGTGTATGTGTGTGTGTGTGTGTGTGTGTGTGTGTTTCATATTTGGTCATCTGAGGTCCAATGTTGGTACACCGTGACGTGGACACCCTTACGCATTTTTTTTCCTGTAGTACTAAGCACTATTAAGTCACTGGACTCTCCAATCAAAGAAATATACTATCCTTATATCATGATTTATGATGATTCACACAGATCCAATACTTCATCCTGACTCGATGATAGCCTAATCATTGGTGGGTTTACATCCAAACAGACCTTGGCATGACTCTGTCCAAGAAAGAATATTATCTCAGCGATCAGACTCATGCTTCCTTGAGCAATGTAAGACGAAGATGGAAAAGATAAACTCTGAATCTAGAGGTTCCTTTATAAATCATTGGAGAAAACAAAAGGTACTTGAAAACTATCAAGCCAACTTCAGCTTCTAATCCTTTTACAAAGCAAATTATCTGTTGAAAACTTCAGAAATGAAGATTGAGAAATAAAATGAAAATAGACACACTTAGTGATAATATCAGGCTAGGACTTATTCCAGCACTCAAAGGATGGAAACTGATAGATAATAAACATTACAAAAGGAATCTTCATTTTGGCAACAAAATAAACCATTTTGTCAATAAAAAATATTTTGCTGTAGAAGTAATGGTATGTGTCTATGAAAATAAATAACAGCTGGGTTTTCCTGTTAGGATATGCTGAAACATCCCAAAGTATATCCAGAATCATTAAAAATGAATTATTTGTGAGCTACCTTGACTACTAATTTCTTAGAACTTTGAAGTTACTTGATTTTATTTTATGTTTTTCAATTAAAAAAATATTGCCTGACTGTGTTTGTGCTGTGGAAAGAGAACTTTTCATCTGAATGGCAAATGTACAACACTGAGGTTTGTAGACTGTTAATCAGACACATGGACCGAACTACATTCTAACAGCATGACTAAAAATATAATAGTTCACGCTGCAACAGCACAAGGGACCTAAACGAAGTAGGTGGATTATACAAAATGATGCTTCTACGACTCTGCCAGGTGACAGAGAATTGTTTTGGTGAGTCATCTGGGGCTACCCCCAATAGCAATCCTACACAAAGCCATCCACTCATTGACTTGAGCTAATACCATATTTGTCAACTTTATTTTCCTTCAGTTTGGCTAAATAAAGGTGATTTTAAATCCAAGTCTCCCTGGTTATTGGGAAGAAATCTCTTCAGAATACCTTTGTGATGCATGGATATCTCTGTTCACCCAACCAACAGGAAATCAATGAGACTCTGGGTTGCCATGATGACAGCTCCCAGAACTGGGCCATAAGTGAAACCAGAAAGGGTCTGACTCAAGAGGCTTTTACTGACAGACCTGTCTCTCACCTTGCCTACATGCTATCTTTCTTCAACCATCCCAATTAAAAAAAATTTTTTTATTGAAGTATAGTTGATTTACAATGTTGTGCCTGAGAATGGATAACGACAACATCCATCCCAACTTTTAACTTATCAGACAAAACGTAGGCTTAGCGTCTCCAGAAGGCCACTGTTAAAATGTACCTGGGAAAAAATGATTCTTGGAAGTCTACCTTGCCTTATCCCTTTAACTTATGTTGTCACATTAGGTCACTGTCACTTTGGGAGGCAGAGAGTATCAGGAACTGAGGCTCTGGGCTAAGTTTCAATGGTGAACAGGGAACAAACAGAATGAGGTAAAAACTCAAGGAGCCTGGGTACCAGGAAGGCTTGCTCCAGGACTGGATCCAGGAATATGTCCCGATCTGGGCTTCTGGAGGCTTTAAGAGTCCAGTATATTAGAGGACTCTCAATAGTTTGATTCCCATCTGTCACATGTTAATTGCATAACTTTGTGATCTTCACTTCTCTGAATTTCACATTTTTTTCATTTGTAAAATAGGTGACCATACTCCTCTTTATGTTTTTTAATTAGGAGATAGCACCATGCTCTTAGCATCTCAGGGTAGTGACTGACACATCATGGTCGCTCAAGACTAATTCTTCTGAATGAATAAAATGTGGAAAATACCTAGCACAGTGCCTGATTTATAGAAGGTTCTCAGTAAAACATAGAAATCTGAGTTTTACTGATGAGAAACATTCTGAAAATGGAACCTAGCTACAATATGTGTAAAAGGCCACTCATCTCTCAGCCCGAGGAAGAAAAGGCATCTGTGCTATAGGAAATTTTTCTTACTCTTGACCAAGTTTACGACCCTTCATGATCCTAGTGCCATTAAGACTGAAAATTGGCCAGTCAGAAAGAGGGGTGAATTCTAACATTCATTGTGAGTTATATAGGTGAGAATTGTTCCTTCGCGTTGCCAGGAACCGGAACAATGCAGTTTACATGACAGAACATTTTCCACTTCTCTGCTACACGCATTGAGCATTTTCTATTTTGGTCCACTATGAATCTCTAATTATTCTCCTTTGCAGAGTTGAGAAATCATAGGAGGAGATGACATTGCTCAAAGAATGAACCCTTTCCTGAACAAGGACAATTGGAAAAAATACAAGCCCCAAAGGGAAAAATACCTTCCCATTTCCCAAGGCACACTGAGAAGGCTGAAATTAGCTCATTTTCTAATAGTTTCCACAGCTCTGCTACTGGACATATCTCATCTTTCCACCACGAGCCTGGTAAGAATTGCCTACATTGTTAATCTCTTTCCTACCCATTTGGTCTCTTATCAATCTTTCTTTTTTTTTTTATCATTCTTTAGCTTTTTTTTTTTTTAACATCTTTTTTGGAGTATAATTGCTTTACAATGGTGTGTTAGTTTCTGCTTTATAACAAAATGAATCAGTTATACATATACATATGTTCCCATATCTCTTGCCTCTTGCATCTCCCTCCCTTCCCTCTTGCATCACCCTCCATATCCCACCCCTCTTGGTGGTCACAGACCACCGAGCTGATCTCCCTGTGCTATGCGGCTGCTTCCCACTAGCTAGCTATTTTACGTTTGGTAGTGTATATATGTCCATGCCACTCTCTCACTTTGTCCCAGCTTACCCTTCCTCCTCCCCATGTCCTCAAGCCCATTCTCTAGTAGGTCTGTGTCTTTATTCCCACCTTACCCCTAGGTTCTTTGTGACCTTTTTTTTTTTTTCTTAGATTCCATACATATGTGTTAGTATACGGTATTTGTTTTTCTCTTTCTGACTTACTTCACTCTGTATGACAGACGCTAGGTCCATCCACCTCACTACAAATACCTCAATTTCGTTTCTTTTTATGGCTGAGTAATATTGCATTGTATATATGTGCCACATCTTCTTTATCCATTCATCCAATGATGGACACTTAGGTTGCTTCCAGGTCCTAGCTATTGTAAATAGAGCTGTAATGAACATTGTGGTGCATGACTCTTTTTGAATTATGGTTTTCTCAGGGTATATGCCCAGTAGTGGGATTGCTGGGTCGTATGGTAGTTCTATTTTTAGTTTTTTAAGGAACCTCCATACTGTTCTCCATAGTGGCTGTATCAATTTACATTCCCACCAACAGTGTAAGAGGGTTCCCTTTTCCCCACGCCCTCTCCATCATTTATTGTTTCTAGATTTTTTGATGATGGCCATTCTGACCAGTGTGAGATGATACCTCATTGTAGTTTTGATTTGCATTTCTCTAATGACTAATGATGTTGAGCATTCTTTCATGTGCTTGTTGGCAATCTGTATATCTTCTTTGGAGAAATGTCTACTTAGGTCTTCTGCCCATTCTTGGATTGGGTTGTTTGTTTTTTTGTTAATCAATCTTTCTTAATTGCAGGGGTTGGGGAATCTTTTCGAACCTCTTTTAGAGACTTGCTTTTCTCTCGCATTCTGACACCTCATCCCAAGACCCTTCCATTTGATGCCATCCTGCCTGGTCCTCAAATAAAGATGATAGGCAACAGAGTCCTAATATGTCTTTCCCAGCCCAGCAGAAGGAATTTTCACTCCCAGGGCCACGGTTGCTCAAGTTGATACAGCTCTGAGGACAGACGGCATGTACTTATGTGCTACCACACCTGCTCTGGCCTCACCTTCTGGCATCCCCTCAGGAGTATAGGCAGCGCTGTAGACTATGACCACAAATATAACAAATATTTCCCCCCAAACACAGTCTTCCCACTCTTCCCGCTTCCCTTTGGCCTACGAACTGACAACCACTTAAAGCGCCTCCTCCCCTAAATGAGATTTGCCAAGAATATCCGGGGTCAGCCCAGGAAGGGCAGACGGCACAACTTCATTGTAATATTAAATATCGTGTGACACGGTGGAAAACACAAGGACTTTGATGTCAGGAAGAACCTGATCCAAATCCTTCATCTGTCTTTTCACTATGTGGTCTTGAGCAAATCATATACGCTAAGGGTCTGTTTCCTTATTTGTAAAATGAGGATAACGAATGATACCTATTTAATAGGGTTGTTGAAAGGATTAAATAACAAACGTAAAACAAGATTAGAACCTGTTTAGTACATAGTTGTTCTCTATCAATATATCAAGAAATATCAATATATTGAATTGTTATCAATATGTGTTATCTGTTTTGATGCCTCTCCTCTTAGCCTCGAATATTCTATCACTCTTTAGCGAGCTGGGCCCAGGGCTCCCTAATGATAAGAGTTATACCAGGTGTATTTTAAGAAGCCCACCTTCCCCATATACAACCTGCCAAAATACATCTACCTTTCCTGGTAAGAGAAGAGAACAATTCCACAATTAGAAATTCACTGCTTTAAACTGGGTTTGGTTACTTCACTGCCAAAACTGGGTTTGGCAACACATTCAGCTGATAAACAGTAACATTTACCATTTGTGAAGTAATGCCTTCTAGGTACTTGTGGCATGTCTTATCTTAGCCTGCTTAATAATCCTATAAGGTAAACATTATCCCCACTGACAAAGTTCAGACGTTTAGGTTTGTGACGATAATCAGAGCAAAAATGGTAAGTCACCTAGTCAAGTTTCTTTTTCTTTTTTTAATCAAAGAAGTGATGGAATATAAACAATCTGAGATAATGATAGACAGGCTAAGAAAGTACAAAATAAGCCTAGATCGGGCTATATGGAGACCCCTTTTCCAAGGTGGGCTCTGACCTTGGAAACAGGTATTTCTGAGGAACTCTAGGAATATTAACTGTCCCGTGAGGTCTTGCCTCTTGAGGAGCAGTAAGGGGTGTGAGAGTTTTGGTAAATACGGACGAAGATGTCACCAATGCAAAGGGATACACTGACAACTGAGTGGGGAGCGGGGTAGGGTACATGTTCCCAGGTACATATTCCTGGGAATCCTGAGAAAAAGTGCCAAGCCAGGACATGGGGACTCTTGTTTATTGGCAATGGGGGAGTAGGACAGAATCCTGGTGAAAGTTATGAGCTCTACCCCAGGGCTCTGATGTCTATTTGCTAATCAGAGCATGTACTGCCTACCATCGTCATCATTGTTCAGTCATGTTTCCTGAGTGACTTTACGTATTCCACAGTCAGCTTGATATGGAATAGAAGCAGTAAGGGCTTGGTGGAAAAAAACATAGGCTCCAGAATTAGAATGATCTGAGCTTAAATCACAACCCTGCTGTGACCACGTAACTCATTCTATGATCATGGGCAAGCTATTTAATTTCTCTGAGCCTCACGTTCATTACGTGTGCGTGTTACAGTTTTGACTTCACAAGGTCACGTGAAAGTTAGATGAGGTAATACACCTGAGGACATACAGCTGATGTTCAGTCAACACTTGTGATTTTTATCATGGAGACATCTCTAAACTATGAGCTGCCGGAGGGCAGGAACCACGTCTTATTCATCTTCACATCCCTGATGCCTGTGGTAAAATGATGCTCAATAAACAAATGCTGACTGATGTTTAACCAACCTTGGAAGAAGTGATTCTGATGTGCCAAAAAGAAGTTAAGATGGGCCTAGAGATGATCATAGTAAGTGAAGTAAGTCAGAGAAAGACAATATCATATGATATCACTTCTATGTGGAATCTAATAAAAAAAATGATACAAATGAACTTATTTACAAAACAGAAACAGACTCAGAGATCTTGAAATCAAATTCATGGTTTCGGGCTTCCCTGGTGGCGCAGTGGTTGAGAGTCCGCCTGCCGATACAGGGGACACGGGTTCGTGCCCCGGTCCGGGAAGATCCCACATGCCGCGGAGCGGCTGGGCCTGGAGCCTGTGCTCCGCAGCGGGAGAGGCCGCATCAGTGAGAGGCACGCCTACCGCAAAAAAAAAAAAAAATTCATGGTTTCGAGAAGGGGAAACATGGGAGGAAGTGACAAATTAGGAGACTGGGATTAACATATACACACTACTATATAAAAAATAGATAACTAATAAGGACCTACTGTACAGCACAGGGAACTCTACTCAATACTCTGTAATAATCTATATGGAAAAAGAATATGAAAAAGGATGGCTATATATATGTAACTGATTCACTTTGCTGTACACCTGAAACTAACACAACATTGTGAAGCAACTAGACCCCAATAAAAAATTTAAAAAAAAGAGTGTACCAAGATACAATCAGACCGTGCATGTCTAGAGTAGTAAGTGACGCCTTTTCTAGTAAGTAGAATGCCTTCTTTAGTCAACGCCTCTGTAGCTGTTTTGCCATTAACTCATCATTTACAGAAAAAGAAAAGCACAGTCCCCATTTTCAGTGATGGAAATAATATGACAATGGAAGTTGCCAGACACTGTAAAAAAAAAAAAAAAGACTTGGGTCATTGGGAGGCACTGCAGCCCTAAGTTTGAAGGAAATGCTCCTACAGCAGACCCTCCACATACCCGTCTCTAACCTCACGCAGCACCTCCAAGCTCCCACCACTTGCCCAGCCTCTGCACATGTGTTCTTTAACCGTTTCCAGGTTTGTGCTTGGAAAAAGCAGAACATATCATTCATTGCCACTCACAGATATGTTATCAGATGTCTCCTTGGGCACGATGAAGCAGAGGGAATATTACAGCATCCCCTGTTTCCCTGGCAAGCAGAAATAATTCTATATTCAAGAAATTCAGAATTCTTAAGGGTATCTTGAAGAAGAGTCAGGCTCTCATCACTTGAATGAGAATTCACGTGGACTGGGAATCTGGTCTCTGGTGATGTTGTGTGGTTCATTGAATGAGTCAAGATTAGGTTGCAAAACCCACCAACAATAATAGTAGCACTGTCCTGGGGCTCGAGACACACTGATTGAAAATGCAAATTATGATAGCACAGTCGAGGAGGGGACTACATGATTTCACTAAGCAACTTCCTCGCCCAGTGGAACCTATAGTGCACTCAATTTCCATACATACACATCACTCTCAGACTTAACCTGTTTGACCTGCAAGAAAAAGATTAGGAAAAGCAAAAATTATGCACAGACACTGCGTAGATATATATTTTAAAATAATAACCTTTAATTAATTTACATTTATTCTTTTAAAATGTACATGGCATCCATAAAGAACAATGATAGGACACAGAATTCCGGACACGCAGGAAGTGGATGGATGGGAAACCAGGCAACAGATGTAGTATGTCCGATGTCTGAGAAGAAATGGCCACATTGTTTGTAAGAACTTCTTGTATTGCAGTTTATGATATTTCATGCATGGGTATCAAAACAAACAAACAGAAAGAGAGAGAAAGGGAAAAAATGATTAAAATGAAGTTCTCATTTTCTTGTGTTGGAAAACAAAGCATTACTTCTGCCTGGATTATTAATTGTGCGTCTCTAGGCCAAGTTGTGTTCTAACAGTTTCCCTGGAATTAGAAACATACGTATCCGCATAAGTTATTGCCCAAGTACCTAGGTATTTTACTGGCATTAGTAATCAGCAGATGGCAGGGGAAGCACTGCCAGTGGGCAGAAGGCTTCATCGTGTTTGAGCCAATGTGGTAAAAGGAGTCCATGACCGTGTATGATGAGGCAAATGCTCTGTCCTAGGGAACCAGAGTCTCAAAACATTTACCTTCACACTCTGGTCCACTTCACCAAGCCTGAAGCCACTGCTGCTTCTGACCAATTTCCCTGTTTGGGTTCCATCATTCGATAGAACAAAGAGAAGAGAAACTCTGGATAAATGTCCTTCTATATTGCTGATCCCATTCATATTGTAAAACATACAACTTGTTACTTTAGTTATTTGGGGAAGAAAACCACATTTCATTCCACTTTCATCCTCAGATCACTAAGGTCCAATATTACTCTGTGGACTTGTATAAAGTTGTATCAGTGTTGATGCAGCCAATGGTCATTTGGGAAAAACTTAACCCCCTGAATGGAACAAATGAGCTTCCACATGTAATGCTAATCTATGCTTCCCAATAGTGGATGAAATATGACTATCCCTAAAGCAAAACAAAAACAATTAACTTACCTGGTATGAGAGAGTCTGTAGACATTTCTCTAAGTCTTGAACCAGCTGCCCCATATACAGGGCAGATCCATCAAAAAGACATCTTCGGGTGAGGCCAGGGATCCAGGAAAACCCATTACTGTTGCTGAAACAAAAGCTGAGTTTCCATCAGGGAGGGATGTGGTCATCGGGAATTACCAGGGTGCTGTCACAGCACAGATTCTGTGGACCTGCTAAGTAGTAACACCTGATCCCTAGTTTTGGTAACTTACTGGAGGAAACCAGCAGCTGACAGAGCAGGAGGGAGCTCTAGTCCTTTTAGTGAAGGGGGTACTCTCTTTTCATGCATAAGTGTGGAACCCTCGAGCAGGAAAACCTCTAGTTCTGTGGGTGGTGAAAGTCCTAAAACGGGTCTAGGGTTGAAATCTGCATTTAAGCCTAGGGTTGAAATCTGCTAACAAGGTCAGATAACATATCCCAACAATGAAACTCTTGCTTCAGGACTAGTGAAGCTGATTTCCATAAGCACTGTTTCCAGGTTGATGTTTTAAGAGGGATCTATAAGGGTTAAAAAAAGAAATCACTCAAATAAAGAAATGATATTGGGGTTGATGGAGTGATGGGTTTTACTACCATTCTGCTCCCCTTTGTGGGAGTGGAATTATATTTACTCAAGACACTGAAGTCAGACTTGGATTGACTGTCATTTCTGCCAAAACAGTCATGGGAGTGGCAGTGATTCCCAGGTAGAAGTTTAAGTCATAGCTTGCAGTTCACCTTTGTCTTTGCTGTAATAAACATCAGTATTAAGAGACTCCTCCATCACTGTGGGTCCCTTAGAGAAAATGACGTGGAGCAGAGCTCCCAGCTAACAATCACTGGGCATGTAGCGTAACTGGAAAATAAACCTGGGTTGCTGCAAACTGCCAAAATTTTGGAGCACTTTGCTGTCATGGGACAATCTAGCTTACTCCAGCTGAGACAGATAACAACTTGGAAGAAAACAACTGTGTGTCTGAATCTGTCTTCTTTCCTGTTGTGTATATAAGCTCATCAATATAATTAAACATTTCTCAATTTCCTTAATGTTGAGCATCTTTCCCCAATAGATGATTGAAAGAAAGATTACCCTGTCTCACACATTAGAAGTATCTCATAGTCAGTTGATAAATTGGGATTCATCAAAACCTCATTGCTCATTTTCTTTTCATCACTGCTGAAGGAGCTAGCAAATTGAAGGTAATCAAATGGATTAAAAACAGGTCTACCAATGTGCTGTTACCCCCAAAATGCACGTGCAAGAAAATCTAATCATGTATGTCATACAATCTAAAAGAATGGCAAATTGACAAGGTTGTTGGGCTGAACTGGCTTTGTCGCTTTCCCTCACTCACAGCTGTTTTGCTACAGAGATCTGCCCATGAGCCACTGGAAAGATATCTTTAAAGCTTTTTTGGTAAGAAGAAGCTCTCAGTGGCTGTGATCTCAGTGGAAGAAAAATCAGGGCTACAGAAAACCAGAAACAGCAGTAAGTGAAGGGAGAGAAGCCATTATACTTAATGCCATTTCTAAAGAAACAGAAATATTTAATGACTTCCTTGTGATTTTTTTAGGAAAAATGATCTATTGGAAAACTGTGTGGTAGGAAAAAGTAGCTAATGTCACAATGCCTTTCCTAGTTTTTCCATCGGCTGAAATAGTTAAAGTTACGCCAGATGGGGAAGCACAGCAGATGGGGGCATTCCGATAACTTATAACCCTGGATAATAAAATGACCTCAGACTCTATTTAGAGAAATAGAACAGCTACACTTCGGCTGTTTACAGACTCAGAAATATCACGATAAGCAAATGCAGGCAGTTCAAAGGAATGATGAAAAAGAAGGATAAGTGGATAAATAATGACCCGATGTTGCGAAAAGGCAATGTAACTCTTGCATTGTTAATATAAACACAGATGACCTTGCATTTGCTCAACTTTCGTCTTCAAGACAGGAAACAGCAACTGATCTTTATCGGGCAAGTAGAATCTTCCACTTGCTTCTGCTGGGCTGACAGGGTGTATGTCAGAGTCCAGTAATGTCACTATCTCTTCAAAGCCCATGCTGAAAGCCTGATAGGGGCTTGAAAGGGAAGCTTATCCTGGGGATAGGCTTGTGTGTCCCAGAGACAGTATGGCCAGAGTCACAGGGCTGGAAGGCAGTGTGCACGTGTTGGGGGTGAGGGTGGTGATCAGAGAGAGAAGGGCCCCAGATTACAGTTCCGTGTACACAGTCACCAATTCATCATTTTCACAAACTTAAACATCCTCTAGGGTAATGTTTATTACTTAACAACAAATAAACACACCCCAAGAGCAATTGTTTTGTACATGAGGGTAGCTAGTGAGTCCTATATTCTGGACATACGATGAACTAAAACACTCACAAAGAATTGTTTATGAATTACACAATGTTTTGCGTCAGAAGGGTTTCAAACATCTGAACATCTTTTTCTCTGTTTCTGATAAAAATGAATCGGGTCTTTTTTCTTTTACAGTGTGCACGTAAGCACCCACATATCCATCATTGACACACACACACAGGTAGATCACGGCAACCTATGGCGATGATGAACATTTTCTCCTAACTCTTCACGGGAAATCTGTCACGTTGTTATTTCATAAACTTGCCCCCTAAATGAAATCACCTAAATTGACCTTTCATTTCTTGACGTACAGTCCATTTGGTCTGGGCTCCAAAACAGATCCTCTCAATATGAAATACATTCTTACTAATTAAATATTTCTCACCTAGCATAATACTTGCAGAAAACACCTTTATTTTATGTTTCTCTGTAGCCATTATATAGTCATACTCCTGTTTCCTTAGACATGTGATGAACTGATTTTTCTCAGGTTGCACCCACTGTGACCTGGCCAGAGACACTGTTTCTCACGGAAGGGACTTCAGTCCCACATCTTCTAGCTCCCGGTCCTACCTCTGTGTATGTATTCACACAAGAATGATTCCTAATCAATACATGTGCATACACTTTTCCTTAAGCCTCCAGACTTTAAGTAGTATGAACTTTACATGCTGGTACCAGCCACTACCTATTCAATCAGAAACAATGCTACTATCATCTAAATTAAGGGTTGACAACTGTTTTCTGTAAAAGGACAGAGAGTACAAATTTTCAGCTTTGTGGGCGATACAGTTTCTGGGTCTCTGTTGCAATTAAGCAGCTCTGCCGTGGTAGCATGAAAGCAGCCGTAGATGTAAATAAATGATTGTTTCCAATTAAACTTTATTTACAAAAACAGATGGAGGTGGGTGGTTTTGGTCTGTGGACTGTAGCGTGTTGACCCCTGATCTAAATCAGACACCCTTAGCCATGCTAACAACTGCAAGTCAGTTGTCATCCTGGTGAAATCACACTCATTAATGGTCTTCACATCCCCCCTGAGACTTATTTAAGAAATGTAAAACTTCAGTACAGTAGAGTTGAAAGTTGCTAAGACAGTAAATCTTAAAAGTTCTCTTCCCAAGGAAATAAACCCACATCCCCCTGGCTTCTCTTTGTTGCATCTATATAAGATGATGGATGTCAGCTAAACTTCACTGTGGTAATCATTTTGCAACATAAATTAAGTCATGCTGTACACTTTAAACTTACACAGTGTGTGTGTCAATTACATCTCAATAAAGCTAAAAAAAATCAATATGTAGATAGAATTACGACTCTCTAAATAAGTCCCTACCAAAACTGTAATTCAAAAAGATACATGAACCCCTATGTTCATAGCAGCACTAATGACAATGGCCAAGACACAGAAGCAAAACCTAAATGTCCATCAACAGAGGAATGCATAAAGAAGATGTGGTACATACACACACACACACATGCACACACACACAATGGAATACTACTCAGCCATAAAAAAGAATGAAATAATGCCATTTGCAGTGACATGGCTGGACCTAGAGATGATCATACTAAGTAAGAAAGAGAAAGAGAAAGACAAATACCATATGATATCACTTATACATGGAATCTAAAATATGACACAAATGAACTTATCTACGAAACAGAAACAGACATAGAAAACAGACTTGTGGTTGCCAAGGGAAAGGGGATGCAGGAGGGATGCACTGGGAGTTTGGGATTAGCAGATGCCAACTATTATATATAGAATGGATAAACAACAGAGTCCCACTATAGCACAGGGAACTATATTCAATATCCTGTGATAAACCATAATGAAAAAGAATGTGTGTGTGTGTATATATATATATATATATATATATATATATATATGTAACTGAATCATTTTGTTCTACATTAGAAATTAACACAACATTGTAAATCAACTCTACTTCAACAAAATAAATTAAAAAAAAAATAGATCCCTACTACAGCTATTAAGAAAAATGACATTCTATCTTCTGCCCCAAAGCACTTATTCTGTACATATTGGCTACTGATGCAAACGACACCCAAAAGAGATGCATTTAGATGTTTTCTTTTAGCCTTTTCTTTGCAGCTCAGATAGTATCATTTCATTTAACGTCCTTCATATTCAGTAGTACCTGTCTAGTCAAGACGGGCAGAAATGCTATTGATATATAGTAAATCATAGCAATGTAAAGCTGTAGAGGGATAAATCATAACAATAGCCACTTCTTAATAAGTATCTACGATGTGCCAAATATTATGCCAGGAAATCATACAGGACCTCATTTATCTTCACTACATCTTACAGATGAAAAAACCAACACCCGAATACATGAATTGAATCACTCAAGATTCTAAAACTAGTAGGAGGCAGATCTGGGACTTAAACCTAGTCTCCTGACCCACTCTTTGCATCAAAATGAACAAGTCTCATCTTGATTTCCATCTACTTGATTTTCCTGATTCCTCACCACAAAATTGATGATCAGTGCTTTTGAACCCTAAAAAGAGTACCTTTCATTAACATTCAAGATGAGGATATTTTGGGAAGCTATAGTGAAGCGGATTGGGCCAGTGGATCTGGGAAGGAATATGGCATCTTTTAAATGGTAGTAATGACCCAGCACCTCTTGCCTGGTCTGGGACTTCTCAGCTCTAGAAGCCAGTGTGCACTACTCACACTGTCCTTCACTGTCAAGTTTATGTAATGTATTGTGGATGCCACAGGGGAGGAAATGAGGGGAAAACAAAGGACACAAAAGTTGAAGGAATAAACTGCAGAAGACAGTGCTCACTGTTAAGCACAGAAAAGAATTTCAGAAACAGAGTAGTGCATGTGGATGTACTGCCCAGACCGAACTAACCAAGTTAGCTGCGTGTACCAGGGTCACTGCTGGACGGTTATCTAGAAAGAGGGCTTAAGAACTGGGCAGAAGACATAAACTTCTAGAATTTCAAATACCAGGTTTCCCAATACTCGCTCAGGATAACTTCTCATTCCTCATTATTCTACTATCTTAAAGGGATTTGAGGAAAATATGTTATGGCAGGGTTCAGAACTGATTAGTTGACAACCAATCAAAAAGCTTTGGGTAGGCTTCCCTGGTGGCGCAGTGGTTGAGAGTCCGCCTGCCAATGCAGGGGACGCGGGTTCGTGCCCCGGTCCGGGAAGATCCCACATGCCGTGGAGCGGCTGGGCCTGTGAGCCGTGGCCGCTGAGCCTGCGCGTCCGGAGCCTGTGCTCCGCAACGGTAGAGGCCACAGCAGTGAGAGGCCCCCGTACCGAAAAAAAAAAAAAAAAAAGCTTTGGGTAGATGGACTTACCAGAAGGTAATTCAGAGTAAACCGATCACAGGTGTCTTCATAAAAAAAATGAATCCAATATTTGAAAACA